>NC_138207.1:38236870-38886870 GCF_964194415.1 Vipera berus
TACAACCATGTTTTATTCACTCCTATATGCTACTTTATAACAGCAAATAACAATAGGCTAACATGTTCTTGACATGCTTGTCAATTTAGACTAAAGTGGCTTAGATTTTAAATTCTTCTCAGTTATTATGCACCTGTAACCACGGTTAACTTTATCATGGTTAACAACTCAATTTTCATAGCTTCCATGACACTCTGAACTATCAAACGAATTACACAGAATGAGTTTTCACAACTTGCTAGGCTAAACCCTGTGGCCTGGATTATAGTGTAATGGCTTTTGCATGTCCACTGTGCTATCAGTAAACTGCAGGTTAATCTTAAAAAGGTTTTACATTTTGAAACACTAGAATCTGTAGCAGGGGCTTAAGGCCAAGAAAACACTGGCTTTAGGGATGCCCAACATTGGCCCTCCTCCCAAATCATTCCTAAAATACAGACCTTTGCATCATTAGGAGTTGGCACCATCAGTCACTCTAGCCGAGGGGCACTAGTATATACCCTTGAGCTAGCATTGGTTTGCAAGATCCAGAAAACAGCAATAAAGTGAAGAAAATGAGGGAGTTTCATCTTTTGCTAGAAAGGAGAATGTTCTTTGATAATTGATTCTGGGAATAGAAGAAAATATTTTTACGTACATCTTTGCTTCAACTAGATCACTGTTGTCAATGGTTGGGAGACACAGACTGTGAGATTTTAACCACCACTTCCATAAAAATGAAACCTGGAAGCTTTTTCATGCAAGAAGCAGTGAAAAGTAGAGTTGGAGTATGGCAGGAAAAAAAAGCTCTCAATACTTTTTTCCTCTATCAGTCTTCCTAATGGCCACATCACCTGTTTTTGAGCACTTTTGAGCACTTTTTGTGCAATTAGCTCACATGGTATAACAAGATGGTGGGTTTGTTGTCACTGTGAGTTGGGGGGACACGAAGGGAGGCTCAGCCAATCTCAATGTATATATGGTTGTACTTTGACAATAAAGGTTCATTCGTTCACAAGGCTATGAGGAGTTCCTATGCCGAAGAGACAGTGGAGTAATGTTGTCTTTAAGCAGGCTGGGTTCATCTGTGTTACAAATTACAAAGCAAATTACTTCCAAGTGCTTAGCTAGTTTATGGTTCGGTGTGTAGGAACAGAAACTCTGCTTTTGTATCCTCCCAGCGAGGCCTGCAGTATAAAACCAGTTTGGCTTTTCGGAGCAATAACTTCAAAAGGATGCCAAATGCTAACTAACCCTTGTGACTTACTAAAGAAGGAAAAGGTGCAAAGTGGCACGCAGTCCCATCCTTCTTTAGGAAACTCACTAGGGACGGCAGCTTAAGAATGCAATACGGGATACCTTGAACTAACTTGCCTGCCTGCCTGCCTGCCACGCATTATGCTGCTGCTGCTGCTGCTCCGCGAGTCAAAGCCTTAACTATCCCCGACGGATCTTCATAGCGCTTTAAGAAAAGGCTGATCCTTCTAACTCCGCCCCTAGGTTCCCGGGACGCCTCCGTCAGATCCCATCCCAATTGGCTGGCTGGGATATGAATATTTATGTCCTGACCTGTGTGAATGAGGCGCCGTGCCCTCCCTCACCGCCGCACAGAGAGGCTCGGGGAGCGTGCGGGAACTTTGCTGAGCCGTCGCTCTTCTGGTCGCTCGCCGAGCGTGTCTGGCGGCTTTGGAGCCGGCGTGGTGCTGCCACAGAGCCCAGGGAGCTCCTTGCCTCTTCGCAGCCGCTGCCAGCGCCTTCCTCCTGCCAGGCACGCTGCTTCTCAGCCGGCCCCGTCTCTACGCTCCTGCTTGCGACGACTGCCGAAGAGATGCGGGGCCTGTCCGGATGGATGGTGCTGCTGGTGCTCGGCAGCTGGTTCCGACTGAGAGCCAAGGGCGCCGTGCCGCTGGCTGGCTTTTATCCCTTCGGGCCGGCTCAGGGAGACGCGGCCACCCCTCAGCAAGACGACGGCGGCTCTGGGCTCCAGCCCATCGCCGCCAAGTTCCCCTTCTTCGGTGCGACTCACACGGCACTCTACGTGAGTAGTCATCCCGCCGGCGCTAAGGAAAGTGCGGACACCGCCGCGCGGGACTTTGCTCATCCCTCCGGTTCCTTAGTGAGAAGTAGTATGTTTAGAGCGGAGTAATAATGCCTTGACTACATGCCTCAGTTCTACCCCGGGGTAGTCCTTTCTAAAACATACTTTAGTTCTGGATATTTGTTAACTGCCATGCTTGCCATTGGGAAAAATTTTTCCCATGAAATGCCTGCCAATTAGATTGTACTGCTATGTCAGATGCTTGCTTTTTTGCTTCCCGCTCTAGGATGCTCTGTCTTCAAAGCATTGAGTATCAATCCTAAGTGTCTTAACCAAACAGAATGGATCTGGGTTTGGCTAGCCTTACAGAAAAGGAGGAGCACGGGGGGGGGGGAGGCGCACACGATAGTGGTATTCCAATATTTGAGAGGTTGCCACAAAGTGGAGGGTGGTCAACTTGTTTTCCAAAGCACCAGAAGGCAGGACAAGAAACAATGGATGGAAACTAATCAAGAGACGCAACCTGGAATTAAGGAGAAACTTCCTAATTAACCAGTGGAACAGCTTGCCATCAGAAGTTGTGGGTGCTTCATCACTGGAGGTTTTTAAGAAGAGACTGAACAGTCACTTGTCTGAAATGGTGTAGGATCTCCTGCTTGAGCAGAGGGTTGGACTAGAAGACCTCCAAGTTTCCTTCCAGCTCTATTCTGACTGAAACTGTAGTGCTTGGAACCCCAGCCTTTGAACCGTTGAACTGGTTCCAAAGCGAACTCAGTTATCAATTGGCTTCCTAAAGATTAGAGCTGGAGGCTGATAATAAAGTTTAAGCATCATGTTTAAACTTCCCCACAATCCTCTTCTCCCCACATCCTTCATACAGGATGCTAGAAAGACAATGGGGCGTTATGAAAAACTACATACCAACCAGTCTTCCCTGAATTACTGATTAATGATCATGGAAGATGTAGTATAACACATTAGAAAAGAGAACAAATTAGGAAAGCTGCTGAATTCACACAGAATCACATTAGCTGCCAGTGTTTTGATTGCTCAGCCTTGCTAGGTGGTGACACATAGCTGAACTTGGGTGATCTTAAAAAATTGAGTGGGGCCAAGTCTGTTAGAATTTGGATAGGAGACCATTAAGGAATCTCAGGGCTGAAAGTTGAACTGGATTTTTTTAAATAAAAAAAAATCCTGGGAAAAGACAGTGGCAAATCACTTCTGTAATGATACTAAGAAAATTACACAGATGTGTCCATGTATCCAGTACTCAAGTTTGACTTGAGAGAGATTTTGCATTTATTGGATGATTTGGATAGAGAGATTGTTCTACTATGACTGTCAATTGATACAACAACTTACATGCAAGGTATATAGTCAACTTTTATAATAAATTGTTCATAGTAAGGAAGAATAATGGTTAGAACTGATAGAATATATAAGAAATGGGTAAGAAAAGCCATCAGTGGTTAGCAGAGAGAGATGAGACAAAAAGACACCCTGATTACAAGTCCCAGTTTGTATTGAATAGTGCTAATTCTAGAGGTCAGTAGGTTTTGTTTTAATGTAACTTGTTTAAGTATCCCAGTTTGAAAATCTACTGTTTGAATAATGTCATTTTTGGTGCTGTAGATTAAAAGAAGCACATGAAGATTCTTTGCTCCTGAGGGAGGTCACTGCTCCAAATCTAGTTTGACCTATTAAAACAACTTCTTGGAATCTGCTTTTTCCTTTACTTGTGTTTTCTAATGAGAGAACAAACCAAAAGGGTTAGTTGTAAATAAAAAAAACTGCTTCCTTTCAGTTATTTCAGAAAGCATCTATAATCAGCTGAGATGTTATAGTTGGAGCTGGTAAGAGTTGTGCTCCAAAACATCTAGAGGACACCAGCTTAGCCAAGATAAGACAAGATGATGCTACAAAATCAGCTTTGTTTTTTAAGAGAAAACAAAAGAGGCAACATATTTGTCTTCTTGGCATCATGCATTCTGTATTTGTCATGTTTTAACAGCTTTTCAACTGTCCAGTAATTATGGAAATTAAACTAGAATTCCCTATCTTCTCATACCCCAAAGCAAGTTTGAGAATAAATATACTACAGAGTGCTTTGTAAATAATCTGGTTGACAACTGGAGGTTGTGCAATCAACAAAAAACAGTATTAATCATAGCTAACCAAATAGTTGGCATAGCTTGGTGTTTAGGTTGATTTTCACAAATTGGTGTCCTTCAAATGTATTGGAATCTTTCTGGTTGAGATCTGTAGCTCTTTTACAAACTTTGAGATTATTAGGAATACAATGTGAACTAATGAATCCTTCCAACAAATCTTATTTTCCAAATCATTTAGCACTAATCATCATCAGATGATAGTTTAGGATGTAATCCAGCTTGCTGGTAGCCACAACAATATTATGGTTTCTATAGTACCTTTAGATATTCATTTCACAAACAGCCCAGAAGGTGGTGTTCATAACTTTTCCTAGGAAAGACGCATTTGGTCATGCTAGGAGCCATACCCCAAAAAACAATTGGTAAATCCAGGACTGAAATTGAATTTGATTCTATTCCTTTTAAATATAAATTAATTGTAATACTATATAATCAGAATAATTGTTTTTCAGTCAGATATTAATAGTTTTTGCCTTTTTTAAAAGTAAGAGTTTCAATACAGCTTTTGGAAGTTTGCAAGAGCTGTATTTAAGGCTGTACATTACCTGGTGTACAATCTAATCATAATATTATACAGCATATACATACTTGAGGACTCCTAACTTTTTATCTATATCCTGTCATCTTTTTCCAGGAAAATAGGTATTCATATCCAGTACTTTAAATAACTGAACTTAAAGAAGTTCACAGAAAGAATATTTTGTGATTCCTGTACAGGTGGTCGTCGACTTACAACAGTTCATTTAGTGACTGTTCAAAGTTACAACGGCACTGAAAAAAAGTGACTTATGACCATTTTTCACAGTTACAACTTTGTAGCATCCCCATGATCATGTGATCAACATTCAGGTTCATACTTATAACCACTGCTGTGTCCCAAGGTCATGTGATCACCTTTTGCGACTTTTTGACAAAGTCAATGAGGAAGCCAGATTTAGTTAACAACCAAGTTATTAACTTAACTTTGGTGATTCACTTAACAACTGTGGCAAGGTCGTAAATTGAGGCAAAACTCACTTAACAAATATCTCACTTAATAACATAAACTTTGGTCTCAATTGTGGCTATAAGTTGAGGACTACCTGTATTCTCCTTTCCCCTTCATTATTCCTGACCTTACATTGTTGAAAGACCAAACACATAATCTGAAGCTTTTTGAAGTTTATGGAAGGATGGAGGAAAAAGAAAATGATTCTTCCATAAGTATCCTTAATGTAATTTATCCTAGGATCAATATCTCCGGCATCCATTGTTTCTCAGGCTTCAGATTTAAATCATTGGCCTCTACAATCTCCCTGAAAACTCTTGAACGATAGGGGATCCCCACTCCCATTCTATAACAACTCCAATCTCCAATGTTAAAAATGAATAGCTTTATCTGCCTGCTAAGATTTTTGTCTCTGTTTTTTTTTTGTTGTAAAGTCACTTATATTATTCCAAAACCATCTGGATTTACTTGGGGACAGTCAAACAGTCTAATTTAATTTAAGGCATCAAAGCTGTAACAGGATGTTGAGAATCTGAGTGTCTTTGCTGTATTAGGCAATTATACTCTGCAGCCAAGAAGTCATAATGGCCTAAATATTTTGGGTTCAAGGAAAATCATAACATAGTCTTTCCAAATTCTTCTGCTACCCAGATTCATGGGCTGATGTAACTTGAGATTCTGTAAATTTGGAGATGATTTACACTCCAGTATGATACTTTAGAATTTTCACTTTCTCTGCTTTTCCTCATTGAAACTGGTTTCAACAGTGCGTATAACACTTCCTTTTTTAGGAACGTCTATCCTCTTGGAGCATCTTTTCCCACTTGTTTCCCCTGCCATGGAATACCACTTATCACTGCTCAGGGAATATTAGAATTTAGTTTCTTGAAGTTTTAAGATACTGCATATATTTTTATACTGAACTTTATATTTTTTAACTTTAAGAACTCTACATTGCATGATCATATCCACCAATGTGCCTGCTATTTCCACCTCCTAAAGGATAGTTAATCTTATTGTCTTCATCCATTATCTTACTGTTTTCTTTTACCTGCCATAATAGGAAATTCTTTTATGGTGCTAATCAAGCAAAACTTAATTTCCTGGACAAAATAATGAATGTTAACATTATCTCTGATGAATCTGTTACTTTAACAATACACAAGGAGCCTCAAGAGATGTCTCTTGCCTCATCAAGAAATAGGCCAATGAAAGAGATTTCTTTGGCTGAGTCAACCCAAAACCTTGACTCTTGGATTCATTGTGATGGTTTAAATTGGCCCACAGATACTGCTTTTGTCTTGTTTTTGTGATATGTGCCATAATCGTATATGACAAGCAAACAGTTTCCTGTTGAATTTGCATATACATACCCCAGTAAGTATTCTAATCAGTGACACCTATCAGGGTACATGAAATTTGTACGCATTTGAAAATCCACAATATATATATATATATATATCATTGTACAACATGGAGATGATAAGTTATTCAAAATCCTGTAATAACAATTGTAGCATCATAAATTGTACTGAAATATAATTGTTTAGCTATCCTCAGGCCCTTGAGGATTATCAGCTTGTTGATATTTTCTTTATAAATATGTTTGTTTAAATAAAGAATAATTTTTGAAGAAGTTCCTGCTTGAAAGATGAGTTCAGCTGAAAACTTTCTCACTTGACCCTCTTATGTTCATTAAAACATGACAACACATTGAGTATTTGTGTTAACAAGGTTGGTTCAGACATAGATTATACTCTTATATATTCCAAATGTTTGACTTTATACTACATCTTTGAAATACAACATGGGACCGTGAACAAACAGTCACTTCTAGTCCTCGCCCCATTCAAAACCAGAGATGAGTGACAGGGAAATGCTGACATACACTGATAGGTGACTGTAGTCAAATCAGAAAGAAAGACATAGGAGTGTTAGAATATTTTCATCACTATTTTTCATTCTGTAATGAGAGAGAGGATGGAATTTCCTATGAGTGATGTTATTTTGCCTGATCTATTTTGTTTTCAGATTCTGTGATGCATTTGGGGGTAGCATTGCAAGTAGATAGATGGAAATAAAATAAGCGCATAAAGGAGATTGTTGTTTTAGGGACCCCTTTACTCTTTGGATTTGTCAACTCCAAAGGGGTTGATTTCTCTCAATTTTGCAAACAGTTCCAAAGCATGTCTGTTACATTCCACCTCTATGTGGACATTCCCAAAGATGATAGCCAGCAGTGTGCTGAGCTGCCAAAAAGCCCTAGGCTGCATCAACAGAGGAATAGTATCAAGATCACGTAAAATGTTACTACTTTATATTGCTCTGGTAAGACCACACTTGGAAGATTGCATCCAGTTTTAGTCGCCATGATGCAAAAAATATGTTGAGACTCTAGAAAAAGTGCAGAGAAGTACAACAAAGATGATTAGGGGACTGGAGTCTAAACCATACAATGAATAGTTGCAGGAACTGGAAATATCTAGTCTAATGAAGAGAAGGAATAGGAGTCGTATAATAGCAGTTCTTCCAATATTTCAGGGACTATCATAGAGGGGAGGAGGTCAGCCTATTCTCCAAAGGCATCTGAAAGCAAGACAAGAAGTAAAGCATAAAAAAGAGAGATACAATGTAGAACTAAGGAGAAATTTCCTATCGGTGAGAACGATTAATCAATGGAACAACTTGTCTCCAAAGTTGTGGGTGATCCAACACTGGAAGTTTTTTTTAAAAAAGATTGGACAGTCATTTGTCCACTAATGGATAGGATTTCCTGCTTGAACAGGGGGCAGACTAGAAGACCTCAAAGGTCCAGTCCAACTCTGTTATTTATAAATATTTATTTATTTGCCTCAGGAATCCTGATAATGCACTATATTTGCATTTTTAAAAAACATAGAGGTGGAAGGACCAAAAACTTCCAATAAGGAAGGAGGTCGTAAATACGGCATACCCTCCCTTCTCAGAGTCTTAGCATTTTAAAGTGGTATAATTAATAGATAAGAGCATTTGATTTTTAAATACTTTCCTACACTGAAAACTCAGCTGCAGTTGGGAAGCTCCCTGTTTCATGGTTTAAAATGTGACAGAGCATTCAGAACGTCATCGTCTCCATACATCACCTGAAATAGAACTACATTTTATAATCTGTTTTCCACTAAATTATTATTACTTGACATTTGAGGGGATCTAGGAATTGTGCCTTTTCATGGCAGCCCTTTTTTCTGTGGAACACACTTTGCCCTCTGAAGTTTGGCAGGCCTCTACCTGACTTACCTTCCTAAAGGGTTGAGCCTGGATTTTTCCCCAAGTGCTAGGATAAGATTGGATGGCTGCATATTAGAAGTTTGATTTGGTGCCTGGTTTTATTGTTTTTAATGTTTTAATGTGTTCAGTTTTATAGTCTTAATATGGTGTTATATGTTTTAACTTTTGATTGGGGGCTGCTCAAAGTTGTTTACGAGCATCTATTTTTATATAAATGTTTTAAATTAATGAAATAAAATTAGTAAAGTATTTGCACCAAACCAGGTGTCTTTGAAGTGTTGGGATTATAACTTCCAAAATTGAATGCTGAGAATGTGGTCTAAATGCATCTGGATAACATCTGTAAAAAATGGAATCAGATTACATTATTTGTAATGTCTCCATTGAAATGTGTATTTTTAACTTGTTGTAACAATACAAGAAGTGCTTAAGTTTGAAAATTCTGTCTATAGATAGAACATTGGTTAGTTAGGCTATTGGTTAAAAATAGCCATTATGTGTGTATATCAATCAGTAAACTTCATGATGGACATTGATTGGGGAGGAAAACAGAGCTAAAGTTGGCAACTGTATGCAAGAACTGTCAGCTAATAAAAGGGAAAGTAAACAACATCTCAACTCTGGGAAAGGAGAGAGTATCAATGAGAAAGAGACACAAAATAATAGTATAAGGAGGGCAGAAGGAAACTGGCAGGTTTTCAAGATACTGTATTACTGTATAATCTACAAGAGTAAAGATTTGTGGTGGTTCAGTGGGTTATTGATCCTGGAGATGGTTTCTGCTCCAGCAGTTTGAGTCCTCACTCAGCTTCTGTCCACTGAAGGCCAAATATGGCCGTTTCATGCTTGTGCCTCAGCATGCATATTTTCCAATGAGACAGACCAAGTCAGGAAGATCATTTTATTACAATTTATCAGAATATTCAGACAAAGGGGATTCCTCTCATTTAAAGAGGGAACCCCGATCTTTAGCTTACATCCCTTTTATAGTTAACATAACAATTTATGAAACAGGAAAGTTGGTTGAACAAGATAAAAGTAACCCCTCCTTGTCACAGTAAATCAGTTGACACTAAGAAATTTTTTCTTAATGTGGGGGGGGGGAGTATACAGCCATCCTTCTGTACCTTTATCTTTTCAGTTTAGGGATTTTAGAAGCTATCTAATCAATCCATACAGCCATAGGATAAGACATTTTCTTACATTCCAGTTATAAACCTTATCATTATTTTAAGAGACAAAAGTAAGTAAAATCAAAATATAAAGTAATTAGGTTTAAAATACAAAGTAAAATATAAAGTAACTATATTAGCTAACAAATTACAAAGTCCATGTCATTTGCCCCTCACCACCTAACAGTTCAAAAGTATGTTCTATGCAAATAGATAAATAGGTACCACTTCAATGGGGAGACGAGTTGGCGCTTCATGCAGGCAGTCAGATTCCTGTTCTCTGAACCTTCCTGGTTCTGACACCCATTTGCGAGGCAGCTTCAGGGAAGGAGAAGGCCTTGGATGCTGCAGGAAGAGCTTCTTGTCTTTTTTCTGGTGCGAAGCCAGCTTGCCCTCTTGTGGCGCACCATGTGGAGCACATGAGCATGTCCTAAAACAGAGCTGGTACCTTGGCAGTCAAACTACTACTCTGCAGTTGCATTGTAGTCTCCTGGCTAATATAACAACATATGCTAATACTAATATATAAAGTAAAGTGGAGTTCCAGTAATCCTTGAGGCATCTGTTTCCTAATTTGGTCTCCCTCAAACAGCTGATATTGGCCAGTTCAAAACAGGAAAATGTCAAATTCTGAGACAGCAAGGAAAAATTGAAAATAATAACCTTGATGTGATCGAAATCTTATGCATTTTATTTTAAAGAATAGGCAAACTTAGATACATTCAGAGAAATAGAATCACATTGGTTGGACAATATTAGTTATAAATAAATCTGGATGGCCTGGAAATTTGACATGATGGGGAATTATGTAACAAAACATGACTTAATATTTCAGTAATTCTTTGACCACAGAGACAAAGTCTTTGCTGAAATTTAACCTCAAGAACAGCTATTGGAAGGGCATTAAATCTTGACAGAATTAGGGGTCTTCTGAATTTGAGAAGCATTATTTGGCTTAAATATTTTGCTGGTTTAAAAAAGAGTGACTACTCAAGAATATGTCCTTAGGTAGGGCAGCCACATCTAATCAGCTTTCCTAATCCTTGGCTATTGTTCAAAGGCTATCACTGCATGCTGATATCCCATCATCAAAATCATATCAGGTGAGAAACTAGATTTCAGTTTCTCCTGGATGAAGAAAAAAACAAGATCAGACAAACAAGCCTATGGTTCAGAAAGGTAGTTTTTAAGGAGAAGATACATATCAAAATATGAATTTCAGTTTTGTTCATGCCAGTCTTGAATACAAAATCATGTTAGTAACATGTTATTAATTTCTCCTGGATGAAGAAAAAAACAAGATCAGACAAACAAGCCTATGGTTCAGAAAGGTAGTTTTTAAGGAGAAGATACATATCAAAATATGAATTTCAGTTTTGTTCATGCCAGTCTTGAATACAAAATCATGTTAGTAACATGTTATTAATTTGAAATACATTTCTTAAGAATTTACAATCTTATAATTTAGATTAAATTCACCTCCTCTCCAAGAGGGAAGAAACTACAGTCTCATTTGGGTCTCAAACAGAAGTTGTGTCCAAGCACTAGCAGAGAATTGTTTAAGTATAGCAAGTATGAATAACTCATCTCTAGATAATAGGAAGATTGCAAGCCTGTTGCTAATTTATGTGCATTTTGAATATGTTCCATACATGCCATGCTTTTCTTTGTAGCATGAAAGACTCTTGTTAAATCCTTGAAAATTTTAACCTATTCAGTCAAGTACATATTCAGTTGCCAGACATGAATGCTGGGGTTTTTTAGCAAAAGTTAAGATCTTAGATTTTGTATAATGAGTATTGAATACTTGCATGTGGTATGTGTGGCTAAGATGTGCAAGGCTTTTTTTAGGCCGATTGGCAGTATGTATGTGTGTATTTATGTATGTGTGTTTATGTATGTATGTATATTTTTATTTCTTAATCAAGATGGCTATATTTAATTAGAATGTAATTAACACACAACTCAATATAATTAAAGAACAACTCTTTCCATGTCAAACTCGCAATGTCAGGTGACGTCGTGCAACATATTGGGACAGTTTTGTCATTGCTCGCAATGGGGTGGGTGCGGCTTCTGCGTGATGCATCAGGCCCGCGGGGTGGCAGTTTGACACCCCTGATCTAGAATATGGTATTCAGTTTGGAAAATTTTTCCCAGCTGAAAAGAAGATGAAGAAGAACAAGATGACCTAAAGAGAGTCTGCAGGGATAATCCTAGTTCTCTTTATAGACAGTGATTCAGTGAATTAGTTGAGTGGCAGGCAGAAGGTTAGGTTAATTTGATTGTCTTTTACATGATAAGAAAATGTCACAAGAAAGGTAAAGATGTTTCGAGAATGTCAAAAGATACAGTGAATTTACAAAAAAGGTAGTAATAAAATATTGTAAATATCTTAGCTTTGGAATCACTTTTCCTGGAGATCATAAGAAAAATATGGGTATTTCATATTTTCCTCACAAAAGAGGACACTCCCTCCTCATCTTTTTAATATAATTCTCAGATGTGTGAAGGTTGAATTGCTAAGATGCTTGCTAACCTTTATAGCTGCTGAACTTGCCATAGAAACAGGAGGAAGGGGGAGTCTGCGGAAAAAAATGGGACGCATTGAGTTCCATTCGAAGAATGACAATGTAGTCTACATTTCTAGATATCTAATCCACATAGTCAGAACTTGACTATGTGCCCTGCTGTAGATTCAAATTGCCAGTGAAGATGTAGAATGATTTCTCTTTCCCAACATAGACCTTTGGGTTCAAAGATGCTTTCATATTCCCTTCTTTATTATGAATGTATATGTAAATACAAATCAGTCTGTTAAAACCTTCAAACACTAGGCTCAAAATATTCACAGTGTAAAATGATGAGAGCCAGTTTGGTGTAGTGATTCAAGCACAAGACTAGAAACCAAGAGAAGGTAAGCTCTAGTCCCACCTTAAGAAGAAAGCCAGTTGGGTGACCATTGGCCACTTACTTTCAGCCCTAGGAAGAAGGTAATAGCAAATCACTTCTGAAATCTTGCCGTTTAGAGACTTGTCCAGTCAGTCATCAGGGGGAAAGATTGATTCAATGCCATCCTTCCCATCAAAAAAAGTGTAATGTGATTCAGTGCTGTGTTCTAAGTTGCGTGGATTCTTCTCTACTAATATTTATTGCTGTATTTTTAAAATCTTAGTTGTCTCTCATGCAGCCAGATCCTATTCTGAGTAATTGATTGATTAATTTGCTTACTTGCTCAATTTTCCCCCCTAAAGGTTCATTTCAATTGCTCGGGTATATACATTTCTGCAGAGAGGTTACAGACACTCTCCCCTCCACCCCTGCCATTTCTTTTTAAAATGCCATTGGTTCTCATTGAATGTGAGAACTCTTTATTTGGGATGGTCAAAAATGTCCGTACCCAACTATTTCTCTCATCTTATGTCTTTGTTTTACTAATTTGATCCTACTCTGTTGTGTTCCTGATGCAGCTATTTGCGGCCTAATGCCCCATAGATGTGCTGTAATGGAACTCCCATAATTCACAATTAGGTATCCTACCAATCTGCTGGTTAAAAGAGTTGAATTCAAAACATCCAGAACAGCAGTCCCCAACCCCTGGGCTGTGGCCCACTACTGGGGCGTGACCTATTCGGAATTGGGCCATGAAAGCAGCTGACTGGAGTGTGTGCATATGCAGTCAACTTGCCCGACTGGCAGGCCAGTGTGCACTTACACATGCATGCCGGCCCACGCCAGCCTGCCACTCGCACAAGGGCCACATGCACATGTACAGCTCAGTTCCATTCTCCCCCAGCTGGGCCACCAAGCCGCAAAGGTTGAGGGGCGCTGATCTAGAGAGTGGCCTCAATATGAAACCCTTGAAGCTTCCAAAACTATTATGTAATACTTTTATAATCTGAGAACCTGCCACCTTTTTTTATGCGTGTGAAGAACCAATGCTGACTTGTATATTCTTTTAAACTGCTTCTTTTGTCAGCAATTTCTTTTTCCAAGAAAAAGATCAAAGAGTAAGATTGCACATTGTTCTTGCATCATCAGTTCAACCCTGCCCCATCTAAACTACACTGGCTCAGCTCTAAATTCACACAGAATAGTTGTCAAGGGCTCCTATTCTTTGTAACAGAGCCATATTTTTAATGGCTTGCCTTTGACTATGCTTTAAACAGCAAAGGGAAAGATGAATCAGGCTAAGAAATCTTGTGCTAGTTACATTTTTGATTGTCATAATAAAGGCTTTTTCCTCCTTATGAAACATGAAAGGGTCACTCTGAAGGGCTGAGGCACCCCTTCTCCCTACTCTGTAGCATTACAGGCCATAAAACTAGTCCCAACTTCCCATTACAGCTGCTGTCCTTTTTCACAGGAGGCAGTGGACCAACTCCTTTAGTACTATCATGCATATTTGCAACAACTTGGGCATCTCAGAGTATTTCTGCTTTTGTTCAGCACAAGAATTGACGGGGTGGGGTCTTATTTAAGAAGAAAATTATGCTTGCAGTATGTGGGAGGAATTAATATAAAATTTAATTCCTAATATTTCCCAAAACCTAAACTCCTTTTGCTCCATATGACAGGCAGAAATTATAAATGTTCTATTTTTATGTTTTAAATTTGAGCACTCACGAGAGTAAAAAAAAAAGTTGTGCATATCCTGAACAAATAAATGTTTGTTCAGGGAGTTTATCTTAGTAGCAGTTTATCTGCTTTGTATAAAAATGCATAAAACATACCATACCAAAGCTCCCTAAAGTATAATAATCACAATAAAGTAAAAGATGAATGCCATACTGTTATTCTTCAAATACTCTCTGGAAAAGCTGTTTTAAACAATTTCTGCTGTGCCATCAGAATGGATGCCAGCTTAGCTTCAAAAGAGAAACTATTCCATAAAATAAGGGCCATCACCAAAACATTGTTTTGTTCTCCCACATTAAAGTGGGGGAACTACTGCTAGGAAAAAGGTTAGATTCTGATTTAAGGAATCTTTACTGGAGAACCTGGAATTCAAGCCATGTAGAAGTTTACAGTATAGGTTAAAAGCAGCAGTTTGAATTGCTTCACAATCTAATGGAACCCCAACGCAGGCATCATAGCACAGAAGCCACAAGCTTACAACAGGTCTCACTCAGAAATAGATGTATTTTGCACCAAGTACAAACTTTGAATGGAATTTTAAAAATGCAATATAGAGAGCATTGCAGTAGTCTAGCCATGTGGCAATAAGGGAATGAGTTACTATAATCAGGTCCTCCTACTCTAGAAAGAGGCACAGCTGGTACATGAATGGAAAATGGCCTAAGATCCCTCTGAACAGTGCCTCTCCCTGCTCATCCATCAATAGCTGTGAGTCCAGAAGACTCCAAAATCATGGACCTGCACTTTCAGGGGAAGTGTCTTCCTGCCCTGGGTTAACACTGGAACTGATAGCCTTTCTGAATGAACATTACTCCTGCCCCCAGACATCAAAACCACCATAGCATCTTTTGTCCAGTCTGAGGTTGAAATATACAATTGAGTTATTACCAGTGTATTGATGATATTCATCTGAAACTGACAAATACCTCTCCTACTAGTTTTAGGTAGATTTTGAAAGCTAGAGGGAGACAGTCAAACGATAGACATCCCTATAGCCTCAGTGTACAATCCATAGGCCTCTCTCCTTGGCCACTTGAAAGGGATTTGGGGGCTGCAATTAAGGCAGGGGGAGGGTGTGTGAGGTCAGAAACTTATCAATTCTGCTCGTCTGCTCAAATTGTTTTTAGATATTTAGCAGTTCTAAAAGTAAGCTGTAATGAAAGGAAAAATAGTCACAGGAATGCTACCCTGTGTTGAAGGAAAAGTCTTCATCAGGAATCAGTCCAAGCTGGGAATAACCTCATCACCCGTTAAAATGGATTACCTAAAATATGCACTGATGGTACCAGCATATGTACTGATATTTATGATTTTTTAAAAAATAATTAGTTTGACAAGTGCAAGCAGAGAACTGGCTCTTTAAGAATTCCACATACTGTATCTGGGAGATTATTGATTCCTTTGCCAGTACAAGGATAATTTAAAATCTGACTATAGTATTGAAGCATTTCCAGCTCGGAACAGATTCTTTGTACAGTATGCATATATTAACTTGTGAGATAACACTTCAAGGGTAGATTGCACAAGTAGATGAAAAGGAGGCAAATCATCTAAATGGTGGAAAACAGAAGGTTTTTTCCCCCTATCCAGCCTCTTGCATCTCAGAATTTAATCAGAATACCAGATTAACAAATGATGCTGAAGAGACTTGAAACAAACCCATATCTCCTGCTGCAGAGAGAGAGAGAGAGAGAGAGAGAGAGAGAGAGAGAGAGAGAGAGAGAGAGAGAGAGAGAGAATGAGAGAATATTCTGCTTCCATTGTCATTAGAATTAAGAGCAGAAAGTTTAAGCCTTAGCTTCCATTTGTGAATGATTTCAAACCTGACCCCTCTGGTCTGTGTTACATATGTTCTCCTCAGCAATGTTTTATTTGGCAGCAATCACATGGGGATGACTCTAGGGAAGTAAGACACTCTAAAATGAAATAGTTTGATGCATGTCTCCTTTGGGAAGTGAGGGGTGTAACTTTAAAGGAGGATTTTTTTTACCTCATTAACATACTGAACTCTGGCTTCCACTGACAGCTGTAGTGGGAGTAGCTAAGTAGAAGATTGGCCAAGGCTTCTTTTCCACACAAGCATCAAAAGCAGATGTCTATGGAATCTTGCCTGGATTTTCCTGATAGGCAGTGTTGATGCCCATACAATTGTGCTCTGAAAGGCAGAACTGAGGATACAAGGGAGAAATCAGAGAAGCCAATGAGTGCCCAGTGTCTCTCTCACTCTCAAACTTGCTACTTGTGTACAACCATTAATCTCATGTGTACAATGGGATTAAGATAAAAATCCTTCCTGGCATGTTTTATAACTTCTATGGAAGGTGCTATTGAGATAAAACATGCCATCCTAGAAGATCTGCTTTCCCAGTCCTTCAAATTGGCAGAATGAAGAAAGATGACTCAGAACTGACTCCAAATGTACCAGAAGATTAAAGTTTTAATCTTACTCTTAAAGTTCCAATTTCATTCAGTTTCATAGGTTTAAATGACCTATCCTCTATGGAAGTGCTGAAAGAAAAATCATCAGGTCCAGTCCAAGCCAGGAATAAACAAAATGGAGGCTGTTTGGAAAAAAAGGTTGTTTATTGAAGAACAGAACCAACAACATGTGGTTCTGGGAAAGCTGACAAAATGGAGCTGGGAGTGGTGGATTTTTATAACTTCTTGGGCTTTTGTGTTTGAAGTTGTTCCTGTTTCTGTGGCATGTATTTTGACCTGAGTTTGAATGTGCCCTTTGGTATTCTAATGGTGGTAGGTTAATCCTATTATATCCTAAAAGTCATGTCCTGCTTCTCTGGGCTGTGGCTGAAGGCATTTTGCTTATGAGCTCTCTGGCCCAGGATGAGAATTTTTATTTTAATTTTAGTTTTAATTTTAATTTTAACTGGGGTTTTACTTATGCAGGGACGAATATAATTTTTTTACTGTAATCTGCTTTTAACTTTTGTATTTTTGTTTTTAATCACCCTGTAAACCGCCCTGAGTCCTTCGGGAAAGGGCGGTATATAAATGTAATAAAATAAATAAATAAAATGAATAGGTGGCCCAGTCTTTCTGAATAAGGATTATCAAATCTGCATTTCTACAGAGCAGGCCTGCTCAATTTCTGCCTTGGGGAACTTGGGCAGAAAAGCCTTTAAATATTTTTCCCCTCTCCATTATTCCTTTGGAGAAATATAATATTCTGCCTTTTTTAATATCCCCCCAAATTTTTCCTTCTCTAGGAGGGTGGGTGGGTACTGACTTTCAACAAAAGCATGTATGTGTAGAGATATAAAAGGAGATAAGAGATTGTTATAATCACTATATACAGAAATCTTTCTTCCTGGAATAAATAAATCTGTTCTGGGTTCTCTGTTCTAAATAATAGAAAACAAGTCTTGACTCTCTCTATATTTTCAGATATTTTTCAAGTGCTGTTATATCCATACATAAATCACTTATTCTCAAGGATAAACATTTCCAGTTCCTTCAATCTGTCTTCAAAGTTTTTGTTTATAATCTGGTCATTCACACTGCCTTTTCTGAACTTATTCCAATTTATCTAAATTAATTTTAAAGTGTACTTCCAGAATTGAAAGGGGGGGAGGCAGTTATCAGTGCATAATATTACAGTTACGTCTCATGATTTTGAAACTATTGAATAAGCCAAAAACTTAATTTCCTTTTTTTTTTGCAGTAACATCCTACTGATTCATATTCAGCCTGTAACCAACTAGCATTTCAAGAATATTTTATAACTCAGAGCTCCCCAACCTTTCCGGGTTGGAGGCTCAGAGGGAAAGGGAAGAGCAGGGAAATGTATGTGCACATGCACAAAATGGGTGCACACATGGTGGAAGCACTAGCGCCCACACTCATGCACAAATAAAATAAAGCTATAAATATAAACATTTTAATCCTTACAAACCTTTTTCAGATTTGCCTTTTTTCAGATTTATCCTTCGTTTTTTCCAAGAAAATATGGTCACTGCACTTACGTGTCTCTTCCAGAAATGTCACTATATTACTGGATGGCCTTTTATGTCCCTTCCATTGATGAAGAGACTGTTAATTGTGGCCTCCAACCATAAAAATTTCCCATTGCTGATTTAGTATAATGGCTGATGCGAACCCGGGATTGTGGCTTATAAAATATGAGTTTATTTATTTAACTATTTATATAGCCACCCAACTCAAACAGCTGCAGCTGTGAGCAGCATACAATTGTAGTTAAAATTGCTAACTATATGCACTATTGCCTAGTGCATTGTATAGCTACCAGTAGATAGCTTAGCTTAGCTACCAGTAGATAGCTTAAACTGACATGAGCATTCCCCCCCAAAAAAAATATTTAATAATATTTGGTTTGTTACTTTTCTACTAAAATCCTTAGAATCTTATGGGAAATTTCAGGTGCATTGTGTATTTCATTTGTTTGTGCTATTGAAGCCACTGCTCAATGTGGAGATGGGTTGTTTTGTTTTTTGGGTTTTTTTGTATGTGTCTTAAATGTCAGCAATCCATCATGTTTCCCAACACAATGATGTTTACTCTCTTTTTCATTTATGCTCTCTCATCATGAACATTAATAAGTTGTAGAGTTCACCCAAAAGATTGTAATGTTCTTTGCATCACTGCATGAAGCTTGGGAATATTCTATTTTTTATAATTGGTCTGGATGTGACTAAAGTTCATCTGGAGTAAGTAAAAAAGTACATTCACTTGTGAAACTAAGTTTTCCAGCTAGAGAAGAGCTCCTAGCTATAAATAAAAAAGGGGCTGTTATTCTGTATCAATACTAGCTGCCATTTTGCTGAGATGGATTTTGTTTCTTGCCTGAGTTACATGGGTGGTGCCTGGATTTGCCTGTGTATTGCTGGATTTTTTTTCTCGAAGATCAGCTTGATTTGGCTTGAGAGTGTTTTTCCCTCTGTGACGTTTTCTGGGTTTAATTTAGATTCTCTCTCAGCGCCTGCACACATGTGCGCCTGCGCGCGCGCGCACACACACACACACACACACACACTGTTCTGCTTTTATAGGTTGTGTTTATCATTTTGCTTGTTAGTTGCTTTACAGATTCTGAAAAACAGTTTCTGCATGAAAGCACCATTCATGGCACATGTAATCAGCAGGTGGTTCTCTAGAGTTCTGACAAATGGCAACAATTAGAAATAGGGGCTTCTCTAGGGAAAGCCTGTGACCCCATTCCTGATTTGATTTCTTGGAATATGTGGATTTTGTGATTCATATACCTCTACTTTGTGCATTCATGAAATGCATCTGCATTTAATTTGAAAGTGCATTTTAAGCTAAATGCATGGACTTTCAGAAATTGTTATTTATAAACTGGAAATCACATCTTAAAAGCTTTGTTTAAAATTGTACACTGCTATTCAGCCAATTCTAATAGAATATAAATGATAAGAAGATACACTACGCAACTTTCCTTAAGTCTCACTTTAGAGGCAATTATATTTTGGCCTGGAATATGTGAAAAGCTGACTCAATAGAGAATGCAGATATCTTTTGCAAGTAAGGTTTATACTGGAGAAGCTTAGGAGAGAAATAAAGATACAGTTTTCTATCAGTAATTCACTAACATCTTACAGTATATGCCTCTATAACATCTATGAAAAAATGAAGCTGTTGAGTGACATAGATTAATATTTTGACAGCATACAGGGTTGTGACACATTATGCTAAAACATAGTTTTAAACAGTTTATTGAATACATCGCAACTGGGCAAGTTTATTGAGTATATTAAGTCAAATCATCCACAAATCAGTGGTTACATTCTACAGAATTCTAAGCCACAAACAAGCCATCTTACTGATTAGCACACTGTAAATCCATTCTGTACATCTAGAAACTCATGAATGAGAACTGTCTTCATAATAAACGTCATGGAGCCTGGACTGGATTCCTGAACCTATGCACTAAAGTGAGTATTTATTATTTCTTTGTTATTATTTATCTTTATATCCAGACTTACGTCCAAGTTCTTGTGCCAGTTTACATGGGGATCATCGTCTCTTTTACTCCCCAAAAAGCATCTCTGTAAGGTAGATCAGCTGACAGAGAGTAACAGGTCCAAAGTCATGTAGTAAGTTTCTATGGCTGAGGCTAGACTTAAATCTCAATCTTTTCAGCCCTAATACAGCACTTTAATAATTGTATCACAGCCATAATTGAGATATTGATCTTTGCCATTTAAAGCTGTGAAGAATGAATAAGTATCTTTGACATGGTTTCATTTCTGTGTTATGATTTTGTATTATGAGAGAAGTTACTTCTCCAATGTGTATACATAAAAAAGATATCTGCATATCTCTATTGAGAATTCCTGACTATACTAAGGATATATTTATTTAATATGAAGTGGTAAAATTCTTTTCTACAGTAAGATGAGAGAACTTTAACAGCTCATAACATTCAAAGTAAATGTTACTAAAACCATATGCTTAACTATTACTTGTTAGAAGTAAATAGCTGGACTTACTACCATGTAAATATGCTGAAGCTTGCAATGACTGCTTGTTATGATCCCTTGTTTATTGTATGGATATGGTGATAGAATCTAAATAACCTGAATTGCTTTGAAAATCCAAACTAGTTTGAAGAGCTCTTTCAAAAAAAAATCTTGGCTTCTGCTTCATCCCATATTTCTTTAATAATAGGAAGAATGTTTCCATGTGGACATTAAAAGGTTACTAAGAATTTATGAAACACTAATCTTATTCCCCTTAGTCATGGCAATAACTCAACATATGTTTACACAGAAGAGGTTGCCTCATACAAATGCTGACCTGAGGGGTTGCTATATCAAATTCTTCAAGAATATGTTGGGTAAGCAATGGACTTAATGTCCACAGCATGTAGAAGTTTTGTTTTGTTTTATGCCCCTGCCTCAAGTTAGGAAGCAAGATGACAACAAATAGTAAATTAAAAGTATGTTGGTCTCAGAATCTTTATTAGGAAAAGTGTGTGCCATAGGGATCCATCTGAGTAACAATATCAAGAAGGCTCACAAGCAGAATAAATTTCTTAGCATATTTTGTAATTTATTCTCTCGTAGAATAAAGATCTGCTGCATTAAATCTTTAGTTATCTGCTATGAAGTTTCTTATTTATAGCTATCTGAATTCGGGGCTCCTTTATACTACAGAGGCTAAATCAAATTCAAAGAATTGCTAAAACAGAATGACACTATGAATATTTCTCAGTAAAACCCAGTAGAAATCCCTAAGAAAATGTTGGATGATTCAAATCTCCAGAGAAGAAATGGTGGACTGAAGATGGCTCTGCTAAAAATGAAGAACTGGTGAACAGACCAGCTCTTTGTAATTCCTCTCTGGACAAGGAGAGGATTTGAGATTGCCCACAAGTGTTCCATACTGTTGCTCCTTACAAGGAAACCACAAAACAGTGGCCTCTCATGGGTTTAAATCCCTGAGAGATGACATAATAACCAAAAGACACTGAATTTGCATACTTCTTTTTCTAATCACTTTTGGAAATTGCTTGTTAACTGCTTTTCAGCTATTAGGAATTTTTGGATCGACAGGTTTTACAGCATTGGGTGAGTTTCCTTCAATCCTTAGTGAAAGACATTTTAAAAACAAATTTAAAGATTTAAAAATTATTTTGAAATTAACAGCAAATGGATGATTAGATCTTTGATTTTGGAAAGTTATAAATGGACAGATAGATTTGAAAAAAGGTTTGGAATTAATTGTAGAAATCCTTCCAATGAGACAATGCTTTTGTTTTCAATTCTCTTAAAAATATGGTACCATGAGACTTTGAAGATTGGACACTGAAGTGAACTAGGAAGACCTGAAGATTACAATTAAAAGAGAAAAACACTTCAATCAAATTACAAATAGTTTGACTTACTAACACAGAATGAAGTAAAATAATTTAACATTGAGCATACTAAAGGCTATTTTGAACAGTGGATTCAGAAGTTAAATAAGTATTTGCCTCTAAAGACAGACTGTGTTTAAGAGATGCTATGAAAGAGGATCAAGTTATATCTGACAAGATTGATCTGATCTAAATCTGGACAGTTTATGAAAACGATATGGAAAAAAATGCTGCATTGAACATACAATGTCTAATGTCTTAATAATTAAAAGGAATATACCGGTACAAATAATAAACTAAGCAAGTGACCTGAGTAATGTTTCCATGTTGAATTTACAAAAGAGGCTTGTTAAATATTTGAAGAATTTTGTGAGAAAATATAAAGAAAACATTAAAAGAAGTCAAATTCTAGCACATTATTTGAAAAAACTAAAAATAGATTGTTAAAAGTACAATATAACATTTGTTTATTTGAACAAGGTTAAAAAGATATGTTGTTATGTCTGGTAACCCTTAGTGGACTTTTTCTGACATCAGTACTGAAATCATGAGGCTTTAAGGATTTGTTTATAGATAAGAGTTGGAATAGAGGAAGAAGAGATCATTATTTTATTTTAAGAGATTAATTTTTATTTCTTTTCTACTTTTATTTTTATTCCTTTCTTTTCTGTACTTTCTATTTTTCTTTACTTTTTTGTTTTTATTAGTTAAAATAATTAAAAAGATAAAAAATGTAAGTTTTAATAAATCTGCTATTAAAAACTTCTGATGATTCAATTCAAATACTTTATTAACTAGTCGTTTCCATGATATATTCATAATAATATTCTTGACCGCAATCAAATAATAAGTGATCAGTTGACAATAGGAATCCTAATTTTGTATAAAAGGTAAAATAGGAGAACATTAACTTTGATTCCCATTATTTAGAACAAACAGAAAATGCTGAGATGACATTACTACAAATACTACTAAAGAGAGGAGCAAGTAGGGGGATAATGCTAGGAGTATATATAAGATGGATGAGTATCAATAGAAAAAGTGCTAATCTATAGAACTGAAAATGTCCTTAACTGCAATGTATGCAATGTAGTCAGTTTAACTTTTTTTTAATTGAACTTTTCTGTAGTAGATTATTTTTAGGTCTTTAATGGTGCATATTAGGCAAAATTCCAGAATTTAAATTCCATATACAAATATATAAAAGTATGTTTGATTGGGATATTACAAGTGTGTTGTCTGGTTATAGATAAACTGCTACATTTGTAGTGGTTTCGTTAAAGCTGTTTTGTGTAGTTTGCAAGATAGAGAGAGGCATAGCTGCCATAGGCAATAATGAACAAAGAGACCAGGCACCATTAGGACATTGCATGGTCAGCTAAAGAGATAAATAATACATGGAATAATAACAAAAAAACTCTGCTTTCCTTGAAAATGGATCTTCTTCCTTCAGCTAAATCCTTACCCATTGTTCACTCTCTACCCTTCTATCCATCATTAATTATTTCCTTCTCTAATAAAAACAACAAAAGCCCATTGGCTCTTGGTCCTTGTAGAATTTGTTTCCAGCTCTAAATCTGAAGTGCCAGTCTGAAAGTGGATTAAACCTAAAGGGATGTTATTTTTTTAAGGCACAAGTGTTGTTCTAAATCTGCCCAGATAATGTTCTTAAACAATGCCAGAAATTATATTGGGCTTTCTCTATGTCAGTTATTTTCCTTGGATCATGATTTTCTAGGTTGCTGAAGTTTTGTCTCGTACATCTATCTCTTCTTTTTTTCTCTTCATCAGGACAAGTTAAATCCATATTTTAGCACGCTGAAAACTATTATTTTTTTAATATATTCCTATGAAGCCTAGGTATAGTTTTATCTATTGTATTGCTCAGTATCCAAAGCCATTTAGGGGTTTCTGAGAGGAGCAATACATTACTTGCTGGCATTTATGAGTAAATTAATTTAATAATCAAAATTCTATTGGTCAAATTTGTATAGCTGGCTGTCTCACAAAACATGACACTTGGGCAGCATATAACAATCAAACGACAAATATCAAGACAAGAAATATATAAAAAAGTCCAGACTTTTAAAAAATATTTTAAAAACAGATATACAATCCCTCAGCAAAAGAAGGATAAGAATAGGAACCAAGCAATGAAGTCCCAGGTCTGTTTACATAAGCAGGTCTTGAGGGACTCCCAGAATGTTAAAAGAGACTAAACTAATCTAATTTGAGAGGAGGGAGGAAGAGAAGATTATTCCATAAGGCAGAAGCAGTAGTACAATTTGGAGGTGACAAGGGCATGAGAGACTATAAGCAGGGCCTGCCAATCCAGGAATGGGTGCAACTGATGCACAAGACAAAGCTGTACAAAGCCCTGTACAAAACCACGACTGCCACCTGTGAGCAGGATTCACCAATGTAGGAGGCCTTCCAGATTGTGCACAAGATCTTCCTCAGGTCCAGCTGGCATCTCCACTGGACTTGCAACAAGGCCACCATCTAGCAGGGAACAAAACCAAGTGATTTTATCCATCAGATGCTATGCACAATCCTACAAATATCCCTGTAGGATGTTCTCCATTCCTCCTTTACCCAAGAAAACATGAGCCATCCGAAACAGAGCTGTGGGATGACAGTCTGCAATGCAATAAGGGTGGCAAAATATTGGCGTTTCACTGTCCTTATAGCCACAAGGTAGGCCTTAATAGTGGCTCTTACCAGTGTTCTCTTGAATTTGTTCTTTGTTGAGTGTCAGCAATGCTCCAGACACCTCTTCTCTGTTTTCAACTTGCTCAATTCCTCCATAAACCACGGAGAATGGCTGGGTCCATGAGAGGAGAGAGGTTACACAAATGTGATCTGATCCAAGGCCTCAGCTATCTACGGTACTTATTCCAAGCAATAACTAAACCTTCAAATAGACTATGAAACAGAGCAGCAGGAACAACCCCCCAGTTTCCTTTGAAACCCCATCAGTCACCAGGGGCAGACCAATCGACTTCTCTGACAGGAACAGCCAGGGCTTTCTTTGTCATAGAACACACTGGAACAGAGTTCCGGCATCTTTTTTTGACGGATTTTCCAGAGTTGCATTCTTTTCTATTGTTTCCCTTCCTATCCTCATTTGTTTTTGAAAATGCCCCACTGGCAGTACGGTGCAAGGGGGGTCCCCTCCGGCATGGTATGCCTCCTCTAGGAGGAGCCATGAGGCACCAGAGCACCACAGCCAGAGCGTGACTTGATTGGCTGGGTTGGACCATGTGGTATGGAAGCCGATAGTGGTGATGGGAGACACATAAACATGGAGGCCATCTTTCATGAGAGGGTGAGTGAGCCTTTTGCCTTCCCTTACAGAAGGTGGGGTGTGAGGTTAAAAAGAGGCGAAGCGAGGGGAAAGAAAGGCGGCTGGTGTAGAAGCTTGCCTGACAGCGAAACTTTGCAGTTTCAGTTCCTTGGGTAGTTCAAAGGCTGGGATGTCTATGAAAATCTTTTTTTAGTCTTTTATATTTTATATTCAAACAGCAGAGGGGAAGAATAAGAATAAAGCCAATGTCTTGTGATTTGGAGGTATTATTATTAATAATATATAATAATTATGTATTGGTCAGATATAAAGATAGACCTACAGATAAGGTTTAATCAGATCTATTTATTAAATTGGGTTTAACTTAAAGGTAAATTAAAAGTAATCTGTTCAGTGACAAAGTTTCAACTTTAATTTGTTTCAAGTCAATATCCAGATTAAACTCCAAATGTAAATTTTTCCACCTTGTTTGACAACTTCTTAAAAATTTAATCTTTTACAAGCAACCAAATTTTGTTTTATTGGGCCAATTTCATTCCACATAGAAAGCTGACCTTTCCTCTCATTAAACTATATGGGTATGCCAGTGGTAAATGTCCCAAAAGATTAATAAAATGTCTTCTTGTAATTTAAAACCACACAGTGCATGGTAACATTAATAGTATTAACTTACCTTGAACACAATCCTAGTCTTTTAGATACACTAAAAAAAATTTAGGTTTTTTTTCCAACTACAAAGGTAAACCTTGTAGGGTAGGCAAGGTGGGTTGTATGATGTGTGTGAGTTCTGGCACCTTTTTTTTTACAAAAAAAGCACTAGGAACAGCTAACTTGGCATGTGACCACTGTCCGAAGTTGGGTTCTAGGTGACATGGAATAGGCTCATGGCTTTCATGAAAGCCATGAACTCCCAAACCACCTCAGATGACATGCCTACGGTAAGTGGATTAAAGTCCCCCAGAACTGTAAATGTGGAGAACTCCAGTGCCAACTCAGAAATGAAGTCAAGATTAGTCAGGGAGATTGATATACAGTAGGTAGTAACAGCAACAGCAAGAATCCTAACTGATTCCTAGAGCCCAGTTTAATTAACAGGGTCTCAAGATCAGTGTCTTTGAAAGCCGTAAAAGATTCCCTGATGACAATGACCATACCTCCACTGCTGCCCTGGAGTCCCAGCTGATGCCACATTCAAATCAACCCTAGAATATGCAATTCTGTCAAATACTCTAATCAATTAGAGCAACAGGTTAATGTTTGTGATGTTTACAGGTTTATGCAGTGACTAAAAAACAATTGTCTTGCTTCAAAACTCATTATTGCACCCAGCTTTTCCTCAGTCTAGTGCCTTGCTACAATCTGAGATTCCCATCCAAGAAGCTTTTCTGAAAAGTTTCAGGTAATTCTAAGAGCTCAGATCCCTGAACACATCTGAAAGTATCATGCCTGAATTCACGCTTAAACCTGTTTAATTGTTTAAAACTCATTTAGCTGAGAAAGATTTTTCTAATAGGTTGGTAGCTGTAATAGGTGATTGTGTGAAGGCTGCAACTGATTCTGACCGATTCTGTTAGTTCTGTGAGTTCCCTATTTCAGCCCTATATCTTCCAAAGTAAAAGGCACACACTCCTAATATTGTCTGGTTAATCTGTGCCCTTTATCAGTTTTACATCTACATAGGCATTGGATCCTACCTTTACTTTGCCCTGTTCAGCCTCATAATGATGCGATTCTCAGGCTTTACTGAGATTCCAAGGACATGACTGATCACTTTGCGGAGCATACAAAGCATTTTTTGACTTCTGAGTTTGCTTACCAGAGTGAAACAGCCTCCTCCCCCAACAAATGTCACACCTGCATCTCCAGACCACATTCCTTCTATGCACAAAGGCTCAGCTTCTTTCCCCAGCAGAATTTTTTTCGTGCTATTTTATGCACAGGCTAGAGTTCAGAGGTTTTGAGGTTTCTTCTAATTCCAGAGAATTGAGTGATCTCTGTGTACACACTGAACATGAAAGAGTCACTGAATCAGAGGGGGCTTCCTGGCAGTGCAATGTCCTAATTTGAGCTGCTTTATCCTATAAAGATAATATTAGCAAAATGGTAGCATGTAAGACATTGGTGTTCATTGAATAACACTTTGCCTTTTGCCCCATACAAATAATGTTATTGTTAATGGGTCTTCATTGTTCAATTAGATGTACAACTAATTTATACTATGGTATTCTTGAATTTCATTTCACATGCTAGCAAAGTTATGCTTAAAATCCTACAAGCTAGACTCCAGCAGTATGTGGATCGAGAACTACCAGAAGTACAGGCAGGATTTCGAAGAGGCAGAGGAACTAGAGATCAAATTGCCAACATACGCTGGGTCATGGAGAAAGCTAGGGAGTTCCAGAAAAACATCTACTTCTGCTTCATTGACTATGCTAAAGCCTTTGATTGTGTGGATCACAACAAACTGTGGCAAGTTCTTAAAGAGATGGGAGTACCAGACCATCTTATTTGTCTCTTGAGAAACCTATATGCAGGTCAAGAAACAACAGTGAGAACTGGACATGGAACCACTGATTGGTTCAAAATTAGGAAAGGAGTCCGGCAAGGCTGTATACTGTCGCCCTGCCTATTTAACTTATATGCAGAACATATCATGAGAAAGGCAGGGCTAGATGAATCAACAATTGGAATTAAGATTGCCTGGAGAAATATTAACAACCTAAGATATGCAGATGATACCACTCTAATGTCAGAAAGCGAAGAGGAACTAAAGAGCCTCTTGTTACAAGTGAAGAAGGAGAGTGCAAAACTTGGGTTGAAACTTAACATTAAGAAAACCAAGATCATGGCATCCAGCCCTCTCAATTCCTGGCAAATAGATGGGGAAGAAATGGAGGTAGTGACAGATTTTATTTTCCTGGGCTCCAAGATCACCGCAGATGGGGACTGTAGCCAAGAAATTAAAAGACGCTTGCTCCTGGGGAGGAAAGCCATGGCAAATCTAGACAGGACACTAAAAAGCAGAGACATCACCTTGTCAACAAAAGTGTGCATAGTCAAGGCTATGGTCCTCCCAGTTTCAATGTATGGCAGTGAAAGTTGGACCATAAGAAAAGCTGAGCACCAAAGAATTGAGGCCTTTGAACTATGGTGCTGGAGAAGACTCCTGCGAGTCCCTTGGACTGCAAGGCAATCAAACCGGTCAGTCCTAGAGGAGATCAACCCTGACTGCTCTTTAGAAGGCCAGATCCTGAAGTTGAAACTTAAATACTTTGGCCACCTAATGAGAAGGAAGGACTCACTGGAGAAGAGCCTAATGCTGGGAAAGGTTGAGGGCAAGAGAAGAAGGGGACGACAGAGAATGAGGTGGCTGGATGGAGTCACTGAAGCAGTAGGCATGAGCCTAAATGGACTCCAGAAGATGGTAAAGGACAGGAAGGCCTGGAGGAACATTGTCCATGGGGTCGCGATGGGTCGGACATGACTTCGCAGCTAACAACAACAACAATTCTTGAATTACCACATCTTTAACTAAAACAGCCATATATGAGACAGTACCAAAAGCAAATTCAAACTAATAATATTGTAAATTGTACTGCAGCGGCTATCTGACATTTAAATGCTATTAAAGCTAAGTAGATGACTTTAGATCGACATAGGGAATCTTTAGCTTTATTTTTTCATCCCTACTTAGCCAACATTTCATGTAGATGTACTAACCGCTGCCTGAAATTGCACAAAACAGAGACAAGCTGGCACCTGCTCAACAGGCTTAGAGAGCTAACAACAGAGAATCTTATCTGTTGCTGCTAGATGAAAAATGTTCTACTTACGTTACTCTCTGGTTGGATCTTCAAGTGTCTCCCTGCCTGCAAGACACTCTTTCTTACATGGAGGTTGACTGTACTGTATATAGTAAAACTTCAGTTAAATGAACTGTGGAGAAAGGGTTTCTATTATACATGAATGTCCATGGCAATCAAATTTACGTTATTTGTATAATTATGTAATTGATATTTGTCATCATTTGTATCAGTTTTCCAGATGATGCAGATTAACACAAATGACACAACGGTCATTGATATAGTATCAGTGGTATCACTTCATTTTCTAGGTCCTTGTTGTCAGACCCTATAGCCAGACAGCAGACCATAAGTGGCCTTAAATGCCAGGTTGGTTTGTAATAAGCCATTCTTCATCTGCAGTTTGATTGTGCATGAGAGGGCTAACTTGGGAGAGGGCTAACTTGGAATGTATTACTGGACTGGCTGGGTCCCAAAGGGAGGAGGCTTCCTCTCAGAGAAGTGCCTGGCGATGTTTTGAGTATGGCTTCAGCCAAGAACCTAGGCAGGGATGATGGTACGGCAATTGTCATTTGAGAATCACTTACAGCTTTCAGGAATGCTGTTCCACAAGTCACTGGATGTGACATCTTGTTCATTAAGTTGGGCTCCAGGGATCAGTTAGGACTGTTGCTGTTGTACCAGGTTCACTGCTGCATAGCAACCTTCCTGCCTGAGTTCCTTGCTTCCATCTCCAAGTTGCCAGTGAGGTTCCCTAGACCTGTGATCTTGGGGGAATTTCCAATTTGCCTTCCCTGGAAGTGGGATCTGAGGTGACTCAGGACTTATCCTAGGTCATCCAGAGTTCAACAGGGTATCTGTAAACTATAGCTGGTACAAAACAAACGTCACACCTCTGCTTTGTGAGCTGTGTTGGTTACCAGTTTGTTTACAGGTCCAAAGTGCTGGTGTTGATCTTAAAAACCCTTCATGGCATGGAACCAGGTTAATTGAAGGGCCATCTGTTCCAATTTCAACTGCCCATCCTATCAGATCCAGCAGAGAGGGCATGTTGTGGGTTCTATTGCCTAGGGAGCTACATTTGGTGGGCCCTGATGATGGGCCTTTTCTGCTGTGGACTTCCACTATGGAATTTTCTCTCCCCTGAGGTGAAGTTCACCTTGTCACTGTTCTCAAGACTTGGTTATGCTAGCAGGCCTGGAGACCCTAGGGGACAGGTGAACTAGTGAGATGATTCTGCTATTTTTAACACCCCTTTGTCTATTATTCTATTTTAGCTTAGTTTTCAAGCTTTTTAATCTATTTATTAACTGTTTTTAGTTCTATTGTATATCTTCCAAAGTTGCTTGTTTCTGAGATGTTTGTCAGCTATATAAATTTGTTTAATAAATAATAAGGCAACTGATGAAATTTAATTTGAATGACATTTAATATATCAGCTGCCTGCATTACTTTGAACAAAAATAAACTTTGCCCGTTGTTTGGAAATGAAGTTATTTGTGTCCATTGTAGCAGAAGTCCACATAATGGAGATCCAAAGAACCAAGGTTTGACTCCATTTGTATATGGCCTCCAAAAAATGTTCTTCAAAGGCTTGAGGTTCTTAGGTGGTAGAGAAAGATTGTTTCTGCCCTGATTCATGTAGGAAGTACCATAGTAAGGAAAGTACGAAGAACAGAAAACTTAATCTTTGTTGAAAGAATTCAATTATGGCAGTCAGATAATTAAGACATGAGCAAAATCTATCTAACATGACCCAGGCTATGAACCCTGGAAAATAACATAGTATAGACTGTACCACTCAACTTCTATAGACCTGAACACTACTTTAGGTGTATCAGCAACTCTCTGCCTAGCTGAAGACTTAAGTGAGGGAGTAAGACAACATTTCAATCTTTTCCCTGTGATGCCATTTCTATACATGTAAGAGTGTTTTCAAGGAAAAAGATAGCATTTGGAAGACTTTATTTTTACAATGGCATAAAACAGATTATAATCTTCTTCATTAGTGTGTCTTCCGCTGAGGATTTATGATGTGATTTTTTTTCTGAACGAGAGGTTTTAATTCCTTTACATAAAAATCATTTTTGTGATATTAGTAGAATGCCATAATATAACTCATACTTCTTTCTCTGTTTTTGAAATTGCTTTTGCTATAAATTTGGTTAAGAACAACAATGTATATCAAGAGGATGAAACTGTATAGAACAGTAACAAATAAAACAGCGTGTCAGAACAAATCATCTCTGGCCATAAAGTGTTAGCTTCTACATGGGTGATATGGTTTGCCTCTTGATTTCCTGGATCTGCTTCTAGTTCACCCCAGCAAATGATGCTTTGATGGAAGAGTCTCACCTGTCCTCAGAAATGCTTTTTATCTCTGAGCACCTTCAAAATATACTTTTCTGCCTCTTTAAATCATGGGAGGAAATGCAAAGTTTGAGTGCATTTGAAGGTGAGCCTGGCCCAAATGAACTTCACCTTGTTTGTTTAGATCACTGTGGCTGCTGCAGTTTTCTCAGCTGTTCCTCCTTCCTTTGGCCCATCTCCGGTAAGAGAACAGGGTATGGTTTGTTCTGCCTGCCTTCTTAGATCCTTGGGCAATGGCTTTCCAGACCTATTATGCAGTGAGCAAGCAGAGAGTGTGGTTAGAGGAATATCTGAAGGCGGAAGCAGGTCTCTGACTATTTATGGGTACACTTTTTCTTTTGGTTTAAAAGTTTGGAGAATGGCATACTTGTACGGCAGGAGGAACAGATATTTAATATCAAGGTATGGTTTCTATAACATGCACTGAGACTTATATTGCGGTGTATTTTCTGGATTTTTATGTAATTTCTGCTGTCTTTTGGTGGAAGGTCAAGTAAGGCAAGAAAGTTTGTATTATTCCCAGTCTCTTTTAGCTGAGTCTGTTTAATTTTTTCCCCATATCTAACTTTTTTTTCCTGCCTAGGTAAACAACAATGGAATCATTTCCTTCTTAAAAGAGGTATCTCAGTTCACCCCCGTGGCTTTCCCTATTTCCAATGACCGACGTGTTGTTGCTGCATTCTGGGCTGATGTCGATAACCGGCGTTCAGGACAAGTGTATTACCGGGAAACCACAGACCATGCTGTTTTGGAGAGAGCCACTAAGGATATTGCACAGTATTTCCCAGAATTCCCAGAGTTCTCAGCCCAATGGGTATTCATAGCAACTTGGAACAAGGTTACCTTCTTTGGAGGAAACTTGTTTTCTCCAGTAAGTATCAGAACCAGAATATTGACTGATGGGTAATAAGAATAAAAGAGTTTTCTCTCTGCCCTATAGTGATTAAGCTTGGGCAGAACAGAAATTGTAGTAAATTATTGACTTATCAGCACAGTAACCTTCATTTCAGACCCAAAAGTGCTTTTCCAAAAGGCAACTAGTTTTCTTGGTTTTTTCCTTGAAAAAGTTTTGCTTCTCATCCCAGAAGTTTCTTCACTTGTGAATTGAAAAAGCTTCTGGGATAAGAAGCAAAATGTTTTCAAGGAAAAAACAAGGAAGTCCAGTTGCTTTTTTGCAAAAGCACTTTTGGGACAACCATGACCTGGATCATCTTCCTTCATTTCAGACATCAGCATTCTATCTTTCCTATGATACGAGAGATCAGAGAATAAAATACAATACTCGTTCCTTTGACAAAAGAAAAAAAACAAATTAAAACCTTATTTTAAAAGATAGGAATTATTGCACAATATAGCAAAATAATAAGTTCAATATTCTTGGCATGAATAAGTGCTCCTCATAGCGCTCTGACTATCTTGCAGCCAAGCAGCTCTTTAGGACTCAAAAGGGCTCAAGACCTATTGATGGAGACCTTCTTGAGAAGGTTTTACTTTAGTATTAACCAATGCTGCAAATTTCTGAACATTGCCTACTGCCTTAATGCTCTCTCTGTGTTTTTTTTTCCTTGCAGGTAAATACTTTCCAGATAGTCCTCATCACTGATGGCCTGCTTTCCTTCACTATCTTCAACTATGAGTCAATAACCTGGACTACTGGCATGCATGCCAGCAGTGGAGGAAATTTAGCAGGCCTGGGAGGGATAGCAGCCCAGGTAGATTACATGATCACGTTCAAGTTAGTCTCCTTTCTAATACATGGCATACATTCTTGGAGCTGGCTAAAGATGCTGTTGATTGTCTTGATATGGCCACGGCCCAGATAATCCTTAGCTTCAACTTCTTAAATAATAATCTTATTTTTCCCATCCCTTCAGAACTTAGACTACATAGGACCTTTAGTAAAGGAAACTGCAGCTCTTTATTTTGGCCAGTGCTACTGAGTTCCTTCCCCTCATTAGCCACCAACTTATTTAAAAGAGTCATCCAGCAATGACTGCAGCAAGTACAACTTTCTCTTGGCATTTATATTTCATCCTATATGTTGTTTTCTTTCTTTTAGTCGGTGGCTGTTCGGATGTGTGGATATACTATTAATTGCTTGGCCAACTACTAGCAGTCATCTCCAGTAAGCAGGAAGTTACAGGTGTATAGAAAATTAATCCATTTTCAGCCTCAGAAATTCAGGAGTGTAGACTTTTATGATTGTAAACAGAGCAGTAACCACATGCTTTGGATACTGTACAATGCTTTAGGAACACCCTGCCTTGGCTCGGCCAAAGTGGGAGAGAGAGGAAGTTGAAAAGCTTTTCACCAGGCACTGGCTTCTGACCAAATTTGTGAGAACTTGCTGCTGTAATTCACAAGATGATAGAGTGGCTCAGCAGAAGCACCTCACAGCTCAGCATGGCAGAGGCTGCTGCTTGGCTTGAGCTAACAGAGCTGTGCTCATTTTGTGGAAAGCAGCAAGAGAGTCCAAAATTCTCTTGGATTCACCCTGTATAGATGAATGGGGATGAAAATAAGCTCAGTGTTTTGTGCGCTTTCCAGCTAGTGAGTCATGGATGAGTGGGGATTACTGGGGCCTTTTGGTGCCAAAAGCCATTTGGGAAAAGAGTTGCACTAAGTGGACCATCTGAACTCCCTCTTCCCCTCCCACCTTCTTTTTTTTTGCCTTTTAATGATGACAGTTATCGTGTGTTGTAGCCAAAGTCTTTAATCACAAATGACATTCAAAACAGTAGGAGATGGCTTCTAGACTATATGCTGCTTATTTTCTACTGGCCTGTCCTGAAGCAGCTGGAACAGGGGTCCAAATAAATGGTTGTCCTGGAGAAGAAATGCTTGCCTCGACATAAACTTGCAAGTAAGCCTCCAGATGTTGGTGGCCCACAACAATGTTTGCTAACTGTGAGCCAGTTTTAGTCATTTATGAACTGACAACTGTATGTTTGCCTAGTCAAGAATTCTTATCCCAAGAGTCCTGACTCCTGGCTTACAAGAAGACTCAAACAGCTACATTCTGGCTACATTTATTATACTCATATCCCCTTTTCCCCCTGTGGAATCAACTTGATATACAGTATGCTGGGTTTCCATGGGGTCTCCCATTTAGGCGTTGACAAGACCAAGGACCGCTAAGTTCAGGCAACATGTTCCATCACAATTGAATGCCCTGGGAATTGAATGTTTAAGAAGTCCAGAAAGTGGAGATAATCTAGGAACAAATGAAGCTGCCATATATCAAGTGAGATCATTGGTCCCTTTTGCTGAGTTCTGCTAACACTAGCAATGGCATTTCAAGATTCCAGATCAGAGCCCTTCCCAGCCCAATCTGTAGAGTCAGAGGCTGCTCCATATACACAAAACATGTGATTTTTCACTGAACACAACTTTTCCTTGTAAGTAATTTGTCAAAGGAAAACTTCTAGAACAGGGGTGTCAAACTGCCGGCCCGCAGGCCAGTTGCATCGTATGGAGGCCACGCCCACCGCAGCTCTGGCAATGCAAAAAAAGTCACAATATGTCGCGACACGTCACGTGACATGGCAAGTTTGACGCCTGTGTTCTAGAAGAACAACTATTATCTCCACTGAGGAAATCAGAGAAGTTGTATTATGAGGGTTGCTAATGCCTCCTATGCAAAATAGTAGCTATTTAAATGGGAAGCAGAAATATGAAGCAACATTCAGGGAAATTGGATGCTTCCCTTCCTTATGTTCTTGCAGTCCATTCCTCTGCAGGGCACTGGGCATGGTGGAAGACAGAAGTCCCTTGCATTTCCCCCAGCTGCCCTGCTTTCCCCAGCAAGAGGTTTCAGTCTCTGCCCTTGTCTTCCTAGGCAGGTTTCAATGCCGGTGATGGAAAACGATATTTTAACATCCCCGGATCCCGCACTGATGACATTGTCGACGTGGAGATGACGACAAATGTGGGTATCCCCGGGCGCTGGGTATTCAGAATCGATGATGCCCAGGTGCAAGTGGGGGGCTGCAACAACACAAGTAAGAGGACAGCAGTTAGGTTTATTTAATGAAACCAATTCTTCCAGCCCTTCTCTTTGTCCCTGTGAAAGTTCTAGTTCTATGAAGGGTGGCAGCCATGCAATAGGAGCAGTTGTGAGTGGCACATAAACTTCTGAATACTTTACTGAATTGTTACATTAATGCAGTACAATAAATGTGGGATGTACTGTGCAAGTTATAAATTTGGGGAATATGGCTATGCTACTCGGACTGAATCCCTTGGTGGCTGTAGATCTCTTCTGGTTGATTAAGAGCTACTTAATTATTTCTGAGAATGAAACAAGTAGAAATAAGACATAAATAGAGTACCTCTGAGAAAAGCAGGTCTTTATATGAAAGGATGATGATCCTGAAATTAAGATGATTCCATCTTTCCCCACAAAAGGTGGAATGAGAGAACAAATTCATCCACATCTTTACTGTATTCTCAAGTAAATCCTAGATGATTGTCTCATTTTAACACTGAATTATTTGGGAGATGAGGGAAAGCTAGTTTCTTTTTAGTCAATACTCTGTTTGTTACACTTCATATCATAGCATTCATCTCAACCATGAGCTAAAAGTGGCATCTATGGTGCTTTCCCGTTGGGCTAATAGAAATTGGCCCCCAATTACCTACTGAGGTTCATGGTGATCAGAACTCAAGTCTTCTCATTAGTTCTTACGTGCCAAAGCTGTTGGTTTAGAAAAAAGACTAAAGACTCTTAAACTGTAAATTAATTCCATACAAGCATAAATCCATAATGTTTTCTTACATTAATTCAATCATTTTTTATAGGACTGGGTCCCAGATTTAGGCCAGTTTTCTCCAATCTGATGCTCTGAATATGATAAGACTGCAGTTCCCAGATAATTCCACAAGCTTAATAGCTGGAATTCTAGAAGTTGCAATCTCAGTGTAATATCCAATTGGATATATTAGATTCTGTCCCAGGTTTAATTGCAAATTGTTTAATGTGTGGAAATCTGAGGTCATATGTTTACAAATCCATACGGGAAGTGAAATTAAACCTCTCCTAGGGAGGCTTAAACCATCACTAAAAGCTATCCATCAAGCCCAATATTATTCTCCTGCAATGTTGAGGGTTTGTTCAAAAATTGAAACTTCCCACAATCTGTGCCCATCAGTTTTGCAGGGTCTGCATGGCTTCTAAATAAAAACATTTCAGATTTTTCCCAGTCCTTGGCTCCATAGAGTTAAATGAGTTCTCTTCTGACTCTTCATCCTTAATTTAAATTTATCTGTCCATCTTCGGGATATGCTTCTCTGGAGCTGTCTAACTATTGTTCCTTCTTTCTTCTTCCATCCCCTGATTTCCAAATTTAATAATTCTAGAGATTTAGTAGATGATTTTCTCTGCCTCTCTTTTATTTCCTTGAACACATAATTCTGTTAAAAATAATAATGTTGGCAAAATTCTTTAATAATGGAAAATTTGTTGATATTAATGTATCAAAAGGCAATGAGATGCCGTGAAGACTATAGAATTGATCAAAAGTATTTTGCTGTGAAAATGATTTAATAAGATTACTAAAAGTTCACTTAATAAAAGGCTGAATATTGATCTATCAAGGATATTAATTTCATTATCTAGATTTTCAGAAAGATTGTAAAACTCCTACATAGATCAATAGAAGTACTGGCCTGGACAGCTGGGGGAATTGTAATTTTCAACCCAATTTAAATGTGGATAAAATACATTATATTGTGTGGTTTTAAAAGAAATGTGAAACTTCTGTACATTGGTGATCTAAGTTCACTATAGGGAATCATCTACAAGGACAAAGGAAGTTAGATTAGTGTGATGCTCCTGTTGCCACATCATCTAACTTCTCCCTGATTGTGCTTCTAACTATTGAATAGTGGGTTTATTTCTTCATGCAGCTTCAGTGTGTTTGACACTTCGTCCTTGCTTGAATGGAGGAAAATGTATTGAGGACTGCATTACAGGGAACCCTTCATACACCTGCTCTTGTCTCACTGGTTTCACTGGAAAACAATGCCAAATTGGTGAGTCCTGCTTGTCTGCTGTGCACAATTGTACAGAGCAACCGTACTATTTCAGCAACAAATTAGACCTTACATAGCTACTTGTTTTATTTTAGATGGCAATCTATAGATTATTGTTTTCTCCCCTGGGGAAAGAGGAATTGAGTGTCTGAGTAAATCCTAATTCATAGCACCTCTCATTTTCTCTTCCAGATGTGGATGAGTGTGCTTCCAATCCATGTCATAATAAAGCATCTTGTATTAGTGGCATCAACAGCTTCAGCTGTTGGTGTCCACCAGGATTTAAAGGAGCTACATGTGAAATTGGTGAGAAATATTGTGTAAGAGCAAAGACAAACATCCAATAACAAATTTAAGGAGAAAATGTGATTATGATTTTACTATTTATAGTATTTAGTATTTAATTTTTTGTATTATGCTTTATTTTTTTTATCTGCCTTGGGTTCTTGCTTGAGCAGAAAGCAGATTAATTAGACACATAACAAAGACAAAGTCGTAGCAGAACTTCTTTGTGGCAATTACTTTAATTTTAGGAAAGAAGGTGCTTTAATGACATGGTATCTTCAGATGTGTTGGATTACACTTCTCAGAATGCCCAGCTAGGATGACCAAAGAGATGAAATGGAAGCGTATGCCCCAGATAAGGCAGTTCAGTATGGCTATCGGTACCATGAAGCTTCCCATATTATCCTTCCATATCATTTTCATTACAATATACTTATCTTCTATTAAACAAGAAATAATGCTAATTTCAATAGCTGGCCTGTGTGCATATTCAGAAGCTGAAGAATTCTATAGCTTATATGGTTTTCTCGATGAAAAAAATATCTTAATGTCATAATTTAATTTTCTTTTTTGTTGTTGTTGTTGAAATATAATAGAGGAGTCCCAGTGTGAAACCAAAGAATGCCAGAATGGTGGGGAGTGCCAAATAACAAATAGAACAGCTGCCTGCCTTTGTCAGCCAGGTTATACGGGAGAAGACTGTGAAATAGGTGAGCCAAAAATAAGCATGTGTATTTAATGTAATCATCATTTAATCTCCTGCTCATCTGATACCAATTGCATTGTTTATTTCTGTTCTATGTTAATAAGTACTTCTGTTTATTTAATCCGTTTATTCCCTATTTATGAATAACAGCTCTTATACTGCTTGTGCAATATAGTTTTCTACAAAATGAACACTATAACTTCATTTCAAACTTAATATTTTTGTTCTCTTTCTTTTCTCTGCAGAAATAAATGAATGTGAGTCCAGCCCTTGTCTGAATGGTGGGCAATGTATGGATCTTGTCAACAACTATACTTGTGCCTGTGCAACACCTTTTACTGGACACCGTTGTGAAATAGGTGCCTGATTTTATAACTGTGTGATGGCATCCTTTTTCCTACAAAACTAGTCTTGATTGTTTTTTCTCTTTCTTTGTACTTTCAGGCCCTCAGCTTAGACCAAGGGTCTTCAAACTGGCTGAGGAATTCTGGGAGTTGAAGTCCACAAGTCATAAAAGGGCCACGTTTGAAGACCCCTGGCTTAGACCCATCCTTGTATGTGTAATCTTCACTTATTCAGCTGCATTGATCAATACTGAGGCTCCCTCTTCTTCTTCATTCTAGATCCTTCAGCCTGTGAGGGCAGGAACTGCAGGAATCGGCAGATGTGCAACTATATTCGTCCAGGGCGCTATGTCTGCACATGCTCACCAGGATACTATGGAAACAATTGCCAATATGGTGAGCATATTTGTTTATTTTTTTCTAAAGGGAAAAAAATGTATAATTCAACTGTGCCCCTGTACATTCTGCTCTCATAGAATGCTCCCTGCTAATTTTTTAAATCCAGTGACTAGTTATCTTTGACATTCAAATTGTTCAGCTTCTTTAGTTTATTTTTGGGAAATGGCAGTTGTGTTTTATCATCCAATTTCTGCTTATTCATTAAACAGTACAGCTCAAGGATAGGGAACTTGTTTTGACCAGCGGTTCAAGTTAACTGCATTTAGGTGACTATCAGCATAAGTAATCCCACTCCAGATATATTTGCTTTGGTCCATGCTTAGACTGAACTAGTCAGTTTACTTAAACCTTGCATAAAGGAATTCATTGCCCTTACCCCAAGCTCCTAGTTTTTAATAAGCTTTGAAGTTGCCTTAAGTGATACCAGTACAAGGTGAGTATTTTAAGAACTCAGTGCCATACTGTATGGAATTGGGTTTTGGGGAGGAGTCTCCCTATGTATGCTTACTACACTTTACTCCTGATGTTCATAGCCCTCTTTGAACTTGAGTTATAGGGCATATGTTATTTGATCATTAAAAAAAACCTTTATAAGAAGTAAGAAATATGTCATTACCTGATGGTACTGAACTACTAATAGACCTTACCACTTTGCCTGATGGAACGAACACTGGCATCCGGACTATAAGTTTTTTTTAATTTCAGTTCTTAAATGTAATATAATTGTAATTAACATTACATGAGAGAGCATTTAGGTACAAAACCATTAAAACATCTTCAATCAATAGAATATATGAAGGGTAAAATATTTAAAATGGAACAATTAAACCATAATGAGTGGTAAGTTCTACAATTTTGGGATGACAATTGAAAAGGTCACTTCCAGGGAAGAAACAACAAACTGAACTGAGTGCTGCAAAAAAAAAAAAAATGGAACAGAAAACCTTGCAGAATAAAGGTGTCATGGTTCCAATTAATGAGACAGTTCAAACAATATTCAGGCATTGTTTTTCTAAAAGTCTATAATAATGAGAACGAAGCATCGGCACTTATGGATGGATGCCAGAATCTGAATTCTCCTCCCCTAAACCCATCATTATCATGCACAATTCCCTCCCTTAATTACACGTCATTAGTCACATTCTCCAATTAGCCCAAAACGCAAGCTTCACTTCTGTTATCTTGCGCGCCATTCTTATCTAATTTATATATCCGGTTAGCATACCCCTCCCCGCAACTTCTTTATATTGAGAGCTAGCAGTTTGAAGAAAAAGACCGCCTCTTATATTGTCAGAGCAAAAACATCTAATGTTTGCAGCTGGCAAGGGCTGGCAAGGGCTGGTTTTCATATTTCCTCTGCTTACGTGAAGAGGGTCAGCCTCCATGACCGTGCTGTTAAGAAGGTAGAATCAGCCTTTTGGGCAGAACTTTCCATCCATTATCTTATCCTTAGTAAAGCATAGCCCACAAGTGACCAAACTTTTTGCACTTCATGTAGGTCCTCCCAATATCCATGCAGTGGTACAGAAGAGTTGATATGTAAAGCTGGACATACAGGAACTGCCTCCTAACTTGGGGGTGCCAGACTGTGTAAAGTCATCTGTGTTTATTTTGCATGTGTCCTCCCTGTAGAATATCGAGAGAATAAGTTTTTACACAATCAAACTGAGTGGTTCCCAGATAAATACATACAGAACAATAAAATAAGACAGTAATAGAAGCAAAGAAGAAAATATGGTAAAAATCAGGCAACAACCAAGCAAACCTACGTTGCCCTGAAGGGCACCCCAATCACTTTTGCCAAAGCCCTAGAATGAACAGCAATTTCTTCAAAACTGTCCAAAATATCAGCAGGATGGGGGCTATCTGGATCTCAAGGGGAACCTCATTCAGGAGCCAGATGCTGAACAGAGCACATTTATTTATCAATTTAATTTATTTATTGAATTTATATAGCTACCCATCTCACAAAATACAATTATGTACGGTGTACAACAATCTGTATATTTGTGATAGATAGCATTATTTAATCAAAAGAAGATAAAGCACATCAGCTTGTGGGATTGGCTGGATGGATACTATGAGAGATAGGTGGTCCCAAAAGTAATCAGGCTAGATATCATGTAGGGTTTTATAGATAAAAACCAGCTTCTGTATTTGATACTGAGAAGATGTTCTAATATTCTTTTTTATGCTTCAGAATTGTATCTCTCTTTATATGTGATCATGATTCCTTCACTGTTTCTAGGTGGCCCCAGAATGTCTAATGCCTGTAGCTCCAATCCATGCCAGAATGAGGGTACATGTCTTGAAAGCAGTCAAGGTTATATGTGTGAATGTTTGGAAGGATACACAGGAACTGACTGCAGAGATAGTAAGTATTATAGTGAAACACACTAAACAAAATGTTGTGCTCTTCTTGAGCTTCATGCATGTATACAGTGTTTCCAAATTAGCAGTGGAACGCTGCAGTCTGGGTGGGCAGTTCGCAGAAAACAAATCATTTTGATTTGCTTTCTTTTTCAAAGTGATTGTATCTGAGCAGGTTTTAGCTCTATAAAAATTACTACTACTACTACTACTACTACTACTACTACCACCTTCTCCAACCACATTAAATTCCCAGTTAGTTTTAGATTTATCAGTAATAATAAGACCCTGTCAGGAACCTGCAAAGGAAAACATTGACATAATTAGCAAAATAATAAGGGGATTTATGTCGCTATTTGCATGTGGTGGTACTGATGACATGGGAGATAGTGACATGACTTCAAAGTTAGATGCATGGTACAGTAGCTACTATTTCAGTTTTGTGTCATGGCCATCATACCTCCTTGCTTGAATTTTGCTCTCAGAATTTTCAGAATAGAGGTTTGTAATGTTTTTCTGTTGTCAAATTTATTTCAAAAGACTTGCAGATTTGGGGTGTTAATCATTTCAAACTGGGGATTAAAAGCCAAATGGGCTGCAGTAAAAGATTGTAAATAGGATTTTATCATTTCATTTTTGTTGTATTTGGATGGAATTTGAGATTTTTCTTTAACTATATAAAGTATGTTTTAAGCCTTACACTTTCATCACCACCACCAAACCTGGTATTTCTGCCTAAAATGTTAGGAAATTGTATGTGATTTTCAGCAATGGCAATATTAAAGTTGGTGGTATACTTGAAGGGAACTCTGACTGATGTAAATAAAGGCTTTCAGCACTACATTGGGCTACCTATCATTGTTACACAATGAACAGAATCAGCTCCCCTCATGTGTTGTTAAGCTTTGACATGCTAATACTTCTAGATGATTTTAATGCCTATTATCCAGGGGCATTTTTTTTCAAGTTACTGGAGAACTAGTTTCTTTCATGGTCCCACTCTATCTCCTGTTGACCTCATTTATCTTCATTAAGCTTTTCCCACTCTGAAGCTTACAGGCACTAATTACTGGCTCATACTGTCTTCTAGGAAGAGAATAGGTAGTGTCTGACATACCATTTTTTTCAAAAAGCAATAAAGCTCATTAGAGTTGTTGAACCAAGCACAGATACCACCACAAGGGATCATTTAATAGGTAAAGTGTGATTACTCCTGTAGGGAGCACAGCTGGTTTGTAATTTGCCATTGCTTAGGTAGTAATTAAAGAAAATAACTAATATTACAAGAAAAGGATGTAAAAGCTCTTCAGTATTAGCCAACTCTAATTCTGATGTTTCCTTGCAGCAGGTTGCATCATCCTGCTTTGGTTACTGAATGGAGGTAGATTAATGAAGGTCTCAGATTTGCTGGCTCAGACAAGTCTAATTTGTCTCAATCAACTTTCTTCCTCCCTCTCTTGAATTTTTGCAGAACTCTCAGAAGACTGCGAGTGTCGGAATGGAGGAAAGTGCCTGGATGGAAATGTCACTGTATGCCATTGCCCACCTGGATATTTTGGGCTTCTCTGTGAATTTGGTAAGAGAAATGTTTTCTAATCTATGCAAAACATTTATTTCTTCTTTAGATTCTTGCTGCGTGTGTGGTAAAGTGACAAGAGTATACTGTGATACCTTTAGGTACAGTATAACCCATTTACTTTTGTGCAGACTTTTATGGATCAATTCTGAATCATGAGATCTTACATGATAATCAACTGGTGAGTCTTTAAGGTGTTATCAGATGCTACTTTTTGTGTTGTGAAAGATTACCTCTCTAGAAACTCCTACAGTGTAATGTGATGTTATTTTTATTCTGACTGACATTTCCATTTGTGAACATGGGCAGATGAACTGTTTTCACCTAACTGCCCAATCAATGTTTTAATTCCTTCAGAGCCACTCCCTGGCATATGATTGCTAAAAGCACCAAGAACCAAGCTAACAGTCCAGATTTTTGTGGGCCACAAGTAATAATCTGAGTCTTTATCTATAGCTGGTACCTTCCAGTTCTTTTGGACTACAGATAATATCAGAGCAGTGGCTGATAATCAGACCAAGTTGAAGGGTTAGTCTAAGGAAAATAATTTTATACTATGCAGCACTGCTCCTTCTCTTGTGTGTCCTATATTTTCTTGCTTTGTAAGTATTATAGATAATTTTCCCTGAGCTGGATAATTGATCCTGCTGTGTATCTAATGGGTGATATTTCTCATTATCTGTAGCATGCTCGGCTGTGTAATAGAGAGCCATCCTATATGTGCTTTTGATCTATTGCAGAAGTGACTACTACACCTTGCAATATGAACACCCAGTGCCCAGATGGGGGTTATTGTATGGAGTATGGTGGCAGTTACCTTTGCGTGTGCCATACAGATTATGGCAATAATCACAGTAAGTAAAACAGGCTCAGAAAACTAGAGTGTGTCCTGACTTTAAGAACCATGATGGGGAAGAGAGGAGAAATTCATGTAATGATGCCAATCAAAGGTTAAACCTGGTTAGTGAAGGTTAAGGGATAGGTTTAAAAATGAAAGAGGGAGAAATGCAATCTTGAGAAATGCAATGTAATTTATAAGGAATATGCAAGTGACATGATAGTGTGGGAAAATAATGTGCAAGTAACTTGTACCATCTTTGTTGCTGTTTATACTTTCTCTTGTAAATGGTAAAAAATGGTGAGAATATCAGGTGGGCTGTTAAGTTTTTGGTTTGTGAATAGTAGGAAGGAGAACCTGCTATATCTTTTTACATTCTAAAAAACAATCCTTTGAAACTGACATTTTCTCAGCATCAGTTCCTTTAGAACATTAACATCAGAGAATAGAAGGATTTTTTTTTCAGCCATGCAATATGGGGGGTATTGCAAAATCTCCAACCACACCTCCATCTTCCGTGTATATTTAAGATGATGTCATTCCTATGTCTGCATGGCCTAGAATATCCGTGGGCATCTGAATTCAAAGAGATGTGTCCTCTTTTTCCATGTCATTTAATTGAGCTCCTCTCCATGGGGCAGGTGGGTTTTTCATTTAGCATCAGCCCATGTGAGGCCATGTCTGCTTTTGCAGCTGAGCCATCCTCTCCATGTGACTCAGAGCCCTGCCTGAACGGTGGATCTTGTGATGCTCATGAAGACTCCTACACCTGTGACTGTCCCCGAGGCTTCACTGGAAAATATTGTGAGAAAGGTACTTGACAACACAGAGGTGACTGAACAGAATCTACATTCTCAAACTTGCTTTGATGAGAGACAACCTTTTCACCCTAGAACAGGATTGGGTGAGAAATTGATTGCAAGGATTTGTGCTTTTTCTCTCATATGATTGAACTAGGGTATGGTTCATCCTATGGCCAGCTAAAGTTGAGTGAGACCATTGAAGAAGTATTCTCTCTCTAGGATAGGGGTGTCAAACTGCTGGACCAGTTGCATCATGCGGAGGCCGCACCCACCACAGCTCTGGCCATGTGAAAAAAGTCACGATACGTCGCGCCACGTCACGTGCTATGGCGAGTTTGACACCCGTGCTCTAGAACAGGGCTTTTCAACTGGTAGTACATGTACCACCTGTGGTACATTGGAACGTGGCAGGTGTTACACAGCCCTGCCCAGCCCAGGGTAGAGGGGGAGGGAACGAGCCAAAGCGACACAGTGCAGGACTTGCCTTGAGAGAGTCCTCAGCAGCTGCAGGGCTGCTGGGGTGAGGCAAAGGCCCCAGGATCAGCACTTCCGGCACACCCAGAAGAGAAAGGAGGAGGAGGGGGGCAGACACAGGAGAGGCTATAAAAGGAGGCAGTTTGGGTGGGAGAGGGAGAGAGAAAAAAGACGCAGCCTTGGGAGGAGGAGGAAGAGTCAGCTGGAGCTGCACCAAAGGTAAAAGGAGGAGGAGGAGGAGGACGGGCAAGAGAGGAGAGGACAAAATACAGGCACACGGGTGGCAGCGACAAACAGGTAAGAAACGCAGCTGGGGAAAGGTCACGACATGAGAGTCCTTCCTTTCCTCCCTCCCTCCCTCTCATTGTCCCTTCCTTCCTTCCTTCCTTCCTTCCTTCCTTCCTTCTCTCACAATGTGAAGGAGGGAGGGAAGGAAGGAAGAGACAAAGAGGGAGGGAAGGAAGGGACAATGGAAGTGAGGGAGGGAAGGAAGAAAGAAAGGAAGGACAGTGGGAGGGAGGAACAATGGAAGGGAGGGAGGGAAGGAGGAAGGGACAAAGAGGGAAGGAAGGAAGAAAGGAAGGAAAGAAGGAAGGAAGAGACAATGGGAGGGAGGGAGGGAAGGAAGGAAGGGACAATGGGAGGGAGAGAGGAAGGGAAGGAAGGCACCCATGCCAGTCCCACCCCCCTCCACCAGAGACCCACAGCTCCCCCCCACATCCACACCCACACACCCCACAGACACCCCACAACCTGAGTGATGAGCTGGCCACGCCCTCCCCCCAGCCATTGACTTCACTTGTCAAAAAGTTGCAAAAGGTGATCACATGACCCTGGGACACTGTGACCATCATAAGTATGAATCATTTGCCAAGCATCTGAATGTAAACCACATGACCCTGGGGATGCTGCAACAGTCATAAGTGTGAAAAATGGTCATAAGTCACTTTTTTCAGTGCTGTTGTAACTTCAAACAGTCACTAAATGAATTGTTGCACATCGAGGACTACCTGTACCTTATCATTTTTTTCCTTTTTTTTGGTCATCAGGTTTTTGACACCTTGCTAGGCACTAGTGGTACTCGAATATTACCTTATCCTAAAAATGGTACAATGGGTGAAAAGGTTGAAAAGCCCTGCTCTAGAACATTCATTATAGGATCCTAATAAGTCTGTATCAAAAAGTACCCAATACATTGGCCTTTGGAAAGTATTAGATTTTGGAACTTGGTGTGTCTTAACCTTATCTAAGAAAGAAGTATTGGAGTAGTTCTTCTCAACCTTGGCAACTTTAGGATATGTGGACTTCAACTCCCAGAATTCCTCAAATTGGCTTGGAAGTCTTTATTTGGAAAGGAAAAAAATATGGTTTTATGTGGACAATCTATATTGAAAATAATTTCATGCATTCATGGGGACATGCAGAATACTGCTGGCAACTCCTTAAATCAAACACTTCTTGTCCTGGGGTCAGCAGACACTTACACAAGACCCCGCTACTTTAAGAAGTTGCAGAAAGTTATCATCTAAGTGTCCCCACATGCTCCATGAGACTTTTCCCTTTTCCCTTTTGTCTAATGCCAGTTTGTTCACAAACCATTCTTAAAACAAAGATTGGTTTAGTGATATTTGTGAAAGTTAAACATAGCAGAAATTAGTTTTGGCAAAGTATTTGGTTTTTCTATCTTGAATTTAAGGGACGCGGTGGCTCAGTGGGTTAGGACACTGAGCTTGTCGATCAGAAGGTCGGCAGTTTGGCGGGTTGAATCCCAAGTGCCACATAACAGAGTGAGCGCCTGTTACTCGTCCCAGTTCGAAAGCACGTAAAAATGCAAGTAGAAAAATAGGGACCACTACGGTGGGAAGGTAACAGCATTCCATGCGCCTTTGGCGTCTAGTCATGCTGGCCACATGACCATGGAGACGTCCTCAGACAAGCGCTGGCTCTTCGGCTTTGAAACGGAGATGAGCACCGGCCCCTAGAGTCGGAAACAACTAGCACGCATGTGCGGGGGAACCTTTACCTTTTTATCTTGAATTTATTCATAATCTGTATCTTGGTTGCTGTAAATTTAGCAATTAGTTTATTGTGATGAAAGAATTAGACAAGCAAGGAACAGACTACTCCTTTCATCCCATTTGCATGGGTTTATTTTCAAAGGATACATAGCAAGTATCACTGTCAGAATCCATTTATATCACATTCATAAATGTATGTTTAAAACATTTTCCCCCCCCCATGGATTCTGCCATCTCCCGAGGAAGGAGGAGCGCATGTGGATTCAGCCTGCCTTAGGTTATTTCAAAGACCAAGGGAAATCTTTTGAACTGGGGGAACAAAAGGGAGGGTTAGAGAAGAAGGCATCTGGCCTGTGTCTTCATTTAATTCTGTAGAGGAAGAAGGCAATAACCATAAAGATTCAAAGTTCCTTTTTTCCCACGAAAGGGATGACATGAAGTAAAATGATGGAGGCTGACCAAATGGGGTTGAGGGAAGGGGGGTTGAACCAGGAACCCTTTATAAAGTTTCAATTTGTAAAACAGTACTAAGTCCTGTCTTGTATTTCCACAACCAAGTATGTCCTAGTAAAAATTCCTTTTGGACTAGAACTGACTCCAAGAGTTTTTGTTTTCCTAAGACGTGGATTGGGGTGGGTCCTGACAATCACTACTTTTCTCTTGCCAGCAAGACCCAAATTGTGCAGCTCTGGACCCTGCCGCAATGGAGGGACTTGTAAGGAATCAGACGGGGAATACCACTGCACCTGTCCCTACCGCTTTACAGGAAAGCACTGTGAGATAGGTACGCAGTGGCATACTATTTTGTCCCATTGAAATGCTTTGCAGTTGTACACTCTGTAACTTAAATCTTTTATTTTTATAGGTAAACCTGATCCTTGTACCTCAGGGCCTTGTCATAATGGGGGCACCTGTTTCCATTATATTGGCAAGTACAAATGTGACTGCCTGCCTGGATACACTGGACGGCACTGCGAAATAGGTATTGGAATAGGAGGGATCTTTGTCTACTGGAGCTTAATTGTGGATCCGAAGACTTTGCCTGCAGCCTTTAGGTTGGGCAAGAGGTTTTTGTGATTAGGTTCTTCACTCATTAAAAGCAACAGGTATTTCTACCCCCAAAGTTAAGGAAGTGCCCACATTGCATTAGTATTTAAAATATTTATAAACAATAACTACAATGAGAAGATATTTTAAAATGGCATTTATTGTAACAGAAAAATGTGATAAATCTTTGATAACAATTTGTCTCTTCTTAATCCAGAGGATAGTGCATATCCCTTCAGCTGTTGCTGAACTATAGTTTCCAACATCCTTCGCTTTTGGCTTATAGGATTTCAGATCCATATTTGAAAGACAATACAGTCTCCATCCATATCCTAATCCCCTGAAAGTTACATTAAAATAAAAGCACCTGAAAAAGTGAAGGAAAGGTTATGTTCAAAAGCTTCATTAACTTTCATGTTGCTTGTGTAAAACTGCAAATATATAGTTTAACAACTCTTGCCTACTATACTTGATTAACCTCTTTGATAAAATTAATGACTTCTGCCTTGAAAAGAGATAAGATATAGAACAGTGGTGGCGAACCTATGGCACGCGTACCAAAGGCGGCACTCAGAGCCCTCTCTGTGGGCATGTGCGCCGCTACTGCCAGCAGCTTGTGCAGGTCCATTAGGCCACCACCGTAGCCCCAAGCGGCAGCCCCACCCAGTATAAAGGAGGTGAAGCAGCCAGCTAGCAAGCTCGAGTAGAGGTGGTAGAGCATGCCCACACCCAGCAAGCCAAAGGCCACCCCGAGCAGGGAAAGGTGGATCTCCATCGGCGCCACAGCCCCCCAGCCCAACTAGGATTGCGTGCCTCCCCCCATTCTATGCTGGGCCTCCTTCCCACTGCCCCACCTGCCAGAGACCCCCTGGATCTCCCCCAACCCTGCCCAACCCCCACAGTCATCCCCCCCATGAGCAAAATAGAGGTGGCCATGCCCACCCCAGCCATGCTCAACCAATCAGCCGTGACAACCGCAGCCATACCCACCCAGTGGGCCATGCCCCCCCCGAGGGCACCACAGTACTGATGCGGCCCTGGCACTTTGCGATAAATAAGTGAGTTTTGGGTTGTGGTTTGGGCACTCGGTCTCTAAAAGGTTTGCCATCACTGATATAGAATAAGTTGAAGTTTGGCTATTGTAACTCGCCTCTTAGTATGTTTTTAAGATAATTTACTCTGTGGGCATTAATCTTTTGCCTCTTATATCCCTCAAACAACCTGTATCCCACTTCAAAAAAGTTTACTTTTTTCCAATAAGGACATTAATATGCTATCCTGTTCTGTTCTATTATGTTATTGATTCTTTCATCCTCAGTGTCATGAACATTATCTTCCTGAAAGCAGCAGAGGAAGGTTTCAGCCATATACATAAATTTTGGGTCTTATGTCACATTAAACTCAACTGGATATAAGTTCTGAGTAGGAACTTGATTGGCACTTCAAGACTCTACCTACTTTATTTATGTATAGTAGAAAATAACTTGATAGTTTTTTTCCTTGAATAGACCAAAATGATGGAAGAGAAAATAAATACAGGTAAAGAGTGAAAAAGCGATGTTAGGTCTACCTCATAAGTGACAAGTGACAAGTCATTATACTTCCAAGACTGAAAAAGCTATTTAATTTAATGAAATATACATCAGCTTAGATTCCAGGAAATTTTAAATTACTGCTTTGATTTGCAGATTTGAAGGACTAAGCTATATTAATGTTTAAGGTGCTGGTCTAAGACTAGAAGAGCCAAATGCAAATCTCTACTTGATCATGGAGCTCATTGGATGACTTAACCCAGTTCTTCATAGTATCATTGTAGTAGGATAAAGTCTCTCCACTTACAGCATATTGAGTCATCAGAGAAAAAGGGAATATAAATATAATAATAACTACCTAAAAGATATATATTTGGCTGGAGATTGGGTTTTCCAATGGACACATGATAGTATTGGATAGGGCCATGCTAATGCCTCTTCACCAGCCAGCCCCTCCCTTCTCTTCTCTTCTAGTCTAATGTTGCCCTTTGGTTTTTTTTTACATTGAGAAAAATGTTTCAACAGACAAAGCCTCCATCTAACCTCCAATTTCTGCCATTGGTGAAATTGTATTAGTAATCTCTTATTTTAAGGTCCTGCATAGAACCTTTTGTAAGCTGGGAATGGAACAGTTTACCATGCTGGAATGGAATCTGTTTTACAGCTCCTTCTCCTTGTTTCCTGCATCCATGTAAAAATGGGGCCACTTGTGAGGATTTTGGCAACAACTATGTCTGCATATGCTCTGCAGGTTACACAGGAAGACATTGCCAATCAGGTAACTTTAGAAAAGCATAATACACTCTTGAGAAGACAATTCCTTGTTGTAAAAGATAATAATTATCACCATGAGATTCATCTGTGCCAGGAAAGAGGGCAGTGCCTACATTTTTATTAAACAAAGCACTGGTTTTCTTTTTTGAATAGAAATACCAGTGTTCTAGAATATTCTACTTCACACTTTTTTTATTTTCAGGAAAAAAAGTGTTTAAAACCTGGCAGCACAGCTAGGGTAAGGCATGCTGGAATTCACAGCCCAGAGCTTTGCAAACAATTTTCTTTTCCCTCAGAGACTAGGGAACTAAAGTTTGTATCCATATTGGTTAGAAGTTGTGCCAAAAGTTGCATTTGTAACATTCTTTAAATAAGCATGCAGGTATGATTGCATTCTTCTGGATGCCAATAGCTGAAAGCCTGCCTGATGGCAAGTTACAATAAAATACCTTTTCTAAAATAACTGCACTCATGCATGAATGTGCCTTTATATTTACACCCAAAAGGCTCATCATCGCTGTGAGGCCTTTATTTATGCAAGTCAGAGATTATACTGGCACTCATTGCTTTTTATCTTTCTCCTACTGTAAACCCCACTGTCCTTCTCTGTCTCTCCATGTGTGTGTGTCACTCTTTCTCTCTCTGTTTTTACTTTAGAGATTGACTGCGGTATCCCCACTGAAGTGAAGCATGCTCAGGTAGCATTTAATTCCACTAAGATGGGCTCCTTGGCAATATATCACTGTGCTCTTGGTTATATTCTGAGTTCCCAAAATAACCCTCGCCTATGTTTGGCACAAGGCATCTGGAGTGACCCACCAGAATGCAATGGTAATTTGATTCACTGTATATATGTGTGTATGTATGTATGTGATAGACAGAGAAAAAAAGTGAGAACATTGTTTTTCTGTCAACTTCAAACAACTATTTCTCTTTTGACTTTTATTTTTCAGCCCTACTCTGTAACAATTAAAATATTAATGTTGAAAGAATGATTGAATGAAATCAATCCTCCTTTTGATTCCTATATATTCTTTAATTATGGTTTAAAAAATCTTTCATACTTAGTTAATAATAGCTGGGAGAATGTAAACTAATTTCATTTATCAGTAGCACCAGACTCAAGTTTGCAGGTGTTTTGGAAGCTGGTAGTTATTGATTTATTTCCATGTGTGACAATATATGAAATATGTATATGAAGTTTCCTTGCAGGGAAAATTATTTCCTTGCCAATTCTCTACCTTAAGATAAAGGTAGGGAAATGAGACTTTTTAGTATAGATCTTCTCTTCTCAAGTATCCGCCCAATTTTGTACCTGCTTTTTACTATTAAAAGAGAATATCCTAAATATAGGAGATGTTGCCAAGACAAGTGGTTATCCAGGAACAAGAACAGGCAATGTTTTTTGGACTAGGTCTCCCAGTCTATTACTACGAGCCATGTAAGCCAGCTCTGGTGAGAGTTAAAATGTGGAATGTTTGCAGAGCATCTGTTTGCCAGCTTCTATTCTGAGCAGTTTAGTTCAGACAAGACTCCTGCATTATGCCCAGCAAACATAGCACTTGCAAACTCAAGAAAAATATTGTATGGATAATTCTTGACAGAAGAATAAAAGGTAAGATAATGCAGATATGGCTTCAAGACATAAAGATTGAATAGATAGGGTTTATTGTGAAGAAGAAGCAATTCCCTTCATCATCCTGTACAAATAATAGGAAACTCCTATTATCTACTGTAATCAATGGCACCAAAGATGACTGGTGTAATATCCTTAACTCCAAGAATCATTAAACTATTTAAAACAGAATTTCTGCCCTCCTGCTAAATAAATCATAGCTTTATGCTTATAAAGATGCCTGTACCCTAGAAGTGATTTAGTCTAAGTTTCTGAAAGCCACACTTCATGTCCTTCATTGAAATGACCTTATACAATTAGAGCTTGGCTGCATTTCTTTGGGGCTGGCCTGAGACTTTGCCATCTCAGATTTTGGCTGAAACACATAGAAAAAAAGCGTGTTCCTGATTCATCACATCCTACTAGATAGATTTTCCTCATCCCTGAAGAAACAAATTGATTCTGATGTGGCATATTGTGACATTACATTCCTGACAGTATTGATACTTGGGTCCAGATAAAGCCTTAATTGAATTTAAATAGAAAATTTGAGGTTTATAGACCTACAAAATGGTACAGTTACAATCATGCACCCTTATGGAATAATTGCAGGTTCTTCACAGACAATTCCTAGATACCTCTACAACATCTTACATGTTCCACATAGGGGATTTTTTTTAATCTTAGCTCAAATTGGCACATTACCATATTACTTATTTATTTACCGTATGGCTGGTCACACACAGAATTAAAAGCACTTCATATTTACAAGTTAGAACAGTTAAAACATTTTTTTTAAAAAAGAAGCAATTATAAAACCTAAGAGGAAAACAGAAATAACATTTCAGAGTTTAATGTCGAGTTTGGAGATCCAGTCAGTAGCTGCCGTTGTTACGCAGAGGAAGTCCTTAAAATCTCCTGGGTATCTTCTATTAGTGCATTCCCTCACTATATGTTGGATAGTCTGTCGGGGAGCCCCGCAATCACATTGTGCTGAAGGTGTCTTTCCCCATTTATACAGAGAATCGGCACACACCCCATGAGTCGTTCTAATTCTATTGTATGTCACCCATATCTGTCGGGGTAGATTAAATCCTGGAGGTATACTATTAACCATATTACTAATATCCTGTATAATAACCATATGTGTATTTACTCTGATTTAAAGTTTGAACCATGTATTGTTGCAATGCCAATTGTACCACCCATGATGTCTGGCATTCATAAACCTGATATCATGGTTCTGACAAATGCAGTACTTCAAAGAACTTCAAGGCATTGTTTACCTTAAAGAATCTTTTATACTTGCATAGCTTCGGCACGTACATATTAGACGCCAAGATCTGAATTCTCCTCCCCTGAACACATCGTATCAATCACAATTCCCTCCCTTAATTTAATGTCATAAATCACATTCTCCAATTGGTTTAAAATGCAAACTTTCCCTCCAGTTTAACAACCCGCCAAATTCTTCTCTTCTCTTATTACAAACAGCCTTGAGATACATGCTCTCTACTCCCCCCAGCATCCACTAATTCTAGCTCTAAAAATAATATACGAGTTAAAGGAAGGCTACATTTCCCTATGTTGTCAAGCAAGAACATCCGATGTTACCAGCATTGACAACATGTCTCTGATTAAGAAATTACAATCTTCCTTCTGCAAGATTATAAAGGATACAAGTTTCTAACAATAGCTATCATTTGCAAAAGTCAGCATTTTTTATTGTTTCAGGTTTGATTTTTCTGTATGTTAAATATTATATCTGTTTTAGTGGAGTAAAGGGAGGGAAGAAGGAAGGAACTCATTAACTATATTTCCATAAGAAGTTTCTGCTCACTGTTATCAGCACACATAATAACAATGACTATAATAACAACAATAACAATAATAATGAACAATAATTCTTCCCTACAATAAAGCATTGCTAATAAAATTCCAAAGGGAGGTAATCCTTCTTAAAGAAGGGATGAAGCATCCCTATTTTCTATGCTTCAAGTCTACCAAATCATCAGAAAAATCTCCCAGAATTTAGAAAGCTGTTTTTTAAAATGACATTATGTATACAGATATATAGGGATATGGTGTCTCAGTGGGTCAGGATGCTGAGCTTGTAGATCAGAAGGTCGGCAGTTTGGCGGGTTGAATCCCAAGTGCCGCATAAGAGAGTGAGCGCCTGTTACTCGTCCCAGCTTCTGCCAACCTAGCAGTTCGAAAGCACGTAAAAATGCAAGTAGAAAAATAGGGACCACTACGGTGGGAAGGTAACAGCGTTCCGTGCGCCTTTGGCGTCTAGTCATGCAGGCCACATGACCACGGAGACGTCCTCAGACAAGCGCTGGCTCCTCAGCTTTGAAACGGAGATGAGCACCGGCCCCTAGAGTTGGAAATGACTAGCACGCATGTGCAGGGGAACCTTTACCTTTTTATACAGATACAAGGTTCATTTATAACCATTTACAGTCACTTGTACTGAGTTGTAGCAGTTCTCCCATATTTTGGATGGATCTCTTAGTTCTATTTAGCTACTTTCTTAAAAACCATATTCCCTGTGTTCTGATGATTGGGAGGGAGCACAATTTTTGATGTTCAAGCTAATGATACCCAATATCTATATATTTATAATTTAAGAAACAAGAATGCAGCATCTCTTTCCAGATGCTTTCTAGACATCAGATTTTCCATTGCAGATAGGTGATGGGTGCTTCTTTTACCTTCTTTTGCAGAAATCGATGAGTGCAGATCTCAACCCTGTCTGAATGGGGGGTTGTGCAAAGATCAAATTGCCCATTACCTTTGCTTGTGTAAAGCTGGCTATACAGGAAACAACTGTGAATTGGGTAAGAGAATATGCAAATATCTTTACTAGGAAATTGTTTAATGTCATTGTTTATTAGTGCAATACATTGCTAATTGGATCACAACTCTGTTAATACTTTGGATCCTTTGATCTCAAAAGCAGGGTTACAACATATGGGGTGCCAAGGTCAAAATGACCCCTATAAGACAACAAAGAGATTCAGAAAACCCCAACACTTTCTTACCATCTAGTGCACTTCCAATTTTTGCAACCCAAATATGGTAGCCATACCTGAAAGCTTTCCTAAAACATTATACGGTAATAACTTAACAAAAAGCTCTGAAAGAACGGGCAAGATTCTTTCTGAGCAAACCACCCAGAGCTATTTGGTAGCCACCCAGACTCATTGGACTAAGTTGGACGGCTATATAAATTGAATAAATGAATAAATAAACACACAAATAAATATAAAAATTTGCATAAAGGTTCTTAGGAAATTTTTGTTAGTTTGTCTGTCAGATCCCACTGCAATCAAAGGGCTCCTGGCATCTTCCAAGCAAAACATTAATCAAAACATCTACAGTACAATTCAAAATAAACATTTTAAAAATTTACATTTAAAATCATATCCCAATAAATCATCCACAACAATCACAATAACAAAAACAAAAAAATGAATAGAATGTGTCCATGACATACTGAACTGAAACACTCTTCAAAAAGCTCAAACTTTCATCTTTGTCTAAAAGTCATCAGGGAAGGAGCTAGTCTAATCTCTTATAGGAGACCATTCCAAAACAACTGAAAAGCAGCATTTCTTGGCTTTAGTTCCTTCTCAACACCAGCACTTTTAAAGTATATTTAGAAACCAACCAACACCTGGTACAGGAGCTGACAGTATTGGAGTTGTATGTTCTCAACATTGGGTACAGGCCACTACATTCTGGCCCAACTGCAGTTTCTGAGTGGTTTTTAAAGGAAGCCTTATATAGAATGCATTGCAGTAGAATGAGGGTATGTGTTGCTGTAGTCAGGTCTTCTTGCACTATGTAAGGCTGCATTGATTGCACCAGCTGAAGATGGGCAATGGCCATTCTAGCACAATTTCCACTTGCTTTTAAAGCAGAGCTGTGAGTCCAGAAGGACTGTGAAATTGTAAGCTTGTTTTGGAACCTAGAAGTCCTTTGGATGTAGTAGATATATTTGTTTGGAACTGAACTGTATTTTCAGTCATTATCAACTAGATGAATCAAACTACATTTCCCAGAATTCCAAGCCACCATGAATAATTGAACATATCTAGAGTATACTAAGCTAACATAAGTGAGAAATGTTGGCAGATTGTGTGAAACAACTATATTTGGGGAGAGAATGCAGTGAGGACAGCAAAGTATAATACTCCGATCATTTTTCATTGAGTTATTTATTTCACACAACTTATTTATTTCCTACATATGCAACTTTTCTTCTTCCTTGCTTGCTACTGTTCCATGGAGAGGGAATATGATTACCTAGAAAAGCATTCCATCATGCAATTAAATACTTAGTCCATGTTTCCTTTCCCAGCAGACCTAAGGTGACAATGTTTTATTTGCATGTATTTTAGGAAAGACATTTTGAACACACTTTAGGACAGGAAGAACTAAGCGTTTGAGCACATCAGGTTTGGAATATTATCACCTATAGTATATTGTGAGCCATGGTGGTGCAAAGGTTAAGAGTGCAGTATTGCAGGGTAATTCTGCTGATTGCCGACTGCCAGCAGTTTGGCAGGTCGAGTCTCACCGGCTCAAGGTCGACTCAGCCTTCCATCGGTCTGAGGTCAGTAAAATGAAGACCTAGGTGGTTTCGGGACAATATGCTGACTCTGTGAACCACTTAGAGTGGGCTGTAAAGCACTGTGAAGCGGTATATAAATCTAAGTGCTATTGCTATTGTGTGATTTAGCTGTAAACTACTGCAATTCCTTTCAGATCTGGATTCTTTTCAGATCTCTTGCCTAGAGGCTGGATAGGGGCAAGGTCCTATTACTTCTCCATAGTGAGCTCTTCATATGTTCTGGAGAAGAGTTCTTCCTATAAAGAAAGAGTCCTAAGTAAATAAGGAAAACAAACATCACATCCCGAAATGTCCAACAGGTCAGATTAAAATGGAAAATTAAAGTGAATTCCATTTAAGTGCAGTTTCACCAGTCATTATGCACCTGACCTCCAGATGTTGTGGATAATCTTAATAATTAAATTCATGGTGTGTGAAATATCCTGGTCTCAAAATAAGGTTTTTATCAGCTAGATCACAACTGAATAGTTGTTCTTTTCATTCTCTGCTTGGGAGAACAGCAAAACCTTTCAGATATGAAACTTCTGTTTTGACAAAGAAAAGGCAAACCCAAGCCATTAATGCAATTGAGATAGAATTCTTAGCCTTCTAAGAAGAATGAGAGGAATTAGTGCTGGGAGCACTGCAAATAATTTATTCAGGAATGGAGTGATGCAAGCTTGAAATAATGCCATTGTTTACAAGGGGAGGGTTTCACAAAAAATGAAAGTAGCAAAATATTAACCAAACAAATAGAAAGTTATGTTATAAAATGATGGCCAATACATTCCACGGTACTTTTTCTAATTACAAAATAATCCCAGGACATTCCTTGACTAATGGATGTATTGAATTACATTTACAGTATATCTATTTCTTCATCGGGCTCAGTTAGCAAACTAAATAAATAAAAATAAAATCTGCCTCTTCTTCAATCAGTTCTCTCCTTATAGAATTATGACTATTATCTTTTACCTACTGTGAACAAGAACATCTACTTTTGCTTGAGTCAGTATAAAAGCAACAGCATAAAATTAGCTGCTTCCTTTGTTGTATCTGTTTATTCCTGGATAAGGTTGTCCTGTTCTTCTGTTGCTGCTGCCCCTTTTTAACACGTCATCAGACAGTAAGGAAAACAATGGCGATGCATTGAAGCACTGTGCACTGTGCAATTCAGACTTGGCACCTCTAGTCTGATTTGTTTGCTTTCTATCCCATGCCCTGCAAGAGTACCACTTTTTTCTGGGATACATGTGTGTCTTCAAATCAGTCTTGACTACTGATCACTGCCTGGGCTATACTCTGTGGTTTTCTTTTCAGATTTTCAGAAATAGTTTGTTATTGACTGCTTTCTAAGAGAGAGGGACTGGCCCAAAGTCATCCAGCTGGTTTTGTGTCTATGTGCCCCACTGCACTCTGCAGCAGCCACCACCAGTACATGTTCATGCCATATACTGCCATTCACCTGTGTGTCCTACCACACTTCTCTGCAGCCATCTCCCTGCTTGGCTATGCTCACATCATTCATGGTAGCCACCTGCATGCCCTCCCACACTCTGCAACAGCCAACCCTTGCCTAGTCACACTTGTGGTGCACTGCGGCAGCCATATCTTCATGGGGGTATACTCTGTAATATTCAGCCACCCACTGGCCTGCTTGCAAGGTGCCCCAAACTTGCCACTTTGTGCCGGCTTCCATGTTGACTTTGTTTGTTGGAAACCAGCAGGAAGCCCTTACTTAACAACCTACAATCCTCTCTTAACAATGGCAACAGGGACTGCCAGGATTGCCATTGTTAAGCCATGTGGTCACATAATGTGCTTTACAACCACATTGCTTAGTGACAAAAATTCCAATCCCAATTATCTTAGTTAAGTGAGGCTACTTGTGTTCTGTTTCAAGGTTGCCGATACCCACACATAGTATTCAAAGCTGTCAAATTTCAGGTTAGATTCATGGCTTTTAACAACTTGTAATCACAAAAATTATGGCTATTGTATCTTATGGTACAGATACACTTCAGGATATTCTTAAAGTAAATTAGCAGTAGCATCTCCCTTCTCTCTGGAGTGAAATTGTAAAGATCCTCTCTCCTCTGCTTTTCAAGAGTAACTAATGTCAAACATAGCTGGAAGGTAAGAGATATGAAATGAAGTCAAGAAGCACAGTGCTTAGGAGAAGAGCAAATGCTAGGAGAAAAATGTCTGTAGGAAGTCTAACTAGTTACCAGAGGGAGGGGATCTACTTGCGTTTCCCAACACACTAAAAACAACCCCTGATCACACACTGGACATTGGAAGGGAAAAATAGTACTTGTATACTAATACAGTTTATAACAACTTAAGGCTGTCTCATTCATAGACTGGGAATATGAGAAGAACAACATTTTGATGCAAAGTAGGGGACTGATATTTTCAAGGCATAGTTGTACTAAAGCTACAGGCACACGCCATATGACTCAGTCATTCTTCCAGTCATAAATGACATCCTGTGGTTTTGTTTTTTGGAGACTCCTAGGAATTCTGTTGTTAGTGCAAAATTGCAATTAAGTATGGCTGTACTGACACTCCTTGGCATATAATTCTAAGAAATGTATATTATCCTAAAGCATATCCTCATCTGCACCAAAGGGAGGTATCTGCCTGAGCCACTTCCAAATATTTTCTGTCTCTTGTGGGCTTTTTGCCCTTCATTGTCCTGGCAAGGATTTTGCATATCTCTGTCAAGGCCACCTCCCTTATTCACTATAGTGTAGTATTAATTATAATGCATCATTATGTTGCATATGTTGATCTTCATATTGTTTTGCTATCCATTTACTTGCACAAATGTTAAATCTCATTAATTTTTGCACTATGTAGTTCTTGGTGACAATTCATTTCAATTCTCAAACTCTGAGGAGCTGCTGTGGCTATCAAGTTGAAAGTTATTTTGCAACTTTGCAAAAGTAAAACAGTAAGGTTTAATTGAAATGGTAGATAAGACAATTCACTTTAGACTTCATGAAAAATTACTCCATGGATGTTCAATGGTGCTGGTTTTCTAGCTCATCATTACCGTTGGGTTGAATAATCAATTAATTTTTAATTTTTCTTTCACACCTGCAGAAATTAATGAATGTCAATCTAGTCCATGCAAAAATGGTGGAGTCTGCAAAGACCAGCCAGGATCATTTATCTGTCATTGTACTGAAGGCTTCATTGGAATGCAGTGTGAAATGGGTAAATAATGAATGAATTAATTAATTAATTCTAAGAAAGTTCTTAGAACGTCCAATATTACTTGTTACTAACAATGGAAGATAAGCATCTTTGTGTTGTTTGATCTAGCTTTATTCAGTATAAATGTTAATTTAACTTACAGGTAAAATCATAGCTATTTAAAGAAGTTATTCCTTTTGACTTTGGAAGGCAGGGTGTTTTTTCTACAATTAGTTCTTTCTATAATTAGTTGTGTACCTGGTCTGGGCACAGCAGTATAAATTAGAACAGATCACTGGTCTAATTTATAAAAAATGCTGTTTAAACATTTACAGATTTTATACATTCTGATAGAGATTTTAGATGGCATGAAGTAGTCACCTAATCATCTCACTGATGATGAAGATAATCTGCAGTGATCAGGCTAGTTGAACCAGCTGGGATGTATCTCTATTGTTTTTATGTTTTTGTGCATCTCCCCTGTCATGATGCTATTCATTATAGACAGATTGTCATTTCAGATAGTCACCCGAGTGATATATTTCTTAATGAAAGAGAAAACCTAGGAAAAGTTCGCTAAAAAACAAATCTGAAATTGCTGTCACCTGGGCCCTTTAAGTATTTTGTCCTTATGTTTTCTTGAATAGATATAATGGTGTCATTATCTGACATAATTTTCCTCCACCAATTTCATGTTTATTAAAGAGAAAGTATACAATGCATTAGAAAGTATTCTCATTAGTCTACACTTTTTAATAAATTTACACACATTTCTAACATTCTGTTTTCACTTTGTCATTATGGGGTACTGAGTATAGATTAATGAGAAAAAAATGAATTTCAACAACTGTAGAATCAGGGTACAGCATAAGAAAATTGACAAAAGTGAAGGGGGTCTGAATATTTTATGAATGCACTGTATATTATCTGGATCCAGCCAGGGTGTGTTATTCACTGCATTACAGCAGGCATCTTTATAAAGGGCTATCCACCAGAAGCAGAGTCATCTTCTTAATTCCATGTGACACCTCCTACAGATATCTGAGTGAGTGTATTTATGCTCCCCAGAAGTGGATGCCTGTAAATCAAATCCATGTCAGAATCGAGGAAGTTGTGAAAATCACAGTGGTTCTTATCTGTGTGTCTGTCCAGAGGGCTTCTTTGGCTATCATTGTGAGTCAGGTAAGGTAACGTGAATGCAAGGGCATTTAGTAAACTCAAAGGTATTTGCTTTCCAAGACGGTAAAAGGAATACATAAATACATTTTAATGAACTTCGGTCTTCCCTTACAAACATTTTCATTTTCATCTTTATAAATTGTGTTTCTCAATGAATTGTTTTGTCCTTCTGTCCTAGTCAGTGATCCCTGTTTCTTCAATCCATGTGGAAATAGAGGCTACTGTCTACGAATTAATGAATCTCACATCTGCACCTGCAAAGTGGGCTATACTGGCAGGAATTGTGAGAAAGGTAATCAAACTCATGCTCATCCTAGAAAATAGTAATTGTATGGATTGAATACAATTTCCTCCTCATTTTTTTCTTCATTTGGGAAGAAAAATTGACATCCATGTCAACAATTTAAATTGCTGGATGGAATTTCATTAGGAAAGTGTCACTGGTTTTAGTATAGATACTGTAATTGCAAAAACATCTTCTCGTGATGTTTTTGTTGATTCTTCTGAGGTAGCTGAATTCCATTATTTGACTTTTGTTTCCCAGTTTTCCTTCCAGGTATATTGTAATGTTGGCCAAGGAAATACAGGAAGGAAAACCTTTTTATTGGAAGGGCACAGTGCTCTTCAGGGAGGGGAGGTGTTTAAAAAGTCAAGATGGTCACAACAGCGCAAAGATCCATCTCTTCATATATACATGTGATACTGATGGGCATATATATTGACTGGGACTTTGATTGCATTGCTACAACTATTATGATGATTTACACAGAGAGAGAGGGAGGAGAGAGAAGGAGAGAGAAGAGGCTCCTAGTATGGCAGTAATTTGAAGCAGTATGTCATGAATTATAACAAATGGCTACTCTCAAACTAGTGTGCCTCTAATATGGCTACATATTCTGGAAGTCGTCTGAAAGAAATTAGGTAGTGGAAAGCCAAACTAACTCATTTAAATGAGTTATATATTTTCTTCCTTCTTTTTGTTGGCACTGATACCATGAAGAGCTGCTGCCACCAATGTCATTAAAGGTGGAAAAAGTGGAGGAGAATGGGTTGTCAATCTCTTGGCGCCCACCCAAGGACCAGGCTGCCAAACATATGATTGATGGCTACGCCGTGACGTACGTATCCTTCGACGGCTCTTACCGCTGGACTGATTATGTGGACCGAAGTCGTGCTGCCCACCATTTGCGGGCACTAGCCTCCGGCAAAGCCTACAATATTTCTGTCTTTTCAGTCAAACGCAAATCGAATAACAAGAATGATATCAGCAGGCCCATCATGCTCGTCACTCGTACTAGTGAGTAGCTCCTTTAGAGGAATAGAGTTGTGGGTACAGAAATGCCTGGCTGCAGTAGTTAGAATGCCATGCAAGTGTGCTCAAGGATCCTCAAGGCATTTTGCAAGATCCTTCCAGAACCTGGCTATTCTCCCTTAGAGTTCCACAATCTACAACTAGCACGAACAAAGGGCATTTGGTTGGGGAAAGCTGTACAATAAGAATAGTGGGACACCATTCTTTAATTCATAGTAGAAATTTCCTCTGTACCAAACTAGCATCATTACATTTAGAAATGCTGCTTATCACAAGAATATTGATCTCTAACTACTGGGAAATGAATCAAGTAGCATAGGAACAAAAGGAAAAATGCTGCATTAATTTTGTTATCTTCTCCAAATATATTACCTTATAATCATAATCTGTAAAAGTCGAAGTAGCAGGAAATAATTTGCAGTGGCAGTTACAAAACTATAATCAGGCATCACCATGCTCATTGTAAATATTTCTTATATATGATATAATCTTAGGTTGAATTAGTTCAGATTAATTGCATTTTCAGACAGTGCTTAAAATGCTTCCAACAAAGATTCAACATGCTGCTGCTTGCTAGCTTGTAATATTTTGATTTCTTTAATTGTAATAAACAAAACAAAAAAAAACATTAAAAGAACCTGAGTTATCATGCTTGATAATTTTTAGTGTCCTTTGGATATAGAAAGTAAATTAATTTTGATTATTACTCTTGAAGATATGAAATGTGTGGACAAATTATTTACAAGCCTTTATGTGCTTTACTGTTTCATACTTGTCTTTGATTTGGGTTTAATTTTTTTTTCAAAGAAAGGTCCTAAAATAAATAACACTGAGAGTGGGAAAGGATATTCCAGGTAATATTAAAGAGTAGAATTCCATAGAATGGCAGAGAATAAAATGGTTTAAAGTGTTTTTAAATGGGTAGGAACAATTGATATGAGAAAAATGACCTCTAGCCTATTAAATGACCTATTAATCTGCAATTCTTCCCTTCTTCTATCCTGGTTTTTAGCAATTCAGTACATTAGGATAAGTGAAGTGCAATTGAAAGACACCATATCATACCCTTATAAAAAAATAAAAGCATGTGAAACCATAGACAATGAAATATCCTAGGCAATGCTGCTAAACTTGGGATTCTTTTTTTAGTCTAGGAAAATAAGAGGAAAGTATTTCTTCCTCAAGGATATGAGCTATAGGTCCTGAAAAGAATTACTCAGAAGGAGGAGCCATAATATTTCTTATTTTACAATGGTATCATTATTAATGTTCACAATTAAAGAAAACCTTTGCTTTGATTTCTTCTAAGAATTGGGTGCTGCATGTGACACTTAATAAACTCCCACAGGACCATGCATATGGTATATTCCTTAAACTGTTGAAGGAGCTGGGAATTTAAGAGAAGACAAATGTCTTTCTGCAGTATTATCTTCTCTAAAAATCTCCAACATCTCTGTTGGAATTGGATTAAGCTCTAATGATACTTAATCTGGGCAAAATTTATTTGCATTGTTCTCATACTAACTTACTAGCTTGTATCGATCTCACTAACTTGTATCGATCTTCTACGTAAAACATTTTACAGGGAAAGGCTTTTCCAAGTTTTATGTGCGCTGCTTTATAGCCGTAATGATACAGATATTTTTCTTATTTATTTTATGGCTGTTGCTATTTCAAAAAGCAGAACAAGAACCAGTTGGATTAATAGAATTGCTATGCCAATGAAATGTTTGGGGGATTGCTTGTTTATGAGTGATGCAGCTAAAATTTGAGTATTTTTCTATAGGATTATGACTTATGCTAGAATATGAACGCATAAGACTTATAAAAGTCACATGGCTTTATTACATTTGTTCCAGGGACTTTCCTACTAATACGAATTACATAGCACTAAATTAGCTCTGAAGAAAATTGCTGAATAGATGGTGCTATTGTTCATGGACTTACATTTTCTATACTCTTATGCTCATGACTGATTGGTGAGAGTATCTGTCCCATTGATCCCCTCCAGAAGTTTGGAAATTATAAGTCAGGAATACTAGCCCCAATGTAAAGTATCAGGTTCGAAGCAGCAGAACTAAAGCTTGCTATGTAAAAGGAATAATTGTGTGTATTCCTGAAGTATCTTTATTAATCAAATTTATGTAGCCTCCCATCTCATGAAAAGTAACTCTGGGCAGTGTACAATAATTTAATAAAAACAATACAGTTAGTCCATGACTTACAATCACAACTGAGCCCAAAATTTCCATTGCTAAGCAAGACAATTGTTACATGAGTTTTGTCCCATTTTGTGACCTTTCTTGCCACAGTTATTAAGTGAATCACTGCAGTTGTTAAGTTAGCAAGATGGTTGTTAAGTGAATCTGGCTTCTGATTTTTGATCACGTGACCATGGGGATGCTGCAACAGTTATAAGTGTGAAAAACAGTCATAAGTCACTTTTTCCAGTGCATTGTAACTTCAGATGGTCACAGAACAAATGGTTGTAACTTGAGGATTATCTGTACATATATAAAAGCATTTTAAAAATATTTAAAAATCAACATTTAAAAATTAGAATTTAATTTTAAAAAAATTAAAATATACAAATCCCAGGCAGAGAAGGATATCTTGCTGCTAGTATCAAATACAAGCCACAAACAGACTTTCCTGCGTATTGGTGTAAATTGTGGCTTCATCCTTTCTATGCCATTCATTTTACTTTTTTGTGGGATGTTTCAGTGCTTTACTCTTTCCCCATTCTTTTTTAACATCTACATGAAGCTGCTGTGTCAGATCATCTGTTGACACGGGGAATGGTATCAGTATGCTAATGATACTTAAATGTACATCTCTGCTTTGACTTTACCAGGTGATGCACTCAGTTCTTTTCCATTGCCTGGAGGTTCTGGGAGTTTGAATGGAGGAGATGGGCAATGATATAAATGAAACAAATAATTACTTGATAACTGAATGTGTCACAACCTCTTGAGGGAGTCCTTTACTATAGAATAAAATGCTTTCTCTCCAGTACAGATGCAAGATGCCATGTAGTTTACTCCCAAAAGGGCAGATGCATTCTGTTGCAGAAATCCTGTCAAAATCCCAGAGCAACATTTGTCTTAGTAGAAAACAAGAAAAAGGTTTCTGATAGGACTGCTTCTTAAGGAAGGTCAAGAGGGTGTCTTGTCAATTGCAGTGAGTTGTAACAATCTCTTGCACTTCCCTTCTCTCATCTTACTTAACAGGACCTCACCCAGTAGAAGGATTTGAAATAGCCAATGTGACTTCCACAAGCATTACTGTGCAATGGGCTCTTCACAAACTCAAACATGCCACAGTCAGCAAGGTGCGCCTGTCCATACGGCAGCCAGAGGATGTAGAGGATCATGCTGTAGAATTAAACAATACTGTGACCAAATACACATTTTGGTGAGCAAGAAGTAAAAGATACATTGGGATGGAAGAATGGAGGTAGTGGTGAATAAATAAAAGTAGTCCAGAGAGGTTTTTTGTAACATGGCTAAATAGCTGGCTTGATAGAACACCAAAGATTAGGCCTGGGTAAACAATTTAATGAGAAAAACACTCATATAGATCCATTCCTCAAAGCTCCAGAAGAGCGACTAGAAAATTGGCATAGCTGTTTCAAAGGTCTCCTAAGCTTTTGGGGGCACTATCAGATTATTTCCATAGGCCTAGCTGAGATTAGAGATTAAGCAGTTGTATTTCTTGCTTAGATATTTTTTTATGAAGCCTAGGAACCTCAGTGTACAGATGCTTTATCAAGAAATTAGCTCTAAAATTAGCTCTTGAATCCATCATAAAGATGGGAAAGGAAAGAGAAATCAAGAAGATCAAGTGGCAAAAAGAAAAGGTAAATTTATCCTTTCTGAATCCACCTTTATTTACTTCCATTAAATTAAATATGAAAATTTCTCAAATTAGAAGGACAATTGAAGCACATATGTGGCAGAAAATTGAAGCTGGCAATGATTCAAGTATTTATCTTATATTGAACAGCTGTGTGCATACATCTGACTGGGTTGTTTAGCTAAGTTTCTGACTCCTCAATAAGGAATAGTATGTTTTTCTCTCTCAAAATCCTAACCCTCTGATTAAGATTTATTCATCATGTATAATCTTCCATAAGGGACCTTCAACCAGGACAGAAGTATCTTATTCACATGTGGACCTTGAGTGGCCTTAGTAATGAAGATCATCCCACAGAGAGCTTTGCTACGTCTCCTTTTTACGTCTGGACTCGTGAGTTTTATTGAACCTTTTCTGCTTGCTTTTTGCTTTGCCATTTTGTAATTTATAATTAATAAATTATAATTATTATAATTTTAATTTGTAATTAAAACAACAGAGCAAAACAGTGGTATAACTGTTTGTAGTCCCCTTGCTGATGCCATGGGAGAGCATCTGACCAAACTTTCCACTGATTCTGATTTGAATTATCATTTATTTATAAAGAAGGAGAGGTGTTTTTTTTAGTTGTACTACATTTCTTTTCACATATAAAATAACTGAACAAACTGAAGGAGTGAATGACTTACCTTGCATGTCAATGGTATACAGCTGGAATGAACTCTTACCATTCAGTGTGCATGATTTCCTGCTTTTTTTTTTAATCCCATTTATATCCCGCCCTTCTCCGAAGACTCAGGGTGGCTTACAATTTAAGCACAAACCAATGTGCTTAGCAATAGCCTTCATTCTATGTATATGCCTGCTTATTAGGGCTTTCCCCCCCCAAGCGGCATTATTACAAAGTCAGCTTATTGCCCCCAACAATCTGGGTCCTCATTTTACCTACCTTGGAAGGATGGAAGGCTGAGTCAACCTTGAGCCTGGTGGGATGCGAACCTGCACTAATTGCAGGCAGCTGGTGTTACTTAAGGAGGCATTAGCCCACTGCTCCACCAAGGCTCCTTAATGTTACATTATATCATTAGATTAACTGATGCAGAAGGATGGTTCAAATATTAATAATTCCATCTGTAATGAGTTAAAAATCCATCTCTAAACTACTTTGAACATTGTTCCTCGTCTATACTTCTTGTTATGAAGATCAGCAATCAAATAAATGCAGTACTTTCACAGTACACATGGGACGCCTTCTTTCCTATGAATGGAATATAATTGGGGGAGGAGAGAGGATACAAATATACAAGAGGACACAAAGGTAATACAATCACAGGAGCCAGATAACTAGTGAATTCCCAGAAGCTGCTTGCTCATTTATGAAAGCAGAGAAGTGAACCTAGTACTAATTTTGAGGGTTCCCTCAAAATCATTTATTTGACTATTTATTTGACAGGCAGCTGAAGAGAATTCCAATCAAATTTCCTTCTTCTCTCTGAACAGGACCTCTTTCTCCTAGAAACCTCACTGCTTCCAGAGTTGCAGCCACCTCTGTCCAGATGACTTGGGAACAACCCCTTGTGGGCTCAGTGGAAGGCTACATCATCAATGTCAGCACCAGCCAGAGTGTAAAAAGCCGCTATGTCCCCAATGGAAAATTGTTTTCCTATGTAGTGCGTGACCTGAACCCAGGTCAAAGGTATCGCTTATCTGTGATGGCTGTTCAAAATACCGATCAAGGACAAGTGATGAGTGAGCCTGCCCATCTTTATATTACAGCCTGTAAGTGTAGATCACACGGTTTTCTTCATACTACTATTGTTGTATGCAGAGGCAGCAGTAGCTTGTATCTGTCTATATCCTTTATGCATTCAATGATCAGCTACGTCTATTCTCCACGATAAAAGCAAGATGATTTTTTTAGCAAAACCTAAGAATCGGTGTTTGCATCCTGTTTCCTTTGATGTGCAAATGAAAGGCTTAGATGTCTTGCTTATCCTTTTGATTTAAAGCAAAATCATGCTGATACCAAGGAAGCAAAAATAGCTGTTGGAAATCAATTTTTGAGTATCTTTTTATAAAAAATAAATAAATAATTGGGAGGGAAATGGAATAAATCTGCCTGTGACTGCATCCCCAAGGAAAGTTAACATATCTGTCCAAGATTATTTTTATGATGAGGAATGTCACCCTTGCTGAATCTGTTCTATTCTGGGAAGATTTTTATTGGGTAAAATGGCCTAAAAGGAAAGGCTTAACTCTACCATCTGCACAACATCATAGTTAAAATAACATTCACCGGCATACTTTGAATTTTTTTTTTTCAAGACTGTGGCATACCCTGCTGAAAAGGAGACAGGCCTCGAGTTTTTTACCCAGATTTTTACATTCCATTCATCCAGTTCTGTTATCGTGTCTTATATTTAGTGCAGAAAGATGGCACCGCTGACAGACGCTGGAGCCAAACGGGGCATCCGCGGGCGCTGAGAAATAGAGTGCCCCCACCTTTCCTACCAGAATTGCATGTGCTTGCTGAGCACTCTGTCCCCGAGGACCCTTCACTAACACCCAGGTAAAGAATGAAACTAGATTACAGTAATGAAACTAGAATAAAATAAATATAGATGCACAGCGTGCTAAGTCTGTGCACATCATTTCAGCTTTGCAGATGGGACTGTCCAAATGTTTCTCTTTTTTTAAAGATTTACAGAACTAGTGGATGGCAGAGGAAGGATCACTACTAAAATCAGCAGCTCTCCAAGTCGATCAGTTTCTGTGAAAACACGTATGTACTGTTCACCCTCCCTCCTTGGCTTTCTGTTCTGCATCATAGCACAAACTTTCTGGTTAAAATATCCTTGCCTGCTTCTTCTAGAACCAGAAGCTCCCATGAAAGTTGAAGAAAATGTGGAGGAATCAACTAGTCGGACCAAACTAGCACTGCAGCTGTCAGAACCTGAGAGTACCAAGAGAGAAAGTATGTTTGAAGAAAGGAGATAGAGATGGTCCAAGATTACCCCCTTGCCTCTCCAACCTTAAGTAATGTTTGATTTGTACTGGATTATCAAGAATCTTAAAAATAGCCAGAATATCACATCCTTCCCTTTGCATTACTAGGTGAGAGACATAATTGTTCCATAAACGTCTGCAAAAATGGTGGGACCTGTGTTGCTGGCTTAGAATCTTACAATTGTGACTGTACTCCAGGATTCAAAGGCAGATTATGTGAACTAGGTGAGTTAAGAGAATAGTGTGCTTTTCTGAACAACTTTGCCACATGCTACTAAGAGGGAGAAAAAGAAAGAAAAAAAAAGTGGGGGAGTCATAGGAAACTGCCTGGACCTGCAAGCATTGCTCCTCTTTTTAAAAGGGATGAAAAACTTACATACAGAATTAGAAGTGATGTTTAACAGTGCACGATAAAAACAGCATAGAAGTTTATCCATAGACTGGAAGGATATCCTTCAGTGTCGAGTTAAAAATCTGCATGGGGAAATAGGGGAAGAAATAGATTTATGGGCTATAGGAAAAATTTGCTGCTGTACTGAAAAAACTCTTTCTGGCCTAAAGAACACAAGTGCCCGTGCCCTTGTCGTAAATGTAATGTTCATCAGACTTCGGGAACTGATAAAGCCATTAATATGGGCCACTAATCCCTGGAAAGTATTGTTGGCATGTCAGTCTGCTATATGGCTATGTTTTTTCCCATGAACTGAAAAAAATATATTCTTGGAAGAGGAAGTAAGATTTGCATAGTTATAGATTCTACATATAGAATCTAATTATGATTGCTACAAATGCATAAAAGAAAAATATTGACTTTACAAACTACGTTTTATTCATGAAATCTATTTCTGACCTATAAATTAACATTAAAAATCATACATGGAGAGTATCAGTTTGGGGCATCATTGGAAAGTAATAGTAGATATTGAAAAGATGAAATAAGGTGTGTATATAAACTTATGACAAATCTGGTCTCTTCCCGGAAAGTTATTTCCCAACTCTGCCCTTTCCTTTGTGTTTTTATACTGTTTATAATCTGTTTAATGAAATTATGCCACCAAGAGTAGTCTAGAGAAAGGGGTTGTATTTAAACTAGGTATAACAGACATCAAACATCTTACCTTAGAGTAAGTCACAGTGAATTAAGGAGGCCACTGTGAAGATTATGGAAGTGTGATATAAGTGTTGTGATTCAGGGTCAGCCTGTGGGTTCGGCAGTTGGGTCGGAGGACTCAAGAGGAGGAGGGGGGTGTTGAAGAGCTTGCTGAGGGGGTTGGAGAGCTTGCTGATGAGAGCCCTCAGCCAGGCCCCTCCCACCTGGTCACGACGCAGACCCAGCTGTGTGAGCCTGACAGCGTGGATGAAGATGACCCACAGCTGGCCCTGTTCAAGGATGCCCGACGCAGGAGGCAGTCAATCAGGAGTAAACAGAGGAAGGCAATGGGGCACCTCGGAAGGAGGCAGAGAGAAGCCACGCCCTGAACTGTATAAAAGGGGAATGCGTGGGAGGGCTGGTTTGCTGAAGGCAACCGCTTGAATAGCTCCTGTTTCATGGTTCGTGTCTTGTTTGCTTTTGTATCCATAAATTTGGTAGGCTTAGTTCCAGCCTCTTGCCTTCTTGTAAAAGGGGTTGTCCCTGCCTTTTCTGCAGGGCCGGTAGCAGGCTGGTACAGAACAATAAGTTCAGATTACTCATTTTACAAAATATAGGTCTCCATCTTTTTTAATGGAAAAAGAGACTATAGACATAGCTACTGATTTACATAATTAAGTAGACATATGGATAGAAACTGAGCAAAGGTTGAATTGCTGCAAGCTTACTTTATGGAGTGGAATTGCTATTTCAGTATTGCCATTAGGGAATAGGAAATATGTCTGCATAGCACAATTTGTAATTGTGTATCTGTGGCCAGAACTGTGACTGGGAGGAGAGAGAGAAGTTTTTGTGGCTGTGTTGATTAAAATAATGCATAATTATGATGCTGAGCTTTATTAAAAATTCTAAATTTATGAGAGCCAGTTTAGTGCAGTGATTGAGGCATCAGGCTATAAAGCAGACCTTTGCGTCTTTGGGCCAGTCAACATTCTTTCAACCTTAGGAAAGAGGTAATGGCAAACCACATCTGAAACACTTTGCCAAGAAAACTGCAGGGACTTGTCCAAGCAGTTTTTGAGAATCAGACATGATTGAACACAAGAAAAAAAGAATTAAAACAAACATAAGGATGTAAAAAGCACCAACATTCTTCATTTGAGATGACATTCACATGCTTTACAAAAGCTGTTCTTGCCTTGTTTGCTACAGAAATTCCATACAACTCTATTGGTATAGGATATTTTATTATCCGAGAGCAAACTGCACTAACATACTGTACAATCAAGTTGTAACACGTACTTCTGTTATTGGTGTGTTTTCGCTCTTCATATCTCTTTCAAGATATACTTTTCCCCCCACATAAGAACAGTTTAATTCCTTGGCACTGCTCTGAATAATTTGTCTGATTTGCGCAAAAATTAGATCCAAATATTTATCTCTATTTATTGAAATGTCCTCAGTATGTAATGTTTTTCCCCTTCAGCTTGTAAAAAAGTGCCTCAGTCTTGTACTCGGCTATACTCTGAAACAAAACCTTTTCCAGTCTGGGAAAGAGGTGTTTGCCATTATCTGTAAGTATTGTCTCGAGCATTTTTTTTCCTTCACATATCAAACTTCAGATTTCCCTGACGCCGTCTGCTTTTTATTCCAACCTGCCTGTTCGCTTTTTTCCATAGGAGGCCCAGGGAGGAGGGGGGGAGGAGACATGTCTTTTCAACAGAATTAAGGCTATTTTAGATTTATACTACAACTATCATTTTTCTGCCTCAAAAATAGCAAGATAGTATTAACTTTCACCAATTGCACCATCAAAAATTGGCAATATGGTTTTGAGGAAACTGCAGGTTGCCTGACTCTGCTGAGGCTTTGGGGGAAATGTGAGCAATGTCTTTGTTAATGGCCTGGGGTTTTATTAAGGCACTAAGGGATTGTTACTCTTGCACAGTAAAAAAAAAATCCAAGAGATTTAAGCTCTGGGATTTAATTTACAACCCACACTATACCTCTTTATGGTCGAATTTCCCTTCATTCTTTGATATATGTTTGTTTTTCCTATCAGATACAAGAGAGTCTACAAAGTGCATCAGGACATTTGCTATAAGGAGAGTTGTGAGAGTACTGTAACAAATAAGGCACTCAGCAGGTAAAACAAATGTAGTTTTTATAAGCCATCATTGGGGAAGAAATCCTAAGAATGTCTAACCTCCAATTTCTCATAGTACCAATTACAATTTTTAACAGTATGGTGAACACCATACAACCTGGATGTTAATTTATGGGGGACTTCGATATTGTAAGCCAGCTGGGTGACCTTGAACCAATCACTCTTTCTCATCCCTTGGAAGATGATGGCAACCACTTCTGAAAAACCTTGACAAGAAAACCATAGGGACTTGTCCAAGCAGTCTCCAAGAATCACTTATGAAGGATCCTGAATACTTTACTCAATACTTTGTTGTTTCTTTGTCCCTTCTTTTGCCTAACACACTGTTGGAATTAAGGGGCATTAGAATAATGAAGTTCTTAGAAATAAGTTACTGTGTAAGATAAATTGTCATATATTAAATTTTCTCTTATTTCAGAAAACAAATCAACAGGCACTGAAACCACAGTAAGTATCTTTATTGGGCAATGGTTGGGAATGAGGATTCCATTAACTGATATACCAGCTAAACCATGGAGTTTAGATACTTAATAAATCAGAGTTCCTTGGACAGGAAGTGTCTGGGCTCATTTTATAATTCCCCATAGCTTAAACCATGGGTAAAGCATCATTGATGAGCAAATATTTATATCTCCTTTTTGAAGAACCTGTAAGATATTGATAGCCTGCCAAACACTAGAAGGAAACTGTATTTATATTCATTGAATGCCACAAAATATCTTGTGAATGGAATGGAATTAGCAATGCATGCAAATAATGACTGTTTTTTAATTTGAAAAAATCAGGAATAAGAAAATTCATGAGAACATATTCAATATTTATATGTATGTAACATTATATATAAGGGACGCGGTGGCTCAGTGGGTTAGGACGCTGAACTTGTTGATCGGAAGGTCGGCAGTTTGGCGGGTCGAATCCCGAGTGCCGCGTAGCAGAGTGAGCGCCTGTTACTCGTCCCAGCTTCTGCCCACCTAGCAGTTCGAAAGCACGTAAAAATGCAAGTAGAAAAATAGGGACCACTCCGGTGGGAAGGTAACAGCGTTCCGTGCGCCTTTGGCGTCTAGTCATGCCGGCCACATGACCACGGAGACGTCCTCGGACAAGCGCTGGCTCTTCGGCTATGAAACGGAGATGAGCACCGGCCCCTAGAGTCGGAAACGACTAGCACGCATGTGCGGGGGAACCTTTACCCTTTACCTTTACCTAACATTATATATATTATACATTACATTTACATTTTTTGTATTATAGAGCTAAGCAAAACTGAGCAAAATGAGGCTTCATAATATATAAGAATGCATCTTTTCAAATCATTAAAGCAGCCAAATTATTCATGCAGTTACTCTGGAAAATGCTCCTAGCTGCATGCATGTACATGTGCAGACAGCTAGGAACAGCTCACAAAGTAGCCATGTGAGTCTTGCAAATGATTCATTGGTTCAGTTTAAAAACAGGTGCTTTGTATGTTGTCTCATATGCTGCAAATCACCTTTTTTAAGGTTTATTCACCGGCAGTATGCCTCACCTTTTTAATATATTATATTACAGATTTTATTTCTGCTTCCCTATGAAGAAATGAAAAGTCAGTGCTCATTTGATAATGGCTGATGGAAAACAGTCTCTCATTTAAGGTTGTTTCTCAATCCTTAAATGGAAGAGGAAGATTCCCTCCATTAATTCTTCTACTGATGAGTGTCAAGAGTTGTTGTACCAACAGAATTCCTCACCATGATCCTACTTGCTTTTGGAGTACGAAGGAACTGCCCTCAAGGAATGCTGAATAACAGTGATCTGCTACAGATTTTAATTGCAATGTGAATAGAGAACAAATCCATTTATTAATTTACAATCAAAATGCAAATATTTGGCATGAAATTGAGAATAATTACATCAGTATCTGCAGTACTGAACAATCTAGATTGTCTTCAGCTATATACTTCATCCCAAGGACACAATAGCTTCATGTCAGTTAACTGATTTTTTTTTAAAGGGGAGAGGAACTTAGCTGAAACAAAGGACTTTCTACCTTTTTTGTTCAAGAGATGTTTGCCATATAGCCCCTTCTCTTCAGCAAGATTATAATAACACTCATTTTCAGCTTTTCATCATAGGATTTAATTTCTTCATATAAGTTGAGTAAAAGTTCTTTTGCAAGCTACCTGCAGAACAGTACTCAAGCTTAACAGTATTTGAGATTTGGACATATAATGATTAATGGACTGCGTTAAACCTGAGTCCTGGAAAAAAGTGTTCTCTTTATAACCTAAAAACAAATCTTATTGCCTCGGAAATTGATCCCCTTGGTGTTTTTTTTGTTGCTTTGCAAAATTAATATAAATGAAAAATTATCTTTTTTTCAACCAACTCCCTCAATTCCTTACTAACAAATTATTAGCACTTCATAAATTAGAATAATGAAGAAAAAACTGGCAGCAGCAGCAGCAACAGAGCACTCTGCCTGTCTTTTACAAAAGCCAAACAGGCTTTTTGTTGTTCTGCCTTCAAATGCTGTTTATGATAGTTTCTATGCTTTCATAAAGAATTTTCCTGAAAACCTTAATGTTTAATAGGTAAAGTGTTTCCTTTGATATTCTTAAAAGACAAAATTGTGATGCCAATGGGGAAAAAAAGGCTTTCATCCATCTTCAGTGGTGTTTATTTTGCAAAACACGATGACTAGCCTTCCAAAAAAAAACCTTACTATTACCTAGCCTTTGTGAACCGTATGACTAGTTAAAAACTATAAGGTTGTGTTTAAATAGACATATATTGTATTTTATAAAACAACTAGAGAGTCATAGTTTTAAATTACTCTTCTGGCAGGTATTGGATTATTGCAGAAAAGGTGCATCCGTTGCCTGCAACGTAAGTCATGGCAAATCTTAAGAGCTGTAAATGTTGTTTATTTAGCATAGAGGAGCATATTGAAAAGGGGATATTTTTCTAATTGGAAAGACAATAACCTTGCTATTGGCAGAAATACCGTAGCACAAAGTGGTTCCAAAGTTCCCTCAATCTTTTAATATTTTAACTAGTTTGTACTTGTCTTATAACTTTTAAGCTGCCCAGAGTCACCTTGTAGGGGAGATGGGTGGTATAAGAAATAAATAAATAAATTTTAAAAACCCTAGAAGTCATCAAGAGATGCTTAGCTGCATTCCTACGTAAGTTATTTATGTGTGCTGTGAGTAATGGGTAATACTGTCCATTTGTGATTCGTTTCCCTGATGGGGATGGCACAACACTAAAGGGCTACAGATTGCATTAAAAATGTAGAATTACAACTTTTAAAAACCCAGTAGTCGTCTGCTACAGTCAATATTCACACATCCCTTTATATTACCTGGTTAAACTGGTGCATTGTTCCCTTTACTTCTGATGTTTAGATGTGCCCTACAGTAACACAACCTGCACACGAGAGCCAGCACCAGGCTTAAGAGAATTACTGTGTAAAAACTTAAGATTGTGGCAGAATGTGGAAAAAAAATAACCAAATGAGAACTGAGCATGTCAGCAGAAAATGTGCGTTGGGAAGACTACGAGAGGAAGAAGGAAGTGAAATCCTTGGAATTTTGAACAACTACTTTAGCACTTCAATTACGCTACGTATTTGGCTTATGGGAACCATCTCTCCTTTTAATGAAGCTATTAAAGTTTCCAAGAATAAAGAGAATGAAGGGTAGCACCAAATTATTACATTTTTAAAAATCCAAAGTAAACTTTTAAAATAGTATCTGCAAAAGACAAAGGGTATGAAAGATCTTTATTGCTTGTTCCTTGTTTGTCAGTTTTTTCCCAGAGACTGTCTTAAGGCAGAAGAGGACCTTTATCAATCCAATACTCTGTAGTCAGATCAAGGCGTATGTAATGCACCAATAAAGTAAAAAGGTTTTATTTTATTAAAGTTACCTTGTTTTTTTCATTTTAGACTAAATATATTTTATTTCAAAGTCATTCATCTTTTTGTTTTTAAGAATGAAAGGATTCCTGGAGTTAGCTATAAAAATTGCATTTAAAAAAAAAACATTTCTTTTCAAACAGGGCTACCATTTAGAAACTTTATTTAAAGCCATGTTTATGAATTGATATTTTGAATTTGATTTCCCTACTGCCTTTTATTTTTTAATAACTCATTTAAAAATATTCATTTCTCTATTATCAGAAGTATCCATCAGCCCCCTCCTTCCTATCTTAAAAAGGCAAGCAACTACTACTACTACCAGATAGAAAAAACTTCTAATTGCAAAATTATTCAGAATCAGCTCCATCATCATCATCATCTGAATCTGATAATTCTTCCATTGCTTCCTCCTGTTGCTTCCTCTGCTCTTCTTCATCAGCCAGCAACTTCTTAAAGACCTCATATTCTTCAATTGTGGAACAGGCTATTTCAGTCACAAAATCCTGTTCAGATGCTCTAATAAGTCTTTTCAGTTTCGGATTGACAATTTGGGTCTGTCCTTTCTTATCAGGAGTTTGATAGCGTCCCAAGCGCTCCAAAAAATGTATTCGTTTGTTTATTTCAGCCAGCGATGCTTGGAAGAAACCAGACTGCACTATCTCTCCATGTTTAATTCCCATCCTGAAATAGGCAAACTAAAAAACAGAAATTATGAAGTGAAAGAATAAACACTAACATGGTAATACAAAGAACGTAAGTCAAGGACACAATTCAGCACAGAAGTACACAAAATTGTGTGTTAGTTTCAAGAAGGTTGTGCTCTTAATATATACAGGCACAACTTGCAGTCTGCAGGAAAAATCTTTCTTTATTCAGGCATGAAATGTGTACAAGAAAATTAGCTCTAGGGCAGGGGTCCCCAACCCCCAGTCTGTGGACCGGTACCGGACTGCAGCATGACAGCAACCAGTCCACACAAACAAGCAAAGCCCCACCCATGGGATGCAGGCAGCACACAAAACCATGCACTCTCCGGTCCATGGAAAAACCTTTCTCCATAGAAGCAGTCCCTGGTGCCCAAAAGGTTGGGAACCTCTGCTCTAGGGGTTTTTGTCACATAAAATATACTTTTATTTTAAATCTGAGAATCAATTGGGATGTGAAGGAATTGAAACTGCTATATGTGTTAAAATTCAAGCATTATAATTAGTTATGATAATTGGTGCTAATGGAGTTGAAATCCAAGTAACCAATCCATATTGTGGTAGATTATGGATTAAAGATGGGAGTGCTTTGTTTTTTAATTGCTAACTTTCTTTAGCTGTATTTTTTCTACTATTCCTTACTATTTCCTGTATTTTGCCCCACTATTTTACAGACAAATCAAGCTGATAACTAGCTTTCTAACTTCCAAGGCATGTGAGTGTTTATGTTGAAAGGGGATTTGGCAATTTTAATAAAAAAAATGGCTGTGGAAATAAAAATATGAACAGAGTAAGCCATCCAGGAGAAAATGGGTTATTGTAAAATTTCACAGAATTAGTAAATCATAGACCTGGAAGGAGTCTGACAACTCATAGGTTCCAAACCCTTTCTCAGTAGAGGATGTGCTAAAGCATTTTAGGTAATCAAGTCTCTATTTGAAGATCTCCAATAGGAAGAATTGTGCCATTTCACGAGCAGTTAGTTCCACAAGTATAAAGTCTGACCAAGGCAGAGTAGAGTGGGACAATTATTTCCCGTGATCTGGACTTTATGACTCATGTACTTTCGGCAATTGTTAGAAAAAAAGGTATAACAATGGACGGTTCTGGTTTTAAAAAAATGACAAGAAAAAAATACAGTTAAAGTTTGGTGAAGTCAAACGTTAGAAAGCAAGCTTCCCTGAAATAAGACATGAGGCCAAAGTCTTCATCATATCTTCAAAAGCAAGAAATATAACATAGATTCAATAGATAAGATATTTCTCAGGATCCATATAATAAATTTTAATAAGCAAAAAACAAAGTGCATAGAAACAAAATTTTCTAACAATTATATTATTAGAGACAATATTTGAAAGAGTGATAAATGCAATTGTTAAAAAAAATCACATTCTGAAAACATATTGAAATGTCTTACTATATGAAATCTCTTAATAAAGCATATTTATTTACTGAATTGATCAAATTCAACAATAGAAAATCTGACATCAGCAAAGTTGTTCTGCAAATACCTGGAATTTGTATTCTACATCATTTAACTCTTCTAAAAGGAGCTGTGGACTCGTTCGTAGAATTTTTGATACTTGTGCCATTGTGAAGAGACATTTTTCTTTAAGGAGATTCTCTAGGGCTTTGATTCTCTTGTGTGGCATTGTAAAGATACTTGGAAAATGTATTGCCACATGGTTAACGCTGCCTATTAAAAGGAGAAAAGATAAGATAGTGCTGACTAAAATCCTCTATTCTTTCTCTTTAATCAAACCCATGTATCCCTAGCAATATTAAGAGCAAACTAGTATATTTTTAAGATATAATTTTTCCCAAGTGTTTCACATAATGCCTAAGCATGTTCTCTCTAATCAATGCATTTGGAGTACTTCTGAGTCTATATTACTACATTATCCCAGTTATGTACTTAATTTACTGCTCTTAGAGCAACAATAGCAATAGTACTTAGACTTACACACTGCATTCTAACCACTGTGCCACCACAGTTACTTCAATGTGAAATATTTCCACATTGGCCATTGCTTACAATTCCTGATATACGGAGCATAAATGTTGTGTGTGTGTGTGTGTGTGTGTGTGTGTGTCTGTGTGTGTGTAAATGGATGCATGGATATGTGTGCGCGTATTTACAAACAACCAAAAATAGAACTTTCTTTGATTATTCCATTAAAAAGAGCCTGAATGAAATGTGACTTATCCTTGAAAGATGAATTATCCTTTTTCTATTTGATTTTAAAAACATTTCACTGAGCAAACATTTTAAAGATACAAATCATTATTTTAGTGATTTGATTATTTTCCCTTTTTTATAATCTATGCCATAACCATTTGAAAATGTATAATTTTACTCTTACCTTTCAAATGAAGCTAGTAAACAAATCACCTTCACTAAGTATCTTTTCCCCCTATGGCCCCAGGACATCGGACCTCAATCTTTTCACCACTGAATTTCAACATAATTTCAAAAACCAGTAAAAAATATCAAAATAGATGTTTAAGCATAACAGAAGCTTAAAGCGCTTGTTGAGCCCAATTCTAGGATTTCCCCCAGAAGTGTGTGTTTGCGTGTATGGCAAAATAACCCCATTTTGTATAGTGACAGCACTACTCTAGACTTTTTATTCCTCTTGAGACGCCCACCAAACCCCCAAACGTTTATTCTGGCAGCAAAAAAGGTTATACTGAAATGAAAGATGGTGGGTAAAATATCCTAATATTCTGTTTTGGCAAGCAATTGGCACCTATATATAAGAAATTCAGTGTAGGTTAAGGAATTGATCCAGAAACATATGTAGCTATTTGGAGCAATTTGAAGAATATCCGTCGACTGTGTATGATTCACTGAACATGAACATTTTCCTTAATATAAGGGACAGGAAAACTGAATGTATGGTGGACAGAATCTAAACAAATCAGAACTAAATAATCCACTCAATTCAGTGTATAAATTCAGTAACTGTACAATTCAGGGAGAGCATTACCTGCATCTAAGCCAAGTCTCCTCAGAAGATCTGCACGTTCCTTCAAATGTTTTGGTGACATTCTCAGCAGTTCAGGCTTCTTTTCTAAGGTCTTCAGTACTGTGGTTATGCTTAAACCCAATAAGAGTAATTCTGAAATTGCAGTCAATTTTGACTGAAATGGTACATCCAGCTGCAAACTAAATAGCTGTGTTATCTCAGCAGGACTGAATCCCAGGTTAACATAAGCACTTGTGTCCTCTTCTAGTTTCAAATGGTCCGCATCAGTTGCTTTTACTTCTTCTACTGGTGTATTAATTAAAGTTTCTTGGGGGTTTGGAGAGCACTCATAGTTTGACCTATAAGGGGGCAGGCCTTTTTTGCTTTGTACAAAAGACCTGGTACTAATCAATCTGCAATCTAGGTATTGATGAGACCACCAAAAGGTAACTGGTAATACACTGACAGAAGGTAAATGGATATAGTCATAGGCAAAGAGGGGAACGCTGTATTTCTCAAAAATCTGCAAAAATAGATTTAAAAAAGCAAGCATAATTGTATTTTAAAGGAAAGAACATGTATAGTTGCCAGCAGATCAAAGATACTTGCCAAAACTAAATTAAAACCACTCTCACACCATAATTTATCAAATATTAAAGTTAATATAACTCGCCTCCCAATTTACCTTATTTGAGGTATTTAATTACAATATCCCTGTATTTCAGACCACTAAATTTGTCACTACAGAAACAGTTATTCAAAAAGTGTTACAGTTTATAATGAATATAACCACTTTTAAGCCTAATTTAAATCACAAATGCCAAATATGTTCACAAATAATAGGTGGGAGAGAAATCTCTTGGTTTGGGTCAACAACAAAACAAAAAAACTTTTCTGCATAAATTATCAAACATTGAGTAGTAATATATATATACATACACACACACATATATACACACACATACATATAAACATATACATATATATTACATATATATATATATACACACACATATATACATACATATATACGTAGATCTAGAGTCTCGGGTTTCTTCCCGCGTTCCTTTCATCTTCAGAAAGTTGTGGCGACGTTTCGACGAAACGTCGCCACAACTTTCTGAACGTCGAAACGTCGAAACGTCGCCACAACTTTCTGAAGATGAAAGGAACGCGGGAAGAAACCCGAGACTCTAGATCTACACATACAGACACCCGCGAAAATCTACGAAAACAAATACATATATACATATACACACACATATATATACATACATATATACATATACACACGCACACATATGCATATATATATATATATATGTATGTATGTATATGTGTGTGTGTGTGTGTGTGTATATATATATATATATATATATATATATATATATATATATATATATATATATATATATATATATATATATATATATATATATATTTCAAAATAGTGTTTAAATGAAAAATATTATTCTGTAGGCAACACTTGAGAAGCAATTTTTTCCAAATAATATTTCTACAGCTTTTCAGAATAGGTTGGTGCCCTAGTCTGTTTGAAAGATAAAACGTTCCATATTAATACTTATAAAACATAAAACATCATACTGTTCTATAAAGATCTCATTGCATACTATCAAAATTGAAATGTAAAATACCCAGACTTTAATCTTGAACTATCTACAGTAAAAAATAGTGATTCACACAAATGTGGCCCCAAACTCAGGTTAAAACATTAAGATTGCTATATTCAAATGACATATTGTATCCAAATAAAAAAACACCTGACTGTTCTACAGCATATTAAAACACAGTGGCTCCATTTTAGCCAAGTCTAGCATATTGTGTCCCCACAACCTAACCACTACCAAAGAACATATGTAAATATAAACACTTAACTTATACAATACAATATATGCTTCAGGTTGAATAGGAATTTTAAACTAGTTTGCTATCGAAAAAGGAGACTAATTTCAGATTACATCTGCAATTCAGTGTACATTTACATAAGAAATAATCCCATTTTGCTTTTAATTTGGATATGCAAGGTGTACTAAAAATTGATCTTCATAAACAATTCTATAAATTACATTAAATGTTATTTGCTTCTAAACACCATACATACAGCCATATATGTAGTAAATATACATTTTAATGTCTTTGAAATCTCCACATACATTGAATGAATGAAAACCAGATTGTGATCTTAACAGTCTGACACATGAATAGGAATTCCTGCTCGAACTCGCCCCTTTACCACGGACAGGAAAGATAAACCAGTGCAGAGAGGATGAAAGCCATCCTCTCTGCTCACGTGACCATATACCCTGTGTGGATGAAGTGATAGCATCGTTGGAAAGCATTAGGTTGAAATGATTAGATAGACTTGAGTCTGCTTCCCTCTCATCCATGCGTAAAAGGGAAATAGCACTTAAAACACCAATAGTGTTGAGGGATTATTGTCTGATGAGCCACAATTGGCTTGATTTATGTTATCACTCAATCGTAAACCATGATTATAAATTACACTTGCTGCGTTCATACAGGACACGGTGAAGTATATGCGAACTCATCGGGGGGAGTACTTTTCCCTACGTCTACTTATAATCCATGAAAATACAGTAATTCGCGTTTTTGTTCACAAATTATTTTTCGGTAGAGAAACTGATAATACGAAGCGTACTCACGCGCCAATAGCGGATTGCTAATTTCATATTCGGCATCTCTCACTGCTTTCGCTGCTTGGGAAGGTAGAGAAAACGAAAGAGGAAGGTGTTCGTGTAAACGCTTTCCTACCGAAACGGAAGCTGGAAATGAAAAAAAAAACGTTCCGTGGGGCAACAGAAGGGCGGATAGAAATACCTTGAAGTAGTTGTGAAAGGTTGTGAATGAAGACCCGGCAGGGCCAAATCAGAAATGTGAACAGGTGGAGTGCTCGATTATCTTCCCCGAGAGTAGTTAAGGGCGTATCACACCTGATATTTGTAGAGTCCTTTTGAGTAAAAGTCCGATTCTTATGAATATTCATATTGCTTATATAGGATCTACCTGAACGTATCCGATTACATCTCCAGAAAACAAATCGTTTCGGTCACTATATTGCAGAAAAATGACAAAAACGAACATTTGTGCTACAGTTCCTTATGTATATTTCAATTTTACTTGGAAGCAACAGTCGTAGATTACGTCCATCTGCTTACATAAATTAGCATGATTATAGAACTGTTACTTTTTTTATTGAAAAGTTTTACAACACATTTTATCTTTAACAAAACAAAACCCCTCCCCATCCCCTCCCCCCCTCTTCCCACTCCCCAACCCTCCCCAACCCCTCCCTCCCTTTCCCCTCCCCCCCCCCGACTTCCCAGAGCTGAGTACAGGGTATAAAAATACAAACAATCATAATCTAACTTATGCAAACAATCCTAGACTATTTAAACTATCGCACTTTAACTTATATAGATAAACTCCAAACGTATATATATCATATCAATAATTATTCAAATGCAAAATAATACTTTTTAGTCCCATATTTGCTCCGTAGTATCTCTCTGTTGCAAATAGTCTTCCAGGTGCACTAAGATCTTTACCATATCCTCGAAGAGAAAAAAAAACCTTTACAGTCCATTCTTCTGTAGTCAGTAATTTTACCTTTTTACTAGAAATCTTACTACCATAGTTAAATTCAACATCCATTTAATATCCACCACAATAATATCAATAATACCCAATAAGAACAATCACAGATAAAACAATTTTATATCAATTATTAAAAACTATTCTTCTTTCCAACTAGGCTTTAAATTTCCATACTAAAACCAAGTTTATACAACCTTTCCTTCTCCTAATATATTATACTACTTAAAATACCATACATTACTTCCAAACTTAAAATTTTTTATATAATCACATCATTCTTATATTTTCTATTACATGTTTCATTATTACCCATAAAAATATTACAAGTTAACTTTCATCTATAATTTTTCCCAAAGTTGCACCAGAGCATTAATATCCACCTTCTTATCACACCGTAAATATACATACCAACCAAATAACAAATCATAACCTACAAAATATCAGTAAGCACTACTACAAATCTTCCCAATTAAATTTTCATAATCATCTTAAAACTAAAACAACATAAAATATTACAACACCTAGTTATTTTATAAGGGTGAAAAGTATATCCCCAAATATTTAGCCCTTCTAACAATTTCAATTCCCATAATCCTTATTACATTATTATCACTTTATATCAATTATTAAAAACTATTCTTCTTCCCAATTAAATTTTCATAATCATCTTAAAACTAAAGCAACATAAAATATTACAACACATAGTTATTTTATAAGGGTGAAAAGTATATCCCCAAATATTTAGCCCTTCTAACAATTTCAGTTCCCATAATCCTTATTACATTATTATCTCCTGCAGTTATACAACTAAATCTTCAGGCTTGGTTCATTCGTCTAGAAGCAGCACGCCTCATCCAATTTCTGGCCTCCTCCAGTGATACTGAAATTTGATCCACTCCTGTAACTTTCTCATCCGTCTGTATTATTCCTTCAGCATCTTGTAGATTCTCTCTGTATCGTTGAGACTCTCTCTCACCTTTCTTCTTTGTAAATTCCAAAAATGGTATGGGGGCTGCTTTTAAAACATTACTGTAGAAATCGCGTGCCTGAATCACCGTAGTAAAACAATGCCTCGTACCTTCATAGGTCACCACCATACCCACTGGTATCTGCCATCTAAACTTGATATCACGTCGTCTCAATTCTTGTGTCAAAAAAGCAAATTCCTTCCTTTTTCTTAAAATTCTTGGAGGGATCTCTTTTAAAATCAGAACTTTTTGCTCAGCAATTACAAAATCAATGTTGTAGGAGGCCTGGATAACTTCATTTCTAATCATTCTCTTTGTAAAATAAACCACCACATCTCTGGGTAATTTCCTTTGTCTTGCAATCCAAGAATTAACACGAAAAATTTTATCTATATCTTCCATTATTTCATCTGCTGGTCGTCCCAGCACCCCTTCCAAAGCCTCAGAAACCATTTTCTTCAAATTTTCTTTAGGATTTTCTTTTAGGCCTCTAATCCTTAAAGCAAACTCCATCTGATAATACTGTGTCGAGATCAAATCATAATCAATTTTCTCTACCACATTTTCAGTTTCTGTCATTTTTGCTTCCAGTCTAATATCATTTTGTCTGAGATCTTCCACTCTTTCATCCAAATTCTCAATACATATAGCCATGCCTTGCAATGCAGATAAAATATCTGCTCTCATCTTAGCTAGTTTTTCTGTTATCTTCTCCTCCAACTTTTTGTCCATTATCTCAGCAAATTGTCTTATTTGCTTTTCCATAGTCTCTTGCAGCACATTCTGCAAATCTTTTACTGTAAGGGCTGATGCAAATACGGGTGCAGGGGACAATAACGTTTGCAGCGAAGACTGCTGCACCAGTGCAGGAACTTTAGAAGATATAGCCGCCATTTTCACCCGCTATTGTTAGCTACGCACTTCCACTTACGATCTCAGCAAAGTCCATTGAGTTAAAGATCAAAACACCATCTTCACCAAAATCTCCTGCATCGCTCTGCCTGCGTCCTCGTTCTCAAAAGTTCTTCCTTGCTAGCAGGGATGGTTGCGAACGCCCTGTTCTGCTCCAAAAAACCCGGAGCAGAGGCGCCTCGCAGTCCGGAGCATGCCCAGGCTTCGGGGGGGCTCAATCCTTCAGCCCCCAAAACTTTAAGTTCTGGCGGCCCCGGAGAGCTCTACCCCTACCTGGGCGCTCACCCCCTCCTCTTCTCCCGAGGAGGGGGCTTCCGAGCTGCCAAAACAGCTGATCGGCGCTGTTTTCGGCAGCTCTACGGAAACACGAGGCTGACAGCCGAAGAATGGCTGCCTCCGGCGCTGCCTTGCCATCCGGAAGTCCCTATTATAGAACTGTTTCTGATATTGCCACAGCACAAAAATAATGCTTCAGATCCACAATTTTGCACGACAGGAACATTTTTAAAAAATATCACGATTTTTTTTTACTCTTAACGAAGACAAATGTGACCTATAAGACCTTGGGAATATCCATCGCTTGAATTGTTTTTTGCAACACCAAAAAGCATCAGTTTTCTATCTCTTAAGCATTTAAACACGAAGGGAAAACATTAAAGATGGACTAGAATCAGGGAAACCTAGCTTCAAATGTCGTCATTGGAATGGTTCATTTTTTTTTGAAGTGAGGTGAAGGGAAGTTAAACTGAGTTAAATTATCACTATTTGTGTTAGAAGCATCATAATTAAAATAAGGCATACTCTATGACAAAATTTAAAATATAAAATACCAGATTAAAATATGTACATTAAAACATCTTGACCCAAACTAATTAATTGCATTCTGTCACACTGCCATGAGGTCCTCAAATGTGCACTGATCAGGACACAAAGGACAAATGTGCGTATGTGTTGCCTGTATGTCTGCATATCCCCACAATTGCAAAGGGCAGAGGCCACCATAGCCCCGTTTGTTCAGAATATCTTTAAATTTTGTTTTATTCATGTGCAATCTATTCAACAATTTCCATACGTCCCAGCTTTTGACAGACCCTGGTGCAGCTCCTCCAATGGTTCCATCCAAGGCTGGTTCTTTGTAGCTTTTCATAGGTCCTCTCTGCTTTTCAATTCTTTTATATAATATCCCTATTTATATAAGTTGTAAAACCTGTGATATAATTTATTCTGAGTTTGATTACATGTCTTACTGGGGCAATATATTTCTGATTTAACATGTTTCATACTGATTTCCCAAAATTTATCTTTATTAAGATTTGTGGATCTTATATATGTACCTAATCAATTTTTAACTGAAACTGAAAGCAATATAAAAATGATACTAACCATGTGACATTCGAAATGAGTTTAAATATCTTAATCTAAAGATACTTAGATATTTTGAACCACAAGTTCAAAGATTTTTCCCCACAAATATTATACATTTTTGAGAATGCTCTAGGGCACGGGTGTCAAACTGCTGGCCCGCAGGCCAGTTTCATCATACCGAAGCCACGGCCATCCCATTACCGGCAATGCAAAAAGAAGTGCAACACATCACGTTACATGGTGAGTTTGACATCTGTACTCCATGGATTCATTTAGAAGAATAAAACAATAAAACTAATATGATTGGGACTTGTTCTCCCATTACTACATTTTGGTCTAAAATGTAGCATGACTTTTATCTGTTAAGAAGGCACATGTTTTTTTTAGTTGTGGAACATACCAACTTATTAAATTTTATATTCTTTTAATGGATGTTGCAAAGAGAATTAACTATACAGGATTAATTTTGTTGTATGCAATCTTCAGATTGCAATATTCTTTTTAAACATTTGAACTGTTCAGCCAATTCTCAAGTTTGTATGTAAAAAAAATAGTGTTCCCCTTTTCTTAAGAAATATATTTATAATTTTTATTCCAATAAATTGTGTTTTGTAAGATTTAATTATGCTTATTCAAAAACATAATTTAAAAATGAAGTTTCTTGGATTACGTGGAATGCTTTCTTTGTCCAGCAAGATCTCAGTCTAACCTTCCTCATAGGGTTGTTGTGAAGATGTTTGTTGTGGGAAGCCCTGGATTCCTTGAAAGGAAATAAAATTCTCATACTTAAATTAATAAGTATACTGAACAGGAGAAAAATATCCTGGGTGAAAAAATGTTACCCCATATTCTTCAAGCATGTCTATAAAAATGAAGAATTTTTCAACTATTCTCTTTCCTTTCTAAGAAAAAGACGGCTAATGCATAAATAGTCCCTGAGCTATAGGACTAGTGAGACATGTTCTGACTTTTCTGGTTTGTGTGTTCCAGCAGATTCTGCTAGTTCAATATTTTCACAATGAAACCAACAAAAACATTTATGGTCTGAATGAAGAGTTATTTCCCCTACAATTATTTCTCCATGAAGCATAATCCCATGTAGAAGGAGGATAACTCCTTGTAGGCTGTTTTAACTCCTCCTTTTGAAGGAAAACAAGACATATAACAGCAATATTGATAAACATAGAAAAATGAAGAAACATCTTAAAAACTGTAGCAGGCAGTCTGTCAAATTATGTCAATGAAAATATCTACACATTATATTCTAATCAAAGCGCTTTGATCTCCACAAGGAATGTCCCTCCTGACACCTTCCTTGTTTTGGTCAAATGATGCTAGAGATGACATCCCTAAAAAATCTTGTTATGATATTCCTGATTCTCTTTTAGTTGGCACTCACAAATTTATTTTTTAATTTAAGTTTTTTTTATTGCTAATTTCACTGAGTGATTTTGGATAATTCATTCTCAACTGAATATTTTAGAAAAATGAGATTGGAAAGGGAGAAAAAAAAGGAGTCAGATATATCACCCTGAGTTCCCTAAAAATAAAAGTAATATATATCTCTATCCTTTTTCTGTAAATAGGAAATGTGCAGGAAAAAATGCAGCAAAAAAAAGTACTGGATTACAGCTGTTATGAAAAGAAAGTAATATGAGACATACATTAAAATACTACTGTGTATTTCATTCATTTCAGCAAATGATTTAACACAATTACAGCAAATATAATTCAAAAAGTTCTTATACCGGTAGTCTAAAATAGACTATGGCAAAAATTATGGCAAAAATTCAAGATACCAGATTGATCCGATTATTATGGTTGTGCAAAAGAAGTGAACGAGGTGCTTCACAAAGTACATTAGCTAAACAAAGCACCTATTTTCCTTAAAGCATCCAGCTCCTCTGGAATGTTCATAAGATTATTTTGAAGTAATCTTAGATATTCTGTGCATGTGTGCACAAATGTTTGCATTAGAATTGTCAACAAAACAACTATCCATGATAATACATGTGCACATAGCCAGGAACAGCTTTTGAAAGGAAACAAATATTAGTTTCAAAACACCTTTTTGCATGTTTGCACAGCCTTACTTGTGTTGTAGTCTAACTTTATCTGACAAATCCAGATATTATGCCCAAGGGGGACATTATCTAGTGAGGCCTTCTCTTGGATTATTTTTCAGTTGCATCCTTCTGTAATAATGTTATTATATAGGTCTCTTTAGCAAACTGGATAACATGGAACCATGTCAATCTAAAATTTTGCACTTTTCCCACACTACTGTGAAATACATACCCAGATATAGTAGACATTAAGAGATAGAATATATTAAATAGACTGATTTGTCAGTAGTTGTTGCAAGCTATTGATGTCTTTTTCTGTACTACCAACATACATAAAAACATTCTTAGTAGAATTCTTCCAAATATTTTCTTCTCTGTATAGATTGAGTAATAGCTTTCTTCACCATGAAAGAAAGGAAGTCACAACCTCATACTATAACAAAAAAAGAACTGAAATGTGTTCCACTGAAACACCCTCTAAGTGAACCCTAGTGAAATAACATTCAAACTGGCATTAATATTAAGGATAATTGCATTATTGAAAGAAATACTCCTTAGAAGAATTAGTCAAATACAGATGTTCGCCTATGAAGCCATCAAGCAACACAATCAATAAAGAGAAGTAATTATTGTCTGTGCTAAACTAATCTGAAAGGTATTGTTCCTAAACAGTTAAAAAAGAAATATAAAATGTTAAATTGCCAATTCATAATCCACAGAAACTATGTGGGGGTTTTTTAAAAAATGCTCAAATCAATAGAACTTTCTAATGACTATTTCTTTCAGCATAATAAAAGTTTTTAAGTAAAACTCACCTGTCAGAAACTTCTGGCTAAGGTTGTTTGTTAGAAAATAAATACCTGGTTTCATTGCAGTTGTTGATTAACATACTAAAACGTTTTGTTTTGTCCTGACATTTAGAAGAAAGTATTGACCTTGCATTTAAACTTAACATGTGCAATGTTTCCTCCATTGTGAGGATTTATCTGAAGTAAGACCATCCACAAAGCTAAAATACAGAGTATTAGAAACTAATACTGATGATTCCTTTAGTTATGCATCAGCTAAATTTTGGAAGATGCTCTCTCTTAGGGAGGTAAAATATATGCCCATCATTATCTTTTCTTTTTTATCAGATATTTTATGTAGATAAGCACTACAAAGACTAATTCCCCATATGTCGAAGTTAAAGAATCATATCAGACGCGCTCACAGGAGGCAGAGTGAACTTGTAATTTTGCTGCTTCATTATGTTCATCACACTGATGTCCTTGTGGTATTTTTTAAAGTTCTCAAGAAGATTATGTCCAAAGTTAAGATTTCAGTGATTCTGGCATTGGGAAGAGGTTGATGGCTCTCGTTCTTCAGAAGAGATAATTCCAGCTAGCTGGGAATTTGCTGGTTCATGATTATTGATCTCATCATTAAAACTCTGCTCACTCTCCAGGCTTGGGATTGCCCAGATACCACCATGATTGCAGTCAGTAGGATGACTTTTAAAACTGTTGTTTTCTAAAAATAAAAGTTATTAATATTAATAAATACCAAATTGCAAATACAGTTCACCAGCCACTGCATATTTTAGTGTGATTCTGTATATGTAACAGAGGTGTCACTGAACAAAACAAGATTTACTGATGAGCAAAACACACATAAATCTGCACTACACAGATATTTATTTCAAACACATGTCAAACACAAGATCTTAGCACATGTGTGCTAAGACCTTGAAACAACTGTGTCAAATGCAAAATATCCCATGTATAAAATTCTTTGTAAATCTCATTCATCTGAGAATTCATGGTAAATTAGGAATGCTGCTTTCAGAATCCTTTCTCATACCTGGTTTGCCACAAGTAAATACTTTCTCCCATGCATAGTTCATCAGGTTCACAGGTTGGATCACCCAAGGATCCCGCATGACCATTTCTAGAGTTATCCGATCCTGTGGAAAAGGCTTTAAGAGCCCAGACAGGAGATACATCAGATCTAAAGAAAGAAAAGAGAAACAACTCCATATTAGCCTTCAGCTTGCCTTTCAGTTATTCTACTTTCATTGAATGCAATTGTAAGATGAATAATTTTTACAAATTGAAATCCAGCACACTTCAAGATTTTTTTACTCATTACCTTTCTCGGTTTCATTTGTAATTCCTTTTTGTCCCCCCAAGATAGCTTCTATTCAATACTGAAAACTACTGCAATAGAATCACAGTTTCAGGATCATCTGCTTTGAATAAGGCACACTGCACCTATGCATATATCATTTCCAAAGAATTATAATTTCAAATTGTAATCCTTTATGACTACCTGAAATGGACTTCTTTTTTTGTTTTAAGATATTGCAATTCATTATTTCATCCAAAGGCCATATGAGAATAAAATGATGCAAGACAAAAGCTATGCAAATGAGTATCACTGAAATGGCATGTGTTCATAACAAAAACCACTATGTAACTGTTTTTTCTCACAGGAAAGTCAGCATGGAATACAAATTCAGAACAAAGTATTAGCAGGGAAATAAGAGTTAAGTGATTCTTATCTTACACTTTTTATATACTTCAGATTCTCCTCCTGAAACAATCTATAGGAAGAGGTCAGCAAGCCTTTGTGACACATGACAGTTTGAAAAGTGTAATTAGAACCTGAAGGTCTGAAGAACATACAGTAATTACATCTATTCACTTATAACACACACATACTCAATTTATGCCACCTCCTCCAGAGTTTCTAGGCAGCTCACAAGTGAGACAAATCATAAAGTGTGTACTGAAATACAGAATAGAAAGTATATCATGGAGTCACCTAAATCTGGGTAGTTAGCCCTCAATTAAATAATACCAGCCAAAGGACTGTTGGAAAGGAGTAGTCTTTGCTTCTTTTCAAAATGCTAATAAGAAAGCAGCCATTCTAACCTTGGCAATCTATTCCAGAGCCAAAGGGCTGCTACTTGGAAGGCTTATTTCCAAAACATACACACTCCTAACATCTCAGAGAACAGGATTCCTGTTCTATCATCTTAGCCAAATCAAAAGGGTCAGGCCAATTCTATTTGGATCAGACAGTTCCAAAGAACCTAACAAAAATCTAAGCCAGCCCACTGAATTGGATTTAGAGGCCAAATGACAAGAGCGGACATCCTGCAGTATTGATGTTACTCTGCTATACCAGAGCTGACCAATCAGGTAGTGATTTTTAAAATCAGCAATTGCTTCCAAATCTCCATGTTGACAGCCTTAAACCTCACCATGCCAAAACTAAGCTAACACAAAGATATAGAAAGTTCAAACTTGTATATTGGTAGATATCCAATCTCAGACTGGGTATGAGATAAGCCCAAATGGCTAAATATAAGATGAACTATGATGCCAACAAAAATTAATGTTTTACTGTAAGCACTGTAAGAAAATTCCTTATAATGAATAACTGGGCCCAGGCAGTATGGGTAATATTGAGAGCCATTCTACATGGGCCTCAATATTCATTTTTTCTGAACTGTCCCTCCTTATGCATGGTATTTTACTATTGTACTGCTATTAACAATCTGTCCAGGACTTTTATCTTCTTGAATTTACCATCTGATATAAGTAACACATCCCCTTCAATGGCTCTAAATACTGCTAAATATTTATAAGTATAAATAAATTTAACTGTCTGCAAATATACAAAAAAGGCCTAGTATTTTATACTTATTAGATGTTCTTTTATTAGATATTACAGTTTATGTATTATATCTTATTGCTACAAATGGTTGTGGAAATAGCATTGGTCCTCTGTTCCATAATGAAGTGTCTAAGGACACAAACCTTTCCTCCTTCACTAACAGCAACTGCAATTGCCCACTCAAGGAGTATCAGAACCAATGAAGAACAGTGCTTCAATCCAGTTTTCATAGGCAATCTAGAAACGATTGATGGCACTGAACACTATTTAGAGATTAAGCAGAACAAAGAGAATGCACTCCTTCCATCTAAATCCAGATAAGACACCTCAAAGGGTGACCAATACTATTTTCATCTTAACCCTCTATAATACTACCCTGATGTCCCTAATGAAATTTGTAGAAACTTCTGGGAGTCCTATTTCTTGAAATGTATGACAGGTATTAAGCAACAAAGATTCCTTCCTCTTACGAGGGTGACAGGTCAGTCTTTCTATAAATTGTATTACATAGAAAACCTTGCTGAAAAACTTCTTTCTTTTCCCTTGGTTTACAATTTGTAAATACAGTATATTAGTGAACTACTCACCAACTGACACACTGTAAGGAGGTCGTAGTACAGCATCTATTGTTTCTTCAAGCTCACAAAAAGGATTTTCTCCAAAGACTATGGTATAAAGGGTGATCCCTAGTGACCACATTTCCAATTCTGGTCCTGAGTATCTGTAGAGAATTAAATAGTTAAGCTCATTGAGTGTAACAGGCAAAATTATTCAAATTCCTTGTGTGTCCAATCACATTTGGCCAATAAAGAATTCTGTTTGTCTATTCTGTTGTTGTTGTTAGCTGCGAAGTCGTGTCCGACCCATCGCGACCCTATGGACAACGTTCCTCCAGGCCTTCCTGTCCTCTACCATCTTCTGGAGTCCATTTAAGCTCACGCCTACTGCTTCAGTGACTCCATCCAGCCACCTCATTCTCTGTCGTCCCCTTCTTCTCTTGCCCTCAACCTTTCCCAGCATTAGGCTCTTCTCCAGTGAGTCCTTCCTTCTCATTAGGTGGCCAAAGTATTTATTTATTTATTTTTATTTTTATTTTTATTCCATTTATATCCCGCCCTTCTCCGAAGACTCAGGGCGGCTTTACAAACTTAGCTTCAGGATCTGGCCTTCTAAAGAGCAGTCAGGGTTGATCTCCTCTAGGACTGACCGGTTTGATCGCCTTGCAGTCCAAGGGACTCGCAGGAGTCTTCTCCAGCACCATAGTTCAAAGGCCTCAATTCTTTGGCGCTCAGCCTTTTTTATGGTCCAACTTTCACAGCCATACATTGCAACTGAGAAGACCATAGCCTTGACTATACGCACTTTTGTTGACAGGGTGATGTCTCTGCTTTTTAGTGTGCTGTCTAGATTTGCCATGGCTTTCCTCCCAAGGAGCAAGCGTCTTTTAATTTCTTGGCTATAGTCCCCATCTGCAGTGATCTTGGAGCCCAGGAAAATAAAATCTGTCACTACCTCCATTTCTTCCCCATCTATTTGCCAGAAATTGAGAGGGCCGGATGCCATGATCTTGGTTTTCTTAATGTTACGTTTCAACCCAATTCTATTCTATCCTGTTCTTAATACAAAGAAACTACTTAAAAAGTAGTGCCCAGATATAATTCCTTCTTTCCACCAAACAACATGTTGTTCTGTCCTTTCTCATTTTTTCCCCTAAAGCTGTCTTTATTATTGAGAATAGATTTTATTACGGGTTACATATGTTTCCCAAAAGTGAGGGAGATTCAAAATGAAAAAGACATGTTATATTTCAATAACATTTCAATTTAATAAGCATGCTGGGTATAACCAAGAAATCTGCCACAAATCACAAATTATCATGTTCTTCAGGCTAGGAAATTATAATTAACAGCTTAAAAACCCCAATGTTAAATGCATTTAAAATTGTGGATTAATATTCGCTATGATTTCCCAGTTTGACTGAACCTAGACATCATAAAAATTTCCTAGATTTTTACTTAGCTTGCTTGATAGCTTGACAGCATATTCATAGCTCATTTTACTAATTCTAAATACGATAGAACTCTTCCATGGTCTTTCCCTATGTGAATTTTGGAGTTAATGTACAGTCTCTCCCCTACATCAGACTAATGTACTCTATTGAAACATAAATGTTATTTCAAAATTCTACATACGGATTGCCTGATAGCACTTCTGGAGAGCAATACTCAATTGTACCACAAAAAGTATAGAACATTTTGCCAGGTTCCAAATAAGCAGCTGAGCCAAAGTCTATTAGCTTGATTGTGAAATCTTCAGCAATTATGATGTTCTCATCTTTTATATCTCTGTGAAGAATGTTCCTTGAGCGAAGATAGTTCACTGCAGATACGAGCTGATGCACAAATAAGATGAGATCAGAATAGCATCCATTCCAGATAATAAACTAACTGTAACCAAAGAAATAATTACATGATGTGCTTAAAATCTTATTAGCTGTTTGCCTTTTTGCCTTGAAAGAGACATGTAATTAAGAGAATATGAAATTCACATTTCATTTTAATCCTGCTTCTGTAGTGATTAAAACTCAAAATGTCAATATTGTTTTATGTACTACTAGAAGCAATATTTCATACAAAATTTTCATTAGAACAGTTCCATGAGGAAGATGAGTGTGGTAGTGCCTCTTGTGTTTATATAATAATCAAAGTTTTCTCATTCTGGCTAAACACTCATTCATTTATTATTATTTTAATGTTTTATTCCACCTTTCTTATATATTTTGGTCAACTCAAGCTATCAAACATGCTTAATATTACTGCCTCCTATCTTCCCTTGAATAACTCTGTAACGTAGATTGGGTTGAGAGTGACTGGCCTGAAGTCACCAGCCAGCTTTCAGCCTAAGAGAGGCCTATAACTCTTGGTTTCTAAGCCAGTACCTTAACTACTATACCAGACAGGTCCCCTTTTTCTAGTATTAAATATTTACTACTGTATAGTCCATAAATGCAGATCTCATAATAGTTCTTCATCTAAGCAAGAGCAATTTATTGCCTCCAGTTTTGGTACAGCAGTTCTAGTGTGGAGAAAAGTACATCAGAGAGATCAATTCTTTACCAAAGGGAGAGTCTTACCAAAGGGAGAGACCTATATAAAGAAGTAGCAAACAAGGAGAGTGGGAACCAATATCTTCTCATGTTTTATTTGCAACAATAACAAATAACTTCCACCCCCCCACCCCCCATTTATACATAAGTCTCTTGCTCTTCCATCTTTTTTTCTTGTTGGTCAATATGACACCTAGACCACAATCACTTTCAACAGCATTAGTAGCTCTAAGGTACAAAATTACAGATTTCCTAGATATGATTTTTATTTTAATGTCACCACCTTTTCTTACATGACTCATTCAACAAAACCATGCACATTAACTCAGATATATTTTTGATTTCCAAAAAAACACCTTATGATATATATAGAAAATCATACTGCAATAGTGAAAACAGGTTTTTATTAAAATTTGATATGCAAATATATATATATTCTCTTAAATTAAACTAAAAATCCAAATCCTGGGCATATTTAACACTAGAAAAGAATACTCGAACACTGGGATGGAGTCAAAACTACACAGTTTAACGTACCTAGCTTTCGTTGGCCAACTGCCAACGTCGTCAGAGGGAACACGTTTATATTGCCAGCGTGTGTGTGTGTGTATTATATATATATATATATATATATATATATATATATATATATATATATATATATTAATTTATTTATTAATTTAATTTATATACCGCCCTTCTCCCGAAGGAGTCAGGGCGGTGAACATATATATATATAGGCGGTGAATATATATATATATAGGGCTTTTTTTCTCATAGAACGCTCAGAACGGAGTTCCGGCACCTTTTTCTTTTACAAAGAATATATATATATATATATATATATATATATATATATATATATATATATATATATATATATATATATATATATATATATATATATATATATATATATATATATATATATATATATATATATATATATATATATATATATATATATATATATATATATGTATGTGTGTGTACGTATGTATGTATGTATGTATGTATGTGTGTGTGTGTGTGTGTGTGTATACACACACACACACACACACAAACACACACATATATATATATATATATATATATATATATATATATATATGTATGTATGTGTGTGTGTGTGTGTGTGTGTATCTATCACTTTAAGCATTCATTCCTTTTAGTTTTCCATATACATATATATATGGAAGAAGCAACATCACAGACTATTAGAAACTTTGTGATGTTCCTTTATAAAATATCACAGATATCCCAGATCAAGACTAGGGATATAAGAAGAGGAAACTAACTCCTTGGCTTCTGCTTGAAATTTGTACCCAGATAACATTTTTTTTTACCTTTTATCAGCTCTTACAGAAGATTGCACTTTACCTAAGACTCACCTGCCGGAATATGTAACTTGCCAAAGGTTCATCCAAATCAGGTTGATTATCAATGAATGTGAAGAGATCTAGACCAGTTCCATGCTTCTCCATCACCAGCTGAAAGAACTGCTGGTTCTCAAAAATATCTAACACCTAGTGTCAAAGAATGTACTGTGAACAACTTTCAAAACCCACCCACAAATTTTGTATCCCACAGGACTATTCTCACTTCAAAAGGAATAAACAAGCTACTTTTGTTTATTTACTGGATTTAATTATATTAATTTATTTTTGGATCAATATCCTGGTGTATTCAATACACTCTCAGCAGTTTACAATAAATACAAGGAAATGACAATTTAGTTATTACACAGAATGCCAACATAAGTCATACTATATAAGAGCGAAATAATAAAAGCGACATAAAAAATTAAGTTTTATTTCCAATGGGAGGCTGATAGAGAGAAGTATGCCTTGTCTTGGTTCTTCTAACCAACTAACTAAGGAGTATGGAATCACTAATAGCTACAAGATCTGATATGTCAAGGCAATCTAGTTGGAAGTAGTCAGTCATGTAGAGTGAAGCCATGAAGGGCTTTGCAAGCCAATACCACCGCCTTGTGAAGGTACTCATATGTTTACTGATAACCAGTGCAAGGCCCTCAGAATTGGTTTTATATGTATCCAGGTCAGGAATGGATGGTCACTGCCTTCTGGACTAGTTGTAATTTTCTAAATATTTTAGGGCCATGTGAAGTATTTTGCAATAAAATCCAATCAGATGATAATGATGGTATGAATCATTATAGCTAGATTGCCGTGCACTTGCTCCACCTGCCGTCTCAAGAAAGGACACCCACATGAAGAACCTGCAAAATACTAACATCAACAGGGAAGCCTTGTGTAAAAACAGTAATTTCATCTTATTTAGGCTTCAGCTATACTCTTTTCCAGGGGTGTCAAACTCACACCGTCACATGACATGTTGCAACATATTGCAACTTTTCTTCCATTGCCGGCAATGGGGTGGGCGCAGTTTTGGCATGATGCATCCGGCCTGTGGGCCGGCAATTTGACACCTCTGGTCTATTGTGTCCCATTCAGACCCTTATAGCATTCAAGCACTGAAGCTGGACCAACAGGATCTCTACAACTTGAGGTGGTAAAAGTTGGATGACATCAGCATATTGATGACACCAAATCCCAAACATCAAATATGTTCATCTAGTGGTTTCATGTAGATATTTAAAAGTATGGGAGAGGGCTGAGCCATTCAGTACTACATGTCAGAGGCTGCTGCGCCCCCATCACCACTGACTGAAATTCATACACTAATGAAAGAGCAGATCCACTGCAGTATTGTGCCCCCAATCCAAACCCTGAAGGGTGATCCAGTAAGGTACCATCTTACAATTATAGCACAAAGGAGAACAACATGTTGGTGATTAATAATAAAACCTTCTCATTTTGCTGAGGACAGGTGTTAGGGACATAGAGCTGAGTGGGGCTCTATGTCACCATGTTGTTTATTCCCGGCTTGGACTGGACCCTGATAAAGACTTTTCCCTCAACAATCCAATACTTGAATTTCCATGTTTGGAAATTTGCTATATTCTAACATATCATCCATTAAGACCAAATAAAATGGTTTCACATATACTAGTTCAAGGGGTTTAATTCCTGAAGTTACATTTTATATATCTGCCTAACGGGTCTACTATACCTTGATAATATTGGGGTGTTGAAGTTTCTTCAGAATAGCAATCTCCTGAGTAACTGTCCCTAGCTCAGGATCCTCTACCCAGCAGTAGTCTAATACCCTTCCTTTCCAAATGAATTTCACTACGACCTATGAATGATAAAATGCAAAGGAATAATTAGACCAAATTTGGATGGGGCAGTATAGGAAGAAGTTAAATTTGTTATCTATATCTGTTAATGTAAGAATAAAGCAGTTTTAAAAATATACTTAAGCTGTACAATGGCAATTCAAATAGGCATGTATTTTATATTTATTGTTTTGCTTAAAGAATTCTAGAGTGAATCACATATCACAATGGCATGGGAAGGGCTTTTGTACATGCATTACTTTTTCCTCCCAATAATTCAGTCATTTAACAGAAATCAGTCAACTGAATTTGACTTGCTTTGTTAAAAAGATAAGCAATGCTATCTGAGTAGGCATTTACTAGTTCATGTTTTCACTTCATTATTTAGACATACTGAATATTTAGATTTAAATCAGCATTTTGCAATTTTGGAAATTTCTTGAGGTATAGACTTCAGCAGGCTGAATCCCTTAGTCAACATGGCCATTGCTCAGAATTCTAGGAGTTGAAGTCCATACATACATTGCCAAAGTTGGGAAATACTGGTTTAAATCAATGTAAGATTCATCACCTGCGATTTTACAGAAACTGCAGCTTATAAAAGTTAGCGTAAACATTCTAACATATAGTAAACTCGCTGGTCCAAATACTAATGCAGTAACTCCCAATATTTGTTCTTAGACAAGTATAAGAAAAGTGAAGAAGCCACATATTTCTAAAGATCTGCTCATCTGAATATTTCCCAATATTGCTCAATTTTCTTTTCATGATAAGATATTGCTTTAATAATTACAATTATTTCCATTTTCTTAAAAAAAATCTGCTGTTTGTTCAAATTGCAAATCTTTTCTATTTTTTAAATTTCATTTTAGGTTTTTATTTTACACTGTTTCAATTAGACAGCATTTATTATTCTTTTTCATTTTTCTTAATGAGTCTGCAGTGGGAGTTTTTCACGCTGTCTGTGGCACAAACTTAAGCTGAAAATAACATACTCAGAAGTTATATTAGTCCAAAACACTATTAGAAAAAAAATGAAAAATCTCACTGAGAAATAAATTCAAATCCACTGACTCTATGGAAAAAAAAGTTTCTTCTATCAGTAGCACCGTGAAGTTGCTACTTAAAGCATATATGCATACAATCATCAGAATCAAATGCCATATTCATCAGATTATCTTTTGTGCCAAGCTCTGGAATATATCTAAAATATTAACTTTAATGTGGCTCCTAAAGTTAATCTTGGAATCAAATTCACAACAGTGGCTCTCAGTCATTTACGGTAACTTTTTTAGAATGAAAAAAAGTGATATCTTTGAGCATAAACTTAATCTAAGAATTTGTTTCCACAAAGCTCTCAGTCATATACAGTATAAAGCTTCTCCCATCTCCTACCTAAAAAGTCCTTCAATAAAGTGCACTAATTTAAAAAGAGCAGGCTTTTTACTGTGACAATTATTAGATAATTTGGAATCCCAAATCTCTTGCTCTACTGTAAAGATCAGATTTATCCATCACAACTTATCACCTATGGAAGAAAATACTATTTTTCATTTTGTCTATGGAGATTCTCAATCATCCAGCTCATGGTTGCCCCAACGTTGCTTTTCCAAAAGGCAACTAGACTTTCTTGGGTTTTTTCCTTGAAAACATTTTGCTTCTCATTCAAGAAGAGGAAAACTGAAGAAGCTTCTTGCATGAGAAGCAAATCGTCTTCAAGAAAAAAAAACCACAATAAGGTCCAGTGTCCTTTTAGAAAACCACCTTCAGGACTATTTTTCATTTTAGGGTTTTTTTCAATCAGATCAACTTTACTTGTCTATCTCTTAGCTAAAGCTCCGACAAAAACGAAACAAAGGATACCTTTTCTTCATTTTGCAAACAAAATACAGGTAGTCGTCACTTACTGATCATTCAGCAACCAGTTACAACCAAGTTTATGACCAGAGTAATCAGACACACAATGAGGAATACACTAGCTGTGTCGAAGGCACTCGTGGCTTTTGATATGTATTCCTTATTATATGCCTGCTTATTCTGCTCAAATCTCTTCTTCAATTATCATTTGACTGTGGAGTGCTACACAGGTAGCAATTGGTTGTAAATTGGTTATTTTTTTCAGCACCGTCATAACTTCAAATGGCCATATAACAAGTGACCAGTAAGCAAGGACTATTTGTATTCATCCAGAGTATAAAAGGAAGATATTTCTTAATAATGCACAGAACACGTAAAATAACATAACACACAATGGCAAGCAGCTAATACTCACATGACTACCAACTTTAAGTGAATAGCTTTTTTACCTCTTTTTGGTTCATTTTGCACTTTGCTGTCCAGACAAACCCAAAAGCTCCTTTTCCAATGAAAGTAAGAGTATCATATTTCTCTCCATAACCTCCCTCACAAGCTTTCAGTCTTTCTAATTCTTCAGCTCTTAGTGAATTCTCAAATAAAGGTGTGGTTTTGATTAACTGCAGCAAAAAAGAATTGATGCACATCATAATAGTTTAGTGAACTGTTACAACCAAAAGAAGAGAAAAATAAGGGGAAAATGTGGAAATATATTAAAATAATCTTTAATCTGTAGCTGTCCTGAAATTGTTGATATTTTTGAGCTATTTTTGTATTTGAAATCACTAATTAATTTTGAAATAAATTCTATTACTCTAAACTCAAGAGGATGCTCCTAGGAATTAGCCTAAAGCAGGGCATCAATCTAATAAATAAATAAATAATGTAGATGCTGTTTAAAACCATCCAAAGATTAACCAAATGTGCTCCAATTTTACCAGATACCTAGTAATCCTGCAAATGTGGCAGTTTCAGTTATTAGTTAAAATGGCAAAACCTTGTATTTCCCAAAATTATTATCCAATTCTGACTGCTTTTATTAGAGATTTCTTGCAAATTGTGCAAAACTGCCAAGAAATGCCTAGAATATTGATGAATGTACTGAAAGGGTGAGTTGAAATTATTCTTCTATTAAGAATTCCAGATACATAACTGTGTGTGTGTGTGTGTGTGTGTGTGTGTGTGTGTGTGTGTGTGTGTGTGTGTTGGGGAGGAGTACAGGGAGAATCAAAAATAGGGAAAAATCAATGCAGTCATGGCATGTTACATAGATAATGGGAAAAGAGCTAATTTTGAATTCAGTAAGGCACTTCTGAGGGTTACAACATTGGGAATCTGATGTGGTAAATATATATAACATTTCAGGAAGGTTAGACTGTCTCCATATATTGTGCAGAGCACTATCTTTGCAAAGAAACCAAAATATTATATAAATGCTGAGTTTCCTATCTTCTGAGTTCCTATGATGTTTCTTTCCAAAGAGAATTAAATCTATGTCCCCCACAAAAAAAATCTATGCACAAGGAAATGGAAATGCATTTTATGTCTGTTGCAAAAGGCAACTTTTCTGAAACTTTTCAAAGAAGAAATCTGTAATTGTTTTTAAACAAAAGCATCATCCCAGGACTGGTGGCCAAATCTCACGAGACCACTGTTTTTTATAATAATGATGGTACTACTGCAGCCACTATAACATACTTCATTTATAGAATGGCTGTCCTCATCTTGCTGAGATATTGAGCAACTAATTGCAGAAACTTTAGTTTTTTTCAAACAAATTAATCCTCCCAACAAACTCTTGGGACCTGACCCTAATTAGAGGATTTTAACAGTTTAACAGATGTGAAAGTTAATTGGATTATCAGTGAAGGACTAGGGCCTAAGCAATCAATATCACATTAAGCAGGGCATATTCCCTGGTTTCCACTGCCATCTGGTGGTCTGAATTCCATCTTTTCAGGCGCTGAGTTTTGGCCAAAACCCAGTGGTCAAGGAAAAAGCACTGACCTCTTATTGCAATACACTCCCATTCAGATTTATCTTAGCCACTTATCTAAAGTAGAGGATCCTAACAGATTGCAGTTGTTTTATTGCTCACCATAGTACCAGGGGCATACATATTCATATCATTAGGATATCTGCCTATTCCAATATATAGTAATTAGGACAGTTTAGGTTTTTCCCTATTGACAATACAAAAGTGAACACAAACACAACTCGAACATGGTACATTATTCATTAAAACAATGAATAAAGAAACAACTCCTTAAAAGAAAAAGAAAAAGGGTCAACAGAGGGGCAAGAGATGTTTATGAGCCATAAATTAAGAATTAGAGAAGGAGCTAAATAATCCATTCTCGGGAAAGCCAGGGAAGGTTTTTCAGCATAAACACTAGCATTAAAATGTAGTCCCTGCCCTTTCTAGACTATAGCTATAATTTCCTATTGGATGATTTAATCACACCTCGTAGGTTTCACTCAAAATTTTATTCCTATTATCGGTTAAACAAGAATTCCTTATAACGAAAATATGCGGACTTCATCTCCCAGAAATCAGCAGTGAGCAGGGTTGGCTGGGCTAACACTAAGAAAAACTACAATAGTTAATGTCTATGATTATATAGAAATCAATATACTTACTTCTGACAAATTAACAGCTGAGACTTCATCTAATGTTTGGCAGGAACTGGCCAAGCTAGAAAGAAGTAATTGTGTCTTTGCTGCTGCTTGTTTCTGCCTTTGAAAAAAGTCTCTCATAACCCAAATACAAAAAAGAGCAGCAGGATCATGTAATTCCACACGTTTCACCTCAAAGAGTATGCCTGAAAAATTATTAACCAAGATAAAAACATATAAAATGAGATAGAGAAAAGAGGTACAACGCTTATCCAAGAATGAGATTCTTAATTTGGGGTAGAGTCAGGGCAACTGGATGGAACTGAGAGTTTACTGACCAGATGCCCTTCTTGATGCCTACATGGAGTTCGCAGCAGATATTTTTTCTTTGGATCTTAGGAGAGAAACATCTGCCGCTACTTACGATTGAACTCTCAGCCTTCTGAGTAGGAAGCAAGTGTCTTCACCACTACGCTGCTCAAATTCTTACTCAACAATATCATTCTAAAATAAGTCATGGCTTTAATAAGTTTTTCTGAATATTGCATGATCTAGAGTTGCTGGGACAATAACCGTTAAAATTCTCAGTCAACACATATCGAAGACTACCTGGCAGGAAAGGCTAACTTTGACTTTCAAAATACCTTGAGATTTGTTCAATGCTGTGAGTCAAGATCATTAATAACTTAATCAGCCCCAAACATTATAAATATAAATTTGATAAAAAAATAAGGCAAAGTTGGAATTTTGCCTAAGAGTAGGCAGATCGCCAAATTCTTGCAAAAGCTTTCTCCAGCATCCCACCAGAATTTTAGATTGCCCCCCTAGGATCTTGTGTTTTCCAAAAGCTATAAAGCTATATTTATTTTATACCTACCAACAAAAGAAAACCTATAGCTGGATTGTTGTTAACTATGATTAGGGATTTTAGATTATATCTGTTTATGTATTGTTCTTAATCCAGTTGTAGTATCTGTTTAGGTATGGCACTCAAGAGTATACTATGATTGGTCTATAAGGAAGGAAGCAAGGAATACTATCAACCAAGAGAAATTAACAAAATCAGATTAACATTTAGTATGGTTAGATAGTGTGTGCATAAATTTTCTTTGGTATTCAATATCCATCCCTTTCATAACAAACTCCCATTCCCTGTAGCTTTCTAAACTATATTTATTAAAGACCAGAGGGAGAGCAGTAACAATTGCTTCTAACTTACTGAGTCGGGAACCATCTCGGTGGTAGCAGTTACCAGTATAGCTGCCTTCTAGTATTTCAGTGTTCAAAGTTGTTGGAGATAGCACATTTTCTAGTTTTACAGGAGTTGATGTTATCTGTGTCACCATACGCTGCTGCTTTAATGTCAGGAAGTCTTCTTGAGATTCAACATTACTTTTTAGTGAATTAATTTCTAGATCATCCCTCAAAGTCGGTACAGCACTTTCAAGTTCTGAAGTACAAAGTATAGAGAAATCGCTGTCAAAGTACTCAGAAGGCTTATTAACAAACAAGTCCTTTTGACTGGCTGATGGAGAGCTACCATTCAACAGAAAATCCAACTGATCGCTTGTAATATCATTTGCCTGATCCAGGGACTGGATGAGATTTTTTGCATCTAAGAAGGAAAGTTTTATTGGTCCAAAGGCAGCACATGGGTCAGATCTCACCTCTTCATTAATCCCCAGGTTCATCATTCCACAGCAAATAGAATGGTTACTACCCACATTCTCACTTCCCATAATTATAGAGGCATCATAAAGTTTCGATGATTCTCCATGTACAGGAAGACTATTGCTCTTTTTTGCAGGCAGAAAAACTGAAGAATCAATAGTTGAACTTTCTAAGGAATTATTCTCAAAAGTTAAGCTACTGCTTCTATTCATTAGAGCTTTGTGTGGAATTTCATGGCTTTGCCTTGAATTAGATGCTATATCGTCCTTTGGCTTATCCGGTGACAGAGTTCCAAATGAGCCACGAACAGCTTCACAAGGCACATTTGCCTCAAGTTGTAATTCAGCTTTTAATAAATTTTTATCAAATGTCTCACTGCCCAGGAGAGAATGTTTCCTTCCTCTTCTTATTGTGGAAGGCTGGTACTTCATGTCTTGTGGTGAAGTAGAATCCTGTATATTCAAATTATCATTTTCTTCCTGAATTAGGTCATAGGTATTTCTGGAAAGGCAATTATTTAGTTTACTTCTATCATCTAATACATTTGATTCTGAATGATTCTGTTTTAGAGCATGTAGTTCATTCATCTGATAGATAGCAGATTTTCCAGTCTCTATTTCAATACCATCTTCACAATACAGATTCTCATAAGATACAACTTCATTAGTAGCTAGCACATTATTGCTAGGTATGTGGTTTCTGCTGCAAAAAAAAAGAGAGATTCTTTTATTATCTTGAAGAACCCAGTATCTTTCTCACTATAGGTAAAAGGTAAAGGTTCCCCCGCACATGCGTGCTAGTTGTTTCCGACTCTAGGGGCCGGTGCTCATCTCCGTTTCATAGCCGAAGAGCCAGCGCTTGTCCAAGGACGTCTCTGTGGTCATGTGGCCGGCATGACTGGACGCCAAAGGCGCACGGAACGCTGTTACCTTCCCACCGTAGTGGTCCCTATTTTTCTACTTGCATTTTTACGTGCTTTCGAACTGCTAGGTGGGCAGAAACTGGGACGAGTAACAGGCGCTCACTCTGCTACGCGGCACTCAGGATTCGACCCGCCAAACTGCCGACCTTCCGATCGACAAGTTCAGCGTCCTAACCCACTGAGCCACCGCGTCCCTTTTCTCACTATGTTCTCCCATAATTTATTTGTATTCTTTCTTTAGAATGCAAGGGCTTGCATCTGTGGTGGCGAACCTACGGCACGCGTGCCACAGGTGGCACGCAGAGCCATCTCTGTGGGTACACATGCCGTTACCCCAGTCCTAGGCTGGGTTTTATAAAACCTTTTTGCTTTAGGCTGCCACCACCGTGTGCAAAAAAAAAAGGTTCAATCAATCAATTTAAACTTCTCGCGGGGAAAAAAAAGATCTCGCAAAGTTGGAATTGATTGAACTTTTTAGTCCCACCCAGTCTGCCGTTACCACCACGGCCACGCTCATTCAATGGGCCACACCCACCCAACGGGCCACGCCCACCCAGCACCTGACGATATATAAGTGGGTTTTGGGTTGCAGTTTGGGCACTCGGTCTCTAAAAGGTTCGCCATCACTGGCTTGCATTAATAAAACTATTCACATAGCACAGACTGAAGAAGCTACTTGTAAAAGCAGTGAAACATTTCAGACTAAAAAAGAAAAGAAGTCCAGTTGCCATGACTTAACTTCCAAATAACTCTTCCTGGGTGACTGAGAATCTTCACGGATGTATTCACATAGCACAATTAAATAACGACATTGAAAACAATGACATGACTGTTGAGAGCCAACTGACTTTGTTAAAAAGAGATCACGTCAAACAGATTTTATCTTCTTTGATGGAAAAAAACTACTCTAGCGACAAGAATGCTATAGATGTAATCTACTTTGATTTCAGCAAGTTTTGAAATGATTCTGCAAACTGTTAAAGTATAATTTGTGTGGCACTATAGTAAATTTGGCTAACTGTACTCAAAGAGACAGCATTAATAGCTCAATACTGTATTTGAAAGTAGGAACCAATGACTGTTCAGGTAGATCTGTTTTAGGACCAGTATTACTCAACATTTTTATTAACAATCTAGAACAGGGCTTTTCAACCAGTGGTACAGGTACCACCTATGGTACATTGGCACCTGGCAGGTGGTACGCGACCATCTTAGAAAAGTGGTAGCGGGGGAGGGGAATGAGCTGAACCGGTGGCAGAACCACACAAGCCTGAGTGAAGATGGCTGGAACTGCAGGGCTGTCAGGTCTCAGTGGAAGCGCCAGGATCAGCACCTGATTCATATTTATGACAGTCACAGTGTCCCAGGGTCATGTGAAATGACCAAAACCTGCTGCAACCACCCAGCAGACAGGGGGAATAAAAACCAAACACCCCTCACCCTACCATCGCTCCCAATCCTCAACAGAAATGCTCACAACAATGAAAACCTCAGATTGGAGGAAGAGCACTGCTGGGCAGGCAGGCAGGTGTCTTGCTCGGCTGTGGCTTGGGGGGCACTTTTTTCAGTGCCATTTTAACTTCGAACAGTCACTAAGCGAACTGTTGTAAGTCGAGGACTACCTGTACTTCATCACTTTTTTCCTTTTTTTTTTTTGGTCATCAAGTTTTTGACACCTTGCTAGGCGACTGGTGGTACTCGGATGTTGCCATATCCTAAAAGTGGTACAATGGGTGAAAAGGTTGAAAAGCCCTGATCTAGAAAATAGGATTAATGAGTTTATTATCAAATTGGGAGATGACAGAAATTGGGAGATCTGGCCAATGCAGAATTAGCAAAAATCATACCTCTGATAAAATGGTACATTCAATATGCCAGCAAATTTGGAAAACTCAACAATGATCACTGATTGGAAAAAGTCAATTACATTCCAATCCCAAAGAAGGGCAATACCAAAGAATGTTGAAACTACTGTACAAATTGCACGCATTTCACATGCTAGCAAGGTCACGCTTAAGAGCATACTATAGCAATAGCACTTAGGCTTATATACCACTTCATAGTACTTTACAGCCCTCTTTAAATGGTTTACAGAATCAGCATATTGCCTCCAAATGGGTCCTCATTTTACCGACCTCGGAAGGATGGAAAGCTGAATCAACCTTGAGCCGGTGAGAATCAAACTGCCAAACTGCTGGCAGCTAGCAGTCAGCAGAATTAGCCTGCACTATTGCATTCTAGCCACTGCACCACCCCGCCTCAAGCTAGGTTTCAGCAGTATGTGAACTGAGAACTACCAGAAATACAAGCTGAGTTTTAAAGAGGTAGAGGAACTAGAGATCAATTTGCCAACATTCACTGGATTATGGAAAAAGCAAGGGAGTTCCAGAAAACATCTGCTTCTGTTTTATTGACTGCTCACAATAAAACTGTGGCAAGTTCTTAACAGAAATGGGAATATCTGAGTACCCTACCCGTCTCTTGAGAATCTACATGCAGGTCAAGAACAATTAGAACCAGGCATGGAACAACGGATTGGTTCAAAATAGGGAATGGAGTATGAGAAAGCTGTATATTGTCACCCTGCTTATTTAAATTATATGCAGAGTACACCATGCAAAATGCTGGGCCAGATGAATCACAAGCTGGAATTAAGATTGCTGGGAGAAATATCAACAGCCATAGATATGCAGACAATGCCACTCTAATGGCAGAAAGTGAAGAGAAACCAAAGAGCCTCAGGGTGACTTAAGCCATGAAATTAAAAGATGTTACCTCCTTGGAAGGAAAGATATGGCAAAACTAGACATCACCTTGCCAACAAGGGTCCATATAATCAAAGCTATGGTTTTCCCAGTAGTAATGTATGGCTGTGAGTTGGACCATAAGGAAGCTGAGCGCTGAAGAACTGATGCTTTCAAATTGTGGTGCTGGAGAAGACTCTTGAGAATCCCTTGTTCTTCAAAGAGATCAAATCAGTAAATTCTAAAGGAAATCAACCCTGATTGTTCTTTGGAAGGACAGATGCTGAAGCTCAAATACTTTGGCCACCAAAAGACTCTGATGTTGGAAAGACTGAAGGCAAAAGGAGGGGATGGCAGAAGATGAGATGGTTAGATAGTGTCATTGACACAATGAACATGAATTTGGGCAAGTCCAGGAGACAGTGAAAGATAACAACCATTGCTACTAGACTGCTTTTCCTGTAACATTAAACTCTCTACCTTTGTTATTTAAAGAGACAGAATCTCCCACTCCTTCCATCCTATGATATAACTTTTCCAGCATGGGAACAGTAAAACAGACTCGTGCATATGAAACCTACCTAATTAGGGATGCAGATACCACTGCAGGAGGCAGCAGAGCACAGGACACATTTCTCAAACTTTCCAGCTGGATTTCCTTTCTAGGTGGAAGCTCAGCTCCATTCCTCCCTAATTCCTGTTGTTCCTTCAGATCTGGTAAATCCATGTCTCCAACAAAGAATGAACTGGTGACTGCATCAGAAGAAAACAGTATAGGCAATAATCCTTTCAGCAAAATATGCCCCAAGAGGCTCTAATGCCACTTTACACGTGAAATATGGCACGTGTAATAATGACAATTAAACGCTTAAGTATTTATAATGCAATTTAAATTTAGGAAGGAAGTTTGAAAGCTATTCATGACATGCATTCCAACGGGTTAATAGTTTTCCAAGAAAATCTTATGTTTTAAGCCAAACAAGGTTTATTTTTTATTTATGTTATTTATTTTATAATAATATATTATAATTAATATATAAATTAATAGAAATATTAAATAAGTGTAATAACAATAATATAAAAAGTGGAAAGAGGGGCACATAACTAAGGCAGAATATCAGCAAATAGCCCAAGCTGGCAAAAATGAAGTGAGAAAAGCTGAGGCTCAAAATGAACTAAGGCTTGAGACGAAAGTCAAAAATAACAAAAAAAGCTTCTTTCAACATGTAAAAATTAAGAAAAAAGTCAAGGAAATTTGTCCATTAGTGGGGGAAAGTGGCAAGAAGGTGACAAGCAACAGGGCGAAAGCACAAGTACTTAACTGGTTTTTTGCACCCATCTTTATACAGAGGGGGAAAAACTGTCCAACCTATCAAAAAAAGTACCATAAAAAACAGGTTAGGAATACAAATCAAAACAGGCAAGAAAATGGTAAGTGAGCACTGCCCACCCTAGATGAGTTCAAATCACCAGGACCAGATGAATTACATCTGAAGGTTCTGAAGGAACTGGCAGATGTGATCTCAGAACCACTGAACTATATCTTTCAAGCATCCTGGAGCACCGGGGAATTACCACAGGACTGGAAAAGAGCTGATGTAGTTCCCATCTTCAAAAAAGGAAGGAAAAAAATAGATCCAAGAAACTACAGACCCATCAGCCTGACCTCAATATCTGGGAAGATTCTGGAAAAGATAAACAACGAATCAGCGAACAGTTAGAGGCAAAAAGTCATAACCAAAAGCCAACATGCGTTTGTCAAAAACAGATAATGCCAGACAAATCTTACTGCATTCTTTGACCAGGTGACAAAATTAGTGGACGAGATGAATGCTGTGGATATAATTTACTTGGACTTCAGTAAGGCATTTGACCACAACCTACTACTTGATAAGATAGAAAAATGTGGGTTAGACAGCATCACCGCCAGATGGATTCATAACTGGCTGACCAACTGCATTCAATGTGAAGTCCTCAATGGACTACATGGAGGAAAGTATGCAGTGGGATACCCCAAGGCTCTGTTTTAGGCCCAGGACTCTTCAACATCTTCATCAATATTTGGATGAGGGGATAGATGGGGAAATCATCAAATTTGTAGACAACACCAAGCTGGCAGGAATAACCAACACTCCAGAAGATAGGCTTAAGATTTAGAATGATCTTGACAGACTTGAACATTGGGCGCTATCTAACAAAATGAAATTCATTTGTGAAAAAAGTAAGGTTCTATGTTTAGGCAAGAAAAACCAAATGCACAGGTACAATATAGGTGGTACCTCGCTCAATAATAATAATAATAATAATACTAACTGTGAGGGATCTTGGAGTCCTAACGGACAATCACTTAAATATGAGGCAGCAATGTGCTGCAGCTGCATTAACAGAGGGATAGAATCAAGATCACGTGAAGTGTTAATACTACTTTATAATGCCTTGGTAAGGCCACACTTGGAATATTGCATCGTTTTGGTCACATTGTATAAAAGATGTTGAGATTCTAGAAACAGTGCAGAGAAGAGCAACAAAGATGACCAGGGGACTGGAGGCTAAAATATATAAAGAATAGTTGCTGGAATTGGGTATATCTAGTTTAATGAAGATAGATAGACAGACAGATAGACAGATAGAGACAGACAGACCTTTATTGTCATTTTTTACTGTGGGCATAATGGCACACATTAAAAATGAAATTTGGTTGCTTGCTCTCTAAGTGTACACATGCATAACACACACATAACACAGAGAGAGAAGGACTAGGGATGACATGATAGCAGTGTTCCAATATCTCAGGGGTTGCCACAGCAAAGAGAGTCAAGCTATTCTCCAAAGCACCTGAGGGCAAGACAAGAAGCAATGGATGGAAACCAATCAAGGAGAGAAGTAACCTAGACCTAAGAAGAAATTTCCTGACAGTTAGAATCAGTGGAATCACTTGCCTCCAGAAGTGGTGAATGCTCCAACACTGGAGTCAACATTAGAAACGTTGCAACTATGTAGTAGATGATCTGATTTATATTTGTTTGCATTACAAATAAAATCCTGAAAACTAGTAAATGTGAAACCCACGTTATTTCATCTCAACTTTTTCTAATTAAGTCTAGATATACAATTCTCAGAATTCTCCCACATAATTCTCTGTAACCTGGTTCCATTGGGGATGTAAATTTAAATAATCTCTTTCTTTGTACAGGTAGTCATTTACTTACGACCACAATTGAGCCTAAAATTTCAGTTAAGCGAATTTTGACCCATTTCACCTTTTTTGCCACAGTTGTTAAGTGAATCACTGCAGTTGTTAAGTTAGCAACATGGTTTTTAACTTCCCCATTGGCTTTGCTTGTCAGAAGGTTGCAAAAGGTGATCACATGACCACAGGACACTGCGATACTCATAAATACATGCCAGTTGCCAAGTGGCTGAATTTTGATCACATGACCATGGGGAATTGGGGATGTTGCAATGGCTATGTGAGAAAAGGATATATATATATATATATATATATATATATATATATATATATATATATATATATATATATATATATATATATATATATATATATATATATATATATATCTTCAACCCGAATGACCAAAGATCTACATACAAACACCCGTGAAAACCTCAGAAAACATATATATATATATATATATATATATATATATATATATATATATATATATTCATTGCCATCGTAATTTCGAATGGTGACTAAACAAATGGTTGTAAGTTGAGGACTAACTGTAAATATTCTATATTTTTAGTCAGAATTGTCTTTTAATGCAGTTAGAGCTCACTGACAATCACCCTGCATTATATACCTCAAAGATATACTGATTCTAATAGTGATGACAGTTCCCAATATCAAGGGTGCAATTACAAGTCAGTCTGCATACGAAAAAAAATCTTTTTATAAATGGATTTGCCTTAGAGAATAAAATAAAAACTAGGAAGTTGAATCCTGGATTATTTATAGATTATATTAGATTAGATGCCTTGAAATCAATGGAACATAGCCATGACTAACTTAAATCCCAGTATTATTAATTGATAAGTTCTGAATATAGTATGTTAACATCCCACCACTATAAAATCTGATGCCAAACTATTAAATCTATTAAAAACATTATATTGGGTGAACAATGTTTTCTTTTTAAATCCCATTTATATCCCGCCCTTCTCCGAAGACTCAGGGCGGCTTACAATCTAAGCACAAATCAATGTGCTTAGTAATAGCCTTCATTCTATGTATATGCCTGCTTATTAGGGCTTTCGCCCCCCCCCCCAAGCAGCATTATTACAAAGTCAGCTTAATTGCCCCCAACAATCTGGGTCCTCATTTTACCTACCTCGGAAGGATGGAAGGCTGAGTCAACCTTGAGCCTGGTGGGATGCGAACCTGCACTAATTGCAGGCAGCTGGTGTTACTTAAGGAGGCATTAGCCCACTGCTCCATATCTCCATATCTTTATATCTGTGAATAAAATTTACCTTTCCCAATAGCACATCCATCCTTCTGCATTCCTTCAGAGGAATTCATGTTTTCTGCATTCACATAGCTTTCTCTAGACTGTGGGAGTTGCAAAGAAGAATCAGTCTTATCCATGTTCTTGTAAAATCCAGGAATCAAGAATGTGATATTCTATAATAGAAAATGAGAAATTATAAAATTCATCCCTTTCCTCTTTTTCTGTGGCAATTAATAGTAACCAATTCTTTCTTTATTTATTTTTTAAAAAAGATTTACATAGAGTGCTACTGTAAAATGCAACTTGCTGCTGGAAACGTAAAAGTAAAGTTTTCCCATCCTTTAACTAAAATAAATAAAATATTTCTGGTAATTTAATTACCAGATACCTGGTATCAAAAACAGTCTTTCCCAATCTTAAACTCTCAGATCTTATCTACCTATAGCTCATCAATCTCTGACCATGATTGTAAAAAAAAAAATGAGTGCTCAAGAATGAACTGCTCTAAATCAGCGATCCCCAACCTTTTTGGCACCAGGAACCAGTTTCATGGAAGACAATTTTTCCATGGACCCGGAAAGGGGGGTGGGGGGATAGTTTTGCTTTTGCTTTATGACTGGTTCCTAATAGGCCATGGATTGGTACCAGTTGGTGGCCCAGGAGTTGGGGACCCCTGCTCTGCAATTAAAGGCCTGTCAAAATTTGATGGGCCTCAAATGAATTGGACTCTAATTTGTAGAAATTCCAAACACCATGGGATTAGACAATGGATAATATAAAATACTAGAAATCTGGCAATTGAAGCTAAGGACAATTTTGAAGAGGATACCTTTCTAGGAAAGACTGTACTATACAAAAACTTTTTCTGCAGAGAAATATAAGATTTTTACCTTGCCTAATAGTTCTTTCTTCTCATAACCAAAAAGCATTAGGGAAAAGGTATTGTTAATCCCATAAATTGTGCCATCTGCCTGAACGGTTACCAATCCGCTGATAGTTGTGAACACCCAGATGGTAGCACAGAAGCAACAATCTATTGGTAAAGATGTGCTGTTTTCCAAAGCTTCAACATCCAAAGCTGGTAGAGGGTCATCTGATACTGAAATAACTTCATCAACAGGGGGATTTACTTTCAGTTTTAAACTGAGGGGGAATGTTGTTCCTTCCCTTGCTCGGCCAACAGATCTCTGAATTTTGATATTCTGAAAGAAGAAAGCTACAATCATATAACAATGCAAATCTAAGCTACTAAAATTTCCATTGACAAAGGCTAGAAAACGAAGAGTAAAGGTTTCAAATTACTATCATATAGTTTGAGTTAACCCAAACATTATTTTATGTAAAAATCATTTCATTCTTTCATTCATTTATTCATTCAAGGCAATAATTGTCTGTAATAAACTTAATGGTACCTTTGGAATTTTTTTCCCAGGTGCAGGAAGTTGAATAGAAGGTATCAAATCTTTTATGTAGTGACCAACCACATCTTCTGATGATGAATATCCATGAAGGTGAGCAAAAAGGGGATCACAAGAAGTAATCTCTCCCTTAATGTGAGAGTTCAACATTTGCATTATAAATGGTAGGCATTCAGTTCTAAAGCACTGATTTTATAGCAGTATTAAACTGACCAAACACGATATAGTTGGGCTGTTGATTTAGGGAAGAGCCTAGAAAAACTACTTTGAGACAGATGAACTTCCACACTGATTCTATATCCTGCAATGTCTAATTTTTATAGTAAGTTTACTTAAAATATTTATACCATGCTTTTGTAGAAGAGGGCAACAATAACATTTAAAGAAAAAAGTCTCATTTACTTCCATGAATCATAGACATATTTGGTACAACTGCTTCACATCAACAAACATCAAGATAGCTGTATAGTTATCAAATCATTTATTTAAAGAATTTCAGTTCCACTGCACTATTTCAGGAACAATGGTTCTTGTGTACAATTATAAGACAACACAGCTAAGCACATTCCTGTGTTTTTTTTTTCTTTTATAAAGTTGGCTAACATGAGGACTGACCTCCATGTTAAGAAGCAAGCTTGTTTCTGTCATTTCCATTCAATTATTTTGCAGCTTACTCACATTACTTTTGAAGAAAACAGAAGCAGAGAGTCTTTCCACAGGCTCCAAAACAACAACACAGTACTGACTGCAATGGCCTTTGATTTTTCTTGTCCACATAGTGACAGGGATCTTTTCGTTATTTTGGGAAATGGCATCTACCTGGTGATAAAATACAGGTTAGCTTTCTAAACTGCAGGTTTATACGGGCCATTTGGAAACACTGTCTTTTAGAATGCGTTTCTATACTTCATCCATATTCAATGTTAATGAATATATGCACTGATATTTGTAGATATGAATTTTCATTAATTATATGAAAATTACTTTAGCAAGTTTTATCAAAATAGTTTTATTTCCAGATGACTACACCATAATTAACTTTATATATAAAAGTTTGCCATGGTTATCCAAGATTTAAGATGCCTGAGTTATGATATTTATATACGGTAGATGATTTAAGACATATCCTACAAGGAATTATATCAAAATTTTACATATTTGAATAGCAGTTTTTGAATATTTTAAGTCAATGGTTCTCAACCTTTTCCTCACCATGGACCCCCTTTAAATACCTTTTGTGGATACAGACTACCAAGAATTATGATTTATATTATAGCATTTCTTCAAGACTTTGTGGACCCTCTGTAACATCACAGCCCCCCAGGGATCCGTGGACCAGTCTGAGAACTACTGTTTTAAATTAAAGACACATAAATTTGCAATAATTATCACTACAAATTTACAAATTATCATCAGTTATATTATCCCACTTCAAATTTATCAGAGAAGCAAGTATAATGTGAATTAAGTCAGGTACAAGCAATAACAATTAGGAACCCTAAGATTAGATCTTTGTTTACAGATCAAGAATAAATGTATAAAATCCAGGGAGATTTATTTCTGATTAAGCAGGATGAACAGGACTGAATATTTTAGGCATATCAGTTGACATAAAATAGAGCAAAGATTTCCAGATTGATCAATTTCTACTATATCTCTTACTGGATATAGTACACAAGTCAGACTAATTCCTCTTATTGTGGAAAGCTTATGAAACAAATATGTCCTTCAGAGGCCACAAGAATTTTTATTGGTTTTGTAGGGACACAGTTCACATCTTACATTTCTGACTAATATATCAAAGCAAATGTAGCTCTATGTGTATGTGAAATTCTCAACAAAATAGCCAGCTTTTCAACTCGCTTGGTAGCACTATTTTTAAAAGAAATTTGATCTGCTGTAGAATAACTAGGGGAATTTAATGTTCACAGTGAAATACAGAAAAACAGAACAAGCCAATTCTGTCTGATTGTCATCAGTAGAGAAAGATTTAAAAAGATTATGAGCTACTCATGCTTCTTTATCAAAAAAAGACCACATTATTTAAAAAAATTATTTAATATAGCTAATTCTGAGGGTATGATATATTTGTTAACAGTCTAGATCAGAGGTCCCCAAGCTTTTTGGTTTGGCAGCCCGGAAAGGGAGGCAGGCACTGTTACACACGTGTGTGCACATACAAATGGGCCACGTGCGAGCGTATGCGCAAACAGAGCCACATGAGTGCGAATGCCACAAATAGGGTGGCACTAGCGCCGGTGGGATGCTCGGCGCGGTGCTAGTGTCAGAGGGACGTTCAGGGTGGCACTAGTGCTGGCAGGACTCTTGGAATGGAGCGGCGCGAGCACTAGTGGGACATTTGGGGCAGGGCGGCGCTAACACCAGCAGGATGCTCAGTGCGATGTTAGTGCCGGCGGGACACTCAGGGCGGCACTAGTGCTGGCGGGATGCTTGGCACAAGGCGGAGCTAGCGCCAGTGGGATGCTTGGGGTGGGGCGGTGCTAACGCCAGCAGGATGTTTGAGAAGACTCTACTGCTGGTGGGACACTCAGGATGCTAGTGCTGAGGGACACTCACAGCGGCTCTAGCACAAGTGTGGGGGATGAGTGTAAGCACACCCGTGCGTGCACTGGTGATACCTTCATGGGGCCCAGTGGCCAAGGCCCAATAGTGGGCCACAGCCCACAGGTTGGGGACCCCTGGTCTAGATGAGTATTAATCATAGATATATGTCCTCTTGAGTTATTTGTGCTCTGGTGATATAAAAAAAATCAGCATCACATTGCATGTACTTACAATACATGATCTCCTATGTACAGGATATTTAAGCACATTCAGACTTTTCTAGTACGATGGAGAAATACTAAACAAAGGAACATTATCTTTACTACATGCCTGATGTATATATAAAGCAAACACATTGTTTTACTTCTATTATAGCTTTAGAAGTTTAAATGCCAAACCTATAAATTCATCATCAATAAATCTGAATATAGGCAAATCTATATTGAAACAAACAGGATTACTATAGATTCCTAAGGCTTCTGTGATAGAAAAGCAATTGAAATACTGATAAGCATATTTCTGGTGTAAGATATTTAATTGAAATCACACACCACTGTTCCTGGAATTACTGGTCCATGTTCTTCAAGATCATTGTATCCTTCTTTCAGAGCTTCTACAATATCCCAGTTGGATTTTGAAATCATTTCAGATAATTTCCGTCCAATCATTTCCTGGGCACTATATCCAAGAATCTTGCAGGCTTTATCATTTGCAACTAGAATCTAAAAAAACACAAGAAAAATTATCTTCTGGTGGGCTTTGAAACTAAGCATAGTTGGGCTTTCTTTATATTTGGATAGGAGACCTCCAAGGAATACAGATACAGTACATTAGTTTGATAAGGCAAAACTATTCAAAAAGCAAATAGTAGCAAATTATTTCCATATTTTGTGAAGGAAATTAAATAGAAGCATCTATTCAGTCAAATTTGAATTGAAGATTTCTTGACTTGATTCTATGGCAAGTGATGGGCACAAATAAAAAGCTAGTGTCCTGGGATTGAATTCCAATGTGTTCTAATAGTACACAAGTACTATATATAAGTATATACATATATATATATATTTATTCAAAAGTAACACTAATTAATAAATGTGATATTAAATAAATCATTAGCATGTGTAATAATTTTTAAAATAAATTAAAACTATGTTCTAGTTTAGCCTGTTGTATCAGCCTAATTTTAGTTCGTGATTTGTTTAGTTCATATTCCAGTGTTTCAGGTGAATTGGGCTGAATTAATCACTGTTAATTACGGGTAACATGAACATAATCTTAATAGTTTCTAGATAGAGTACAAAATAAATCACGAGATGAACTTCAGTAATTATTGCTTTATCATTTACATCTATTCACATATCTAAATATGGCTTGTTTATTGAACTAATAATAATTGGATGAATTTGTTGCATATACTAAGCCCAAGTCAATTGTGTAGCATATGTGAATCGAGTCACAGAATTTTTAGCCTACTCAGATGGTTTATTTATAAAATTAAAAATCAGTACTCATTAACATATCATTGCAGTTTTGTTTACAAACATGTCTTCAGTAAGTACTAAAAGCTTAAATAACCAGCAAATACTAACAAATGAGTAATCAGACAGCTGCAATTTTATGGGTGTTAAATCCAGGCAGTAGCATTTTGGTAAAAATACTTAATTGGCTTTTAACAATGAAGTGGCAAGCCAAGTATAGTTATTAACAAAGTAAAGCTAGTCCCATTTTAGTTTCATTTTTTGTACAGAGCTAGTTATAAATGTGGCCCAACTTACTCCAAAATATCTATTATTGAAGAAATAAAAATTGACATGGATCTTATTCCATTTTCAAAATGTATTTGTAACAGATCCTCTGCTCCAAAATTAAAAGTTAATATATGAAACGTTCTCTAACTGCTTTTCCAAAGAGAACTTTCTAATGGTTACACTTAATATTGATGGGGAAAAATCCTTAATATACCTTGTATATCATAGAAAGCTATAAGATTTACAAAGGGTCCTTTGGGAAGTATGAAATAAGATCTAATATTTTCTGCCCCTAATTATACATTTTACAGTATAACTAAATCAGTATTGTACAATGAGAACATAAAAGATGTGCTTTTCTTTTAATCTTTTCCCACAAATTTTATCCCAAATAAAATTTGTGTACAAACATCCCTAATAAAATTTGGGAATTATTCAAATGATTGTGGTACAATACATTCTGTAAATACAATAGAATTTCATATCTATGGAATCTGTATATATACACCAGTGGCATTAAGCAAATCCATTTAGTACCTCAGTTGTTCTAACATCCACAGTGAAGATAGCTTTGTTTGGGTTACGGATACTACTTGACAGTGCCTGAATGGATTCTCCCCAAGTCAGTGCATTTAAGAGAGAACAAGAAGAGGTGCTACATATGGAACAACAAAAGGAAGCAGTTTCCAAATGATCCAAAGAGCTATGAAGTTTTCCAGTGCAAATATTCCGGGCCGCTAATGAAGATAAGCAGTAGGAATTCCATCCATTTTCTAAAAAGAAAAAGAAAAAAGCATAGATGCACAAATATTAGAATTAAAGCTTTCAAGACAATTTTGCAAAGTATCAACTTTATTAAAAAATAAAATGATAGGAAAACATTGTTCAGACAGTTTAGCAAGAAATGTTTGCCTCGGTTAATACCTTAAACCAGGCATGTCAAACTCGTGACATCATGTGACATCGCACAATGTATCACAACTTTTTCTCCATTGCCGGCAATGGGATGGGCACAGTTTTGGCATGATGCATCCAGCCTGTGGGCTGGCAGTTTGACATGCCTGCCTTAAAAGGACAAAAATAACATTTTAAATCTGTGATTTAAAAATAGCTATTTGCTTGTTTGTTTACATTTCCTGTTTCTAAACTGCCTATCTCCTTCAGATCTATTTACAGCCAATTTCTTATATTCTCTAGTTTCCACTCCTTTGAAGTGCTTTAGACAAGGCATTTAATGCATAATTGAACTATAGTATTATTCATAGAAGTTTAGAAAGAATGCAGAAGTTTTCTACTGTATTTATAAACCTTCAGTCTTTTCCCAACCACTCTGTTATTTTCTTTCTCCAGAAAATCTGCTAAGAAAGAATATCTTCTGTTCAGTAGTTACTATTCTTTTTAATTAACAATTACTTTATATTCATTGCTAGGCAAAGTAATCACCTGACAAAGATGCTTTTTTCTTACACAGCCTTGAAAGCCAACTCTTCCTTTTCTTATTTGTCCAGGGAAAAGATTTGCTCAGTTCTTCACAGATCCCAGGCTCAGTCACGGAGACAGAGGGGCCTGAAATGATCTCTTTAGAAGTTATAAACTCCTTATCTGTCATGCTTGTAGGTGAACTACAGGAAGTTCTTCACAGAAACTCCAGGCTCTGAAACAGAACAGTATTTCATATCTAGGACTGGACATATTCTTTCAAATCAGCAGGATTCTGAGGTATTTATAAAAAGGAGACTACTAGTAGAATTGAATTGACAACATAGCAAGCAAATGTGGTGCTTCTGACACCACTTTTCAGGAAAAGAAAATGAGGAAAATAGTAAGCATAGCAGAATACAAAACCACAGGAAAAGGAAGAATTAAGATATGCCTGAAAAAATCATTCATTGCGAGCTGTATAATGTCAGAGGACAAAGAAAGCATGTGTTCAGGTTAAGTCCAACTTAGCACAAAATTCATTACTAAATTTGTATTCATTTTCTAAGCACCCCAGCCAGGAATTTGTAGTGGGGCGGGGACCCCATTTCCCAGCCAGGAATGCATAGTGGGGCAATGACTTCAAAGATAAGTTACACTCTGGAAGGGGTGGAGAATGGCACAGAGGTGATGCATTTGGCATCTCAACTAGTTTCTATTAACCTGACAGCGGTGAAGAACCCCGAGGAGCAATTGGACACCTTCCGTCAGGAGCACACTAACACAAATGGAACTGTTTTCAAGTGCAACTGGTGGTTAGTTACACCAGAAGGCTCCTCGACAAGCGCCGGAGATGGCAGGGTGCCTCTGGTAGCCGGCTGCTCAACTAAGAAGGAGCAGCTCGCTACACGTAGGCTGATAGGATCCCTTTCATTTTATCATACGAGATTTTCTTTGATGCTAAAAAAAACAAACCATAGAAGAGTTTTCCCCCCCTCCCTCCCCCCCCCAATCATCAGAACGCCTCTACTCCTGCGGAGTAACTTACCCAACTGCCTGCCCGAGGGGGAAATGTTCAGTCCGAGCCGAGTAGGCGGAGAATGACTACCCAGTTACACGAGGAGCCAAGCAACGCGACGGAACTAGAAGCCGACAGTTCGATAACCCAACCAATTCTGAGGGGTGGAGTTTCCACGACGTTCAAAGACAAAAAGATCCCGCGCAAATTGTTGCTAGGGACGCGACAAGCGGGTTCTGTTCGGTAGAGCACGGAGGAAACTCATCCATTCAGATCTTGTCCGCACATTTCAATCTCTTTCCCAGGAAAAAGGGCGGTATTCTTAACCCTCCGTAGAGGGCTTATGATTTAATTTATTACAGCGTAAATAATAGTCGTGGGTGGCATTTTATCGTCTAAAAATATAGCTTAAACTATCGTGGAGCTTCATCCACTTTCTATAACAAAACTAAAAGAACCATATCATATTTTTCAAAAAAATTACAGCATTGATTTTCTAGCCTTTCTAAGAAAGACTCGAGATGTAATTGAGAATTTTTCACTGGGAATTTCCTTCCAACAGTTTAAGAACAAAAGCATCCATAAAAAAAAGTAGGGGGAAGGCTCCAAGTCAAACTCATTTCTTGGTGATTTCGTGAGCACATGATACAGCTTTCTTAGTAATAATTGGCAGGTTGTTTGCCATTACCTTTCTCCAGGATTCCCCCCCCCAATTTAATCAACATCCCTATACCCAATTATCTTTCACCTAAGTACACAATGGGCCGCCACTGCTTCATTCTGAATTCAGACAAATGAGTAAAATGCTATTAGCTTCCAAAATAAGTTGTGTGTATATATGTTTACTTATCTTCTGTCATGTTCTCATCATATTCTAAATAAGTAATAAGCTTCCAAAAAATGCTGCAGTATGAAATTCTGGGGACCACTTCCAGAAAACGATAATTGGACCAAACATTTTATTTACTATGAGGCAGCTTCTATGTTTCTTTTAATCCAGTACTGAATCATACTAGAACTTTTGTAAAGATTATTTTTTTGAATCCACTCTTAATTATTTAACTCTTCAGATGAATTATCTTTTGAATGTAACACAACATGGCTATTTTTTCCCCTTTCTTGCATACAAAATAATACATTTTAAAGTATTGAAAAGCAAACAAATTTAAATACATATAAAAATTAGATACAGGGTTGTCATGTACTTCCAATGTTTATTTTTAAATATTAAAACGTACCTTAGTGTTCGTAAATAGATTGCTTGATTAAAACTTCAGAAGCAGCACATTTTAGATTTGCAACAATGTTCAGATCATCTATCAAAATGGGTTTTAATAAAATACAGGGGCGGTTTTCCATTGCTTTCTTCTGTGCAGTACGAAACAATGCCTTTGCTGTTCACTCAAGTGATCATCTGCTTCAAGCAACTGGGATGGTGTTCACCTCTGCTGGGAATATATATTTGTAGTAAACACTTCCACGGTTCTTCATCATGCCTCCTCCTTACCACAATGAGGCAACACAACAGGGCTGAAGGACCAGGTTAGGGACAGATCATCCTGGAGAAAATCTATCTTCTGTTGTTGTGATGAGTCCCACCAACTTGATGACACATAATCATCATTAGTAAATTAGGGTTCAAAACAAACTCCCATTTTTCTACCATACTGGAAACCTCTCATCCTAACCTTTACCATATGTATTTCAAAACAGTTCTTTTCCATTTCACACACCAACTAAAATTCCCCCTTCAAGTGGGGCTAGCTCATCACAAAGGCTGATTTGTAAATTGCCATCACATGTAATTGGCATATCAACTGCCACATCAAAAGCAAAATGCAATTATTGGGTTTTAAGTTCCTTTCTACATAATAAAATTAACTCCAAGACGACTTGCCTTCTACAGCATGCAGAAAAGCAATTGTACTTATTAGCTTTTTCCCAGACAGTACAGACTTACCCTGGAGGAACATTGTCCATAGGGTCGCGATGGGTCGGACACGACTTCGCAACTAACAACAACACAGACTTACCACTAGCTTCATACATCACACCAATTCATTATGTGGTCGCTTTGATTTTTGCTTAGTATGTTATGTAAATTGTACCTCGCCAATTGTGACTTAGTACAAAACATGAAACCAATCATGGTGTGTAGACTAGAGAAAGGGATTTCTCATTGTAGTATCATTTACTAAAAACATAAGATTCAAGTCAGATAAACTAGATGATCACGTCCATATGTTTTTTATGCTGTGGTGTTTTGCAGTTGTCTTCTTCCAGGTTGGTTTTATTTTATTTCTTACTTCTAGTGTATAGATTACTTGATCCATTTAGGTACTACCAATAAGTATCAGTCACTGTTTAGCTGCAAAAAAAGCAAATTAAAAATGTCATTGTCAATTTTGAAAAACTTATTGTTAAGCATTGACAGGAAGGGGATAGAATAACTTATTTTAACTTTTTCAAAATGATTGATGTAACAGATTTATAAAATGTTACAATACATTGCTTAAATAAAAGTTAGGGTTTTTTCTGCCATCACAATATCTGGCATTAATACCAATAGCTAGTACTGTAGCAATGATGAATAATATTAAATTATTCATGCACTGCATGAGATATTTGTTTTTTTAAATCTCAGAATTTATTAGTTGCTGGGGAACAACAGTCACAAAGGTCTATTTTTCTGTTATGCAGAGGATTGCTTGGAAGCATGAGGCTGGATCTTTGGTTACAGCATGATTCTTCTAATACGTTTAAATGACATTTAGAAAACGGTACAAACAGATTTTTTTAAAAAAAATTCATAGTGGACCACAAAAATAGATTATAGACAAAACCCAATTATCTGGCAAAGGAAAAGAAAGCAGTAGCTTTCCACTAAAGGGGTCCAAGGATAGATAAGACACTAGAATAACAGCCTCTTTCTCTATCGTTCTGTTTTATTACTACCGCTCTCTTTCTTCTGTCTACTAGTTATTTCAATAATTTCCAATTAAATGGCGAGAAGGACAGTACATGAATTACGATCACGATACACACCACACAGACACAAACAGAGAGAGAGCTTTCCTGAAATTCTTCTAGAGCTCGTTTCATTGGCAAGTTAACGTCTCTGAGAAAAAACTATATTTCCCAGGGAGCTACGGAGCTAGACGCAGGCGCATAATGTCTCATTGGTGTCTCTGCCGCGAAGCTGATTCTGTGATTGGCTGAAGGAGAACCCGATCCCGTTACTCATTGGCTATTCCAGTGCCATGTCCGATGCCGGAAGGAGGAGGGAGCGCGAAGCGTTATGGCGACGACGACGACAACGACGAGAGCAGAGCCAGAGAGTGGGGAGGGCGCTCAAGAGATGATGGAGGGTGAGAGACCGGAATGTAGCGCGCGATGTCTGAACCTAGGCTAGGGTTGGCTCGGTTCCGTTCAGCGACTATAGAGAAATAGGGAACGCTGAGTTTTGGGAATGCCGGCCTTAATGTGGGAGATGCCGAAGTATTGGCGGGTCATCTATTAAGGGGGTGGTGAGCACAGTGGGCAGTGGGGGTAAGCTTTTCGGGAGAGGGATGTTGTAAGAAAAAGCTGAGGCTGTTTTCCGGAGTCAGAAATGCTGTAGGGTCTCGTAATCCCCAGCTCCACCCTAATTCTCCAATTAAATCAGCTCTTTTTACTTTCCTGCAAATTGCCAGGTCTGGCCGGTACTGGCATGGCATGCAAAGCAAATACACGTTGTTATCATTATCTGTGAGATGATGATGGAATAAGAGATTGATAATTTTGAGGGAAGTAGTATTTTATAAACCCTAACTTCCAGTAGCTCAGATGTCACCACTGACTCGATGCAGGAGTTCTTGACGTTGACGATTTAATCTGCCACTGACTCATCAGACTTCATTTAAATCCCACCTTTTATTCACATCAAGATTTCTGGACTTCCATATCGTTCACTCATGCCTTAACTTCAATTTAGCAGTAATTTCCTGCTAAGTGTTATCTTAGAGAGAAAAAGGGTACATTATATCACTGACAGCACTGTAGGATGAGCTTGCAACGTGAATTACTGTTATAAATTTACTGTCGGAGTGGTAATCTCACTGCCTGCTGTGGATCTGAGTAGAGTTTGTAGCAACCTAATCTAAATTTATCCACAGCAAGAGGGTTTTATTTGCAACTTCTCCTTATGGAGGTGAATTTAAATATTTTCCAAGTAAGTGCATCTATCTAAATTACGGCATGCGTCAGAAGTGTAAGGTATGTATAGCAAGTCTAAATGGTGTGCATGGGGCTCATATAGAAAAGTGTACTTTGAGTAGCAATACATAATAATCTAGAACATAATGCGAATACTGCCACAGATGCAAATAGAGTGCAAACTGAAGAAGAATGGAGGTCTATAGTTCTTGTGACATTTTCAACATCAAGTAAATGGTTTACCATTCTTGAGTGTGGTTGTTGAATTCCTGTCATTGTTGAATTTAGGTTAAGCTGTCAATCTGATTGATTTCATACTGAAAAGGAAGTTGTCAAAGGAGATTAAAATATTCTTGGCTGGCCTGACAAGGCTTTTGTGCCATGCTTTTTACTTGTATCTGAATACAGTACACAAATAAACTGCAGTAGCGAACTCACTGTAGATTAATTCTTGGGCATCTGGTAATAACCCAAGTTTTGGGCCCTTTGGAGGCCAAGAGATAAATATATATTGACCTAGGATGGAAAACCCTATGAAAACAATCAATCTCTTTGGAGCAATTTAGGATATAAAGTTCTGATTTAAAGTTCTCTTAATAACGTGGCACATTTAGTGCAATTACCTAACTTTCACTGTGACATTCTGTGGAAGCAAACGTTGAATTTTAAAGAAATGATACAGGAAGAGTATTGATGCCTTTGAACTTTGGTGTTGGGGAAAACTCCTGAGAATACTGTGTACAGCTAAGAAAACAAACCAATGCATAAATCAACTCAGAGTTCTCGCTCAAGGCACAAATGACTAGGCTCCAATTGTCCTATTTTGGACACATTTTGTGAAGATCCAGCTGTCTGAAAAGGCTCTAATTCTGGAAAGGGTGAAAGGAAAGGGAAGAAGAAGATGACCAGCAGCAAAGTACATGGTCTTGGTAACTGTGGCTATGAGTGCACTACTGGGAAACTTGAAAGCACAGGTTACAGAGATTCAACATTAAGAGTCAGAAACAACTAATCAACTCTTTGAATGCTCATACTTGTAAGAAAAAAGAAAAGTGATTGTGTGACATGCCAAAGATTTTTTTAATATTTTAGTGCAGTAAGCCAAGATATGATGTCCAAATGCATATTTGTTCAGAAGCAAAGACTGTATATCTTAAATATATAGTGGTATTTTGTGATCCTAACTAGAGGTGCATATGTATGCATATGTGTAATGGAGAATACACATGCAGCGAGGGTTTGTACAATAGTTTTATTCATTTTTAATTTGTTACAAAGTTATTGCATTTGTTGCAAAAACACTATCAAAGTTACCCCTCTGAAAAATTATCAAATGTAACTTAGTCTGGCCTTACTAGTGTGTGCAAATTAGCATTTGCTGTAACTCGGATATGTTGCATGTTGAATATTCCATTTAGCTGGGGGGGGGGTTAGATTTTGTTGCTTGGGAGTAAATCTACCTTTGGCGGGCTTACTGCTAAGTAATCATGCCTCTTCCTGAAACTCTAGTCCATGGGTGTCAAACTCTCCACGTCACATGACGTGTCGCAACGTATCATGACTCTCTTTGCATTGCCGGCAATGGGGTGGGCGCGGCTTTAGTATGATGAAACCGGCCCACGGGCTGGCAGTTTGACACCCCTGCATCTAGTCTTATTTATTTTTAGAGTGTTAGAGTGTTGTTACAACTTTTGTTGTAACAAAAGTAAGTAATGTGTCATAACAGATTTATTATACATACACATTCACAAGGTTTGTTTTAATCCATAAAAGCATATGCCCTAATTGTTTTTCTATAGGATGCCACAATATTCTTTGTAACTTATATAATATCAGTTTTCTTCTCTGTTGTTATACTTTATACTGTTCTCTGTTGTTATACTCTCTTGTTATACTGATCCTAAAATAATTTTATTTCTGTTCTACAGTTGATAAAAGGATTGAATCAGAAGAATCTGGAGATGATGAAGGGAAGAAGCAAGCAGTTTGCATAGTAACAGACCTCAGTCAACAAAGTCTAAGAGAAGAGCAGAATGGAGAGAATTTAACAGGTAAACTACTATTTGGAGTATACCCTTTGTAGCATATATGACTGATTTACCAACGCCCATCTCTTTGAATCAGTAGAATGCAAATGAATATGAATATGTTTATGTTACATTTTCCCACTGCATATAATTAATGTTTTTTTTGCATATTCAGTGTTTATTTATTGCATTGTTTTTAATTCTATTATAGCCCTTGGAAACACAGAACTTTTCCTCTTGCACTTTTTAAGTGGAAATGAGGTGTAGAAATTAATAATACAAAGATTCTTGGCTGTTGTTTTTATTAAAAGTTTTTCTATATTTCCTTCTTGCATATGAATAATAAAAGATGGTAAGATTCACATTCCCTCTGCTTCTTAGAAATTATTTATAGTTACAGTGCAATAGCATATAGATATGTTGAATATGAAAAAATACTTTATTTTATTTTTATTTTTAGTTTACTTAGTGGGCTTAAGGGCTGCCCAGTTCCAGAATAACTTTGGGCAGTTTATAATTTAAAACATAAAAACAAAAATGAACTACTCTGTGCAGACAACAAATACCACACAACAGAAGCCCCTCTCTGAGGGAGATGGGCAGTTCAAAAATGTGATAAATAAAAACAAAATACAGTAGGGCTTCACAGCCACCATACCTGAAAGCCTGGTAGGACAATCATGTTTTTAAAGACTTCCAGAATTTATAGAGCAATATTATTCCAGAGAACAGGTGCTGTGCAGAAAAGCACCTTCTTAGATCCCAATAGGTGTCATTGTTTGATTGAAGAGACCTGAAACGCACCAACTCTGCTTTATCTTATAGAACAGGCAGAAACTATAGGAAATAGATGGCCCTTCAGAAAACCTGGTCCTATGTCATGAAGGACTTTATCGATGATAACTAGCACTTTGACTTGCCCTGGAAAGCCTACCGGTCATAGGACAGTAGAGTTACTTGAGCATATTGCAACATGTCCAACACTGCCCATGCTGCTCAAATGTAGCTTCTGAGTGGTCTTCAAGGGCAACCCCATACAGAATGCATTCCAATATAGATAGTTTTCACTTAATGGCAGTAATTCAGACCAAAATTTCTGTCACTAAGCGATATAGTCATAATGTCATGATTCCGATAAATGAGACAGTTCAAACATGTTTTTGGCACTGACACATAAAGCACAACATCATACAAACCACTGCTTTGTGACAGATTCTAGCGCTTCCGGATTGCCTTGTTAATCATCATGGGTCGTTAAGTGAGGATGTCATGTGGTTGCCTTTTATGAGCTCATGCTAGTTCCCCATCAGTTTTGCTTATAGAAAGCCAGCAAAGGTCAGAAATAGTGATCAAATGGCTGCAGAGCACTGCAATATTTATTTATTTAGAAAATTTATATGGCTGCCCATTCACTCCCAGTGACTCTAGGCAGCTGTATTTTGTTTGCAATCTAAGAAGTGTTAACAGGAGACTGTTCAAGATTAAGGGTTTTTTTAGTTTTTTTTCTGTTATGTATGTTTGTGAGTTTTTCATATCAAGTCATTTCAGATATTTATAACAGCCACCTACCATTCTATGTGAAAAGGAGCAGGATCCATGTTTGCTACAACTACAGAAATACTGTTAAGCAGTATACCGGTAATAAAGTAGTCTCTTATTTTGGGGAGTCACCCACTCTTTAAGCCAGACCAAACAATAAGCATCAAAGTACAATTTCAAATCTGGTAAACCCAAACCTCCTCTTTTTTTAGCATCATACAATAATTTATATCTAATTCTTATTTTTTTTCCCTGGCCATATGAACTTAGTAATGTGTTGTTTTTTTGTATATATTTTATTAGTATTTTTTAACAGAACATAAATCATTCAGTAATTTGTAAACAGTATGTTGTCTGGGTAACATTTATAAGACAATCTTTAACAATTGATTTCTATAATCTATATTCCATATGTTAATTTCAGTTGATTTCCCCTTTCCTTAAAGTATCTCTCTTTGCAAACATTACATTAAAACAATTCTCATTATTTTGATAAACAACAATTAGGTATATAGTTTTTCCAATATTCCTATTTGTCATTTTAGTTGCCTTATCGTAAATCCTGTTACCGTGCTTATTTCAGCTTATTTCTCCCCCCCAAAATTCTAAATATTCTTACTAGTGACAATTTTCTCAACAATTAACTACATTTACATTGGTGGATTTAATTTTATTTTTTCCATATAAGCCCTCTCATACTTTTACATTTCTTAATCGATAGGTAAAAAAGTAGAAAGAGGAAGGAAAAGAGGAGACAAAAAAAGAGGAGAAAAAGAAGAAAGAGAAAAGAAAAAAAGACAAAAGCACTGAAATAAAAAAAAATAACATACTGCTTGAAATATGTATCCTCTTAATTTAATATATATTTATTCCCTCAATTTCTTATTCTTCTTAACCATAAGTGAGAATATATTTAATCTATTTAAACTTTAAGCATTCCATTCAATAGATCTAATCATCTAATCCTTTAATTCAAAACACATTTTTATGCTTTTCTTATCGTCACATTTAAATAACTAAAATGTTTGCTTTGTTTAAATCATTTCAACTTTTTTTTACAGAAAGGAAAAAGAAAAAAACCATATTGTTTTAGTTAAAAAAAATCATCCCTCTAAGAGTAATATATTCCAAAGTTTTTCCATTTCTTTAGCCATATTCAAACAAATGTTTTTTTTAAGTATTCTCTCTGATAAGTTCCATCATCTTTTTTCTTGGTTTCCATTTTAATCTTTTTTCTCTGGCCGTTGCCTTAATCAGTATGTTTCGCTGCATCATTCATTTCCCTGTAAAGTATTTTTTCTCATTCTTTTCCTTATCTTCAAAGTTGCTTGGACGCATTGAAATATCTCCCATTTGAATTAAATCATGATTTTTTATTTTATACGGTTTCATCTTTAAGTCTCTATCCTCAGAATTATGTTCAGTCATCTCTACTGTATTTTCCTGGGAAATTTCTTGGAGTGAAATTAAGTTGGAGATAAGTTGATTCATACTCTCAAAATTGTTCTGTATTTCTTTGTGGTTTAAAATCATTGTCCTTTGAAATGGTTGCCGCTTATCATATGTTTCCTTTTGTAAAGTATTCATTGCTTCAGATTTGTTAGTCTCACTTTGTTTACACAGCTGCACTTTTTAAGAACTTTGAGGGTCAGAGAGAAAAATTCTCACCCACCAGTAGGTGTCAGCATTTGCTCATTTTTCAGATCTTTCTAGTCTTTTTCTCTCTCTAAAGGGTAAGTTTCGCCGCTTCCGGTAACCAAAAGGAGGGAGTAGAATCCCCCTCCTTTTTTTTCCAGAGATCTCTTTTTTTTTATATTGAAAAGTTTTACAGTACATTTTATCTTTAACAATCCCCCCCCTCCCTCCACCCACCCCTACCTAACCCTCCCTATCCCTCCCCCCCATTCCCCCCCGACTTCCCAGAGCTAAATACAAGGTATAAAAACAAAGAACAATCATAAACATCCATATGCTAACAACAATAAACTACTAATTCTATCGCACTCTAGCTCATATGAAATGACTACAAGCAATACTAATATTACATATAAAAAGAAAAAAAAAGAAAAAGAAAAGAAACCTTATTCAAATGCTAAATGAAACTTTTTAGTCCCATATTTGTTCTGGATATAATCAATCCACTTTTTCCACTCCATAATATAACGTTCTTGCGAATGATCTTTCAAGTAAGCCGAAATCTTTGCCATTTCCGCCAGGTCCGAAACTTTTAGAGTCCATTCTTCTATAGTCGGCAGTTCCTCCTTTTTCCAATATTGACCTTTTAAGAGTCTTGCTGCTGTGATTAAGTTCAACATCAACTTAATGTCCACAACAGTAGCATCTGTAATTATGCCCAATAAAAACAATTGCGGACAAAACTTTATCCTTTGCTTGAAGATCTTCTGCATATTCCACCAAATTTTTATCCAAAAAGCCTTAACCTTTTTGCAGGTCCACCATATATGAAAATACGTTGCATCTTCGCCACCACACCTCCAGCATTTTGGCTGATAATTCGGATACATACTTGCAAGCTATTTAGGATCTAAATGCCATCTATAAAACATTTTATAAAAGTTCTCTCTTAGGTTTTGGGCTTGCGTAAATTTTACGTTCCTCACCCAGATCTTTTCCCACGTGTCCATTGTAATAACTTCTTGAATATTCTGGGCCCATTTTATCATACAGTCTTTAACAAGTTCTGTTTCTGAGTCAATATCTATCAATGCAAGATAAATCCGTTTGATATGTGCTGGACCCTGGTTTCTAATTTGCTTTATCAAATTTTCATCAGTCATTGAGAAACCAATTTTCTGATCTTCTTTCCACCTGGCACGTAATTGAGTATATTGAAACCAAGTTTGAACAATCTTCTCATCTCACAAGAGATTGTACGGCTTCAAACACCAGACGTTCCTTTCCAAGCTTAAGATCTCCTTATACGTAGTCACATCATGTTTGAAGCCAACATTTATGTTTTCTATTGCATGTTTCGGGATTGCCCACAACGGCATCTTGTAGTCTAACTTATGTCTATACTTCTTCCAAACTCTCAACAATGCCTGTCTTAAAATATGCACTTTAAACACATTATCTACCTTCTTATCATACAACAAATATGCATGCCAGCCAAATAACAAGTCGTGGCCCTCAAGATTTAATAATCTCCCTTGTGTCAAATTAATCCAATCACTTATTCCTGACAACACAGCAGCTTCATAATATAATTTAAGATTAGGCATTTTAAGACCACCTCTTTCACGAGTGTCCTGCATAATCTTAAGTTTAACTCGTGGCCTTTTCCCTGCCCACACAAATTTATTGATACCCCGTTGCCATTCTTCCAAATTAGAGTCTTTTTTAAGAATCGGTATCATTTGGAATAAAAATAAAAATTTAGGCAGGACATTCATTTTCACTGCTGCAATTCTTCCCAGTAAAGACAATTGCAATTTTTCCCAACTCTCCAATTCTTTTTGAATTTTTCCCCATAACTTTTCATAATTATTTTTATATAACTTTGCATTTGAGGGTGACAAATACACCCCCAAATATTTGACCCTTTTAACAATCTCAAATCCAGTTAATCCTTCTAAAAGGGCCTTTTGCGGTGTTGTCATGTTTTTGGCCAAAATTTTTGTTTTTTGTACATTAACCTTAAATCCAGAAACCTTCCCATATTGCATTATTATCTCCATCAGGTCCACAACAGTTCATCTGCTTTTTACATTCTTCCACATTTCTCTTGTTTCTAAACAAATTCTCATTTACGCGCCAGGAGCGCCTATCTCTATTGTCCTTATTGATCTCCAACCAAACTGGACTATGGTCAGATATAGTTCTTGCACAAATCTTTACCTTCTTAGTCCTAGAAAAGAAGTCATTAGTCAGTAATATAAAATCAATCCTAGAAAAAGATTGATGTCTATCAGAAAAAAAAGTATAATCCTTTTCATGTACGTGTGTATCTCGCCAAATGTCTCGCAATTCCAGGTCATCCTTCATTTCAAAAAAAGATTTAGGCAGTTTAGCATGACTCGGGGCACGCTTAAAGGAACCAGATTTATCCAGCTGTACATCAAGGACACCATTCCAATCTCCCATAAAAATAAAAGATTTATAATCCAACTGGGTAATCTTTGTATGTAGTAAACTAAAAAAATCAGTTTGTTGTTGATTAGGAGCATACAGTCCAACTAAAAGCGTTTTTTTGCCTTCTAACGGCAAATCTATCATAACATATCTTCCTTGTTTATCTACTTCAATTAGTTCCGCTGTCAGAGTACTCTTGACATAGATAACCACTCCATTTTTCTTATTAATTGCAGAAGCAATAAATTGCGTGCCCAGCCTTGAGTTCAACCAATACTTTTGGTCCATAACCCTAATATGCGTTTCTTGCAAACAGATAACATCAGTCTTAAATTGTTTTAAATATTGAAAAACTTTCTTTCTCTTCTGTGGTGAATTTAATCCATTAACATTCCAAGTTAGGAACTTAGTCGCCATTCTTGGCATCCCGAAGCTTCTGGAGCACGTCTGCCAGGACCCCTTTAACTTCCTTAGGCCGTGCCCCTCCCACAGCTTCACTGTAAGTACGCTTTGGAGGTTCCATGACTTTCTGCTGATCTTGTTCTTGCTCTTGTCTCACTCGTCTTGAAGCGGCACGCGTCATCCTCTGCTCTCCAGCAGCTGCCGATGAAACTGTAATTTGATCCCCTCCAGCACCATTCTCCTCTGTCTGTGTTCCATCAGCATCTTGTGGCTTTCCCTCGCCATATCCCTTTACAGCTTCCAGAAGTGATAGAGGGGTTGCTTTTGAAACTTTGCTGTAAAAATCACGTGCCTGAGTCACTGTAACCAGACGATGTCTTTTACCTTCGTGCATCACCACCATGCCCACTGGAATCTCCCATCTAAACTTGATGTCACATTTCTTAAGTTCCTGTGCTAGAAAGGCAAAATCTTTCCTTCTCCTTAAAATCTTTGGAGGAATCTCTTTTAAAACCAGAACTTCTTGCTCAGCAACCACAAACTTAGTGTCATAAGCAACTTGAATAACTTCATCCCTAATTGCTCTCTTTGTAAAGTAAACCACCACATCTCTAGGTAACTTCCTCTGCCTTGCAATCCATGAGTTCACACGAAAGATTTTATCTATACTTCCCTCAATTTCAGCTGCTGATTGGCCCAGTACCACTTCCAAAGCCTCGGAGATCAGCTGCTTTAAATCTTCTTTAGGATTCTCTTTTAAGCCCCTGATTCTGATAGCGAACTCCATCTGATGGTACTGGACCAGACTCAAGTCTCCATCCATTTTATCCCTTATATTTTCATTCTCTAATACTTTTACTTCTAATACAGAGTTCTTTTGACTAAGATCCTCCACTTTTTCATCCAAACTTTGCACACATACAGCCACACTTTCAATTGTAGACAAGATGTCTGCCCTCATTGCTCTAAACTTCTCTTCCAACTTCTCTTCCATTTTCTCCTCCAGTTTCTCCTCCAGCTTTTCCATCATATCTGACATTAATTGTGTTTGCTTTTCAAAAGCATCCTGTAAATCCTTAAGAGTCAGTGCCGGAGCAGGTACGGGAGGGAGCAAAGCTTGCAACGAAGTCTGTTGCACCGGGGAAGCCCCCGCACTCCGAAGAACTTTAGAGGCTTTCGTCGCCATCTTCCCCCACTTTCACTTGTTGCGCACTTTCACTTTAAAGCCATAAAATCCGTTGAGCTAGAGAGTAAAGATAAAAGTCCACTTCACCTTGACCTCCTGTACTGCTCTGCCTGCGTCTTAATACTCAAGAGTCCTTCCTTCTGGCAGGAGTGGTTGCTAACGCTTGGCTCTGCTCCAAAAATCACGGAGCAGAGACGCTGCACAGCCCGGAGCAAACCCAGGCTTCGGGGGGCTCGATCCTTCAGCCGCCCAAACTTAAAGCTCAGGCTGCCCCGGAGAGCTCAATCCCTACCTGGGGCCTCACCCCCTCCTCTTCTCCCGGGGAGGGGGCTTCCGAATCACCTAAACAGCTGATCGACGCTGTTTTCGGTGATTCAACAAAGCTGCGGAGCGGACAGCCCGGAGATGGCTGTCTTCAGCGTCGTGTCGCCACTGGAAGTCCCAGAGATCTCTTATTTTTGGGACTTTCTTCTTCAGGAAAATAGGTAGGATAGAGAAAATCAATATTCTTACCCAGATTCAAGCATGCTGTTTAGAATCCGCTTAGTTTAAAGCTTATGACTTCCATTGTTCTCAGCTATGACTAGACAATGGAGTTAGCCAGCCTTTTCTTCTGTTGGTTTCTGGGAGGCTTCTCCTGGACCATTCGGGGAGACCACCGTCTCTCCTAAGTCCCTGGGATTTTCTTCCTTCATTCCACCCCTTCAGGGTGGGTTCTGGCCCCTTAGGGTCCCCAACAGAAAGAAATTTCAGCCGAAGGGTTCGGTATTCTGAATCTTCCGACTGCTCCACTGGAAACAGGAACCGGAAGTCCATGAACTTAGTAATGTTCATTTGCCATTGTCTAAATGGAGTGTGAGTTATAAATATTGGTAAAATCTGAAATAAAAGTAACATCTTTGGTAAAGCATTCATCTTAATTAGAGATTCTACCTGATAAAATAGTTGCAGTTTATTCCATCTTAATAGCTCTTTTTGATATCATTCTAAGAGGTACAGAATTGTTTTGAAACACTTTAGAATTTGTATTTGTCAGTGTGACCCCAAAACTCCTTTTCCTCCACCCTGAACCCCAACTTTTTTGTCAATATTTCATAGTCCCAGGAGATCATATTCTTAAAAAACACTGTTGTTTTCTCTTTGTGTTTAGACCAAATTTCAAAGAGCCTTGAAAATTGTTTATCTGGCTACAGTGCTAGTGAGAGCTATATGAACAAATTATCATGGAAGAATAAATGAGTCTGAATATAAATGGAAACTGAAACAGCTTTTGATAGTTAATTGAACTGTTATTTTTGGTACTGGTACTTCATAAAAATGTATTTTGCATCACTTTTTCCCTGTTACGTGTTTTTGAATTCTACGTATTCTGAATTTTTTATAATCTGCCACATAAAGTTCCAATAAAGTTGTTCTGTTTCAGTAGATCTATTATTTCTAGCAGAGTTTGTTTTAGATTAGGAACTGCAGCCTATATTTCATCTCTAGCACATGAGCAATACAATTTGACCTCCTTAATAGTATTTTGCCTGATACTTACAGGATTGACATAAATTGTTTTCGGTCTTTACAGTATGGTGATCAAGTTGTCAGTTAACTGTGATTACAGTTTTAATTATGAATGTATTAGCATAAAAATTAGCAAGCAGTTGCTTTGAATGGATTCATTTTATTAGCAGAATGATTAAATCCTCAGAATGAATCTCACCTGCTGCTTTTTCCTTCAGAGTTGAGAGATTCATAATGTTTCTCCTTAAAAAAAAAATTCACTTCATTTTGTTCGGTAAGTGCAGATGGTGTATGGGGCAGAGTTTGTAATAATAAAAATGATTATTTAATCAAACTTTTATTCAAATTCATACTTAATTGAAATATATTAGTGAAAAGTATATTAAAGAGTAAGCACCTTTGTACATTTTTAAGAAGATCAACGAGTAAAATAAGTAGATAATTGTTTTATTCCACTTTTCTTTTCCTCAGTCCTGATCTCTCATTTTCTCTATAACTCAGTATCCTTTCCTCTTTGTTTCATCTCCATTATCCCACATTTCTCTAGCTTTTCAGTCAGTGCTGTCCTAATTGTTATTTCTGCTTCATATGCATACTTCTCACCCTTTACTTCTAGGCTTACCAAACATAATAATCTCTTTACAGTGGTTGCTCTGTGTGCCAATTAGTGTGAAACCTGTACCTTCTTTTATCCAAAACAATATTTTCAAAGGAGAGTGACTGTGCAAGCCTAAATAATTCCATGATATTTTTGGAGGGGGGAAAGCATCTTAGATCTTTTTATTTCAAAGTAAAATGTTGACTGCTTTCCCAAATAGAGTCATATGTTACTGTATATTTCTGCTGGCCAGCAGTACTTCCTCTGTTCTTCTTGAGAATTCAGAGAGAGAGAATACAGTTTCAACATTGCTCAGTGTTACAGAGGCTTTTTAGGCTGTTTTACATCAGGATTACTCTGCCGAGTCTCCACTCCCATAAGGTTACTGTGAGCGATGACTCAGAGGTTTTCATTGCCAGACCTCCTCCTCCTCCTTCAGCTACCCTAGAAATAAAATTAGGACTCACATTGTCAATATATAAAAGATTACCGAAAACACAGTTATTTGAGCAAACATTTGGGAGAGAGATATAAATTACATTAAGTACCTTGGATCTTCTACATGGACAGTGCTAGTGATGAAAGTTTTGTGATGTTATTGTGTTGATTGATATGAGTACCATACATTTATTTTGTACTGCTTTTGTAAAGTTAGCTTTTTTTATTAAAGTGACATAAAAACAGTTGTAATGAATATATTAACCTAACAAATACCCTTATAAATATAAGCCCTAATGACATGAAACAGAAGAAATTTTTGATGGTATATAATAGAACAATGAGATGGAAGTAGAAATTAAGCCACATATATACACACACACACACACACACACATATATATATATATATATATATATATATATATATATATATATATATATATATATATATATATATATATATATATATATATATATATATATATATATATATATATATATATATATACTTTTATCTTTATTTTATTACTAGCTGGTAAGTAAGGGGTAAAAGTCAGTTTCTAGAAATAGATTTTTAAAAAAAACCAGACAGCTGATACAATGTAAATATATGAAAAGAAATGTAAAGCATGCAGTTTAAAAGAATAAGAGACTTCTTAATGTTCAATAGATATCTGCATATTTTTTTACAGAATACATAATCAGATACATGAAAAGAAGTAATTATAAGTAATCCTCACTTAACGACTGGTTTCATAGCGACCATTCTAAGTTACAATGGACCTGCACCCCCCCACCACCACCAAAGTTATTTACAAGCCAGTTCCAGAATTCCAATGGCTGCACACAACTCACAGTAACATGACCACTTTTGGAGTATTTGGCGACTGCCTCATTTTTATGGCAGGTTACAGCACTCCATAGTCACATGACCGCAGTTTACACCAGGTTTTGCTGGTTCTGGCTAAAAACAGTAATAAGAATACATTGATTTGCCTCACAAACACCATCAAAAAAAATTGTAAAATCTGGTCCAATCCCATAGGTTTCTCAACTTAACGACTATCTTGACTTAAGGCAGAAATTCTGGGCTCCATTATAGTTGTAAGTTGAGGACTACTTGTAAACTACTAACTTGCCGATGAATAAACTCTTTCTTCCATTGGGAATGATGAACAAAACCCAGTAGCTCTTCTATTGTTGGATTTTATGTTCTGTGAATCAGTGTGTATGTGCATGTTGCTCATTCACTGACAACCCAGGAAACTGAACAACAGTGGCTTACTACTTTATAATGCTTAGCACTGTTGTATTTTGCTCAAAGAATATGTAACAGCAAATCCACCCAGCTGCCAAATAAGAGCATGCATGAATTATTTAGCAGAAATCCCTGAGCTTATCTTCACTCAAGCACATTGAGAAAGAGAGAATTTGTAAGGATGTTTTTGATTCCAGAACAGGAAAAGTTTTCATCAAATTGCTGGCAATATTTAACTCAGGAAGAACATGTATGCTTTATCAGTCTTTTCTAGGACTGCAAAACTGAGACGATAACCAGAATGCAAGAGTAATTTAAAATTTCTGATACTTATTGTTTGCTTGGCTAACTATTAAGTCATTTGAGTTGGTTCTTGCTTCCTAATTGAATTCAATATTAAGTAATGTACATTTTCCACAAGCGTGTTGGTATTTCTTCTCCTGTATTTGGATTTAGCCAAAGTGATCATTAGCTTAGAAAGCCTTATATGACTTCCATTACAACAGTAAAATCTAAATCCATTAGCTTTCATTTTGCCCTAAGGCAGGGGTGTCAAACTCAATTTCATTGAGGGCCGCATCAGCATTGCGGTTGCCCTCAGGGGGCCGGGTGGGTATGGCCTGGGTGGGTGTGGCCTACTGGGTGGGCGTGGCTAGAGTGTGTATGGCCTACTGGGTGAGCGTGACCAGCTCTACATTGTTCGCATCAAGGGTGCCTATGGGGGCCTGGGCAGGAGGGGGACAGATCTGAGGATCTCTGGCAGAAGGAGGGTCTCTGGGCCAGGGCCAAGGCAGTGGGGGCCATTCCCTCACTGTTTCCAGGATGGCTTCACGGGCCACATGAAACCACTTTGCGGGCCAGATCCGGCCCCCGGGCCTTGCGTTTGACATGTCTGCCCTAAGGCTTAATTTCTCTTGGAGAAGAGCTCACTTTGTAAATTTGCTTTTTGTTGGTGAACACCATGGGTTTATGCAGGATGTGCTTGCTGTTTTACAGGTGAATCAGAAACTCCAGTGGATATGGAAACTATTAACCTGGATCCAGAGGCCGAGGTATTGTAAATGTCACTTTCATACTGAAACCCACAGCTGCACTCGACCGGCTTATGTGAAAAGCTTTGGAGATACATCTCTGAAATTTAGGAAAGAATAATTCCTGGGTTGTTATTTTTTAAAACTGCTTTGCATATAATGTTTATTAAGAGTTTGATTACAATACTAAAAACTAATGCAAGGTAAACTTAATGAAAAAAGAATAGTAAAAAAAAAGAATAAAAACTACAAGAAAGAAAAAGTGAGAAAGAAAAATGAGAAAAGAAATATATAAAGCAGTGACTTTATAGACAAATATAAATGTTAAGTAGCCCTTCACCCCCTGTAAAATTACATTTATCTCTTCATCCCACATCTCATCTTTTATCTGTAAGAAAATCCATAAAATATCAAATTTTCAATTCTAGTGTCAGCAAAAAGGTTGTAAGAACTGTGCAAATAAATATTTTAATCTGGATCAAATAAACCAGCTTTATATTCCTTTCTTTTACTTCTAATAGTCTTAATTTTTAGTGCATTCAAATATTGTCATAAGATTTGATTTCTCTTTAATTCTTCTTTATCCCTTCACATTTCATCAAGGATTTAACAACCCTCTTTTGTTAGATCCAATTAGAAAACATTTTCTTGGTATGTTATTTGTATTTTCCTTTAAATTTTTAAAACTTTAGCAAGTTTTTTTTGTATATTCCCACCAAAAAACATCCTTTTCAAAATTGTTCTCTTGACCCAGCATTTTTAGTTCCATTTTCAATACTTTCTCTGTCTTGTCAGAAAAAAAAATGTTCCACATCTGTCAATCCCACGTTGATATCTGGCTTTATTCTTTAAAGATTTCTTTTATTATTTCTAATGTTACGACATTTTGTGCAATTTTGTCCCAGTTGACTAACACAGAACAGTCTTGATAATTTTATTTTATTCAAACCTCCTTCTATCTTCCTAGCTTCTTTAGGCTTCCCTGAAGCAAGCAGTCATATTTTGTGGCCACTAAATATGTTCCTTGTATTATAAGAGAAGGTTGGATTGGAGCAAAAGCTACTAGGCAATACAAACTTCAGTAATATAAATAACTTCTTCTTTACTTACCCGAAGTGTGTTGAGGGAATAACTTATTCATTGGCAATATGTGTAACATCTATGATGGGATTGTAAATAAATAATAGAAAGAAAAAATGGATTGATTGAGAGAATAGGTAGTATGCATGATGAATTAGGACAACAATTTCTCAACAATTAGGACGTAACAATTTTAAATTAAAATTGAAATCAGTATCTATGTATTTCTGTTTCTTCAAGAAATTTGGTAGAATTCTCTCAAATGGGCAAGAGGGCAAATCTGTATTTTGAAATACATTTGTATATACTACTAACTCTTCTTTAAATGCTGAAAAACTGGGAATTCAGATTGAATGTTCTTTCTTTAGATTAGACATCTATACCATGCATAGTACATGAATTACAAGAATGGATAGATTACTTCTTGTGGAGGACTTTAACTGAAAATATTCTTATTGCTATATAATAAATGTATTTCTTCTGTCTCTACTGCCAATACATTTGTTTGGAGTAAATTCCTTGACATATATATATTGGTAAGTCTATGTATCTTCCTGATGTAGAAATAAATTTGATTTTACGTTCTTCCATTTTTTTCTGCCTTTTAGGATGTTGATCTGAATCATTTCCGAATTGGCAAAATAGAAGGGTTTGAGGTGCTCAAGAAAGTTAAGGTGAGATGCTTATGGCATCCATTTCATCATAGGCTTGCAGTGATCTTTATGGCAGTTTATTGAATTATATATATACTTCTACTTGGTGGTCATAGTCGAATGCTATAATTGTTGAGAGAAGAGGACATTCAAACAATGACAACTAGGCTCTCAAACCAAAATCCAGGATTCCAAATGACCATCTGCAGATTGGCAAAGAATGGAAATAGTGACTAAACAGGCTGGGTATCACCATATGGGCCAGTTGAGACTTACCAAATTTTAAACTACTTATTGTGGCAAATTTAGGCTCTGTTCTATGCCCAATGCTCTTCAACATCTTCATCAATGATTTGGATGAGGGGATAGATAGGGAACTCATCAAATTTACAGACAACACCAAGGTGGCAGGAATAGCCAACACTCCAGAAGATAGGTTTAAGATACAGGAGGATCTCGACAGACTTGAACATTGGGCACTATCTAACAAAATGAAATTCAGTGGTGAAAAATGTAAAGTTCTACATTTAGGCAAGAAAAACCAAATGCACAGGTATAGTATAGGTGGTACCTTGCTCAATAGTAGTAACTATGAGAGGGATCTTGAGTTCTTGTGGACACTCACTTAAATATGAGCCTGCAATGTGCTGTAGCTGCCAAAAAAGCCAACACACGGTTGCTGGAATTGGGTATGTCTAGTTTAATGAAGAGAAGGACTAGGGTACAGGTCTGCAACCCGCAGCTCTGGAGCCGCATGCAGCTCTTTCAGCCATCTCCTGCGGCTCCCAGTTCTCTGCCATGTGCAGTCCCCCCCCCACAAAAGTGGGACTAAAAAAGTTCAACCAATCAATTCAAATATGCAGGGCAGGTGCATATCTCGCCTTGGCTCCACTCTTCAGTCAAACCCTGTTCTGCGCATGCGCGCATGTACACACATTTTTTGCGGCTCCCAGTTTTTCCTTTTGTGAGGGAACCGGTTCCGAGTGGCTCTTTCATTGTTTCAGGTTGCTGACCCCTGGACTACGGGTAACATCATAGCAGTGTTCCAATATCTCAGAAGTTGCCACAAAGAAGAGGGAGTCAAGCTGTTCTCCAAAGCAGGGCTTTTCAACCAGTGGTATGGGTACCATCTGTGGTACATTGGCACCTGGCAGGTGGTATGCGACCATCCTAGAAAAGTGGTAGTGGGGGAGGGAAATCAGTTGAACCGTTGGCAGCACTGCACAAGCCTGAGTGAAAGATAGGTGGAGCTGCAGGGCTGTCAGGGCTCAGCAGAAGTGCCAGGATCAGCGCCAGGCTCCAACTGGAGCTCGGCACTGATCCTGGAGCTTCTGAGTCCAGAAGAAACACCGATCAGCTGGAATGTTGCAGCATCTCCAGGGTCTTGTGATTTACATTCAGGTGCTTGGCAACTGATTCATATTTAAGACGATCACAGTGTCCCAGAATCATGTGAAGTGACCAAAACCTGCTGCAACCACCCAGCAGAACGGGGGGAATAAAAACCAAACACCCACCCCACCCCCGCTGCCAATCCTCAACAGAAATGCTCACAACAATGAAAACCTTGGACAGGAGAAAGAGCACCAACAGGCGGGCAGGCAGGTGTCTCGCTCAGCTGTGGCTTGGGGGGCACTTTTTTCAGGGCCATTGTAACTTCAAACAGTCACTAAGCGAACTGTTGTAAGTCAAGGACTACCTGTACTTCATCACTTTTTTACTTTTTTTTTTGGTCATCAAGTTTTTGATACCTTACTAGGCGACTGGTAGTACTCAGATGTTGCCATATCCTAAAAGTGGTACAATGGGTGAAAAGGTTGAAAAGCCCTGCTCCAAAGCACCTGAAGGCAGGCCAAGAAACAAGAGAGAAGCAACCTAGAACTAAGGAGAAATTTCCTGACAGAGCAATTAATCAGTGGAACAACCTGCCTCCAGAAGTTGTGAATGCTCCAACGCTGGAAGTTTTTAAGAAGAGACTGGACAGCCATTTGTCTGAAATGGTATCAGGTTTCCTGCCTGAGCTGGGGGTTGGACTAGATGACCTCCAAAGTCCCTGCCAACTTTATTATTATTATTATTAATCATCACACAGTCAGCCAGATGTTCACACTGCATTTGGCATTTTTGTCTACCTATTGAGTCCTTACCAAGGACCTGGGATAGGCAGATATGCATGTTTGAACTGATGGTATTACAGATATCATCACAGGATGGAAGCGGTTCCTAGTAAGGCAGCCTTTTGCAATTGACTGATGGCGAATTTGTCAGTGCCAATGGTGTCCAAGTGGTGCTCCAGTTGTTTTGGGATTGCACCCAAGGCACCTATTACTATTGGTACTACCCTTGCTTGCCTTTGCCACAGTCATTCTATTTCTATTGGTAGGTCTTTGTATTTTGTTATCTTCTCCAGTTTTTTCCCTTCTATTCTGCTGTCTCCACGCACTGCCATGTCCACTATCTAGACTTTTTTTGTCTGTCTTATCGACAATTATTAAGTCCGGGGTGTTATGTTGCAGGTGCTTGTCTGTTTGAATTCTGAAGTCCCAGAGCATTTAACATTTTCATTTTCTATAACTTTCTCTATTTTATGGTCCCACCAGTTCTTGCTTGCAGGCAAATGATATTTCTTGCAGATCTTCCAATGCACCATTGTTGCTACTTTGTCATGCCATTGCTTGTAGTCAGTCTACGCAATTATTATTATTATCATTATCATTATTATTATCATTGCTTTTGAAAGGTATTTGAAAGTTGTAGAACGCTGGGTTAGACTCTTCCATGTGAATCTTGATGAAAGAATCTTTACATATAATTGTTCTTTTTTTAAAATTTCTTCCTCTTTAGACACTTTGTCTTCGACAGAACTTGATTAAGTGCATTGAGAACCTGGAACAGCTGCAAACTCTCAAAGAGTTGGATCTTTATGACAATCAGGTTCGTAAGATTGAGAACCTGGAGGCCTTGACAGGTCTTGAGTAAGTATCTGGATAAACAGTGGGTCGCTATCTGAGTGGTTGATGGGAAACTGGCTGGTTCATTTCATAAAGGTTGCCAAATTGTTTTTATTTAAATAATAATAATTTTGGTTGAGTTATATATTGGTCTTCAGGCAGACTGGTTACTTACTGGAAAAAATGCACCAAGAGAAAAGTGTACCACTTTAAAATAATAGTGGAGGTTTGGAGAAATGAAGCAACTTTATGTAGTACCAATTGGAAAAAGACAAGTAAAGAATCATAGTTGAGATGACCCCCCTCCTTCTCAATTGTTCTCTCTTGTTCTGCTTTATTTGTTATAGGATCCAATATGGGTCAATCACTGGGACCAGATGTTTAGTCTTCCGAGCTTTTAGACTTGTACTGGAGCCAATCTTCAGGGAACTTCTCTCTTATCAGAATGTTAAATTTATTTGTTATATTTCTTAGTGTTTTTTCAATGTCCAGCTTGTCAATTATTGTTTTTTTAAGAAAATTATAGCCATTTTTAAGACAGTTGAAGTTTGAAAATGGTGGGAAAAGATGCATTCAGGAACATATTGGTTCTTCATAGGAAAATGGTCAGGATAAAATGGGAGAGAGAAAGAATGCAGCAAAATATGACAGAAGAAGGACATACATTGAATTTCACAGCTACTAAAACTGTTGACCAAGCAGGTGCAAAATTGGCCAGGGAAATGAATGAAGCCTGGGAGACAGGCCCCGTGTCAGTCAATAGGAGTGCTGATTTGCCACCAGCTTATGAGGTACTTAGGAGGCAAGCACTTGGCTGTGGGTTTTTTCGCACCCTGCGGGCTCCTCATGAACTTGCCGATGAATGAGGACACGTGTCTGAGCTTTCTCGGGATGAGGGCCCAGACCGAAGTCCCAAGCTCTCTTTTATTGAGATACCAGCAACGCATCAGCAACAAGCAATTAGCAACAAACAATTATCTAAGCGTTCAGCTATCCATGAAACCGTTATCTTAAGGTTGCAAATGGTTACATCTCAGCCATGCACTAAGCAATTATCTAAAGGTTATAAATCAGCTACATATCTGTATGGAATGTCTTTGTTCTAGTTACTTTCTTGTACGTGTTCCAACGGGGGTGTCCGTCTGCACGTAGCAAGGTCATCTGATTTTTGGTAAAACACAACTTATGAACAGAAACGAAACTTATTTCTGCCCTGAGCCAGACCTGCGCCATTTTATGTGAGCCTAAGGTGGAAATATGACAGGTTTCCTACATCTCCTCCCTTTTTGTTTTTTGACCCAAAGGGCTCAGTAGGACAGAGATGTGGTGCATTCCGGTGATAAGCATAAGGCTTTCTTTTGGCCCTCCTCGCCATCTGTGTCTAATACGAAGGAGGCCTTATCAATGGCACGGTCTGTAGTATCTGACTCAAGGTCTTCTTGAGGCAATAACTGATATTTCTTTTCCCACAAGGCATTTACATGCTTGATGGCACGTTGTTCTGCTATAAATGAAATGCTATTAGAAATAGTTCTAACAAAAATAGGTAAAATACAAGGCAAAATAATACATCCTAAAGCAATCATACTAATTAAAGCTACAATAGCTTGCAAACCAGGTAATTTGGGAAACCAGGAGCCAAATAATTCCTGAAAGTTAAAACCATTCCATGTTTGAACAGGAACATGAGCTACTTTAATCATTCTATCTGTGATCTCCTGAATCACTTTCCCACTGTCATCAATTTCAATACAACAATTTGTAAGATTAAATTTTCCACATACCCCCCCTTCTTTAGCTAAGAGATAGTCCAGGGCCAATCGATTTTGCATAATATAAGTTCTTGATTTAGCACTTTCTTTTGCTAAATGGGTCATGGCTGAAACTGTTTCATTAGTGACAATTTCTACAACTGCTTGCAGCCGAATCAGACGATTGAGTAAGTAAATTGGGGTCCTATAGCCATAGGTCCCATCTTCTGCCCAAGTTGCAGGTCCATAATAATGGATTATACGGTCGGGGGGCCATTCATTGTCCTTCCAAACACCCCGATGAATGTTTTTTGTGTCTCTTTCACTACGGATGTTACCAATTTCTTCATAAACTGGAACACCCAACACTTGTCGCTGTCGGAGGGGCAAAAGGAAAAAGCTAGGCCTGATGGCTCCTAGAACACAAGAACCATACCAGTCCTTGGGGAGAAAATTATAAGCAAAACGTCCACAAATCCAATATAGGCCGGTAGGAGCTTTCCATTGCAAGGTGTTGTTTTCTGGATCTAACAGGAAGGCCATGTTTGTCATTTGTGCCAATGCGTTGTTGGGCTGTGAGTCCGAAGAACCTGACCACCAAGTATTGTTCTCCCAAGTCCCTTTGCATCTTAGTGAGCCCACGTTACTATGGCGAAAATCAGTCTTTTTACGTTGGTAACAAATGTTGCCTACCAATTTGGTAGTTATAGCCCAAATTTCTTGTCCTTTCTGATTAAAGGTGTAATTGGCCTGATTTTCTAACATTTGAGTGTAATTGAGTTCATGGGCTTCCCATGGCCATTGATCACCCATGTTAGTGCCCCCACACACAAAACAATTTTGTACCGTGAGCTCCTATGCAATAGTTTCTGCCAAGGCCAAAAACATGTTGTGAGCTCTAGGGGGAAGTACCAACCCCTCCATTTGTTGGCTTTCTTGATAATAAGAATGAAAAAGTGACTGACTAAGGGGATCTAAATTGTGCTGAATAATCTGGATTGTTAAGATTACACTGGGGTCTGAGCCTGTTCCGTCGATACCTAGCCCATATTGATTGTTGACCCCTTTCCAGGAATGCGATCCCAACCAATTTTGTGGGACCGGGAATGTCAAATTTATTAAGTTGCAATTATGCCGGTGGCAGGAGGAGTTTGCTGGCAACCTGGTAATATAAAGTGTCTTATGCTGATTATACCTGGGTATGGTATCTGGATGGACAGTCATTCCTCGGGACTGAAAATCCACACATTTCCAGTCCCCACAATAGGTGCCTCTGCCGCAAGAGTCACGGTAGTCGGAGCGTCGGGCGCATAGATATTTTTCATTGTTGGAGTAAGTTCGCCGCCATTCTAAGGATCCGCATGTACTGGCCCCTTCGTCCATGGCTCTGCACGCATCAAAGATGACAGATTGAGAAACCTCTTTGTTATAAAAATCATGACTAACCAGGAGAGCTGATCCTGCTTCAATTTTAATTGTGTATCGATGAGTGGGTCCCTTTGGATTGAAACATTGAATCTTACCAGCATCAGTACAGATGGAGTATGATGTACCATTATAGGTGCATTGATGTGAAAGTTTGGTTTTGCAAGATAGGTGAGTGTGAAAAATCAATGTTCTAGTTATGAGGGTGCCTTGTTTGGTGGTTGCCATGCAAAGTTCACATTGTCCTTTAGTCTGAAGCACCGTGGTCGTATGAGTTGGTAATGTTAATGAAAAACCGATAAGAGTCACAAACCATATTGTCGTCTTTAGCGGGGTCCATAGTTGTTTTTGTGGAGGCATGATATGGGCGAACATGACGACTGGGGATCCACAGCACTTTGTCTGGCAGTTGAACAGCTGCGTAGCCTCTGCCCCAGGTGATAAGGTCTGCGGGGCCTTGCCAAGTCAGGTCTGGAAGTTGTCGGTACCAAACCTGTGGCTTAGGGAGATCTGAAGAAGAAGAAGAAGAAAAATGCCGCTCTGCAGCTGTGGTTAAGGGATGGCCAGTCAGGTTTGAAAAGTTCAGAGTGTAGAGGCAAAGGTTAAGAATTTCTTGCACTGCTGGGAGGTTAGGGTTTCGTTTTCCCCCGTTCTGATTTTTATAGCGATCTAATGCATGTTTCAAGGTTTGGTTAGCTCTTTCCACCAAGGCTTGGCCTTGGCTATTATATGGAATTCCAAATTTGTGTGTGATTTGCCAATGATGACAAAATTCTGCCATGGCTTGACTACTATAAGCAGGGCCATTATCTGTTTTGAGTTCTTTTGGACATCCCAGCACTGCAAAAGTCCGAATACAATGATTAATGACATGTTTGGTGGCTTCTCCCCTTTGAGGGGTAGCCATGATGAATCCTGAAAAGGTATCAATTGAAACATGCAAATACTTCCATGGGGCAAATGGTGCATATTGTGTGACATCCATTTGCCAAATTTGGCAAGGCTCCAATCCCCTTGGATTGACACCCATAGGGATTGCAGTGGCTTGTTTGCTGCAGGTTGGACACTGCTGGCGAATAGCAATAGCTTCTGCAGCGGTGATGCCAAACTGCTTCTGCAAAGCTTTGGAATTTTGATGAAAATATGAATGACTTTCCCAGGGGGTGAGGGGTTGCAAAGAACAGGCTGAAGGTCCGGAGGCAGCCTGATCTGCAACATTGTTTCCCTCTTGCAAAAAACCTGGAAAAGGCTGATGACTACGAATGTGAGCAACAAAAATAGGATGTTGGCGTTCAAAAAGCAAATTTTGCAAGGTTAAAAAAAGTTGTAACAAATCTGGTTGAATGGATGGGGATAAATAAGATCCATAAATCACTTGAATTGTGTGATAAACATAAAAGCTATCCACAATAAGGTTTAAAGGTTGAAAGGAAAAAATTTGACAGGCCAAAATTGAAGCAGCCAGTTCAGCTTTTTGAGCTGACCGCTGGGGTGTTGTTTGCTTGCTTCTCCATAGACCATTTTCCAACCAGGCACAGGCGCCACACTCCTTGCTCCCATCTGCAAAAACTGTAACAGCCGAATGCAAAGGGTGAGGAGACAAGGGTGACAACCAGTCAATGGGTACAGTGCGAACAATTTGCAAACGATAATCGGGTGGTGGGTGGCAAGAAACCTTGCCATGCCAATCAGCTAAGGAAAATTGCAATTCACTTGAGGTTTGAAAAAATGATTCCCAAATTTGCAAAGACATAGACACAAAAAGAGTGTTTATCTCCAGCCCAATCAAGGCTTTCGTTCGGTGATGAATTTTAAAAATCAATTGAGCCAATTGTGCTTCTCTGGTTAAAACAGAAACTTTGGGCGTATGGGATAAATGAATCCACTCCAAAATTTTCAATTGGTTAAACAATAGCAACATTCGACTCCCATCATGCAACATCTACCTCTCACTTTCTACTACTTCCCATGTTTCTCCCTATCCATATTTCTATAGTACATTCTTGTTCCTTCAGCATTCTAAGGCTTGTGTTAAGGCATACAATTCATGTATGCAATTCACAAATCTGTGCAAACCAACTTAAAAACCACTTGTCTGTTTCTCCCTTTATATCCATTCATTCACTGCCCTTCTGCCATTCTGGCCTAACTTCTGTCTTTTCTGCTTCCACCTTCTATCAACTTTTGCATGAGCCAACTGTTTTCCTTAGCTATTAATCAATCCTCTACATTTCTCTTCTCCAAAAGTATTGAAGATTCAATAATCATATTTGGAGTCAGTGTATATGTTCCTCCTTTCCTGTATTAACAATCTCAGAGCCTGTTGTAAGGCATAAAATCCACAGGTTAGTGCTGATTAAGGGAGGGAAATTCTCCCAGATATCACCTTCCATCAATGTGTCCTGCACATAGACACAAAAACATCAAAAAGAAAAAAACAAAAACAAAAAACAACTCCACAAAAAGATCAGAGTAATTTCATTTGGGTGATGTTTAACTAAAACTCAAAGATTTCCAAAAACTTGTCCAACAATTAATCTCTCCTCTTTCAAGTAAAAAAAAATTGCAAGCTGAAACTGTAAGAGTAGGCATCAAGTTTCACATCCACCCCCCTTTCTCAGACTGGAATTCTAAGCAGAGAAAAAAAAATGGTTAAAAGGACCAGCCACCCCCCCTTCTTCTTCTGGCTGTCTCTCCCTTTCTCACTCTTAAAGTAACAGAGCAGGGTTGGGGGGGAGTAAAAGAAACTTTACAAAAATCTCACCACAAAAAAAAAATAGTTTGCTCTCCTTTACATGCATTTTCTCTCACACATCATCCATGGCTTTTACAACAATAAAATCTGTAGTTTTGAGGGCTAACACACTCACATTTACATATCAGCAAATTAACTCATTCACTTCCATTCTGACTGCTTGCATAAACAATTTCACATACAAAAATTCCATTTCATACTTTCTCCAGACAAACCATACATTGTTAAATAAGGCCTTTTTGTTTGGTGTTATCAGAGAGGATTTTGACCCTCTTACAAGTCTTGGAAAGAACACAGAACAACACCGACAGACATATATACACAGATATTATTAAAACAACATTTATTTAGACATATGGCTTGTCCTACGAGAGGTGAGAAAAATCATGAGTTGATTCCAACCGAACATGGTTTCTATAGGGCCCTTTAACCATCTCCTATTTTTCCCACCATTCCAAGTCCAAGCTTAATGTTCCAAATGTCCATATATATATATATATATATATATATATATATATATATATATATATATATATATATATATATATATATATATATATATATATATATATATATATATATATATATATATATATATATATATATATATATATATATATATATATATATATATATATATATATATAAAGGTAAAGGTAAAGGTAAAGGTTCCCCCGCACACGCGTGCTAGTCGTTTCCGACTCTAGGGGCCGGTGCTCATCTCCGTTTCAAAGCCGAAGAGCCAGCGCTTGTCCGAGGACGTCTCCGTGGTCATGTGGCCGGCATGACTAGACGCCAAAGGCGCACAGAACGCTGTTACCTTCCCACCGGAGTGGTCCCTATTTTTCTACTCGCATTTTGACGTGCTTTCGAACTGCTAGGTTGGCAGAAGCTGGGACGAGTAACAGGCGCTCAACTCTGTTACGCGGCACTCGGGATTCGACCCGCCAAACTGCCGACCTTCCGATCGACAAGCTCAGCGTCCTAACCCACTGAGCCACCGCGTCCCATATATATATATATATATATATATATATATATATATATATATATATATATATATATATATATATATATATATATATATATATATATATATATATATATATATATATATATATATATATATATATATATATATATATATATATATATATATATATATATATATATATATATATATATATAAAAGAAAACAAAACACACATATCAATGTGGGGTTATAGGCCAAAACAATAATCCAAAGAGCTAGATTAAAAGAAAAAGATAGAAGAAAAACTTGGTTTTATTTCTTTGATTTTTCTTTTCTTTAGGTTTACAACAACAACTACTTTCCTATTCTTTGATTTGGTAGACCAGAATTGTCAATTTAGTTTGGCTGGGAGCCTACAATGGGAAGCTAGATCCCAGAAAACTCCAGGCAGTTGAAATCAACAGGCGTGCCCCTGGACTTTACTGAGAACAGCTCGCCCCAAGAGGCTCTTTCAAGCCCCACATTTGGTCGCCAAGATTGTGAGACATGCGTTTAAATAATCAGCAAAAGTGGCATTTGGTATGGCAATAATTGATTTTAACAATTTTTTACAGTCTTCATTAGCATTTTCATAAGCCAATTTTAACAGGAGTTCATTTCGGGCATATTCATTGTCTATTTGCCTTGTTATTTCTTCCTGCAGTCTATCCACAAAGTCTGAATAAGCCTGATTGGGACCTTGATAAACCTTTGCAAAAGACATTTTAGCTTTTCCCTGAGGATATCTTGCGGAAAGCTGCTAAAGCCCCTTCCTGTATCAAATTAAAAGCCTCCCTTGGGCTTTGAGCCTGTTGGTCATTTGTAACGAATTGTCCTGTGCCAAATAATTGATCCCTATCTACCCCTTGAGGTAATCCAGCAAGAATATTTTTTTCTCTATTTCTTTTTTATACTCAGATTCCCAGACTACATATCGTGAAGGTGTCAGTATCATGTGTGCAATGGACTTCCAGTTCCTCCAGCTGCCAGAGCTGGTTAGATGTTTACTGGATAGCAAGACAAATCTCCCAATGTTAGCTGTCCTGATCGGGCGGCTTGTCTAACAGAATTTGCCACCATTCCTTCTTAAGATAATTGTTAATTGCTTCTGGCTGAGCCTGAGGGGCACTGGGAGCCGCAGCTGAGGTGCCCTGCTTAGTTTCTCCCGGCTGAGTAGGTTCCTCATAAGGAGGGGGAGCCGGAGAAACGGAAAAGGCTTCTTTAAGTCCCTTTTCGTGAATCCACAAACTTTCCATTAAGACTCGCCAGGCTGTTAACATTTTTGGAGGTGCTCGAGGAGGTTCGTGGAGCCATTCTCCAATTTTTCTCCAAGTCCCTGTTTTCAACGAGCCCTTTTCCGGATAAGCCGGAGTATTTTCCCAAATATATTCCATTAAAGCAATCAACTCCTTTTTTGAAACTGCTGGTAATTGTTTGCCACTACTTTTAAGTAAAATATTAGAAGTTCTGACTATTTCCTCAAGCTCTTTCAGGTGCGCTGCCTGTTGCTTAGAAAATTTGTTCCCCATACTCACGAATGGATCGTCGTCTTCACGAGGCGAGATCGTGTGCACAGCCTATTCCAGGCGATGAGTATGGAGACCGTCAGAGACGTATCCACTCGCAGCAGATCACGTCGGGATGCTGGGAACCCGTTGCTTGAAGCAGCTTGAAGCAGCCGGGTTGCTGGGAACCTGTTGCTGGGAACCTGCTGCTAGTGAACAGCCAGGTTGAGCACGGCCACCATCGGGTGAATGAGGATGGATGGCTGAAGACGTATTCCGCAGAATCACGTCGGGGTCACCAGTTGTGGGTTTTTTCGCACCCTGCGGGCTCCTCATGAACTTGCCGATGAATGAGGACACGTGTCTGAGCTTTCTCGGGATGAGGGCCCAGACCGAAGTCCCAAGCTCTCTTTTATTGAGATACCAGCAACGCATCAGCAACAAGCAATTAGCAACAAACAATTATCTAAGCGTTCAGCTATCCATGAAACCGTTATCTTAAGGTTGCAAATGGTTACATCTCAGCCATGCACTAAGCAATTATCTAAAGGTTATAAATCAGCTACATATCTGTATGGAATGTCTTTGTTCTAGTTACTTTCTTGTACGTGTTCCAACGGGGGTGTCCGTCTGCACGTAGCAAGGTCATCTGATTTTTGGTAAAACACAACTTATGAACAGAAACGAAACTTATTTCTGCCCTGAGCCAGACCTGCGCCATTTTATGTGAGCCTAAGGTGGAAATATGACAGGTTTCCTACACTTGGCAGCACAAGGAAACAAAAGCCAATAGCCAGCCATCAACACACCAGTCAACCAATACCACATCCAACCAGGAACCTAAATACGATGCATAGAACAGCCCAAAGCACACATTCCAGTAGAGAGAAGTTCCCTGAAGATGGGCTCCAGCATGAGTCCGAAAGCTTGGAAGGCTAAACCTCTGGTCCAGGTAACCAACCCAGATTGTATCCTATGATAGAAGCTTTCTGGTTTTGTTTTTTGAAATTATTTTCTTTGTTTTCTATTAGGATCTTAGATATTTCAGTTAATATCTTACGACACATTGAAGGTTTGGATCAACTCACTCAGTTAAAGAAACTCTTCCTAGTCAACAACAAAATCAGCAAAATTGAGAACTTAAGCAACTTGCAACAATTGCAAATGCTAGAGCTAGGATCTAATCGAATCAGGGTAAGATTTGTTTTTCTCTAAACAGCGCAAGACTCAACCAATATATAGGCAGTGTTTCAATAAATGAAGTGGAATGAATTGGAATATTAAGAGCAAACTCCATATCATGTTAATTATATACAAGGAAACTTGGAAAATATGAGCAGATCCTATCTGTAAAACGACAACAATCTATAGAACATTTTCAGCTGCAGAGATTTTTATATATCATGGTTTTCCTTTCCTTTCAGGAAAAGCACTTTTATTTATAGGCAATGGATTGATATGAACTGTGCTGCTAGAAATAATAACAGTGTAAATCTTTTGTAACAAAGCAAATTCTGTAAAGATTCAATGCAGAAAAATATCAGCAAATTTGTTATGAAGTATCTTTGTGAGTAATTTTTTTTTAAAAAATACTCTTTGAAATGTGAAGGCTGCTATTTTCCATCATTTTCCCATGGATTACTTGCTTGCTGTGTCCGTTTAATTGGCTGATAGAAAGTACAAACAATCTGGCATATCGTATGACACTGTTCAGTTTTGAATAATGTCACAAATATCTTACAAGTTGTAATCATGATGAAAAGGACAAGTATGACAACATGGGCTTGCTAGCTATGCTACAGAGTTATTTACTGGTTAATATATTGGAGGTGTATTTATTTGTAAATTTATTAGCCACCCATCTCACCACACAGTAACGTTGGGTGACTTAACAATGTTAAAAGATAAAACAGGTTAGTGATGTGCTGCTTGCAGAAGTCAGAAATTGGAATCTTGTTCAATATGGTTGTTTTATAGGCAATTCAGAATATTGACACCCTGACTAACCTGGATAGCCTATTTCTGGGGAAAAACAAAATCACTAAGTTGCAGAACCTGGATGCACTGGCAAACTTGACAGTGCTTAGCATACAGGTACCAGTCCTGTGCTTTCTATTTTAATTGTCATTATATGATTTAACTTACTTGCTTTTCCTGTCGGCATAATTTCTAACTAAAAATGAAATTACAATTGCTGTTATCCCTTTGAATTTAAATATTTATTTAAATGTTTATTTTTCAGAGCTTCATTAACTTATCATTGAAATTGTATGCTTTTTCTTTCACCCACAGAATAGCAGTCTGGTAGATATATTTCTTTTCTTTCTAAAAATACAGCAATTATGCCATAGAATAGCCTGTTAAAGTATGTACTTATTTTTTTCCAAAATGCCAGTAGAGAATATGATCACATATAAGTTTCAGAAATCCTTAGGAACTTCAGTAAACCTTAAAGACCAGACAATATCGTTGAAATGCAAATTATGTTTTTCTTCAATAGAATCATAAATGTGCTTTCTGGGAGGATACCTATTTATTTATTATTTGGATTTATATACCGCCCCTCTCCCGAAGGACTCGGGGCAGTGTACAGGGCAATTAAAACACTATATACAACACATAATATACAAAAATTAAAATAAATTAAACCAAGTAGCCCTAAGCAATAAAACACGTTCTAAAATTTAAAATCTAAAATCCCAGTCCCTATTGCATTCCGTCTGGCTAATTCAATGTTAGAAAGTTGTGCATAGTTATGACCAGAAAAGATTTAACTTAGCACTGGTCATCTAGTTTCTTGTGAAAGGCACAAATAAGGTTTGGAATTGAAGTAACAGGTTAAAGTATTAAGGAAAGTGACAAGTAATATGTATTTGGGCCAAAGACTTTAGATATGTCTTCCAAGTGTGATGGGGTTTTTTTTATTCTGAAATGACACCAGAATGATCCTTACATGGAATTAACCTAAATTTTATACCTATTCCAGAGCAATCGGTTAACAAAGATTGAAGGACTACAGAATCTGGTAAACCTGAGAGAGCTTTACCTTAGCCATAATGGTATAGAGGTCATTGAGGGCCTGGAGAATAACGTGAGTTATTTTTTATTATTATTTACTTAGTGCTACTCTTGAACATGGCATTTTGTAAAGAATGGACGGACATTATGAAAGGGCAGGTTGCCTAGAAAATGGCCAGCACTTGTGCAGCTGTTGTCCTCCCTCTTTAAGCCCTCTCCCGAGCCAGCATAGCAAGTATTGACTATAAACACTGAGCTGAGAGATGGTTGTAGATGGTGTGGATGTATAGGAGACGAGGAAGGAGGTGTTGGGGGAGAATATAATAGCTAAAAAGAGATTCTTTTCACTAGTAGTAAGATGCACAGAGTAGTAGTTGGAGCAGCGCTAGGAGGAGATGTGGTAGCAGTGGGGAAGAGTGGAGTGATAGTGAGTAATACTAGCTTTTGAATGTGTGTGTTGCCTAGGGATCTATGTTGTTGTGTTGGTTGTTTTATGTTTGTGAACCCATTGACTCGGGTATACTTAAAAGAGTCTTTGACAAAGTGGTGGTACCAGTGGAATATCCAAAAAGGTGGTATATCCATAAAAAGGTGGATATCCAATGCAAGGTGGCAACCACACAAGCTCAGACTTTGCAAGAATTGGCCAATATCCTGGCTACAGAAACCAGACCTACACCACACAAACAGACATAGAAGGGACAGACTGCACTTGGTCAGGAGACTGTGACGTGGGAGCCTCCTGTTCCCATTCATCTGACACAATACTCCATTGTGGGTGTGGCTTTGGCTTTGGAGAAGAAGGCAATATGGCTGAATCTTGTGGGAGTGGCTTTGGCTTTGGAGAAGAAGGCAATATGGCTGACTCTGGAATGTGTATGCCAGCAGAGTTTCTCCCATGCTGCTTAATCAATGATGCACATGCCTTTGCCTGCTGTAGCTCTCTGTCAAAAGCTTCAATTTGTTCATAATAACTTTGTAAAACCTTCTCCTGCACAGTTTGTTCAGGACTAGGAGGATAATGGACCACTCCCTTTTCTAATGAGCCTTTTGGTCTAGCACCGAGCCCCTCAAAAATAGCCTGTGCTCCACCAGAGTAAATTACTTCTGGGGTGTCAGCTTGAGTAAAATCAGAAAACGGTGAAACTGACCTTGACTCAGAGGCTGCTTCTCCAAGACGTGTAGCAGATGCCAGTGGAGTCTGTAAACCTGAAGGGAGATGTCCCGGTGAAGTAACTGTCTCCTCCACAGCAGGCTGATAATGGGCCTTTTTCTTTTTCTTTGGCATATTGCAGCAATTAATCACAGCCTCCTCAGTGCCGGACTAACTAGCTATATGCTTATCAGTAGCACTAAATCTTCAAAATAAAAACAAACCATCCTCTGCTACCAAATGTCAGGGAAATTAATACTTCCCTATCAGAGGGCGATGAACCGTGGTAAACATAAACAAAACCGAGGCATATTCTACTGTATATAAAACTTTAATTAGAAAGCAAAAGAAAAGCTCCTAGCTAACTACATCTTCCCATCAGACAGAAGACAAAGTAAAAGTGAGAAAACTTTTTCTAGACATGCGCACTTAGCAGGACAAAACAGTAAAACCATAACGTGGCTGGACATGTGACATTCACTATGGTTACATGATAAGATAGTAACACAGGTGCAGAGAGCAGGGGAAAATGTACAGACAGAAATGAACAAAGCTGGCAAAACTAAAAAAAATGCAGTGACAAGAAGAGGCTACTGCTTTAATAGAGACAGGTATCTAGGCCTGTGGTTAAACCAAAGCAGAAGGTAGATCAGCCAGAATGAGGCTAGGTCCATACACTTGGGCCAATATCATTAGAGAGATATGAAAACAAGACAAAAGTTTTCAATTAATTAAAAAAGAGAAGGTGAGCATCTTTGGATGGATACAGAAAGGAAAAAATAGGCTTGAATGGGAAATGAATGAAAGAGAGACAAGAAGAGAAAAGTTTAGAGGGTTGAGGGACCAAGTTAAAGGGATGCAGTCACCAGAAGGGACACATTCAGCTCTAACGTTTTCAGAACATGTAGAGAGAAGGTGGTCCCAAAGACATAAAAATTCCCAAGTTGTCAGATGAAGAGGACATACAATCCTATTTTACTGCGTTTGAAAGAGTGGCTACATCTTATAAGTGCCCTGAGACAGAATGGGTAGCCAGAGTATCTCCATGTTTAATGGGAAAGGCTTTCAGAGCTTATAACAGTCTTCCAGCAAAAGAACTAGTGGATTACTCCTATGTTAATGAGACAATCTTACACATGTATGATGTCATTCCCTATGTCTATAGGTGTAACACCTATCAGGAGCTACACCTACAACAAGTATGAAGGGATTCATGGATTGTGGGCAAGGTTGGAAGACCTAGGCAGGAAATGGTTGAGCCCAGATGAAAGGAGCAACAAAATGACTTATTTCTACAAATAGAAGAGAATATTTGTAGTTCAGAATTGAACTGTGAGGTACTTGGTGCTCTCTGAGCTTGGTTGTCTTAGTCCATCCTAGCACTCATGTTACCTACTTTAATAATCAGATGTCTACAAGAAAACAACCAAACTCAGAGAACACCAAGGACCACACATACTTCTAAATCATAAGTTTACCAGGTAGAAATAGAGCAGAGATGGGAGAAGACGACTAGGGAAATGTAAACATTTGAGAAGAGGAAGAAAAGCATTGAAATAATTTAACATAGTGAAGTAGGAATAGGGTATGTCTGGATAGTTATTCTTAAATAACTATTAAAAATTGTATGTTTAAGGGCATGCTTGCCCAGGAAAAAATTAACATATAGGAGGCAATAAAAAGCATCCAGAATGCTAGAAGATGCTCTCCAATTTTCCTTCTGATAAGCTGTATTTTCTTATTAACTACCCTCAATCAGCCATTTTATAAGAATACCTGCTACATGTTCTGAAAATTCCAAATGCATGAATAGACCCCAGAAAATTGCTATATCGTATGAGAAGCTATTATGACTAGGGCATTGTACGTAACTAGAGGCTTTGTAGGAAAGGTAAGGACTTAAAGGAAGAGATGTTTTTAAAGAGGTAGTCTAGGAACAAAGGAGGGACAAGGTCATTTGAAGCAGCAGAAGCTGCAGGTCTCGTATGAATCTACTTTTGCTCTTCTGGTTTAAATAATAAGAGTTAATGTGGCTTTTTTAGTAGAAAGATTAACATGCTTTCTTAGTAATCATAAATCTGAACATTTGTAAAAAGAAGAAATGTATTTTAAAATATTGCTGTATCTTATATGAAGGTTTCTTAAGTTTAATCCTCTTCTCAGAGGATTAAGAATCTAAGAACATCTTTGATTTGGTTCTCCATGAATTAAATATATCATTTTTATCTCTTGGTTTCTTTCTTCTACTTGTCTAGAGTAGATGTCATAAGGATATAAATATTTTAATCATATTTCAAACAATGAAGCAACGTGGAGATACCAGGAAGAAAAATGTTTTGCCTTTTCTGTAGTTCGATACCAACAATCAATATGTTTATATGTGGGGAAGAGAACTAAGGGCCCAAATATGTAAAGCTGCTGAACGCTATGTATGTTGCTGCATGACATGTGCTTGAACTTTTAATAATGTTCTATGCAAGAGTATAAAATATGTGAGAAAACTAATGTCAGGTTTCTATGTATTTGTTTTAGAATAAACTTACAATGCTGGACATTGCAGCCAATAGGATCAAAAAGATTGAAAATATCACCCATCTAACAGAACTCCAGGAATTTTGGGTAAGTCTGCAGTCTTAAACCTGCAGTAGCTTTAGTCAGCAATATCTTTCTTCCTCATTTGTGTCAGCAGCAGACTGAGAAAACACTATTAAATGCTTCTCAGTCTGATAATGGAATTCATTCCCCTGTGTTTATGATGGGCTTTAAATGGTTTCCTCATACTATTCTAAAGGGTTGGGAGCTGCTTCAACATGAATCCTTCCACTGCTGTCCGGTCAGTTTGTAAAATCCTTCCTCATGTGGGACAAGCCCATACTATAATCTTTCATTTTTCTGTCCTTTAAAATTTTGAAAGGTTGATATTGATGTCAAAATACGGACAAATTCCATCTGGCCAAAAGATTCCTGAACAGTATCCACATAGCAAGTAAAATACAAACAGAAAATTTCCACCTTCTAGTGCCATCTAAATATATTAGAACTATTTCTCCCAGAATTTCTGATCATGCTTCCTGGGAATTCTGGAAGATTCCTATCATATCACAATAGAGAAGGCTGGAATAAGCTTTTATGTGCCTTTACAAATGGTAGGAATAGTTGCAATCAAAGGCTTCCAACAAGGAAGAGCCTGCCATCATCTTCAGGACCTATATGATGTTGAATGACTTTTGCTTTTTGTGTTGCATCATGATTTTTCTCTTTTGTATGCAGATTTTAGAACCATTATTTTAAATCTATACTGAATCTTTGATTTTCCAGTGTGAGTACATTGTGAACTCCTGAGAGATAATACTTTTAAGGGATAATTCATTTTCACTGTTATTTCCTGTCTACTATGAAAAATGGCCTTCAGAGCATACATGAACTCTCACATTATGTGAATAAATAGTTAATGCACAGGACTCTGGTTTCAGGACCTGTCAGGCTAAGCCCAAGAATGTGGAACAGTTCTTTATTTGCTTACACATAACAAACAGCATCTTGCCAAACCAAACCCTTACTGCTCCCAGCCTAAAGGATATACCACGGGATATTCCGGGATTGGCTATCCTTACCCACTTTCTCTGTCTCCTTTTCAGCCTCTTATCTTACTCTTCTTTCTGGAATGTACTCCCTTCTTTTCACTGTAGTCCATTGCCCTAGCTACCCTTCCAGGGGCACCATCACTCACATCACCAAAAAATTGGCGATGAGGCAGAATATGCTTCACCTTCTCAAGACTTTTCTCTTGCAGTAGAAGGAGCTTGGAGATTATTATTATTATTATTATTATTATTATTATTATTATTATTATTATTATTATTATTATTATTATTATTATTATTATTATTATTATTATTTATATACCGCCCCTCTCCCGAAGGACTCGGGGCGGTGTACAGGGCAATTAAAACACTATATACAACACATAATATACAAAAATTAAAATAAATTAAACCAAGTAGCCCTAAACAATAAAACACGTTCTAAAATGTAAAATCTAAAATCTAAAATCCCAGTCCCTCAGTCCAGGCCGGCAAGTTCAAATAGCCAAGTCTTCAGGTCGCGGCGGAAAGAGCGAAGGTCGGGAGCCATCCGGAGCTCAACAGGGAGCTGATTCCAGAGGGCAGGCGCGCCCACAGAGAATGCTCTCCCCCTGGGGGCCGCCAGTCGACATTCCCTGACCGACGGCACCCTGAGGAGGCCCTCTCTGTGGGAGCGCACAGGACGATGGGAAGTTAACGCCGGCAAAAGGTACTCCCGTAAATAATGATGACAGCTATGAACAGTTACTAACCTGTCTTAAACTTCTAGCAATTTTTATTTTCTCTGTGCTTCCTAGATGAATGATAATCTTATTGAATGCTGGAGTGACTTAGATGAGCTGAAAGGAGCCAAGAAGTTGGAAACAGTCTATCTAGAGCGAAACCCTCTCCAGAAAGATCCCCAGTACCGTCGCAAAATCATGCTGGCTCTTCCATCCGTCCGGCAGATAGATGCTACCTTTGTCCGATTCTGAACTTTCCCTGGCCTTTTTCCTTTGCCTTTCTTCCTCTCAGAGTGTCACACCTGGGATTTTTATCCATATACTGTACCCTCTGCCTTCAGCCTGCTGACACTTACAGAGGAAATGGCCAACCAGAAGCACTGATATCAGACCTTGGATACAATGCACACACTATTGTTGTTTTGGAATATTGTTGTTATTATTATTATTATTATTATTAAATCCTAACGTGTGAAATCTTCTGGTCATAATGGTGTCTGTCTGAATTAGGCAAACTATCAAATAATTTGTCTAATTTTTTTCAGTGCTCAGACAGCCTGCTTAGAACTAAATAGCCTCTGACAAGGGTTAATGTATTGAAACATATTCCTTTCATTATGTTTTCTTTCTTAAAGTGAACATAGAAAACATAGAATCATCCAGTAAACACAGAAGCTATCAGAACTATAGAATAAATTGCATTATATTGCCTACTGATAGTTTCACCTATGTACATTTTCTCTACCATGTAATTGACTTGGTCTTTTCAATGTACACATCATTGTTTCTCACTATACAAACATGGATATATTCAATATGCCATTATTTACTTTGCTGATCATCTGATTTGCAAAGCTTTATGCTTTTGACATGCTGTTCTATACCTTGTTTCTGTTCTGCAAAAGATGATAGAGCAAGCTTTATAATTAACACAAAATGGATTTCAAACACTAATTATTAAAGGAAGAAGACACAATCCTTTAAATGATTGATTTGTTCCTAAACCAGCCAAATAATTACAGGTTGGCTAGAATGGTGTCAGTGAAATATAAATGTATTGGGGGGCAACAGTGCCTGTTAGGCAGAAAAAACAGTGTTGATTAAATGAGTAACTGACTTTTATAGCCAAAGGTTGAAGACATGGTTTGTTTTCACACAGGATCTTTAGGCATACCATTGCTTGGGAAAATGCTGGTAGTAAAGGTGTATGATTCTCTCTTAAAAATTCACATGGTAAACAATTCTGAACAAAACCACAGCAAATAGTCAAATTGCATTTCTTTCCAAGTAAGAGAGGGCGCTGTATTGATGAATATTACAGCTGAGCTTAGGTAAATGCTTTAAATGTTTTCTGTAGCAGAAAACCCCTGATCACTCCAAATATAATCAAGAATAGTCAATTGTATTTCTCTAGATATTTAATCTTCCAGTTTCCATCCCTAACTAGCATGGCAACAGTAAGTTAACCAAATACGTCCAGAAGCCATCAGATTGGCTGTCAAGAGTAACTGATGATAATAAAGTGGCTTTAAGTGTAAAAAAGTTCATCTCTAGCCTCTGTAGTAATATTGCAAAATGTATTGATTGAAATCTCTGGTCATCTAGACAAATTGTTTTGAAATCTATTTTTATCCCACATTAGTATTCATCAAAGAACAGAATTTAATACCAATAAAGGAGAATATTTGTAGCTCAGGGTTGAAATGAGGGGTCGTTGGTGTTCTCTCAACTTGCCTGTTTTCTTGCAAATGTTTCATTACCCTAACTAGTAATATCATCAGTGCTAGTAAGGAGTGCTGTTCGCTATCAGTTTATATTCTGGTGGCTTGCCCTGTCATTGTGGTGGGGGTTTGATCTTTGGAAATGTAGATTTTTCTAATGTCTACATTAAGATGCCTAATTTGAAAAATTTAGGTGAAATATATATCAGTGTCATTGATTTTTTGAATGTATGCGCATTTAAAAATTGTCTTGAAATAAAGCACTCTTTGGAGAATTATTAATTATAATATGCTGCTGATACCTTTAATTTAAGGGAAATAATTGGGCTCCTTTTAAATGTTTTTCGGTTGTCTGAAGAGGAGCTCTAAACTTGTTTGTTGGCCTTGCTTTGTAATCTTCCAATGCCAAGCACTCCATCACTCTTCAGTTATGATCTCATAAATGATGGCATTAGAACTCTTACATCAGTAACAGAAGGTGAGGCTTTAACAACTCTATAGAATAGATCTATTTACCTAGTTAAGGTGCAGTTTGCAATTTGAAACTAATATAAATGTTTTGACCTGCCTTAGGCTTTTTGACAAGTTTTAATCAAATCACTAATTTCTGTTCCAAATTTTTATCTTTATATTAGTGGTCTATGTTACTGAACTTCAGACAGACAAAACGATTTGGGAGATGCACTAAGATGATTAGACTATTTGTAACATTGTTTAAAGTTTGAGCATTTTATGTCTTGGTTTGGGAACTTTTCATGCAAAGAGCCATTGACATCTCTCGGACTTTAGGTTTACAATTTTGTGCACTCTGCAAAAACAGTCCGTTGAAATACATAAAGGAAAATTAGGCAGTGCCAGAAATCCTGAGACTTTTACATATTTTTCCTGACCAAAAAAATGGTCAATTACCTTTCAAATTTTAAATGTAGTTTTTCCCTTCCCAAATGTCATTAATATAATAATATTTTGCCTGAACGTTTTTCTTGCTCTACTTTATACTTTAAACTGCTCCTTACAGTTCACCATAAAATTATTTTAAATGATTTTGTTCTCCTTGATTATTGAAAACTTGATTCTTTAATTCTCACCATTTCACTATGTTATTACTTAATTTTCATTCACTTTAACATCAGAAGCTGCTTTTTTTCAGCTGTGCACAAGTACACACAAACATACATACATATGTATATTCTACTCAGGTTTCAGGAGAAAGAATACCACTGATATCATTACAGTAATGATGAATAGACATTCTACAATTTAGGAAGGAATACAACTTTGTGTTAAAATCAGGATGATCTCTGTACCCACTGTCCAGATGTTCTCAGTAGGAACTTAAAAACTTGCTGTTTGGGAAGTTTGATATGGACCAGATATTTAATTACAATACAGTTTTATATTTTTATTATTGTTGAAGCTCAACAACTAAGTGCTTTATAAAAACTAAGTGAGGTCATCCCTTTCTACAGATGTATAGTCTAATAAAATATATATTAGGGATGAGGATTTGAAGAGAAGCTAATCAGTGGCTTCTCAGCATCTTCACTTGTTACATTTTCTTTTACACAGCAAGAAAAATGCTTGAAGTGTGAAATTTGTCCCTCATCTCCCTTTTTTATACGTGTCTTTTTCCTTTATATATTTCCTTTAAGGAAATCTTTGAAAAAATGTGTCTGCTTATATTTATATAAGAATTGCAAATTCACACCCTCATATCAAACAAAGGCAAAGTCTGCCAAAAGCTATTAAACAGGATTGCTCTGGGGAAACTGCTTCCAATTTTGAGATTACTCCACCTTATGCACACACCCAGATATTAACCAAAGCAGAGTGCATGTTAAACAACATCAGAAAGGCATTGCTGAACAGTGGCATTCATTGTCTTCTAAAGACAAGCAAAGATAAAGGCAGGAAATAAGCAACACAATATACTTAGCATACTTTGCATTTCCTTGGAATCTCTCAGATTTGTCAGATGGATTTATCGGATTTATCGGCTGATAATCATTCAACTAAGAGAAGGATGGTACGTGTGCAATAAGCCCATCACAATACCAGGTACTTTTGTAAAGAAGAATGTCTGTTATACATGATGTATGATTTTGAATGACCCAATGCAAAACAGTGCGTACAGAGCTGCTTTGTCATCTTGTTGCATGATAGGCTTAAAAGTCTGTATCTTATCCCCAATCCTATTTCCAAAATTTTTACATGACCCCTCCCATCCCTGTCTCTAGCTGAAGATTTGTTGATAAAGTGGAAAACTGAAAGGCATTTTTCTAGTGTGTTTCTTATGTAATGCTTCTTTTTTTAAAAAAAAAACCAGTAATAGAACACTGGCCTCAGTATGTGATAGTTGAAAAGTAACTATACCACATAAAATATCCCATTAGTATTTTTACCCAAAGTTGCAAATGAGCTATTTCATAATCTGGAAGGGACAGTAAAATACTTCCTAGGTGGCTTGCTAAAATAAAAAATCCATAGTGGGAAATTTGGGGGGAATTCAGATCTGATTACCCCTACACCCAGAATGTGTGATTACCAACAGGTTGAATAGTTTTGAAAAGCTGTTTAACTAGCAACATCTCTGCAATGCTTTTACTGAGAGCAAGTATTTTATTGTATATTTTTTGTGTGTATGTTTGTTGTTTTTACTTCAATCTCTCATTTCCCAACACTTCTACTGGTTGGGCTTTGGGGAGGAGTTATCTGGTTGGGAGAGAAAAAGGAAGAAGGAATTATTAAACTCTCCCCCTCACACACAAAAAAAAAAGAAATTGCAACATTACACAATTGCAAAATATTTTTCTTTTACATTTCTCTGAACTGCGATCTGGTAAGTCTACCTATTTTGTAGATTTCCTCAGTTTTATATAAAACAGTTCCTGGCTTGCAACAAAGTGATTGGTGAATGGAGGCAAGGAACAAGAGGTGATGGAAAACGAAGCTTTGTGAGTCATACCATGCAGGTTGTGTTTTAGCATTTTTTAAATGGGACTGCAGACTTCAGGTGTGCTATGCATTTCCAAGCTTGCAATAAGATTTTGTAAGAATTGACATTTGATAGATGGGATGAGAACCATCTTGGACTAATTGTTTAGTTTAAATTTATATAATGTACCAGGATAAATTATAATTGTCCTTCTTTCTACCTTGATGTATTGTATAAATCCAGGTCAGGCTCCAGACAATTGAGTTAATTGAGTAAACTAATGGAGAAGCTATATTGTGCTAATACAATATTTGTTAGAAGAGACAGATATTCCTAAACATGTTAGAAATCTCAGTGATATCGTGCATGTTATTGTATCGGTGTTGATAACAATGCTCACAGCATCATTTGCTCCCTCATCTTTCCTCCCTGTGAACACTCAGGCAGAAACCCTTAGCACATGTACTGCTGTATAAAAGCTGAATTTAAAATATTCAACGGCTGCTAAATAATCTGCCTTCTGAAATGAGGCCCTTTAAAAGTTTACTTAAAACCATAAAACTTTTCATCATATATCAACTGGATATGAAGTTTTTTAATTACTACCAAGAGAATTCAGCAAATGGAGCCCTAGCTACCTCCTTCCACCATCTGGTAGAATTGTCTCTTGGAATCTTGAGAGAAATACTTCCACATGGTAAAATTCCTGTAATCTTATTCTTTTTACTCTTCTCCTGACTAAACCTGCATGCATGTGATTTTGTGAACTGTAGCATATATTTTATTTATTAATTAAGAAAAAATTATACAACCTCAGTGACATGACTGTGGTCAATACAATCCCTAAAGAACACATTCCCCCACCCCGAGCAAACAAATTATGTAAGATGCCTAAGGTCGGTATCAACATCCATTCAAAAAGAAAGTTTGGTTTTTCTTGCCTATGTGTAATGTAAAACCTTACTTATCCTCACCACTGAATTGCATTTTGTTGGCTAGAGCCCTGTGTTCAAGTCTGTCAAGGTCCTTCTGAATCTTGAATCTTTCTAAAGTGTTAACTATTCTCCCCAGCTTGGTGTTGCTTGCAAATTTGATGAGTTCTCCTTTTATCCCCTCATCTAGATCATTTATGAAGATTTTGAAAAGTACTGGGCCTAAGACAGAATCTTGAGGTACCCCACTGCATGCTTCCTTCCATGTGGATGGAAAGCAGGGTCCTATTTAGGATCTAAGAGGATATCTCTCTAGGAGACTTTTTTTATTTTTATTTTTTATTTTAATTCCATTTATATCCCGCCCTTCTTCGAAGACTCAGGGCGGCTTACAAGCTTAGCAGACATCCTCATAGATCCTAAAAAATGAAGACTAATTTGTCTGGACTCCTACAACATTCTCTATGTACGCTTTCTTTGAAAATGATTTGGAAACTACAAAATCTGTACAGAACATTCAGGCATTAAGGCAACATTAAGACTGCCAGGGAAACCCACTATTATACATTAATACTGTATCTATTTTTTATTCACTGCATTGTTTACTACTAAGCTTCCAGGACTATTCCAAGTTTTTGGTTATTGCCTATAAAGCTCTAGGTGGTGCAGCAATGTATTTCATTAGGGACCATCTTGTCCAAAATGATTCTGTCCATTCTGCCAGAACATTTGGACACTTTGCTCAAGGGTCCTTTGCTCATGATTGATGACTGTGAACCAGAAGGTAGGTCCTGATACTATGGAGTATGCTAAGAGGCTCTCTCTAGATCCTCTTTAGCTGATTTTCTACCATCTCAACAATTTTTCTCTAAAAGGGAAAGTTGGTTTCTGGGTGGTAGTTACTCAGTATAGCTGAAATAAGAGATGGTCTCATCAAGCAAAGGATCACAGCCTTTTTCAATGCACACAATGATGTCACTTCTGAATCCACCTGACTCCACACCCCCTTAGCTGCCTAATGAGAGTCAGATTGAACATAGGTTCATTCCATAGTTGACTGAGATAGTAAAATAAAATGCCTTACATTCTTAGCAGTTTCCAGACGCTCAAAAGAAACACAGGTAACATTGCAAAATATTGCCTGCTTACTGGCATGACTGCTCAATTGACATCTAAACCCTGAGCAAATATGAGTAATATGAATGAAACCCACAAAAGCATCACAATGGGTTATAATAATGTTATCCTTCCCTTCTCTTCAAAACACTGGATTATTTGAACAGAGAAATCAGGCAGGAATCTGCAGCTGCAATGAGAGTGGAACATTGCTTTTGTTACTCTGTGAAGACCTGAAACTGATGTGTAACAGTGCTCAGTTGTATTCACTTTTCATTTTATGCTCTTGTCTTTTCACTCACTTCAGCTCCTGTAGCTCTTCTGAGAATCAGAGGGCTAATCAGGATTGGTGAGTTGAAAGAACAGATATAATATCCTCTTTTTCCAGATCATGTTATTCCTGCCCCAAAATAAAAATCCGACCTTGCATGAAATCACTCTTATGATCTGAAGCAATATTACCCAAGACAAGCTTACGGTCACCTGGAGGTTATGAAATTCTAGGGCTCATAGGCTCAACCCAAAAGGCATGGAGTTTGAAAACACTGATTAATAAAGATCATGGTAAAATCCAATTTCATTCAGTCAATGAAGTTAAGGAGCTCCAGTAGGGCCACTACTGGACAGGAAGGCAGCCGGTACATTAGCAGTATCTTGAGCTGTCCCTGTATCCCACATCCATTTATCTCTGGGGCAGTATTACTAATTACTGCCAAGATCACATGAATTACCACAACTCCTATTCCCAAATATTATTGTTATAGATACGGCAGAACATGAAACACAGCCAGACAGATTTCAGATAGGGTTATATCTCCTTCACTGCCCAACTAGACTTCACTAATATGCATGAAGTCTGTATGTTTATCTGTTTATTTAAAAAAATATCAAAACTTTTTAAACACCAGTCCGATCCAAAAAACCTAGGTATCTCCTCTGTACAGAAGCTTTTACAGAGGCAGCATCCAAGGTGCCCAATGATTCAACCATTCAATCTCCTAGTTGGGGTTACTGGTTTAGAAAAAGGAACCTGCACCAATATGCAAATCCTCCTTCTATAATATCATATTCCCCTCCCCTGCCATATCTTCTTTGTCCAACACTTGACCTTCTCACCCCCACAGCCATTGCCCCATCTCAGACCTTTCTGGCAATCTCATTCAGCATCTCTTACCAGTGTCCATCTTTATTTCATATTGTTTTATATCATCTTCATTTTCCAGTAAATCATTGCAAAGCTTTTGTGTTAATTATAATATTCAGTAACTGTACCGTCCTGTTTTGTAGCACATGTAGCCCTCGACTTACAACAGTTCAAAGTTACAATGGCACTGAAAAAATGACTTATGACCGTTTTTCACACAACCGTTGCAGCATCCCCATGGTCACGTGATCAAAATTCAGATGCTTGGCAACTGACTCATATTTTTGATGATTGCAGTGTCCCAGGGTCATGTGATTATCACCTTTTGTGACCTTCTAACAAGCAAAAGTCAATGGGAAAGCCAGATTCACTTAACAACAGTGTTACTAACTTAATCACTGCAATGATTCACTTAACAACTCTGACGAGAAAGATCATAAAATGGGGCAAAATTCATTTAACAACTTTCTCGCTTAGCAACAGGAATTTTGGGCTCAGTTGTGGTTGTAAGTCGAGAACTACCTGTACTGTATAGTTCAGTACTGTATAATATTGTAAAGCCATGTATAATACTGTAAGGCACAGGTCCCCAACCTTTTGGGCTCCAGGGACTGGTTCCGTGGAGAAAGATTTTTTCCACGGACTGGAGGGGGTATGGTTTTGTGTGCTGCCTGCATCCCACGGATGGGGCTTTGCTTGTTTGTGCGGACCAGTTGCTGGCATGCTGTGGCCCAGTACCGGTCCACAGACCGGGGGTTGGGGACCCCTGCTGTAAGGTACTATAGCTGCACAGTAATAACCGTAAAGCTTATTGCTACTATGCAACAATAAGTTATATCAGGGACTACCTTACTAACATGAATCTTCTCTTCCTTATACAGACATCTAAAAGAGTTTGGCCCAAATCTATGTAAAGTATATAGTTGTAGGCCTTGAGCCCTAAAATATTCATATGGACACACACACACACACACACACATATTATTTGAATATAATATACACTATACATTCTAAATTGTAGATGTCAAGAAAACATGTATAGTCTAAAAGCTGATCTTTTAAAAAAAGCAATCAATACCCGCCCTTCAGAATTGATCCTCAGGTCCTTTTCAAAAGGAAAGAGAAAACAGAAAATCCCCTTTTCAGTAATACAAAAGCTTTGCTTCAAGTTTAGAGATTAAAAATTCAGGGAGCTATTAAGTAACTGAAGCCTGATTTTAATTTTCCTATTCCTAATCAAGCTGTCAATTTGAATTTCAAAACCAAGATGTAACGGAGGGACACTGAACTGCATGTTTTTTTCCAAATATTACATAGTACATTTTACATTTTGTTCATGTAAAAAATAGTGTAGTAAGATTTATATGCAAATTCAGCTACTGGGTTGAATATCCATTATTAGGGCAGGTCAAGAAGACCATTTGTCCAATGACTATATATTCAAAAACTTGTGAAACAGCATTTTTCAGCTGCAAAAATTTAACCTACCATACCCCTTTTTGAGGTCACAAGCCCAAATATCAGGTATCAAGCCTATACAAATGGAAATAAAGATTAGGAATCAATAGAAAAAGAATCAATATAACAATAACATAAACATTGTTTAAAACAAATATAAGCTTAAATTGCAAAAGGTTGGGCAAATAAATACATTTTAACATAGGACAAAAAATAATGCAGCATTAGCAGCAGAAAGATACCCTTTACAAGTGTATAAAATAAGAAAGCAAAAATTAATTAAATGAAAGAGAGGAAGCTGATAGTATGCTGGTTATCTCCTAGAGTAATGAACTCTATGAGGCAGCAGCCCCCAACCTTTTGGGCACCAGGAACCAGTTACGTGGAGAGAAGTTTTTCCGTGGACTGTAGGGGGCATGGTTTCGTATGCTGCCTGCATCCCCCAGATGGGGCATCGCTTGTTTGCGGGGTTCAGTTTCTGGCATGCCGTGGCCCGGTACCAGTCCATGGACCGGGGGTTGGGGACTCCTGCTATGAGGAATGGCCTTAAAAGAGCCCCAGAAATTACTGCAAGTCCAGAATGTAGCAGCTAGACCTCTTTGGGGTGCCTTCCAATGGGAGCACATGCAAAGTTCACTGGCATCACATAGATTTCCATATTAAATTCAAAGTGTGTGCATTAACATATAACACAAAGATTGATACCATAAATCAGGGCTTTTCAACCTTTTCACCCATTGTACCACTTTTAGGATATGGCAACATCCGAGTACCACCAGTCGCCTAGCAAGGTGTCAAAAACTTGATGACCCCCCCAAAAAATGTGATGAAGTACAGGTAGTCCTCAACTTACAACAGTTTGCTTAGTGACTGTTCGAAGTTACAATTGCACTGAAAAAAGTGCCACCCAAGCCACAGCCGAACAAGACACCTGCCTGCCCGCCTGGTGGCGCTCTTCCTCTTGTCTGAGGTTTTCATTGTTGTGAGCATTTCTGTTGAGAATTGGCAGTGGGGGTGGGGGTGTTTGGTTTTTATTCCTCCCCCCCTCTGCTGCGTGGTTGCAGCAGGTTTTGGTCACTTCACATGACACTGGGACACTGTGACCATCATAAATATGAATCAGTTGCCAAGCATCTGAATGTAAATCACAAGACACTGGGGATGCTGCAACATTCCAGCTGATCGGTGCTTCTTCTGGGCTCAGCAGACATGCCAGGATCAGTGCCGAGCTCCAGCTGGAGCCTGGCGCTGATCCTGGCGCTTCCGCTGAGCCCTGACAGCCCTGCAGCTCCAGCCATCTCTCACTGAGGCTTGTGCAGTGCTGCCACTGGTTCAGCTCATTCCCCTCCCCCACTACCACTTTTCTAGGATGGTCGCATACCACCTGCCAGGTGCCAATGTACCACAGGTGGTACCTGTACCACTGGTTGAAAAGCCCTGCCATAAATCACTTAACACTTTGGGCCAGCAAACCTATAGCAGCAGTTTTACCCTATCCCCTTATGAAATTAGAATTCCAATAATCTTTGAACAAGTTTTAAAAATCGGGTTTGCTTGAGAATCTGACTGCCAGTTTGAGCATATAGGAATTAAAATTCTATATAAAAATTGTCATTGTTTTTTTTAAATTAGACCCTGACATTTAAAAGTCAAATCTATAATGACTCAGTAGTTTACCTGCCAATATCCATAAGGTGCTTGTGGCATTGACTCTTGTCAGTGATAGCATTGGGCTATTTCCTTCATTCCTAGTGTCCCAAATATATTAATAATAATAAAGTTGGAAGGGACCTTGGAAGTCATATAGTCCAACCCCCTGCTCAGGCAGGAAACCCTATACCATTTCAGACAAATGGCTGTCCAATCTCTTCTTAAAAACTTCCAGTGTTGGAACATTCACCACTTCTGGAGGCAGGTTGTTCCACTGGTTAATTGTTCTAACTGTCAGGAAGTTTCTCCTTAATTCCAGGTTACTTCTCTCCTTGATTAGTTTCCATCCATTGCTTCTTGTCCTGCCTTCAGGTGCTTTGGAGAATAGCTTGACTCCCTCTTGCTTGTGGCAACCCCTGAGATATTGGAACACTGCTATCATGCCCCCCTCGTCCTTCTCTTCATTAAACTAGACATTTTCATATAAAGTGAGACATTCAGCAAGTGGGTGGTTGATTGAGGTTATTTTTACAATGACATCTGATTAAGATGTGAATTGAGAAGACAGTATCTATTCTCAGAGAAGAGGCCTTAAATTCAAGTTCTGACCATTTATCTGCTCTGTATTTCCCTCCCCCCAAGGGATATAAACTTACAAGGAAATTCTACTGCCTTTCTAAGTGACAGGACTGGTTAGGCAGGACCAGTTTGTTAACACTGATCAGTAGGACTAGGAAATGGGAAGGGAGGAAAAGAGGCTATTCCTTTTGCAGTGCACAATGCTACGGCTTCTGTGAGCTATATGGGCAAATTCAGTTTGTTCTTTCTTACCATCCAGACATCCCAGATTTCTTCTTGTCAGTGGCATGAAGAATAAAGATGCAGCAAAGAAAGACCAGAGAAGATGACAGCTTGTTTACAGAAGAACATGATCTCAAAGAAGCCAATTATGGGAGCTTAAAGAAGAATCCTGAGTCAAAAATAAAGGAGTATATTTATGAAACCCTGGCTTTTGGGCCTGAGAAGATTGTAAAGTTGTCCAGTTATGAAAGCCTAGGAGGCGGCTTTGAACATAACTCAAAGGATGCTAACCAATCCAAGCAGAAGAACGTGGAGGGTGACAGATATTGGAGGTTATCCGCAACCTCTCTTAAGGTCCCACAGGTAGGCAAATGGTAGATGAATGATCGATCTTTAACTCTTAAATCTTAAAAAAATCTTTAAAAAGTAATAAAAGAGCAAGATCCTGTGAAATTAATGTTTGTGTTTGAGTCAGACTGTAACTAGAAACTATAGCATTTCTGGCAAAATTGTGCCTTGGAAAGGAGAATTATAGAAAAGAGTAGTAGTAGGATTGTTTGGATTTTGAAAAGAAATGGGGAAAAATCTTAAATGCAAAATCGTTAAGAAGCCTTATGGAAAGAACTTGCTGAAAATTGTTGATTGAGTTTGAGAAATATTTGCCAATATTAGGTTTGTGCTAAAAACCAAGGAAAAAAATAAGCAAACCATGAAGAATTGTCTTATAAACCAATAGTTGTGTCAAAAAGCACACCAATTGTCTGATAGTTGGAACGGAGATATAGCCTCAGTAAAAAGGAGAGAAAGAAAGGGGATTATTAATTTCTTCATTAGGAGAGTTCAGGTTTTTTTTTCTTACTTCAGTATAGGGCCATTACTGTAGAGTAGGGACATATTTTTAGCTGGTTAGGCAAAAAGAATTAAAGAAGAAAAGTGCTTTCCTCCTCATTTCTTCTTTGTCTGAAAGGAGGGGAAGAATGAGGTGTTATTTAGTTCTCATGCAATTTTTCCCATTTCAGTTAGAGGCAGGATCTATTAGATGGGCTTTTCTGATGTAACTAGGTTTAGAAACACCAGCAGGATGACATAAGCTTGAGTTTTGGAATGACAGTATTCCAATGCATCCTGATTTAAATTTGATTCATGGTGTTGATTTTTTTAAAGTCAACATATATAAAGAAACCAGAATTTGTGTCTCTGTACATACATACATATTCATATATATATATACAGTAAAAGTAACTTATTATTTATCCTTTCTTTTTACTTTAAATAGGAAAGTTAAAATCAGCATAGATATTATGTCGTGACGACTTCTGTTCTGGGGCTATTGCAATAGAATAGGGTAGTAGGATAGTTTCATAACTTAGAGAAGAAATCCCAAAAGGCAATGACAAGCCTACTTTCTACTGTTGCCATAAAAGGTGCCATAAAAATGGCCAAATTTATGAAATCATCGAAGCTAAACTCAAATCAAAAGAGACTTTACTTATCCTTCATTTATATTGTTTCTTGCCTCAAAAGGTTAAGAAACAATTCCACTGTTTTTCACTACAGTGGTCAGAGGAAACATCTGAGCTGTAGAGAAGGAGCTGGAGACTAGCTGGCTGTTCAACCCTCTGCAATATACCTGTGTAATGCCTCTGCAGAAGAAAATTCTCAGGAAATAAAGTAATAAACCAGGGGTCTTCAAACTTGGCCCTTTTATGACTTGTGGACTTCAACTCCCAGAATTCCTCAGCCAGGCAAGCTGGCTGAGGAATTCTGGGAGTTGAAGTCCACAAGTCATAAAAGGGCCAAGTTTGAAGATGCCTGTAATAAACCATCCTAAACCTACTACATATTCTCACAAAGAGGATCTTGCTACTGTAAAATGTTTTCAAACTTAAAAGAGGCCAGGAACAACCTACTGATCAGTAGAGTAATGGTTGCAGTCTAATCTCCTTTTGCCATCAGTTCAGCTGGAGTGGGAAATCTGAGCCAACCTGCTTTTCCATTGATTGTTAATATTTTTCCCCTAGGAGAATAAGGGCTGCCTTGTAAACAGCACTGCAAACTTCTTCAGTGATGAAAAGACCAGGATAGGTAAGTAAAGAGATACATAGCTTACCCCAGAGCACAAAATACCAATATTTCCTTTCAAAGGATGACTTTATCTGGGTACTTGATTTCTTTTGTGCCCCTTTCCACTTATGTGAAATCAGTTGTCTTGTAATTATTGGTCAAATGTCTAGGTCGGGGGTAGGCAACCTCGGCTCTTTTATGACTCATGGACTTCAACTGGCTCAGGAATTCTGGGAGTTGAAGTCCATGAGTCATAAAAGAGCCGAGGTTGCCTACCCCTGGTCTAGGTCTTAATCTATCATTATTCCTGTTCTTGCAGAAATGTTGATTTATGTTCAATTTAGCTATGGGGCTGTTTTAAGAATTTGTTTGAAACTGGATTTGTATAGAATTATCTCTACATCCAAAATGTTTAATGAAAAGTGTAGGTCCAAACCAGACATTGTGAAGAAATGTGATATCTCAAATTTCATATTTTATTTGAAATACACGTTAAAGTGACGTGTTTAGCAGGTGCTTCTGTATGCTTAATCCTTTCCCAATCAACAGATTCTCTTTGAAAAGTCCTCTCTACCTTAGTCACTGCCAGTATTTTTCCTCCAGGCGCAATATTTTTCCTTAGACACTTGCAATATTTTTCTTCCTTTTGTATACAGTCACCTTCTGGATAAAAGATCATTACGGGGGATGGCATTTTCATTGGAAAACAATGTAATGAAAATGTACTGAACCTGTACGTACTTCTTGTGTCCAGTTATCTCATCAAATATAAAGCATTAAGTGGCCCATGGGGCTGCAATAGAAACTGCTTCTCATTTTCTGGGAGTTTTTCTCTAATTAGGACTAAAAAGTTGCTCTACAGTTGATTTGATCTCAGACTCTTTAAGTTCTAATGATGACTCTTATATTCCCAGTGCAGGAAAGAGATTAGAAGAATTCATTTTTTTTAATTTCATTATCCATTAATCATAAATGTTCTATCAAAACATTTGTCATGTTATGTAAAATACAACATATTTTGGGAGCTCTATTCCTTTCCTCTGGTACTTTTCCTTAGGAGTTAAATTATTGTTGCTGCAGTTTTCCTGGTGATTTTATATTGCCTAGCTGGCCAACAAAAAGAGACACTTTTTAAAAAAATATATTTCATGAGGAAACTTAACAATCTTGAGGTTTCCTTCTGTCAATTCCATGTATTTCTTCATTTTTAGAAATACATATTGGATAATTATGGTATCTGATTTTACTTTTTTACTCCTGAAAAATGACTAATGGAATATTTCTGCTGTCTATGTGTTCTGCCACAGACTTTATCCTTGTATGGGAATCAGATTGCCAGAATCCAGAGGGCCAAAATGAAGAGAAAGGCAATCCGAAATCCAAACAAAAGAGATCAATTGAAATGCACAAAGAATGGCGGGAGAAATTTCTGCATAAACTCCAGATGAAGGGTATCAGTATTGAAAAGGCATGCAAAAAAAAAGTGGATTGCTGACTACAGAGGGGAAAGTTGACCAAGGAGAGAAACACTCTTCACTTTAATCTTTCATTGTATCCTTCCTCAATTTTATGGGTCCCACCTTCTTTCAGAGAAGAAAGTGAGAATTTTGGCCTACCATAAGCCGTTTTAAAACCCTCTTGTTCAGTATTGTAAACAGCTCTAATTCCTCACAAGGCTAAATATGAAGGGAAAACATGAATGAGGCTAGAATACAATATCCCAATTTTGCACCTTAGGTATTTACCAATATGTACACACTTCCTGCTTTTCCTTTCCAGATTTTGCTTATATTATGCAGCTGACAAAATTTAAAGCATGAATACCTTCTCTAGTAGCTTTCCATAAATCTCCATCATTGTAAACCATTCTTTCACCCGATCCATACCCCATTTCATATTCTGTCTTTTGTTTAACCATGATATAGTTCTTTCCCTTCGTTTTGACTTACTCACTTTTCTTTCGTATACTTTTTGCAATTCCATCCTCCTTCATTCTCTTTGTATGATCAAACCACCTCAGTGTATGTTTTTCATACAGGTCTTTCAATCTTCTCATGGCTTTTATTACTTTCTTTTCATGTTTTTTGTTGGACAGCAACATTTAATTCCACTTTTTAGCATATATTTCTCATTCTTATACAAATCTCTAAAATATCTGTGCAGCACTGCTTCGGTTCAGTTTCAGTCCAAATAATTTTATCACCCTTATTCTTTTTTAAAAAATAACTAAAGTTTACAAATACAGTGATAAAAGATTGATACAAATTAAGAGAGATAAAAATGTAAAGAAAAGAAAAAACAGTAGAAATATATATTTATATTTATCAGGGGTTCCCAATCTGGGGTGCAAGATGTAAGACGTTTCGTTTAGAAGTTTCAATAATTTAACAACTTCTCTAATATTTCAATTAGAAAAATCTTCTTCCTACATTTTATCAATCCCATATCTCATTCCTTGATCAAATTGGAAAAACTAATCGTTTATTTGTGTCTGTTAAGAGCTACCAGAAATATAAACATATATATTTTAAATCCATTTTGTATTCCAACTTGTGTCTTTTCTAAGAAATAAAACTAAAGAAATCTCTCCCCATTTATAAACAGGTCTTTAAATCATTACCATTCAGTCCTGCTCAAAAAGAAATTCCTATAATAACTAGCAGAAACTACAACATATCTATTTTAATCTTGGCCAAATAAATTCACTTTACAGGTAGACCTTGAATTATAACCATTCTTTTAGTGACGATTCAAAGTTACAATGGCATGGAAAAAAGTGAGTTATGACCATTTTTCATACTTCTGACTGTTGCAGCATCCCCATGGTCATGTGATTAAAATTCAGATGCTTGGCAATTGTTCATATTTATGATGGTTACAGTGTCCCAAGGTCATGTGATCACCTTTTTCATCTTTTTGGAAAGCAAGTGACTCACTTAACATCTATGGCAAGAAAGGTTGTAAAATGGGACAAAATTCACTTAACAAGTGTCTCGCTTAGCAACAAAAATAATTGGGCTCAATTGTGGTCATAAATCGAGTACCACCCTATAGTCCTTCTGTTTACTTTTAAAAAGCTTGATCTTTAATCTTGTCAAACAACATCCCACAAATTTATTTCTTGTCATTTTCTCTGTGTCCTTTCAGGAACAGCTTCAGTACTTTAACATGTCCTTTCATAAATCCAAAATAAAAGTTTTTCAAATCCTTCTAAATTATTATTTGTATGTTTCCCTTTAGTTATTCAGATACCAGCCGGCTTCAAATGCAAATCATTGTAACATCCATCTCCATATCATTCCTATAATTTAGCATTTTAAATCCATTTTCAAATCCACAGCATCTTTTTCATATCAATCTCTAGTCTGGCATTTTTTAAAAACCCGTTTTCAAATCCACATTCATATCAGCCTCAGTCTCGGTTTTATCCAGTAAAATCTGTTCTTCTTTTACGTATATTCTCTGTTATATCCATTTTTATACTATCAGACAATCTTGTAATTTCTGAGAACATTGTTCCCCAACAGCCTTCATATCTTCAATATTCAAATAGTATTGTAGTACTGTGAATATAGGTTTCTTCTTTTTTATTATAATTTTTTATTTTTTTTCTGATTCCCACTAGTCAATCTTCAATGTCCCATATATTTATTTTCCAATCAGAAAAAACTTTCCCATGAGATTTTTTTACATTTAATTTAAAAATCTTCATAAATTCTTTTATAAAATTTTAAACAATCCAGAAGAAATAATCTTTCAAGTCCATCTAGTCCCTTAACTTTTCAAAATCAACTTTCTAGTTCTCCTTTTGCTATTTTATAAAAATTAAAGGTTACCTTTTTAATCCTTAGCTTACATAAAACTTATTTCATCCAGGGTGGAAACCCTTGTGGGGAAACACTTGTGGTATGATAAAACTTACCCTTCAGAAGATTTTTAACATCCAGAAAATCACTAACAAGCAGCTTCCTAAAGCAGTTAGATAGATAGAATTAGATAGAATTCTTTATTGACCAAGGAATTGTCTTCAGTGCATAAGTTCTCAGTATACAAGCAGCAAGTGATAAATCATGATCATAATCATAAAATACAATCACTATAAATCATAAGATATAACACTCAGTGATAATCATAGGATACGAAATAAGCATTATAAATCATACTAGGATGCTAAATAAACAGTCAATATAAATTATAAGATACAAGGAACAAAGTTATTGTCATAAGAAGATAATGAAATGGGTTATAGGAAAGATGAGAAGACTGATAGTAATACAATAGTTAGAGAGTAGGCAAATCCAGCGTTCATTTGAAGGCACCCCCATCCGCAGCTTAAACAGGATAATTTCCTCCCAGAGCTCAAACTGATTGGAGATTACTATTTTTCTATCCCTTTATGGGGAATCTCTGTGTGGAGCAAATGTGATCCTAGCCCTGTCCTTGATCCAGAGAGTTCCAAAGAGCCAATCCATTGGCTCCATTCTCATAGAGCCTTCTTCAATCCACCATTGCTTTCCCCTGAAGTCCTTATAGTCAGCAATGTATAGTATTAGTATTCTGTGCTCAAAAGTTCTAATTGTAATTAGAAATACACATGATGATTCTATGTGTAATATGACATACTTTGGTATTTAAGAAAAAGAAATACATAATAGAAAGACCAGGGCTTTTTTTGTCATAGAACGCCCAGAACGGAGTTCCGGCACCTTTTTTGGATGGAACCTTGTAGGGTAGGCAAGGCAGGTTGTATGACATGTGTGAGTTCCGGCACCTTTTTTTTTTTTTTAGAAAAAAAGCACTGAGAAAGACAGTACCAAAATTGATAGAAGGTGAGGAGGAATTCATGTGATTTAAAGAATCACCATGTTAGGGTAGAGAAGACTTTTCCTGCTCTGTATGGGAGCCAACCTCTAGAGCAGCTTTTTTCAAACTTGGCTATTTTTAAGATGTGTGGACTTCCGATTCCCAGCATGTTACCTGGGGAATTCTGGGAGTTGAAGTCCAGGCATCTTAAGGTTTGAAAACCACCATCCTAGAGTTTTCTCTTATGGTTCTTTAAGCCAGACTTGAACTAGCAACTTTTGAAATGGAATGTTTTGACATAAGACTGTGCTTTGTATGGGAGGCAGATAATGAAGGTAGGAACAGGAAATAGGAAACAAAGGTAATATGGATCAGTGTTCAATATCTAAGGCTGCCATAAAGAAGATGGGGTCAACCTTTTTTTCAAAATAGCTGAAGGCAAAACAAGAAGCAATGGATGGAAACTAATGAAGGAGAGAAATAAGGAGAAATTTCCTGACAGTTAGAACAATTAATCACTGGAACAGCTTGCCTTCTGAAATTGTGGGTGCTCCATCACTGGAGGTTTTTAAGAAGAGACTGGACAGCCATTTGTCTGGAATAGTATCAGGTCCCCTGCTTCTGCCTGGGGTTGAAATGAAGATCTCCAAGGTCCCTTCCGATTCTGTTTTTCTGTTAAATGCTATTTTATATTCTATTTTGAATGCAGTGCTTACAGATATTTCTCTCCTAGTAATCTGGGACTGTTAATATGTTTCTGATATCAGAACGATGGTATTTAAAGTGGGCTGAAAAAGAGAATAATTTCAGTCCAATATAGCTGTTAGCATTAATTGGGGTCAGATAGGGCAGATGACACAAGCACTCTGGTTGAGACAACTGCTGTTAAACTCATTTTGCTCATGAGTATTTTGGAAAAGGAATATTTGCCTCCCCAGTTGAATACATTTTTTAAAATTTTGATGTAGCTGAGTGACTCTAATGGTCTGCTTTTGCAGCATGCAGCCCAACATACAAAGAAAGTGGTCCACTATATATTGTTGAGTGCTCCTTGGAGTGTGCTATGTTATTACGCTGAAGACCTCAGGCTGAGAGTTCCCTTGCAGGTAAGAATGCTATGAAACCTAATACCCCTGGATCAAATTTTGCTGCCAGCTAAAATCATTTATTATATTCTGATCTCAAGAAAGAATAGCTTGGAGATTTTAGTTGTTTGTTAGTTGTATTACATTAGACTGCAGTTGATCAGAAGGAAGTTGCTTATTTAAACATCACTTCATAAAAAAGAATGTCTCGATGTGGAAACTACGAGCTTGACAGAAAGGCAGTCCATATCCCTCCTTTGCAGTATCTTCCTTTTGTGAACAGTGATTTTTGTTCATTTAAATGTTTTGTTTTTATTTACTTTTTGTAAACTGTCCAGTATCTTGGGAAGCTCAGCAGTATAATACAAGTTTCTATAAGTAAGTAAATAAATAAAAGAAAAAAAATATGCAAAATGTGTAGGAGAGGATCTGTTTTAACTATGTTACCAAAAAATCAAAAGCAGCCTGGCCAGCATCTTTTCTAACAGATGTTGTTAAAAAGCATAAGATTTCAGGAGCCATGTTTTACACAGCAACTGTATTTGTTTTTGCCCACTTAACAGAAATACTCAACTGATGGAATAAAAACAGTATTCACACGACTGAACTCCCCATCCAATGAGATCAATAGACAATAGTACAGGCCAATTCCCAAGGGAATTTATTAAAAGACAGACCAGAAAAAGAGAAACTAAAAGCCACTGGTTGACTCCTACAGTTCACTGTTCAAATCACACTAATGCATTATTAATAAACTACAGCTCATACTAGAAAATGACACTGCACTTATTCAGGCATTGGGTGGCAGGCCCCTATTTGCATACAGACAAGCATCCAATCTGAAGAATTTCACAAGCAAAAAGAATAGGATAATGCCAACATAGGTACCAAACTCTGCAACAACCCCAGATATCTACCTTACTCCCACATCTGTATCAACAGCCCCATCATAAGATCCAAATAGTACATACCAGAGATGCCTTCACATGCTATTCCTCCAATATAATATCTACTATCAATTATCAGTAATACCCCTCTAGATTCTATGTAGGACAAGAAGAACAAACTTTACAGAAAATAATTTATTGGATACAAATTTTATAGGATTCAAAAGGACATAGTAACAGAGCATTTCATCCATAGATAGACAGACAGACAGACAGATAGATAGATAGATAGAGAGAGAGAGAGAGAGAGAGAGAGATGATAGATAGATAGATAGATAGATAGATAGATAGATAGATAGAGAGAGAGAGAGAGAGAGAGAGAGAGAGAGAGAGAGAGATGATATAGATGATATAGATATAGATATAGATATAGATATAGATATAGATATAGATATAGATATAGATATAGATAGATAGATATAGATACACACACACACATAATCTTAAATCCTTTAATGGAAATGTTAGTAAAGATGCTAGCAAACTCTTTCTGATTCTTTGCAAGTCATATTGTGCATTTTTCTCTAGAAGATAGGATAGCATTGACTTACAGCATCCTTCTATTCCAGCTAAGATAGTAACAGCTTGTAGAGTATATGAACAGTGGATTCAACAAATAATGATGCAGGGGAAAAACTGTGAAAATTGGAGGAAAAAAGGCATAGAAAGAAACAAGTCTTGTCCTTTTCTCTTCACCCCACCTCTCCCCATTACTCTTAATTTTTCCAGTGATAGTTTTTATCACTATTTCTTTTGATAAAATGAGAAATGAGCGTTCTATGGAACAAACAGCTCTTCACTAATCTCTAATGTCTATTTTCTATGATCATGCACTGAACATTTCTATGTGTGAGTGTAAAAATAAATTATATATATTTAAAGGATTGAGATGGAATAAAGGAAGCTATATCAGAAACTCTCCCTTCTTTTTTGTTATGCTTTTGTTCATAAATTTAATAATTTTGATTTCCAATCTCTGTCTCTCTGTGTATGTGTGTGTGAGAGAGAGAGAGAGAGACTACAGAAAATGAGGCCTCTTGTTTAGTATATTTCTTTTACTGTATCCCAGGCTATGCCCATTGAACCTGAAATCAACTGGTCTCACAGGATTCTGATGAAACTGGGCATCCCTAATTTACTCTATGATGAGGTTCCTGACATTCCCTTGGATAACTACACCTGTCATTTTAAAGCAAACAAGTTACCCTGGTAAGATTTTGGTATGAATTTTCTTTCTTTTATCTTTCCTCTTTTTAAACTATACTGATTTTTCCAAGCTTACAGTTATTATCCCCTATTTCATTATAATTAGATTATAATAGTAACATTGCCTAACTGTAATATCCCAATATTTGCTCTTTTCTCAAAAGGAAGTCATGCTGAGCATCAGTCTAGTTATATAAAGAAAAATCAATCTGTCTCTTGCAAATACTTTTATCAGAAAAACCCACATTTCATGCTTCATCCTTTTTCAGAGCTCAGCAGCATTTTGCAAAGACTAGGTTTTTCAGATACATCACTGCAAAATCTCCACAATTTGTACAGTGATGTTTAATATTGTAGTGCTTTTTAATAATAATAAATAATTTGGGCTGATTTCTATTATATACATTGATTTTAACAGATTATACATACAATTCTATACGGGATTTTTTTACCTTTTCATAAATGTATCTCCCCCTTGCATCCTGATTTATATAGGTATTCATGACCACAAGCTTATTATTCTTGAACAGCTTCAGTACTTTTACTACTCTGATTTGCTTTTAACTTAGAGGGGAGAAGGAAAAGAAAGAAAATTAATTCTTGGCTGCTTGGAATTCGAGCACTTTTGCACTTTTCCCAATTGACATCTGGCTTGTTCCTTCCAAATGCTGTCTCAGCCAGTCTGTCCTTCAGATCACAGCTTCTAATTGTACAGGATTCTTAGCTGCTGATTCCTCCTCCAAAGTGCCTGGATTCCATCAGTCCATGCAGTTCAAACAGAATGTTAGCAATGTGCAATAATCTCTTCCATTGTCTAAAACAGACATGTCAAACACAAGGCCCGGGGGCCGGATCCGGCCCGCGAAGTGGTTTCATGTGGCCCGCGAAGCCATCCTGGAAACAATGAGGGAACGGCCCCCACTGCCTTGGCCCAGAGACCCTCCTTCTGCCAGAGACCCTCAGATCTGTCCCACTCCTGCCCGGGCCCCCATAGGCAGCCTTGATGCGAACGATGTAGAGCTGGCCATGCCCATCCAGTAGGCCATACAGACTCTAGCCACGCCCACCCAGTAGGCCACGCCCACCCAGGCCACACCCACCTGGCCCCTTGAGGGCAACCGCAATGCTGATGCGGCCCTCATTGAAATTGAGTTTGACACCCCTGGTCTAAAACAAAAGCCCTTTTTACATGATTTCACCAAAGGCAGATGTGCCTGCTCTTAGGCAGGAGACTTCTAAATGTCTACATGGATGTCTACACTTTGCATGGATGGAGTAAATAAACATAGTCCCTTACCCTTGAGATTAGGCAGGAACAATAAATGTTGCAGAGAACACAAGAAGCAATGGATGGGAACTAATCAAAGAGAGAACCAACCTAGAACTAAGGAGAAATTTCCTGGTAGAACAATTAATCAGTGGAATAACTTGCGTCCAAAAGTTGTGGGTGCTCCAACACTGGAGGTTTTTAAGAAGAGATTGGACAACCATTTGTCTGAAATGGCATAGGGTTTCCTACCTGAACATGGGGTTGGACTAGAAGATATCCAAGGTCCCTTCCAACTCTGTTATTCTGTTATTCTGCTTCATGCGTGCCTGTCCCACCAACAGAATAGTAATACCCAGTACTCTTGAATGCTTTCTTGACATAGTAAAGAATTATAAAATTTTCCTAGTATTCTCCCTGCTGTGTATATTGGCTTCCAGAATTCAGTGCTTTCCTACCTGTGCCAGAAATAGCCAAGCAAAATCTATAGCAGCCTGATTAGCACATTGCTCTAAATATGGTTTGTTTGCTTATCTTTTAGCATGAGGTACAAGCCTATCCCAAGAAAGCTTTTTATTTTTCGCACTTAACTGTACTTTAGATGCACAGCTTAGAGGTTTATGAAATTAGCATGATTTAACCATCATATTGGGGACGCGGTGGCTCAGTGGGTTAGGACGCTGAGCTTGTCGATCAGATGGTCGGCAGTTTGGCGGGTCGAATCCCCAGTGCCGCGTAGCAGAGTGAGCGCCTGTTACTCGTCCCAGCTTCTGCCAACCTAGCAGTTCGAAAGCACGTAAAAATGCAAGTAGAAAAATACGGACCACTACGGTGGGAAGGTAGCAGCGTTCCGTGCGCCTTTGGCGTCTAGTCATGCCGGCCACATGACCACGGAGACGTCCTCGGACAAGCGCTGGCTCTTCAGCTTTGAAACAGAGATGAGCACCGGCCCCTAGAGTTGGAAACGACTAGCACGCATGTGTGGGGGAGCCTTTACCTTTACCTTTTTAACCATCATATTGTTTTCTGAACCAATCAAGAGCCATGCATTTTCCTAGTTTATTTCTGTTCTCAGCTCAAAAATGTGGACATGATAATATAGGCAAAGAATAATATGGGCAAAGAACTTGGATATAATATAGAATTAGAAGACTGGCAAAAATTATGGGAAAGAAATGGTAAATTAACTAAAGCAGTGGCATAAAAAGAAAAGAAAATGTTTTACAGATGGCATATGACACCTGTGAGATTAGCAAAAATGTTTAAAAATACTTCAAATAAGTGTTGGAAATGCAAACAAGTACCAGGTACTTACTATCATATCTGGTGGACATGCCCTAATGCAAAAAGATTTTGGGTAAAAATTCATTTATGGTTGGAGAAAATGGCTAAAAAACAGATAGACTTTAAGCCGGAATTATTTTTGTTAGGAATAATAGGAGCAAATTATGAGAAAGATTGTATATATTTAATTCTACACGTATTAACTGCAGCAAGAATTGGAAAAGTGAAAAATTACCAACTGAAGAAGTATTGATTAAGAAAATTTTAGAATGTGCAGAAATGGACAGATTGACTTTAAAGATAAAAAAGAAAGAAGACTCAGTGTATTTTAGAACATGGGATAATTTCTATCAATGGCTAGAAACATGAGTTAGAGAGAAAGGAATATGATATGTAACTTTGAATATATATTAGTAAGAAGAAGACTATGGAGTGATTAATTAACATATTGTTTATGATAAACTATTATCTATTATTTTTTCTTAAACACATGAACCCAGACATTATTCTGTTTACTAAATATTGACAATGTTATTTGGAAAAACCCTAACCCCAACCCTAATCCTAACCCTAACCCAAATCCCAACCCCAATACCAATTCCACCTCATTCCTAACCCTATAAAAACTAATAAAATTTATACAAAAAATGTGGACATTGGAAGAAAAATTGGAGAGGAAACAGAGTATTATATTCATCAGTAAGACTAGAATCACACTTTGTAGCAGGCAATAAGGCAATATGTTTTGAACAGCAACATGTGAAAAATTTATAGTTGCACACAGCTTTATAGTTTAACATTATGAGTAGTGCCATTAACCATAGTTAACTTAAGGCAAATATGGATTCATGCTAGGTGTTATCACAATCTCTTTTATTTAGTTTTTTTTTGTCTGGTAATTTATCAGTGTTTTTTTTCACCCAGGTTCCGTGGGAGTGATAACCATGAGACCTTCTTCAGTAGTACACAACGGCATAGAATAGTAAGCACGGAGTGAAATAAATGCAGAGTAACATGTGTATATGTGTGCAGCTAATCATAGTGCTGTATGTTAATGTTAAGAAGTATAATTAAGGGCTACTATTGGAGCTCTGTCTTCAGACATTAAAATGTGTAACGTGGGTGATGTTGCTTTAACTGTGGAAATCAAAGTATGGCTTCCTTTAACTCTTCTTTGCTTTTCTCCAGCTGTATGAGATCCTGTCTACTATATCATATGGCAATCCAAAGGCAGGGCAGGTTGGAATAGAAAGGCTGCTGAGTGAGGAAGTCTTCACAGCTGCATTTCCACTACATGAGGTAAGTTTGCAAGCATCATTCCCAGTCCTCTCTGATAGGAACTCCTTAACCAAATTGACAGCACTTGTATTGAAAGTATCTTTTGAGAAATCTGAAGTAACTTACCATCTAGTGTTGTTTCCAGACTAACATAATAGTTTAAGTGCTAGTGATTTGGGACAGTTTTATATCTTCAGTTTAATGAGACAAAGCCAGTGGACATTGAAGAGTGAGTAATGGTAAATCTTTTGCACTCGGAGTATCACACATTCAGAAAATGACTAATTTGATTCTGCTGGTATGTGATACCTCACCCCCTAATAAAAGAGAAACAATTCTCTATCTCCCCCACCCCACCCCAATCTAGGCCACACTCAGCAGCAACACCAAAGCTGGGCCTGAAGTAGAGACTAGGCCCTTACTTCAGCCCTAGCACTACTATTGCAGGCATCTGCATAGCAGCAGCCACCAGGGGGTGTTGGCCTGGACGGTTTTGGCGGGAAACCCAGTGTTGTGTATGTAAATAGTTGCAAACAAGGGAATTAGCAGATTGCAATATAGCTGGGGTTAGAGCGGGAGATTCAGGTGCAATCATTGGTTGCAAATAACAAGAAGCGGGAAAATAGACTCCGATGATTGGTTACAGTTCAAACAGTTCCACTATAAAAGGTTGCAACAATTGACAGTTGACAGTTGACTTTGTGTATTTAATAAACTCGTTCATTGCAAAAACCACTCTGAGTCCTCGTCTATCAGAACCAAACAATTGGCGACGAAGGTGGGATAGACAGAAGACCAGAGAATTGGCGGAATTGTCGCGCAAAGGCGGCAAATTCGAAAACGAGTCACAGTCAACCGAGCGGCCGCGGCGGAATAAGGAAAAATTCTCCGAATGGCGCAAATCGGGTCATTGAAGGAATTCGACCCAAACTTTCCCGAGGATTGGGAAGAATACATCGGACAAGTTGAAGGGTTCCTGCTAGTGAACGGAATCACAGACGACCGAAAAAAGGCGGCAGCATTATTGACGATTTGCGGCACACCGGTCTATAGAATCGCTGTCGGACTGTGTCAACCGCAACCGGTCTCAAGCGTGCCTTATGCCGACCTCTTAGCCAAACTTAAGGTCCACTTTACACCTAGAAGATCCGAACTCTTCTGGCGGCGCATCTTTGAGAAAAGGAACCAGAGACCGGGAGAATCCATACAAAAATTTGTCGCTGCCGTCAGGGAAGCCGCAGTATGATGTAAATACGATAACTTAGAAATAAGAATTCGGGACCGAGTAGTACTGGGCTTGCGTGATGAGCAGCTACAAAACAGAATAATCGCCAAACCCACCGGCGATCTGCAGGAGGTGATCGATGAACTGTTAACTTACGAATCTACTGGGTATCGCGACCCCCCCCGCAGTAGCATGGCAGTGTCGTCCGAGATCAACCAAGAGGGCTATGGGGACTGCGGGGAGGTGGACCAGCAGTGGGAAGAAGATATTGCTGAAGTCTCCAGGCGATTCGGAAAATTGGCGCCAAGACCACCCAGAAGTGAGGGGCCTGAACCTAACCGACGGCAACAACCCGCAACTCCGCAAAGACAAGCGACAGGGGCACAACGACCATGGAGGGACACCGCAACCAGACCGCGCGACAACGACAACCAAAACCGGTGTGGCAGCTGCGGGGGCAACCATCCCCGCGCATCTTGCCGATTCCGTACTGCAAAGTGCAGGGCGTGTGGGAAGACCGGCCACATCCAGGCCATCTGTAGGAGCCGTGCTCGCGACAACCGCCTTCACGAAGTCGATGTGTGGCCCGAAGGTAAGGTAACCCCTTACTTTAGTGGCAAAGAGACCCCTAGACCCCGGGTTAAAATTCCAAATCTAGGGGAGGTGGCGCGTGTCAATCGCAGGAGGAATGGGAAAAACAGCAATTTTCCAGAAGGAAAATTAAAAATCATAGTCCATCTGCAAGGGGTTCCTTGCAGAATGGAAATAGACTCAGGGGCTTCAGTGTCAATAATTTCCAGTGAAACCCTTGAGAGGATTGAACAAATAAGTGGAAGGAAAATTCCACTTAGTTCAACAAAAATTCAATTAACTGATTTTCAAAAAAGCCCAATAAAAATAAAAGGGAAGATTAGCCTTAGTGTTAAATTTAAGGGATTTAAGGGGGTTTTAGATTTAATAGTTACTGAGGGGCATAGGACTAGTCTAATCGGCCTTAACTGGTTCCCTGCCCTGGGCATTTGGGTCGGGGGAATAAATTCAGTAATTAAAAATAAGACCCTCGAATCAGTCTGCAATGAATTTGCAGACGTATTCGATGGATCTCTCGGTAAATACAAAGGGCCCCCAATTAAATTTAATCTAGACCCCTCAGTAAAACCTATCAGGCTTAAGGCCCGAAGGGTACCTTTCGCCCTGAAGGGAAAAATCGAGGCCGAGCTCGACAGGCTTGTAGGCCAAGGAGTATTAGAACCTGTTGAGGGTGGTTTGTGGGAAACGCCGATTGTCACACCCCTCAAACCCAATGGGGATGTGAGAATCTGCGCTGACTACAAAGCCACCCTGAACATTGGAATGAAAAAACATGCTTACCCGGTCCCGACGGTGAAGCAGGTCCTCGCCACGATCCAGGACGGCGCCATGTTTGCCAAGTTAGACTTGGCGCATGCGTACTTACAATTGACTGTTTCTGAAGAGGCTGCAGAAGCACAGACGATTGTTACCCACAAGGGGGCGTTCCGGGTCCACAGACTGCAATTCGGTATTGCAGCAGCTCCAGGCATCTTTCAAGAAGTGATGGAAAGGACCTTAAAGGGCATACCTGGTGTATGCCCTTACTTTGATGATGTCTTGATAGCTGGAAAAAATGAGGAAATGTTAGTAGAGCGGCTGGAACAGGTATTGGGCAGATTTAGGAGGGCTGGATTGAAACTAAAAAAGGAAAAATGTTCCATAGGGGTTAGGTCCACTGATTTTTTGGGGTTCAGGATAGACAAGTATGGAATCCATCCTACCCCTGACAAAATTAAAGCAATTAAATGGGCTCCTGAACCAAGGAACAAGGCTGAACTACAAGCCTTCCTTGGCTTAGTAAACTTCTACCATACGTTTGTGCCTCACAAGGCTGCCATTGCAGAACCCCTCCACAGACTATTAGATAAAAAGGCTCCTTGGCAGTGGCTGAACAAACATAGAGTTAGTTTCCAAACTTTAAAGGACATTCTTTCCAGCCAATCAACTGTAACCCACTTTATAGAAAATAAACCTATTTACCTAGCGTGCGATGCTTCACCTTATGGTGTAGGGGCTGTGATCAGCCATTTAGACAACCAAGGGATACAAAGACCAATCGCATATTATTCCCGGACACTAACCAAAGCCGAGCGGAATTATGCTCAGATAGACAGGGAAGCATTAGCAATTGTGGCAGGAGTAAAAAAGTTCCATGACTACCTTTATGGTAGGAACTTTACCATACTGACTGACCACAAACCCCTGTTGGGACTGTTTACCACGGATAAACAGACTCCCCAAATCATGTCACCCAGGATGCTGAGGTGGTCCATTTTCCTCTCAGCATACTCATTTTCTCTCCAATACAGACCGGGCAAGGACATGGGACATGCTGACGCCCTTAGCAGACTGCCATTAAACATCACTGAGGATGACCCTGCCCCTGTGGGACAAATAATGTCCCTACAGGACATTCCGGACTGGCCTTTAACCGCTAAAGATATAGCTGTGGCAACAAACAATGACTCAACTTTAAAGAGAGTAATGGCCTGGGTCCTGAGTGGGTGGCCTAATGCCAATCCGGATGCCAAGTACATTCCCTATTTCAGAAGGAAAGATGAACTGTCAGTTCATTTGGGATGTTTACTGTGGGGGAACCGTGTGGTTATTCCAGAAATCCACAGACCAGCTATTTTATTAGAATTACATGAAGGACACCCAGGAATAGTACGTATGAAGGCGTTGGCTAGGAGCCACTTGTGGTGGCCAAGACTGGACAACGACATTGAGGAATGTGTTGCCAATTGCCACCTGTGCCAACGTTCTAGGCCTGAACAACAACACATTCGTACGCATAAGTGGGAGCTGGCTAGAAATCCTTGGTCCAGGATTCATATTGACTTTGCTGGACCCTTCCAGGGGTTAACATTTCTGGTGGTTGTAGACAGCTTCTCTAGATGGCTAGAGGTAGTACCAATCAGTTCATTGACTTCAGGTAGAACAATACAGGTATTAAGGGGCCTCTTTGCCACTCATGGGTTACCGGATGTAATTGTGTCAGATAACGGGTCACAATTCACCTCTGTTGAATTCCAGGATTTCCTCAAGGCCAACTCGATTAAACACAAGACATCAGCACCCTTCCACCCATCCACCAACGGCTTGGCTGAACGAAATGTGAGGACCACGAAAGACGCTTTAAAAAGAATCATCCGAGGTGACTGGCATCAAAGACTGGCCGAATTCTTGCTGACCCAACACACGACTCCATGTACTGCTACTGGCAAAAGTCCAGCCGAAATGAGGTGGGGAAGGAGACTAACCACCAAATTGGACAGATTACACCCGGACAGACTTCTACCAAGTGCTGAGCTGGACATTCCTAATAGAACATTTAAAGTGGGGGATTTAATCTGGGCCAGGAACTATGCACAAGGGGACAAATGGATCCCAGGGGTGGTTACTGAAATATTAGGTCCTCTGTCGTACACTATTGAGGGGGAAGGGAATAGGATCAGCAAAAGATACATAGATCAGCTGAGGAAGAGAACTAGCGGATGTGTACCAGTAGAAGGGGATCAAAGTATATTTGGGGGGAACAGTACATCCTGGTTCGGTGATAACAACATGCCAGATAGTGGGGTAGCAGAAATGCAAAATAACTCATCCCCTGGTAACCAACAACAACAATTTAGTCAGTTTGACTCGGAAATACCCCTGCGGTGTAGGCCAGTGACCGCTGATCTTCAAACACAAACAAATCCACAAAACAGCAACAGGGAAACATCAGAGTCAGGTAACCAAGAGCCAAGGTCCAACAGAGACAATCAGCCAAGCAGACAATCAGGAAAAGGTGTTCCTAGCAGCCAGGGCAATAGATACCCTTCTAGAATCCATAGGCCACCAAAATATTTAAAGGATTTTGTACATAAATGACAACAACTGGGGGGTAAGGGGTGTTGTGTATGTAAATAGTTGCAAACAAGGGAATTAGCAGATTGCAATATAGCTGGGGTTAGAGCGGGAGATTCAGGTGCAATCATTGGTTGCAAATAACAAGAAGCGGGAAAATAGACTCCGATGATTGGTTACAGTTCAAACAGTTCCACTATAAAAGGTTGCAACAATTGACAGTTGACAGTTGACTTTGTGTATTTAATAAACTCGTTCATTGCAAAAACCACTCTGAGTCCTCGTCTATCAGAACCAAACACCCAGTTTCGGTGGGAAACCTAGGGCCAACCCCATTGGCTAGCCGCCTACCTGGCCAGGTATATAAGGAGGCCAGGTAGCCCTTGTTCTCCAGTACGAACCCCCCACAATAAAGAGCTGAACACGTACTCTGGCTGGCGTCTCTTCCTTGCGTCGGACCCACTACATTACAATTGCCACTCCAAAAGGCTGCCTTCACTATTCCCTAATGTGCATGAGCCTTGGGGAATGGTGCAATTGCTGCATGGCCTGCCATTCCCCAGGATCTCCCATGTACTGCTTACCTTCAGGCAGTGTTCTTTTTATATTGACAGGCTCCTGTGGCCTATCCAAGGCTGCTCTACATCCCACAAGGCCTTTGTCTTTGAAGCAACTCCAGAGAAACTTCTTCTGTGGCCTCTGCAGCCTCTGAACACCGTACAAAAGCACACATTGTTTTTGCATAATATTTGGAGGGTCTGGGGACCAAGTGAGTTCTGGAGGGTATGGAGGCAGCACAAAAACACATCCCACTCTAGCACAACCTTTGCAGCTTCCAAAAGTTTCACAAAAGCATACCCCACTCTCACACAATTTTTGGAGGCTCCAGAGGCCACGTGGCTGACTGTGGCAGAACAGACCCTCAGCCTTCTAAATTTGGGCAAGAATGGGGTGTGCTTTTGAGAATAGTTGTCAGGTTTTGGTGAATGTTGACATGTCACCCAAAACATCTTGTTGTGTCATCTTTGTTAAAAAAAAGTTACAAGTAAAAATTTAAGAAGTATAATGTATGTATTCCTAAGTATTATATATAATTATGATTATAGTTTTAATGTTAATGGCTGTTAGTATTAATTATTGCATTTTATAAAGTATTTACACTGTACAAGAGAGTTCATGTAAAATGCAACATACACTATACAGATTTGTATTTTATGTGGATAATATTCTCTACCAAAGGGCCCATACAAGATGTCATCAGAAGAAGAGCCCACTTGTCTACCTAATCAGAGGCAGATTCTTTTCCATTATTGGGCCAAGTGGAGTAAATGGAAAAAATACCAGCCTTTGAATCATATCCGCAGGTACTTTGGAGAGAAGATTGCTCTCTACTTTGCCTGGATTGGTGAGTACAAACTCTTTCAATGGATCCACAGCTTTCTGACTTCTGAAATTATGTAGATGCTCTACTTCTTTCCCCCCTGTGAATAAAGTTATCTTTAAATGTGTTTACTTGCTCCACAGGCAGAGTTATGTCAGTCAGTGAACATATTATATTATGCAGATTACTAAAAAAAGTTATGTTAAAAACTAGTAACCCCCAATGATAAGCAAAACATTGAGATATATCAACACATAGAAAATATATGGTTTTGCAATCATTATTTCTTGTTAAGAAATCACGGGAATTAAAATTATTTACAACTAAGTCTAAATGCTCAAATCCACATTAAAAGATAGTGTTATCTTAGAATTATATCATCAGGTATATTGTATAGGATATACAGTATATCCTATATATCATGCCAAGATATAACCTTTGCTCTTCTCCAGAGCTTGGGAGAATAAACAGCTATAACAGCTTCATAAAAGTCATCAGAATGGAGTCATCAAGATCTCTGGGGGATTTCAGAGGGCAAGTGCCATGACAGAGAAGGCATGTTTCATGGTTCCATAAGAAGGTACTGTATAAGTGATGGGACCCAGAATGCAGCCACTGTCCCTGTTTGCATTGGATGGGCAGAAAAAATGAACACAGATGGTCCCACAAATAACCAGACCTTATGCCATGTAAGTCTTATAGGTGGTAACTGCGCCTTGAATTGCATTCAGAAGGCAACCAGTAACCAGTGCAGCTCACAGAATAGTTGGATCACACAAACATAATCAGACATGCCCAACATTGCCTGTGCTACCACATTGTGGGCTAATTGTAGCTTCTAACTTGTCTTCAGGTAAAGCGCCAAGTAGAGCACGTTACAGTAATCCATTTGTGAGGTGACTAGCATGAATTCCTAAAAGCTGAAAAGATTGACTATGACTACCTTCTGCTTATTTCTTTTTCTCTATGGTAATCAAGTATAATCACCAAATCTAACTATCTCTAATTGGGTCCCAGTCATATGGCTCTGAAATAGTACTATATAGTACTGTTACTTTTGGGATAGAAAGAACCAAAGATAAATTGATAAAAACACATGGACCCGGTTAGTAGTAGCAGATTAAATGTAACCAGTTGTGTTGTTTCTGTTGGGAAATGTATGTATGATATTTGTCTTATTCTCTCCCATGCTCTATTACTACTTTTACAGTCCTGATACACTGAGTAAAACCCTTTCCCTATTATCTACCGAGCCTTAGGTTGACAAAGAACTATACCAGTGCAAAATTCACTGCCTCCATGTCTATACTGAATCTATTGCACCATTCTGACTTTTTGCAAATGGTGCTGTCAGGATACATACACAGCACAAGACTGATTGAATTCCCTAGCTTTGCTATTCTCCTTGTGTAAATCATCACTTTGCAGGAGAATATCCTCCAGTCACATCACTGAAACAGAAATGGAGCAAGCCCATCTGTAGGCTCCTTCCTGTGCTCTTCTTTTAGACTCTTATTTTATTGCCACTCGTTATAAACAGCAACAGTTTATAATCATGAAGGTTGATGAGACACAAGCATTCTTTATCTTCTTTTGCTTCCTTTTCTTTCTTTTCCTTTGTATTGGAAACAAATTCCAATTTCCAGACTGCATTGTGCTTTCTTGGGTGGAGAGATGTTGGTCCTGTAATTTCAGCTGTTAAACTCTTTCATGCTATTGTGCTATTCCACTATTCTGCAATATCAGCCATGCACTAAACCAGTAAGGGTCATAGACTTGAAGCACTTACAGTACTGCTTACTAAATGCTATTGTACAATTCTGATAGGTCACCAGAATAATTGTGCTGTGTCAGCTGTTTAGTAGACATTAACGAGAAGTGGTCTGCCAAGAGGGGACATGGTATATCCACATCATCTGAAATGTCCAATAAGCACTACTTTGATCCCATCCATACTAGTCACTACATTTTGCTTCCAATATAATGATTGTAATAATAATAATAATAATAATAATAATAATAATAATAATAATAATAATAATAATAATAATAATAATAATAATAATAATAATAATAATAATATAAGTTGGAAGGGACCTTGGAGGTCATCTAGTCCAACCCCCTGCTCAGGCAGGAAACCCTATACCATTTCAGGCAAATGGCTGTCCAGTCTCTTCTTAAAAACCTCCAGTGTTGGAGCATTCACCACCTCTGGAGGCAGGTTGTTCCACTGGTTAATTGTTCTAACTGTCAGGAAGTTTCTCCTTAGTTCTAGGTTGCTTCTCTCCTTGACTAGTTTCCATCCGTTGCTTCTTGTATAATGATATACAATATCCTTGATATACATAAAATTATTACTTTAATATTGGTAGAATAAGAATGACACTAGGTGAGGCATATAGCAGAAAACATTTTTTCCTGGCATATTTATGCTGTCTAGGGCAAATCCTAAAATGCAAGCAATAAAAAATTGTTTTGCTTTGATGAATATTTTGAAGCATTTGCACTTCCATATTTTAAACTTATTTAATACAGCACCATTATGAATGCAAGAAGTTAAATACATTTATTTCACAATAATGACTGCTTTAAAAAAAGATAATGTTTGTATGTAGATCTGCAGTCATAGATATTTTGCCACTTGTCTGCTGACATTAAAGTGGTTTTAAAAATAAAGAAAAAGTAAGGAGACTTAGTGAAAATTGATCCCAGACCAGTTTTCTACTACTATTACTTGCTATTTTCTGGATGATCTCAAGACGCCCAATTATTCTGGCTCCAAATTTGATCCTTCAGTTGCTGCTGTAGGGTTTTCAAGAGAACCCCTGCCTCTGGGGGCATATCTCAGTGATAGCAATTAATCAATCACACCTCAAGGAATATTTTCTGACCTGTTTCTTAATATTGAATAAGTTCCAGATAAGAGATTAAAACACAGCAAAAAACTAATTTACATTATATATTTGTTTGTTTGTTAAATTTATTTGTCACCCATCTCACCATGATGCTATTTCTCTCTCATAGGAGGCATTTGTTCTATACTAGTGCTAGGAACCAGTCTGGTTGTCAGAAACTTGTCCACTAACTTGCTATTAACAACCAGTCCCCAAGTTGTAACATCCTGTGATCTATTATTTGGTTTTTGCTGTTTTGCAAAATATCACAAACTGGACTTAGATTTTCTGGAGAGCAGGATGATAGTTAATCACATGGGGTAGGGCAGCATGGGTTCTGCTGAGAATGAATATGCCGTTGCCTCTCTTCCTTTAGGTTTCTACACAGCATGGCTTCTTCCAGCAGCTGTAGTGGGGACACTAGTCTTTGTAATTGGCATTTTTCTGATGTTTGATGACATTCCAACGTAAGTGGCAAACTTTCCTTTTTTTATCCTGTTTTTAGCAGATCTTCAGACAGCTTATATAGCAGCCTTTTCCATCAGCCAGCATGACTGACTAATCAGTCATCCTTTGCTTAAATATGTTCCTTAATATGTAAATGACAGACCTATAGATTTCTAACATTTCACCCCCAAGAGTTTCAATAGCACATTAGAGTCAGAGAATTATTAAAAAAAACAACATCCAACCTACCCCTAAAAGAAATGAAACCCAGCAAGCAAAACCAATAGAAAAGTTGTGGGGGAAGGGGATCTGGTACCATATTAGTTATTTTTTCCCCATTTTTGTTTTCTCTCCTTCTGAACTAGACAGGAGATCTGTTCCAGTGGTGACAAATATAAGATGTGCCCACTTTGCAAAGTCTGCCCTTATTGGAATCTATCTTCTGTCTGCCCCATGTTTCAGGTGAGGTTATAATGTTATGACTTGTTCATAAGCTTTATCTAAATCAACAAATTTATAATCGACTTCTCTTATTTCTTACTGACCTGGCAAAGAACAAAAATGTGGTCTACAGAACTCTCTCTGGGATAAAACCATGTTGCAATTCCCATACTTTGATCACTGTCATCTATTTACCTTTCAGTCAGAACTCTGCCATACGTACGAAACTAATTCACCTGTCGTTTTTGTATTCATTCTTGCTGCGATTCTTTTTGTAAGTGAGACCAGTTATCCCACTATCTTATTCAGGCAGAAATACAATCTTTACACATTCTTTAGAGTTGCATAGCCACTCTGTAAACAAACCTGTATGTCTTTCCCTCTTCATCTTCTTATTGAGAACTCACAAGAACTTTGTTAATGTGAGGTTGTTTAAACAGCCTTTCCTCAGTTGGTTTCTTTCTAATATGTTGCTTGAAATTAAGTTAAAGCTATATTCTTGTGGCTCAAACTCCCCCCCCCCCCGTCTCCCTTCTTTGAATGATTGGTCATTGGTTGCTTGTTTATAAAGTTAATAGTTTGCAGTTTGTAAAGTTTATGCTTTTAGCTATCTCTTCCAAAATAATATGATATATGTTCCATCTATTTAGCAATTCTAATATATGCATATGTTGCAACACTGGCAACTTGCAAGCTATTTTTGTTGCAAAGGCAATTTAGCTTACTTGTAGTTTTAGAGGCTGAACTTCAAACAGCTATAGGCCCATTTCTGTAACCCATGCTCAGTGACTATGCATGAAATAAAGAATTGAAGGAATATAGGTATGTGGTCATTGGCAAGAGACTAAGTAGATTCAGTTAACTATGCCATAATGTGGTGCTTTGTTTCGGACTTTTAAAATTATTTATTTATCATAAGATTTCTATGCCACCCATGTCACCAAGATGACTTGCCATACTGTGTAAGCATTGTACAACAGGTTTAATTACTTGGTGTATTGGACACAGCTATCCAACAAGCTTTTGGTTAAAACAATGTTTTGACATAACGTGGGAATCCAGCCACGGCTCTGCTCACTTCTCACTTCTCTTCCCTATCTGGGTATCTTGCCACATGCATAAGAACAATCCTTCCCTTTTTCCTCCAGGCTGGCCGTCTCTTTGACCATGGTGGCACTGTTTTCTTCAGCATCTTCATGTCTCTGTGGGCAGTCACGTTTCTTGAGTATTGGAAGCGAATGAATGCTACCCTGACATACCGCTGGGACTGTTCAGATTTTGAGGATATTGAGGTACTGAATTTAGAGGGCTTCTAATGTAACTTAAAATCCAAACTGGCATAAAATATTCATATTCCTCCTGTTATAGGAACGTCCACGACCCCAGTTTGCTGCTTTGGCTCCCATGACAACTTTAAACCCAATTACTGGAGAGGAGGAGCCCTATTTCCCAAAGCGGACTCGATTCAACAGAATGATCACTGGATCAATGGTCATCATCATTATGGTGAGGGAGGTCGGAAACCCCAAGTAAACTAAGATATGAGCTGTTTCTTCTGCTATGCCAATTGAATCATAATTTATTTTGCAAAACAATCTTTTTTCAGGCAAGGCATCTATGCAGCTTGTGGGGGCAACCTTTATCTAAAAAAAATGTATGTAAAAGAATTAATATAAACCATAAATATCTAGCAGATGTCCCTATTCTCTTGAACTACTGTAGTCAAAGGGAGTATCTCGAGGCATGATCAGAGAACAAGTGCTATTAGCCTAATACCCCCTCTTGATTTTCATGCATTTTATAGGACCATTGAAGGAAATGGAATAATCCAACTGCTATTCTTCTAAATGACCTCCTAGAGCAGGCATGTCAAACTCATGATGTCACGTGACGTTGCGTGATGTATCGCGACTTTTTCCCCATTGCTGGCGCAGTTTCAGTATAATGCATTTGGCTTGCGGGCCGGCAGTTTGACATGCCTGTCCTAGAGTATTCATCAAGCTTTGATTCTATTGAAGTGATAAAAACCTATTTGGCTATATTTAGTCTGGATTATTTCCTCTGTTAGAAAGTTTACCATCTGTTATTTACAATTTTTCTATTTGCTATTAATAAAAAGGTAAAGGTTCCCCCACACATGCGTGCTAGTCGTTTCCGACTCTAGGGGCCGGTGCTCATCTCCGTTTCAAAGCCGAAGAGCCAGCGCTTGTCCGAGGACGTCTCCGTGGTCATGTGGGTGGCATGACTAGATGCCAAAGGCGCACGGAACGCTGTTACCTTCCCACCGCAGTGGTCCCTATTTTTCTACTTGCATTTTTACGTGCTTTCGAACTGCTAGGTTGGCAGAAGCTGGGATGAGTAACAGGCGCTCACTCTGCTACGCGGCACTCGGGATTCGACCCGCCAAACTGCCGACCTTCTGATCGACAAGCTCAGCGTCCTAACCCACTGAGCCACCGCGTCCCTCCTTGCTATTAATAACTTCCATTAATTATGGTTATGGAAATATATGAACAAGTGAACAATTTCACTCTCCCAATATTTAGCAAAAATTATTTAACTTTCTTCATCTTTACTAAAATATGATTTGACTGGTTTGGACTAAGCAAAAGAACAAACATAAAGTTACTTGTGAATCCAACCACTATGGCTTATTTAAAAATCCATAGTTAAAATTAACCTTGGCTCAGAGAATGTAAGTACCATAATGATACATAATGCCAACCCATGTTAACCACGGTTTATTGAATAAACAACAATGGCTTGATTTACATATAATGCAAGCCACATGTGTGTTTGCAATGACACTAAGCTAAATATAAATCTATTATGGCTTAATATGTGTTCACATCTTGGATCTACATAGAGAGATGAATTGTTTATTTAGAGGAAACATATATGGATAATAAGGAAGATCAGCATTTTTTGTTCCAAATTCAAATCTAATCTTCCCCAACGCAGCATTCCTCCATCTATCACACCATATTTTATCAGCAGGAATCATTTTCAGCACATATGAAGAATAGTATATTGGGGCAACTTAATCCAATTGGCCACAGCCATGGTGACTAATTATTTGCAATAGTGAGACAACAAATGCACATTATTAATTCTTCTTCTGCTTGTCTACAGATTGCTGTGGTAATAATATTCCTGATTTCCATTATCCTTTACCGGGCCATCATTGCGGTAATTGTATCCAGGTCTGGGAACTTCCTACTTGTATCTTCGGTAAGGGAACTGTATGCCTCTATCCCTTTGGGTCTGGGTTTTGCTATTGGACTTCATTTGCATTTTTAACTCCTTTTTTCCTCCTAGGCTTCTCGTATTGCCAGCCTGACAGGCTCAGTAGTGAATCTCCTTTTCATCATCCTCCTCTCGAAAATTTACATTGCGCTGGCACTTTTTCTTACAAAGTGGGGTAAGTAAATTCTATTGGTTTGGACATCAAGCAAAACATCACTTCCAGCCCTATCTTTTAGCTCCTAGAACATAAAACTAGGTTTTGTTTATAGAAATAAGGTGGCTAAGGAGATGTAATGAAAACGAGGGCGTTTTGAGTCCTGCATTAAATGCATTTATCAACAACAACTTTAAAGCAAAAGTAAAATTTCTATAATGCAGTAAATTTCCAGTTTGAAAAAATTAAAGAGTTGTAGCATATTTCAAAGAATTACACTGTCATTTATTCAGCAGCATCAGGATTATTCAATAAATTGTTAGAAATTTATACCCAATTTCTGGACACTCCAAAACATTTGTAGTTTGGCTAGTGGTGGCCAAGCAGGGAAAGTTTACAATTTTTTTTACATCATCTACCTCCCCTAATCTGTTTCTTGGAATGTTGGGAAAATGAGCCAATATGGCACCAAATTGAACTGCAAAATTCAAGATTTACTCTAGATATTAATCCAAAGGAGCTTTTTCAAGAGGCAACTGGATTTTCTTGTTTTTCTTCGCTTCTCATCCAAGAAGCTTCCTCAGCTCTGACTGGATGGTGGGGAATGGAAGGATTTATATTCCCTGCAGACAGTTGGTCATTTGCATTCTTTTAGAGAGTCATTGAGCTGAAGAAGCTTCTTGGATGAGAAGTGAAATGTCTTCAAAGAAAAACAAGAAAGTCAAATCAAATCAAATCAACCTTTATTGTCAAAGCACAACATGTATACAATGAGATTGGCTGAGCCTCCCTTTGTGCACCCCCCCCAACACAACTCACAGTGAAGACAAAAGAAAAAAAATCCCTAACCCAGTGAATCCTACTAACAAACACACAATCTTATTGCACCATGTGAACTTATTGCACAATGCGCCGGCCCCACAAGTCTATCATACTATGTTAACATGGAGTTATTTTCCATTCAGGAGTCTGACAGCCCATGGGTAGAAACTGTTCTTCAGCCTGTTGGTGCGGCTGGCTGTGCTTCTATATCTCCTACCCGATGGTAGGAGAGTGAAGAAGTGCTGACCAGGGTGTGAGTTGTCCCTGAGGATTTTCCTCACTCTTCTGAGACAACAGGCCCTAGCATATCGTCTAGTGGTATCAGGGGACATCCCATGATGTTTTGTGCTGTGCTCACCACCCTCTATAGTGTCTTTCTATCTGCGGCTGTGAAGCCAGCATACCATACCATAATGCAAAGTGAGAGGATGCTTTCTATAGTGGACCGGTAAAAGGAGGTCACCTGGGTTATGTTGATTTTCCAGGTGAGATCTTCGCTGAGGTAGATTCATTTGGGACAACCATGACTTGAATGACTGATAGACATCTAGATATTACCCTCTAATCATATGGATTTTTGCATCCTACATTGATAGTTCTTACGTTAGGAAGTATAATTTGTGACTAAACATTTTTCTCTGGGTGCTGAATTCTTAAGAAATGTCATCTCCGCACTAAATTCTTAACTGCATTATATATGACATACATTTTGCACATATAATCATTGTAGCAGTATGCAGATATTTTGTCCTTGCCCAGAACTAATGCTGTCCAACCCCTCATACATAGTTGCTTCATCTGGAAACTTTAAATTAGGATCCTTAGTATCAAAAACATCCACTTGAATATAGGTATATCTTGAAAGATATCTGCATTCAACTTGCATAAATCAAGGGAATGTCCCACCCTTTCCCGCAATAGGTCAGACTTAAGGTTTAAAGAAAATGTAAAAAAAAAACCTTTAACCAGAACTTATTCCAACTTGCTTTGCCAACTTAGCCATAGTATATAATAACATGAAAATATTTTCAATGCACAGTTTATCTATACATTCAATGATGTGAAGATACATAAGAATACATGACAAAAATAAGGAATCGTTCAGAGAAACTTGAAGGATAAACACTATTCTAAATGATGCATTCATTTTTCTGCCACAGAAATGCATCGCACCCAGACCACATTTGAAGATGCCTTCACTTTTAAAGTCTTTATCTTTGAATTCATCAATTTCTATTCATCTCCCATCTACATTGCCTTCTTTAAGGGCAGGTAAATCTATTTATTTTATTTTATTTAACTTCTATAGCCACCCTCTCAAACAAGTCACTCTGGTGGCAAACAGTCATAAAAATCCCTTAAAACCAAATACAAGATAGATAGAAAGATGATAAAGATAGCTAGATGAATTGGATTACAATACCCATAATCCCAGGTAGCACATGACAGCTAGATTTATAAATGCTGTAGGCTCAGTACATCGTGGTAAGGTTATGTTGAAGAAGACTGTAGAATAACTATTAATATGATGCAGAAAGGGAAGGAAGTTTTATTTAAGTTCAAAAGATTATGTTTGGTAGGTATTTTTCCAGAGCATGAAGGGATGCAATAATTTAGAGAAATTATATGGCTGTTTACTCACTCTCGGTGACTCTGGGCAGCTTACAAAAATGTAAATTTATTGTATATCTTTCATATATTGGAAATAACCAGAATTATATGTGCTTGTGTACAGTATGCTGCATTTATAACTCATACTAATCCTGACACAATCAGTCTTGGATACAACACACACACACACACACATACACACACATACATACACCTACACACATACATGTATATGTGTGTATGTGTGTGTGTGTTACTAGTAAAAATCTTAAACAAAACACAAATACTGTACATCAGAGGCACCATTAAATTAGCCTAGCCAAACATCTGATGAAGTAATGCTGTTTTGATCTTTTCAAAATATATTGAAAGGGCATTTTACCCTGGAGAGGGGAGGAGAGTGTTCCATTAAATGGAGACCACCACTGAAAAGGCTTGTCATGTGGTTTAAGTTGCACGAAGCTGATCAGAAGGGGGACACACAACAGATTCTCTCTAAATAACCAGATTAGGCATATATATATTCAATTTTGGCAACATGTTGCCTGATATATCTTGATATTGCACTTAAACGTAACAATTCTGAGCCTCTCCAAAGAGAAAATGCACTTGTCTCCTCTGCAACATTCTTATTCCTGCCAGCCAGTTGATCATTTGGAGCACATCCTACAGAATGCTGGACCACTGAGAGTTTTTCAGAACCTACTGATAGCGCAAGCACAATCTCTATAAGTGTCTGAAAAAGTAGATTTGGTCTTGTCCCAGAGCTTACTGCTTGAGTGAAAACTGGAGGTTTTATTAACCTGGGAGGATAATTTCACAAAAGTTCTTAAACATGTCATAACAGTAATTCAACAGGATTCTTCATAACAGTGACAGAAAAATGGGGAAAAGTGAAGCATGTCTGCCATCTATTGTTCAGAAACAGTATAATAATGTAAATCTTAAATGGGTGTTACAGGGTAGGGTGCGTCTAACAAATATATTAGCATCTGGAATCAACAAGTGAACAATTAAACCCAATAGATCTCAATCACTACAAGAGTACAAGCTGTGAATGGTGATGCCTTTGGCCCTAGGCCTAGTTGAATATTACATTCAATCAAGCAGCAATAAACCAATTTGTGTGTCTGAGTGACTTGAAGCCAGTGTAGATTCCTGGTAACTACCAGAACACATCTCTGCCATTTTCTTGGCAAGATTTCAACACTGACTTGTCATTGCCTTTTTTCTAGGGCTAAAAGAGAGTGACTGGCCCAAGGTCACCCAGGTAGCTCCATGCCTAAGGCAGGAATAGAATTCAGTCTCCCAGTTTCTAGTTTTGTGCCTTCATCACTACACTAAAATGGCTCTTAATAGTCTTTAAAAATAATTGCTTGGAGGGAGGCGGTAGGCATAGTTTAAACTAGCATTTTTTTAAAAAAGCCAGAGACAGATTTTTCATTTCTTGCCCTTGTGCTTTTCCTTCTTCCCTTTCAGGTTTGTTGGTTATCCAGGCCACTATGACAAATTATTGGGCATACGCAATGAGGATGTAAGTATCTGAGAAGAGATGAAAAAGATGGGTTCTTGAATGAAAAAATGTGGAGGAATCCTTAGATCCGCAGATTCCTAGGCAAGCCATGCAAAGTAGATTGAATTGCAAGGTGACAAATATATAATTATTAAGGAATAGAGTCAGGCTGATCCCAACCAGTCCAGAGATAAATAGACTGTGTTAGCCTCATACCAAGGAGTGGATAGGTATCTTGTTAGAGCTTAAAGGAACGCTCTATCTATATCCACAACATATTTGTAAACATGTTAAAAGAGTCCACAACGTTCTGGGTTTCACCAGATGTATTTGAGAAGTTGACATGGAAAAGAGAGAGATGGTTCCGTTGCCTTTGAATGCTGCCTGCATATAGCCATAACAAATGGGCTGGTTAGTCACTGAATCTCATCAGCATGAATTTCATTAGTTATGTATAAGAGCCTTGGTGTAGCAGTGGGCTAATGCCTCCTTAAGTAACACCAGCTGCCTGCAATTAGTGCAGGTTCGCATCCCACCAGGCTCAAGGTTGACTCAGCCTTCCATCCTTCCGAGGTAGGTAAAATGAGGACCCAGATTGTTGGGGGCAATTAAGCTGACTTTGTAATAATGCCGCTTGGGAGGGGTGTGAAAGCCCTAATAAGCAGGCATATACATAGAATGAAGGCTACTGCTAAGCTTGTAAGCCGCCCTGAGTCTTCGGAGAAGGGCGGGATATAAATGGAATTTTTTTAAAAATGTATTGTGTAAAATACTTCTTTTTTTCCCAGCCTGACCCTTTTTGCTGAGTCAGGAAATGTTTACATATCTCTACCATTTTTTGCCTTCATTTTAAGCAAAAATCTCAAAATATATGTTTTCCTCTTATCATTTTCGTTGCCTTTTTATGGCCCTTACAGTCCTATGGTGATCTGAACTGTACACAGCTTTCTTAAGTATGAACTCATCATAGATTTACATATATATCAAAGAACCTTACTAGAATAGTATATTCTTAGTTCTCTTCTTAATAACTCCTCTTTATAAAATTTATGAGACATCTCCCTTTTCTTTATAATTATTCCATTATGGTAGTATGTGGTATTTCCTGAGGAAATGAGAGGACTGAGTCTAGTTCTCAACAAAAATGAAGAAGTTATAGCCTTGGGACCCCACAAATAGGAATCTCGTGGCTGAATGCTGCTCAATCACAAGTATTCTCCTTATGTAGAAAGGTGGATCTTGAGGAAAAGTATTCAGGCTTTCTGGTTTTGGTTAAGTTTTTCTTCCTGATAAATATGTTCCATTAACGAGGCCTTTATTCAACCCCTCCAATAATGTTGTACGATGCTTCAGTACATGAGTGATTGAGAATAGATGCCTACTGCATGCTACATATGAACTTTAAAGATTTCTACATAGGTATTCAGTGTTCATTAGGTAACCAGCCATATACAAAAGTCTCTCTCTGTTTTGTCCAGTGTGCTCCAGGTGGCTGCCTCATTGAACTTGCTCAGGAACTTCTTGTCATCATGGTAGGAAAGCAAGTAATTAACAACATTCAAGAAATCCTTATCCCGTGAGTGCTATGCTTTGATCTGATACTTTTGCTATCTATTCATTCCAATCGATGTGCTTGTACAAAACAGGGGTGGGCAAACTGGGGCTGCAATGGAGGCTACAGCTTTGCAATATATTGGTGCAGCATCATTGTGCAAGAGAAGGGATTTCATTTCTATTTTTTAAAACAACAACAACAACAACAACTTCCAGTTCCTTCCATATGTAATCATGGGCCTTAATGATTCCTGGGAAACTGAAGCAATTAATGACTGTCTCATCTCCTGCTCCGTATGAAACATTGCAAAGATAGTTTTGCCAACATTTCCTTAGAACTATGGAACAGGCATAGAGGAAAAGAATTTTTGCCTCATCCTTCTTCCCATTCTGGGGATTTTTCATTCATTTCTATAGTGAAAGCATAATTGTACATTTGTTGTCCATATCCAGTTGTTCTGAGAGAAGGCTTTGCCAGTTCATTTCCACAGTGTAGGAGTAGCTGCTTTAAAAAAAAACCCATTCTAAAAATCAAACCCAGCAAGAGAAGTATGAGAACAGAGTTGCCATTTTTTTGTAGCTGCTAGGCTTGATCAAAGGAGGACCGTAAAAGAAAACTTGTCTGATAACACAAAACTTCTGCGATTGTGTGGAAATGCTCTCTCTTAAGCCTGTTTTAGACTTAGTTTATAATTTTTATATTATCTTTTGCCTTAAAATGTCAAGAAACTCCACCCTTGATTTTTGGCAATCAAGCTACTGAATTTCAGAAATGAAGCTGGAGAGGAATGCGGGAGATACAAAAAGAGGCTTGGCAACTGCCTGAAGTCACAACCCTGTAAAATCTAGCAAAAATCTTTGTAAGAAATGCAAGTGTGGGAAAAGAGAAGCCACTCCCTAGTTTCTTTGGCAATTACAATTGTTTCACAAAATAATGTTTTGCATTTTTGCCAAGACATAATTTTTTTTTGAATACGTGCAAATGTTGACAAATATAGTTTGTGAATAGAGCAAACACAAGTATGAGTATTCACAAGCATTTCTGATGTGTACCACATCCAAAAATGAAAAATAAAAAGTGCTTTTGTTGGTTTTGGTTCAGCTTTATAGGTGAACCAGGGTAGAATGTTTGTTAGCTTAGCCTGAATGAAGTTTGGGTTGTTTATATGTACACAGAAATTGCTGTATGAGATGATCTTCAGCATTCCGAAGGTTGCTTCCTAACTAGAAGTTGTAATTTTTTCAGTCAGAAAGGGTGTAGTGAAGAAATGTCTGAATTTAATATTCAAAAGGGAATATATTCCATGTAAAAAAAAGGATCAAATGAATATACAGTAGAAGTATTCCACAGTATTCCTGGGCCTTAAGAGAACTAAAGAATTAAATACTCAACTCTGTGAGAAAGGAATACAATTCTATGACCATACTTTGAGATGTTCCACTGCTAGAGAGAACACTAGTTTCTTCCTATAGAATTTGCCTACAGCAGAGTTATGCAAAATATTTTGCTCTTAGAAAACTTTTGGAATTGTCAGAATAGCGTCAGAATAGATCCCTGTCTTCTAGACAGATTTTGACTTTCTTAACAGTCAAGCTGCTATGCAATAAATTTCCCCTTACCTGACCATTAGAGTTCCAATGCACATTGCTCCCTTTTACACTTTTGTTGCATAATGTCTCATTTCTAATTGAGATAGTAGTAAGAGCCTGAAGAAGTGACTCAAACTGCCCCTCAGAGCTATCTGATATAGATAGATTGCGTTTACCAAATATGTTATTCACCAGTGTTCCAAGGTCTTTTTTCTCTCTCATGGATCTCCAAGTACAATTCATTGCTTTATTGAAAATGTTGAGACCCAGCAATAAAAGTTAACGTCTGTTTTGGGTACCACCTAGCTTTAAGTCTAGTATATCTGCTGATTTATCTGATGAAGATGAACGAGGATTCGGTCTGGGAAAAATGTACCCATCCATGCAGGCCCTTGACATTGTAACAATTATATTGTATTAGACATCACAGTCAGCTTTTGTCAGTACTGTATTTTAGATGGCGTTCCTTCCACATCTCCACTCTACTTTGGATGTATCTCTTTCTGATCCAAGCACTTCTGTTGTCATCTTAGTATTCCCAGCAGGTTGCAGCCATTCCAGCATTAACTGAAGGATTGTTCCTTTTGCATCAATTCCAGTGATGTTACATTTCTTCTGTTCTATTGAGCTGTAACTATTCCTTGTTAACTGTGTGGATCAAAGCTATCCTGTCTCTTCAGTGATGGGATTCAAATACCTGAACAACTGGTTCTCTGCGTGAATGCAGACCTGGGCATCCAAGGCCTAGAACGGACTTCTGGAAGTAGCATCCAAACACTTCTGGTGGGCTGTTCTGGACCTGGAAGGCCTCCTCCAGCCGGTTCTCTGAACTCCAAAAAAATTAGCTACCAGTTCTGCCGAACCGGTGCGAACCGGCTGAATCCCACCACTGTGTCTCTTGCCACATTATACAATTCTTGCATCATGGGTGTATTCCTTTAGCCTCCAGTACTCTGTCTAGCCAACTCGCACAATCTTGGACTCTTGTGTTTCAATTCACTTTGCCTAGCATTACCAGTTTTTCCATAGCTGCTTTAACCTGCATGACTCCACTGCTACCACATAATAATTATTACAGTATCACTACAAAAATATTGTTTTTAAGATTCCATGTTATTACTGCCAGGTCACAATGGAGACTTTATGTGGAAAAGGCAAGAGAAAGTTGTACCACTTACACTAGATCAGAGGAAGAGAGAACTCCTATTGCTGCTGCTGTTTTTCTATTATGCATCTGTTCTAAGTGCAAGGTCATGAATGTACTCAGTCATAACCAGAAACCCTAATATTGACTTAAAGAACGGTCACAGTTCCCATCTAGTGATGCTACTAGATCTGAATCATGTCAGATATTCAAGACCCAACAGAGGCACTAAGATAGGTGCTAACGTGGCAAGCTCATGGTAGAGAGAAAGAAAATGAACTAGTTTGATGAGTGAGATTTCTAGGACAAGTCCTTGGAATATTTTTATTTTTATTTTTTTATTTTAATTCCATTTATATCCCGCCCTTCTCCGAAGACTCAGGGCGGCTTACAAGCTTAGCAGTAGCCTTCATTCTATGTATATGCCTGCTTATTAGGGCTTTCATACACCCCCCAAGCGGCATTATTACAAAGTCAGCTTAATTGCCCCCAACAATCTGGGTCCTCATTTTACCTACCTCGGAAGGATGGAAGGCTGAGTCAACCTTGAGCCTGGTGGGATGCGAACCTGCACTAATTGCAGGCAGCTGGTGTTACTTAAGGAGGCATTAGCCCACTGCTCCACCAAGGCTCATTTACACTTGTCCAGGCCCCCATAAAACTGAAGCACCACTACTAATATTAGAATTTTTAAAAGATTATTTTTATCTCGCTTATATTATTTTTATAAATAACTCACATGGCAAACGTGTAATACTCCTTGCCTCTCCTATTTTCCCACAACAATAACTGTGGGCTGTGAGATGATTATGATTCAATTCTCAGAGGACACCAAGCTCAAAAAACTATCCTATGGCTAAATAATGGAGAACAAATATGCCTTAAAATATGCCTTATCTAGATGCACCCAGATATTATTTAATCCATCTCTCTGTGCCTGAAAAAGGTGATTATCCTTGATATTGTCTCAGCCTGTCTTATGCCTAAAAATATTTACCCATGTAGTAGGGCCATATTGCTATTATCTTTCTCATTTCCTTATCTTTCCTACTATCTTCTCCTATCTTATGATTTATCACTTGTTTGTATCTTATGATTTATGATTGTGACTATGATTTATGATCTATGACTTATCACTTTGTTGTGTACACTGAGAGCTTATGCACTGGAGACAAATTCCTTGTGTGTCCAATCACACTTGGCCAATAAAGAATATTTTATTCTTCTATTCTATATTCTAGTAACTACATTTTTTGTTCTCCATAGGAAGCTGAAAACATGGTGGCATAAGCAAGATCTTTCTGAAAGCAATAAGGCAGGCCAAGATAACTTCATGAAGCAACTCTGGGAGAGTGATTATAAACTGCTGCCCTATAATGGGCTCTTTGATGAATATCTGGAAATGGGTATGAACCCCCTGGGAAAATGGAAACTTAAGAATAGTTCTTTGAAAATTTGTAATATTGTGGCCTGATTATGGAAGTGGGATGAATATGTGTATTCTTGGAGAGATTGAAAATACAAGGATTAGAAGAACACTGAGGAAAAAAGCCCTGGGATAGAGGGAGAAATTAGGGAGGGGAATATGAAAATATCTTTCTGAAGTCTCATGAATTCCCCTAATTTTCATGCAGTAAGACTTGGAATTAGTAACTCCAACAAATGAAAAAGTGGTGTGAGAGACTGAAAAGAGCTATTATAGGGTTGTCAAACTGCCAGCCCATGGGCCGGTTGCATCATGTGGAGGCCGCACTCACCCCAGCTCCAGTAATGTGAAAAAAGTCACGATACATCGTGACATGTCACATGACGTGGCAAATTTGACACCCGTGCCCTTGAGTTTTTTCAATATTTTTCAAGCAATAAATGTGAATATTAGAGGTAGTGTATAGAATTTCTTTGAGCTGTATTATAGGTTCACCAATCAGCTTAAAATATGTGAAATGAAAGGTCATTCATTTTTATCCAAATTAAAGTGGATGCATTTTAGTGAAAAAATGACTATTACTACATGGGGCTTCAGAAAGTGCATTTCAGTCATGCTTCTGTCTGGAATCTCATCTTAAAAGGTAAAGGTAAAGGTTCCCCCGCACATGCATGCTAGTCGTTTCCGACTCTAGGGGCCAGTGCTCATCTCCGTTTCAAAGCCGAAGAGCCAGCATTTGTCCGAGGACATCTCCATGGTCATGTGGCCGGCATGACTGGATGCCAAAGGCGCACGGAACGCTGTTACCTTCCCACCGTAGTGGTCCCTATTTTTCTACTTGCATTTTTACGTGCTTTCGAACTGCTAGGTTGGCAGAAGCTGGGACGAGTAACAGGCACTCACTCTGTTACGCGGCACTCGGGATTTGACCCGCCAAACTGCCGACCTGATCGACAAGCTCAGCATCCTAACCCACTGAGCCACTGCGTCCCTTAATCTCATTTTAGTCCTCTAAAAATTACTTCTTGATAAGGTTTCTTTCCTCAAACTCTGGAAATTAAAATGTTTTATTCCCTTTTAGTTCTGCAATTTGGCTTCATTACTATCTTTGTTGCTGCCTGCCCTCTGGCCCCTCTCTTTGCTTTACTGAACAACTGGGTGGAAATTCGTTTGGATGCTCAGAAGTTTGTTTGTGAATATCGACGTCCAGTTGCAGAGCGGACCCAAGGCATTGGCATCTGGTTTCATATCCTGGAGGTCATCACACACTTTGCAGTTATTAGCAATGTGAGTTATACTGGAATATATGGGAAGCAATCAATAGAAATTGTACAAGCATAGCAGTTACAGCCCTGAAATACTGTAATTGGATTACACTGAACTTACAGTTCAAGCATGTTTTAATTTTTACTTATGTTGTAGTTTCCTGTTCCCAAAGCAGATTAGGATTTAAGGTGAACTCAACATGATCTAATTCTTTGGTGACAGAACTGGCTTACAATTGCAAACACAGAGATTGCAATATCCAAGTGGTAAAGGAAAGGTGCTGCAGATTACTGATAGAATGTATCGTTATGGAATGGGTTGGTTGATTGGTTGGTTGTTGGAGAAAGGTGGAGTTAAGTGAGCAGGTTTCCTGGTGAGAGGATGCTCTTGAGAGGCAGAAACATACTAAAGTGCCTCTTGGTGTCTGTCTCTACAGTCCCAAAATTCCTGTTGGATATTCTGAACAGAAATTTTAATACTTGGTCCCAATATAGGAAGTGAGCAGTAGGTTGGGCTAGGTAAGAAGCAGTGAACTAGATGCTCAACGATCTGAGGTAGAAAGAGGCTGCTTGTGTTTCTATGACTGTTGCTGAAATTAAGTGCATATTGTGCCAAGAGTAAGAAGCAAAGAGTTCTGTGTGTCACTCACACACTTAAAAAAATGAACTTGTCTTCTTTTAGGCCTTCCTGATTGCCTTTACTTCTGACTTTCTTCCTCGACTTTATTACCAGTACACTCGTGCTAGCAATCTAGAGGGATACATTGACTTCACTCTGGCCTACGCCCCTAAATCTTTTGACTTGAACAACAATGCCACATGCAGGTGGGATCTCCTACTCTTATAGCTGTTGAGGGTAGCTGTTTAAAGATGATTGCTGGTTTAAAGTTCAAAGTAAGCTATCTCAAAATGTAATTCAGTGTCAGAATTTGAATGTTTTTTGTCCTGGCTTGTTGCATATTGACATATTTGTGTGTAAAGTAATAGTACACACCAATTAAGGTTTACTCCATAGTTGCCAAACGTAAGAAAATCTCTTTTACATTATGTATTTACTTAAAAAAACCCAGATGTCGTTTAACTGCACTGCTGGGAATGCAGTTCTTTACGTGACACTTTCTTTGCTCATAATCAAGTACAGGTAGTCCTTGCTTAACAACCTATCACTTAGCAGCCATTAAAAATTACCACAGGTCTCCCAAAAGCTAATTACAATCCTGTTTTGAAGTTACAGTCACTGAAATGCCTCCAGTCATGTGTCCTTAGCACTGATTGCAGGGATAATGCAGAACACCCCCCCTCTTTCCTCTACACTGAGTCCCTTCAGGCCTTGGGCCTGCTCCCCACATCACCCCACCCCATCATCCATCACACACTTTATCTTTTGAAGATCTCTGGATCTCATGTTGAGGAAGGAGAGCAGGCCACTCATCCTTGGACTACATGGCTGCCTCCCGAAAGCAACCACCATATTTAGCATGCCCACAATTCCTTGTAGTTGCACCACAATGGTGGCCACTTCTGGGAGGTTACTACTTGGCCCAAGGACCACCCATCTGCTTCCTTGACAAGGTCTGCTTAGTGCTGAGGAAAGTTCTAGAACTCCAGAGATCTTCAGAAGGTAAGTGCATGATAGGAGACAGGAAATGGGGAGAAGGTTTAAGCTCTGTGTGGCCTCTATGGGGAGGGAAACACTTGCAGGATCTAGTGTGTAGGGAAAAGCAGTCCAAGGGATATGGGGACCACAAGAGGAAGGAAGTGGATCACAGGGTGTTTCAAGAGATGGCGGAGGACTTGGGAAGGCCAGGACAGGCAGGCCTGGACCTGCACTAGGCCTCCCAGGATCTATTGCATCCTTGAGGCACCCCATATTCTGTTTAACAATCTGTAAATTCATTTAACAACTACATCAGGGAGAACAAGGGATGGGGATCATTAAGCGAGCCTGTCTCACTTAAAACGGCCGTCACCACGTGCAACCATAGTGGGCAGGCTCTGTTATTGCCATAGGTCAAGGACTACTTATAAACAGGAGACACTGCCTTATATTAATTCATAGAGTAGCAGACCGAATGTAGTGCACTAAATTTCACCTGGGCTAATTCAACTAGTGGCAGCAAGAGACATCAGAAATTAACCTGGAAAACTTGTGATTGCTAAGCTGATCACTGAATTGTTACTTAGCATGGATTTTGAAGCTGTTATCTCCACAGGTACCGAGCCTATAGAGAACAAAATGGCAGATATTCACTACCTTATTGGAATCTACTGGCAATCCGACTTGGCTTCATCATTGTATTTGAGGTACATTGCATTTCAGGGTACTATTTTCCATAAACTTGTTTCTTAGAGATCTTATATTGGTCATTGCAAAATTTAGCACATTTAAAAATCCTATTTCTAGTATTTCTCCCTTGTGTTAGCACTAGTATGTTAAAAATGAATCATACTGCATAGTTTAGATTGCTCGAAGGAAAATTGTGCTGTTCTGAAACTAAAGAAAATTATTTGGCCATAAAATACAACAAAATTATGGTACAAGTTATGTTATTGGAAATAGCACTAAAATTTTGTTTTAGTGATAAAAAATATTACAGGTTCATAAATGCCAGAAATTCTGTAAATTTTTGGAAGGAAAATTGGTGATATGGAGAGAATGCACATCCACCGTATCATGTTTTCACATTAAAAAAGAACCATCACCAAAAATTGCCAAACCAATAAGAAAACAGGCAATCTAAAGCTCACAATCGTTTTCTAGGGAGACATCTGTCGATTTTCACATTCCCTGGCTTAATGGGAAATCATAACTTTCTGCATATCATATCTAATTGGGGTCATCATAATTCAATATCCATAAAGTTTCCATTTGTATTCTGCCCAGCCTGCTGACCATTCACAAATCTTCCAACTTATTTTCTTTTACCTCTTTCCTAGCATGTAGTTTTCTTCATTGCACGTATGATTGATATGATGGTACCTGACATCCCAGAAGCAGTGGCAATAAAAGTAAAGCGAGAACAGTATCTTGCTAAACAAGCCTTGGCTGAGAATAAGGTAAATCTTCCATTATTAGGAAAATGAAGACATTTTCTTTGAAAAACAGGACACAAATTTGCTTAAGATCATTGTACTTCTATGGATAATTGTTTTCTATGCAGGTAGTCCTTGACTTACGGCTTCAATTGAGCCCAAAATTTCTTAAGCTAAGTGAGACATTTGTTAAGTGGGTTTTGCCCCATTTTATGACTTTTCTTGCCATAGTTAAGTGAATCACTGCAGTTGTTAAATGAGTAACATGGTTGTTAAGTGAATCTGGTTTCCCCATTGGCTTTGTAGGAACGTTGCAAATGGTGATCACTGATCCCAGAACATTGCAACTGTCATAAATATCAGTCAGTTGCCAAGCATCTGAATTTTGATCATGGGACCGTGGGGATGCCACAATGTTCATAAGTGTGGGAAATGGTTATAAGTCAAGGACTATCTGTACTGCATGTTCCAATTTCTTTTAGGGAAAAGTATTTTTTTTATTAAATTAGATGAAACTATAGGTATTGAGTAGTAAAGTTGAGAAGTAAACTTTGTTTGCAAAATTAATTATCTCTTGGGTTCTTTCTCCATTCCCCTTCCTTAGGTTGAGTTACCAAGAATACTTTAATAACATAAAATAAACATGGAGGGTTAAAATGACTTATGTGAACCCTCACATTTCCTTTGATAAAAACTTCCTACTATCTTTGTAACAATTTATACATTTTTGAACTGAGCTGAAGAAGCTTCTTAGAGAAGTGAAACATCTTCAAAGAATAACAAGAAAGTCTAATTGCCTCTTGAAAAAGCACCTTTGGCCCAACCATGACCTGGATCACTGAGAATCTCTATAGACAATATATACATTTCTTTATCATATTTACTGTCATGCTTTATTTTAATTACATTTTAAAAATTATATATCAATCTGGAGATTTTGGTTTTACAGTCATATTCATGCTATTACACTGTAATTTATCATTTCTATGTCTTTTAAAAACAGGTTGTTCCTAAAGTTATATAGTTTAGGTTGTTTTTTGTCTTTCCTTATACTGGTCAAAGGCTAAAATATTGATTCACTAATAAAAAATAGGACTTCAGTTTCTTTTCATCAAGGTCCATTTTTCTTCCCTTCCTCAATAAAATAACCTTCCCGGGCTGCCCGCGGCTCAGCTGAGTGATTTTCGCCCGAAACAGCGCCGATCAGCTGTTCGGGCGAATTTGAAGCCCCCTCCTCGGGAGAAGAGGAGGGGGTGAGGCCCCAGGTAGGGGTTGAGTTCTCCGGGGCCGCCTGAGCTTGTAGCTTGGGCGGCTGAAGGATTGAACTCCCCCGTAGCCTGGGTGGCTCCCAGCTGGTCAGCGTCTCTGCTCCGGACTTCATGGAGCAGAGCCAGGCGTCTGCGACCACCCCTGCCTGAAGGAAGGACTATGGAATAAAAGGAGCAGGCAGAGCGGTACAAGAGGAAAAGGTGAAGAGGATTATTATATTCTACTCTCTAGCTTGATGGACTTTTTAAACTTAAAGTGAAAGTGCGTCACAAGTGAAAAAGATGGCGGCTAAACCTCCCTCAAAAACTCTTCGGAGTGCTGGAACTTCTCCGGTACAACAATCATCATTGCAGGCGTTGCATCTTCCTGATGTATTGACATCGAAGGATTTACAAGATGCTCTTGAAAAACATGCCCAGGTAATTCTGGAATCAATGGGTGATAAATTTGCACAGATGGAGGCGAAATTGGAGAGGATGGAACAGAAGTTCAGGGTGATGAAGGCAGACATTTTGTCCTCAGTGTATAAAGTGGCTGAATGTGTGGAAGAATTGGAGGAAAAAGTGGAAGATTTGACTCAAAAGAATGCCATATTAGAAGCAAAAGTACTGGAGAATGAAGATTTAAGAGACAAAATGGACAGAGAATTGAGTCTTGCTCAATATTACCAGATGCAGTTTGCTGTTAGAATTAGAGGTTTAAAAGAGAATATTAAGGAAGATCTAAAGCAGCTGATTTCTGAGGCTCTGGAAGTGGTATTGAATCAGCCAGCATCTGAAATAAAGGGAGGCATGGATAAAGTGTTTCGTGTGAATTCATGGATTGCAAGACAGAGAAAGCTGCCTAGAGATGTGGTGGTTTATTTTACTAAGAGGGAAATTAGAGATGAAGTTATACAAGTTGCCTATGATTCTAAAGTGGTGATTGCTGATCAAGAAGTTTTGGTTTTAAAAGAAATTCCTCCAAAGATTTTAAGGAGAAGGAAGGATTTTATATTCCTCGTGCAAGAGCTCAAGCAACGAGATATAAGGTTCAGATGGGAGATTCCAGTTGGGTTGATGGTGATGTATGAAGGTAAAAGGTACCGTCTGATTACTGTGATGCAGGCGCGAGATTTTTATAATAACGTTTTAAAAGCAATCTCATTATCACTTCTGGAAGCTGCAAAGGGATCTGGAGAAGGAGAACATCAAGAGACTGAGGATGGACAGACAGAGGAGAATGGTGCTGGAGGAGATCAAGCTACAATTTCTTTGGATGATCCTGGAGAGCGGAGGGTGACGCGTGCTGCTTTAAAACGATCAAAAAGAAAATAATAAAAGAGCAAGACCAGCAGAAGTCTATGGAACTTCCACAATGAACATCTAGGAAGTTATCGCAATGGACACGTGGGAAAAGATTTGGGTTAGGAACGTAAAGAGAGAACTTTTATAACATGCTTTATAGATGGCATTTAGATCCTAAAAAGTTTGCAAGTATGTATCCGGACTATCAGCCAAAATGTTGGAGATGTGGAGATGAAGATGTTACATATTTTCATGTATGGTGGACTTGTAAAAAGATCAAGGCTTTTTGGATAAAAATTTGGTGGAATATGTAGAAGATTTTTAAGCAAAGGATAAAGTTTTGTTCGTAAATTTTTTTTTTGTTTTTTTTTTTTGTTGGGGATAATTACGGACGTTACGGTTGTGGACACTAATTATGTGAAATTTAATTACGGCAGCAAGACTTTTGATAGCTCAGTAATGGAAGAAAGAGGAACTGCCGATTATAGGAGAGTGACTTCAAAGATTTTTGACCTGGCAGAGATGGTGTAGATTTTGGCCTAAGATTTTTCGCAAGAACGTTATATTATGGAATGGAGAAAATGGATTTATAGGGTTAAGAAGTTTCATGTAGCATTTGAATAAGTCTTCTTTCTTTTCTTCTTTTTCTATTTTTGTTTTTCTATATATATTTAATATATATATATATATTATCCTATATAAGCTAGAGAGTGATGGATTTTAGAGTTTATGGATGTTAGTATATGGTTGTTTATGATTGTTTTTTTTTTATATACCTTGTATTTAGCTCTGGGAAGTCGGGGGGGGGAGGGGGGGAGGGGGGAGAGGTAGGGGGGGAGGGAGAAGGGAGGGGGAGGGGGGATTTTTAAAGGAAAAATTGTATGTTAAAACTTTTTAATAAAAAAAAAATAAATAAAATAACCTAAGAGTATTATTTTCTTCTCCCCTTCAGATTGCTCCTGACACAGGCCTTAATTACAATTTCATAGAAATTTGCCCCACAAAAATTAATAGAATCATAGGGCTGGAAGGAAGGGACTTTTGAGGTCTTCTAGTCCAACACACTGCCCAAGGCAGGAGTCCTTATATCATCCTAGACAAATGATAGCTGCATTGGTTACCAGTTGTCTTCCGGGTGAGATTCAAGGTTCTGGTATTGGTCTTTAAGTCCCTACATGGCATGGGTCCGGAGTACCTCGGGGACCACCTGCTGCCGGCGTCAACTTCCCTCCGCCCTGTGCGCTCCCACAGAGAGGGCCTCCTCAGGGTGCCTCCGGTCAGAGAATGTCGGCTGGTGGCCCCCAGGGGGAGGGCCTTCTCTGTGGACACTCCGGCTCTATGGAACCAGCTGCCGGTTGAGCTCCGGACAGCACCGGACCTTCGCTCCTTCCGGCGCGGTCTGAAGACCCATTTATTTGAACAAGCTGGCCTGGCCTGATGGGGGATGTTAGGGTTTTTAACAGGTTTTATATTGTTACTGTTTTATCTGGGCAATTATTTAATTCTTTTTTAATTTTTGTATTTTCTATTTATATGTGCCCTGTTCACCGCCCTGAGTCCTTCGGGAGAAGGGCGGTATACAAATTTAATAAATGAATGAATGAAATGAATGAATAGTACAATCTTTTCCTGAAAACCTCCAGCAATGGAGCACCACAGTTCCAGGAGGCAGGCTGTTCCAGTGATTAATCACTCTCCCTGTCAGGAAATCCCTTATTTCCAAGATACTAACTATTCACACTAGCCATCAAACCACCAAACTGTTACATTATCTGATAGTTAATGCTTCATTCATTAGGGTAGACTCACTATTTATACAATGTTAGTCCAAATATTTGCATACATTACACAATGCAACATTCAACATCCCTTTTGGCAAGAGCTTTTTTGCATTTTCTGGAATGGCAGAAATATTAAGGAATAATTTGCCCGTCATGAGCCTTGTTAAAATATTTTATCCAATAACATCCGCCTTCCCACAACCAGATGGGTATCAATTTTGGGAATAGAAAATGCAAAGCCTTGCACATCCATTTACACGCATAACCTTAGCGTACTTTCTACATTTGCCTTTACTGAATTACCAGAGCCCCTGAGGGAGATGGGTGGTCTACAACATGAAATACAAACAAATCAAATAAATGTCTTAAGATACCTTGTATTGCTGCTCATGTATTTTTCAATTACTAAGAATCTACAGTACAAAACTAAAGGATGCAATCAAATTAGCTCCATCACTACTTTTCAGACTACAGCATTTAGTCATGATGTCAAGTTAATAATTTTTTGCTACTTTTTTAAATTATTTTTTTTGTATTTTTTGAAGCTAATTTGTTATATTTCCTGCATTTTAAGAGTTTCCAACATGGAGAACTAATCATAATTTACTCTCAGTGAGGCCCAACCAACAAAACAATTAGGATAACATTATTTTAAATGTTTACAGATCAAGGCTTCAACCTTTGCCTATTTTTCCCCATTCAAACTTTTGATTATGAACACTTTTGTTTTCCAAAACTGAATTACTATTTAGCCTGAAAAATACCATTGGAGTTGTCAGTTTTGGCGATATTTGTCACCATAAACTAAATGTGGAAAAAGGGAACATGACATCTGCTTAAACTGCAAATTCTAAGCCTTTGTATAACTCACATGCAGTTATATTTAGGCACAACTGAACAAGCAATTTTAAATGTGACAAACTAAGAAAAAATGGCTAAACCAAGATTGGATCCTGTCACATATGCATGTCACTGTATAAAACAGAACTTGAATAATAGACTTAGTTTTGTGTGTATTACAATGGTCATGTATATTTCTTTGATAACCTCCCTCAGCTACATTCTCTTTGATGGAAAAATGTATTAGACATTTCTTTTTCTTTTTGGGACAGGCTCTCATTGAAGTGATAGATGTCGTCAATCCAACCCAGCCTGGGGAGAAGGTAGCAAAATAAACATCTGAAGATCTGGAAGCATTTGGCTGAGATCAGATAATCAAGCTTCCATACAAGAGTAACCTTCATAGAGGAAGTACTGTGTAAGCTGACACAGTATGGACATGGAGCTGTTAATTATGTAACACACTGCAGGTGTAGAATGTGCCTCAAATCTTTAAACCTTCAGAAAGTTTATCCATATTTACCAAAGTAGTGATTTCATGTTTCTTGGAGAAAAACAGTACAGAGAAAATTACAAGACATACATAAGAATTTTCAGTCTGTTTCTCTCCTACCACCGAAGTGACTTGTAAATGTAGTGAAATTCAACAGCTGTTATTTATGATAGTATAGGAATCTCTTGGTTTAGAGAAATAGTAGGAATCTGCAACACTAGAATAGCTCATACTGGTTTGCTTTTTGAAGCATATACTAAAGTTACATGCTAAAGATTACTGCCATATAGCAAGTCAATTATAAAAAGGAAACTTGCTTTCAGCTATCCAAAAGGGGGTTTTGCCTACAAAAGCAACATGGTATAGTAATCATCTTCACATCCAAGTTTCTTTCAGCTGGAATATGTTTCAACAATGTGCATGTACCATGAACCTGTAATCTTTATCATGCTTAAATCAATACGCCTGCTGGCAAAAATTCAATAAGCAGATGAAATAGGTATAAATTTGCTTATTACTGTTTGGAACAATATACAGAAGCAAGGGTATATATTTTGTTAACAGGATAGATAGGAATTGTAATTTGGAGTGACTTTTTTAAAATAAAACACACACAAAGCTGTTTCAGGTTTTATTTTTTAGAATTTATAAAATTCCAGTGTCATCCATACTCATGAGCCTTTATACACATTTGCATATAATCTCCAAATTCCAAAGTTAAGGCCAAGGGATCATTGCCATGGAAACGTAATATGGAAGACATTAAGAGGACATGGAGCACACCTCCACAGATCAACTGCTGCACACTACATGGGACAGAAGAGTGAAGTATTTTCAACAATTTGAACAGACGGCAACATTAGAGCCATGCTCAATGGCAGTTAAGCCCAAAACACATGTGCAAGTGATGTGTGACATTCAAACACCAGGTCCCACTGGCAAGGCATTAATACTTCTACCCTGTTTTAGACTCCTGCTCAGATAGTGATAGGGCTTCTCCTGTCCCAAGTGGAACCATCCTAGAGAAACAATTTCTCCTTCTTTCAATTAGGTTTATTTAAACTGAGAGGGTTTTTTTTTTCTTTTCTATTGAACTAAAAAGCTAGATGCTTTATAAACCATTTCTCAGCATATATTCTGGGACGCAAAGGACCTTGGGGAAAGATACAAATGGCTCAGAAAAGCTCTTCAGAAGAGAGCAGGAAAGACAGAGAGCAAAGTTGGCAACAGACCCAGCACTGCCGCCAGCACCTTCAGCAGAAAAGAGAATTGTGGCTAGAAGAGCAACTTTAAAATACAAGCAGCCTTGTATCAGTTTATGGTAGCAGCTAGAGTGCAGCAACTACTGGTGTCAAGACAACAGGACAAACACTTGTTGCCAACTACAGAAGGCTTTTGCTGAATATAGGTCTAATCTCCCACTCCTACCGCTGGCCATCAAAGAAAGACTTCATCTTTAAGAATGAACTGCAATCAAATTCTTCAATTGTAAGTGAAAGCCACTCCTCACTTGCATCCCTCCAAGACTTAATCTCTGTTGCAAGACGAGAGGCCAAATTATGTGGCAACAGTTAAGATCATCTTTGCCAGCGGAGAAACTGTCACATACATAGCTAAAGCCACACACATATATTCCTCTTCTCACAAAGGAACAATAATCATGATATCAGGAAGCAAGAGGAGCTTATCTGAAGAAGCAGGCCACTGTCATACTGGCTTGAGGTAGAAAGAAGGCAATAGTAAAAAGCAAAAGACACACCTTAACCCTGGTACTTAAATGCCATCACTATCAAACTAGGGGGAAAAGGGCAATGCACTCTTAACACTGCACTAGTCACCCAACATCCTTTGTGTCATGCTAACATGGCACTTTTGGTTGAACCAAGTTTTCTTAGATCCAATAACACTGTCAGTTTTCTGGCTCTTGTTTAGCCATACTACAGTTGGGAAGGAATGGTAATGCAAAAAAAGTGAAGGGGGAAAAACTGATGACGAGTTGCAATTCAGTACTCACCCCAGTGAAAGAAGAATTTTTGTGCACTTAGTGCTGCAAATTAGCACGACAAGGACTGTGACCCTGCTAGTGCTTTCTGGTGTCTCAAACTCCAGGACAAATCATTGCTCTCTCAGGTAAGATTAATTATCTTACAAACAGTGGAATTAGTTGGACAATTGGAGGGGGGGGGAAGATTAGCAGTGAAAAGGAAAAAAACCTAATTGCACACTACAAAGGTAAGGCCTTGGAAAAACGGCAGGAAGGGGAAGAGCAAATATTTTGGCTTTTAGAAAGTCAAGGAAATGTGATTCCTGAGGTTGAGAGACAGGAAGTATATTCCTAGATGCTGTAAGGTGATCTCCTAATGGGGGTTAGAGTGCTTTATATAATGTGCTTGGGAGGCTTGATACAACACAATGACCCACGTGATAGGCTGAAATTTGAAAGAAAAACTGAATATATTTTAGGCTGGAATTAATATGGAAAGTTTTGTTCCAGATCAAGGGGAAGAAAAAATGGCAAACAGAAGCGTAGCGAGGCCTGAGTATAAGGATAACAGAGGGAGTAAGCACTCTAATTTCATTAAGAGACCCCTCATTAACAATCTGCACTAGATCCAGCCAGCAGGGCAGAATTCAGGAAATATTTTTTTTGTGGCAAATGGCTGGATAAGATTGCTGCTTTCATGTTATTATCGCTTGGGACCCCATGGCAGAGTCTTGGGAGCCACCTGAGCTCCAAAACTTGGAAAATCTTCAGAACTGCTCATATCCGGGGCCTGCAGGGAAAAGGAAGGACATAATTTTTACAGATACTAATGTTTGATTAATAACTGTTAAGAGTAATTTCACTTCCAAAAATCAAACCACTGAATTACTGAAAAGACACCAGTAGTTCAGATACTATAGTACTGTACAGACAATGCAGATATTGCAAAGGTAATTCCAACTAATAAAATCTTAAAACAACAAATATGCACTTGACTCAAAATTACATTCAGCAGCCTGCATCATACCCATATTACAAAGAGTCAAAAAGTGAATCATGCTTCACAATTTTCTACAATTTACTATTGAGACTGTAATATTCCAAATGCTCTTGTGTGCAGGACAGAAGAAAAAAAATATGCAGGTCACGTACAGCAATAGCTGAAAAAATATAGCATCTCTCCCTATCAGTGCAAAATCAATGTAAAATGGAATTAGTGGGCTACTGAAAAAGAGTTTATATTTTTCAAAATTGGAATGATTTTTTTCAGGTGTCAGATATAAATTTCATACCCACAAACCACTGTGTTTTTATGTCCAGCCCATACAGGTCTTAAGTCCCCACTATCAATTTGGGTGTATTAAACCAACATTTATAACATCTTTATTAGTCATTGACTATATTTTATACTAGTCTATATACTATGCTAATACTTTATACAAGAGGTTATGAGATTCAAAATGAAAATAAATGAATGTGTTTTTTTGGAAAGAATAAAAGTAAACAAAATCCAGACTACTAAAAATATAACAAGAAAAATGCTAAAAATCTGAATACTCAAAAGCAAGAAGTTTTAAGAACAACCATTTGTCTGAAATGGTATAGAGTTTCTTGCCTGAGCAGGGGGTTGAACTAAAAGACCTCAAAGGTCCCCAACAGACATGGTGGAAGAAGATTCTCTCTCACCATCTCACCTTGCCTTGGCTTTCATAGAGGCCGAAATCTAAATGAAAGACTCAGGTGAGTCCCCATGTCTTCTTCAGCCCAAGAAAAGTTCACTACATAAACAGCTCCTACCTTCTCAGTATTGCCTGCTGTCCATGGGGCATCTCTAACCACAAATCCCTTTGATGCACCCTTAGCTTCTTCATGACCATGTGGCTTCATGTAGACTTGCATTGCCTCATTGTCTACTACATCAGCCAGCTGCAACGCCAAACAAACACACAGCTCAGTTAGCATAGTATATACACAAACATAAGAGAGTAATGCTGTATGGAATATTTCTCCTTTATAATATTTTGAATCCATGTAATTAAGTAAGACACATACATATTCCTCCTCCAGATTCAGAATGTGATCAATGGCTTCCTCCACATTGTCAGGAAGTCCAATCACAGTCACGCAGTTGGGATCAGCAGCTCCACTTTGAGGAAAACGTATATCCACCTGGAGAGACAAAAATTATCTCAGATATGGTAGACTAATATATTTGCCTCTCTTGCCCATTTCCCTTGAAGTTTTATACCCCAAAATGATAATGTGACTAATATGGTTATAGAATGCAAGGAGCAATTGAAATTGTTTGGTTTCTCAAAGAAAGGACATTTAAATCAACAAATAATGCCGTATTTATAGGGAATCTGTATGCATCATTAGAACCATGTCTGCTGTGCTTTGAATAGTATTCTGACCACATTCAGTGTTATTCTGGAAACTAAGGATGGAAAGATGCAACACAGAAGTTCCTTATACACCACCAGGGTCAGTACATGATCTTGCTTTTTTTTATTCAATCAACTTGTTTCTGTTTGATTCTCATTCATCTGCTGAAGCAAAAAAGCCAAACAACTTAGCTATTGTTATTGATAAACTGATTTCTAGTTGTTTACCAGACGGCACAATGTTTTAATCACCTTGAATTCATCCATAATTTTGCGGATAGCTTTCCCACGTGCTCCAATAATGCGGGCATGGACACGATGGTCTAGGGTGATGTCTTCAGATACCATCTGCTCCAGTTCACCAACAATCTTCATGATGGCATCCCGTGCAGATTCAGTATTTTTCTCATAGCCTGTTATGATAATCTGATCCTGGGCCTAAGGGAGGAAATGTTGATCATTAATGGTAGGCTCTTCAAGTTGCTAGCAAATGATACAAGCAAAATGTCTGAAAAGTCCTGCTGTGGAGACAGCAATGGGAACAGACTAGGCAACACAAATATATGCTAAACAAAACAAAACATTTTTTATATAGGTTCCCATCCTTTCTTCCATACTCTTCACCTGAGATTCATCATCCTTGTCTGGGAATTGTATAGTCACATCATGTTCTGTGCGGATATGAGTGATCACTGCCCCTTTTCTGCCAATGATTTTAGGATGGTATCTGGGGTCCACAGCAACAGTTAACTTAAAGTTTCGCAAAGCCTAGAACAAAAAAGAAGTTTAGGTTTTAAACATTTTCTGCCTCTAATCAAGCACTTTTACTACAACTCTGACAATACAATATAATACAATAGATGCTTAACAAGAGAGCTATCAATATAATATGTCTGTACTTATATGAACTTCTCTTCAAGCTATAGGGGTTCTACTTATATGGCTACTCTTAATAGACATTTACAATGTTGATCATAAGACCCTGGGCCTTTTCTATAATGGCCTCAATTTTCAGAATATCTTATTGCAGGAGGACTGCATGGTTGTGCCTTAGGTATTTATACTAGATCTCACTGTACTAAAATGAATAGATATATTCATTTTTAAATGATTTTGCTATTATTTTACTAAATTGAATATTAGTGTATATTATTTGATTTTATAAACTTGCTCTCCTAGTTGGTGTCTAGTAGGAACAGGACACTGGTAATTTTAGGAGTTTTAATGATTTTGTTACATCAGGCTGGAAAAGGTGGTTGCTGAAATTTGTATTAAGGAGGTTTTGTTTGGAAAGAATGTAAAAATAATCTTGCCACCTAGAGCAATCTCCTCCAATCTGTTCTCCTTCAGATGGGTTGGATTGCATCTTGAATCACAACCATCAAATATTGTCTTTGGCTAGGTTGGTTACTCTTAATGGGATTCATATTGTATCACAGCTTAGAAATCTCCACACAACAAATTTAGAAAGTTGGTATTTTACCCAAGATGACACCAAAATATTTAGTCTCCAGTCAAATATCAAGGGACGTGGTGGCTCAGTGGGTTAGGACGCTGAGCTTGTCGATCAGAAGGTCGGCAGTTTGGCGGGTCGAATCCCGAGTGCCGCGTAACAGAGTGAGCACCTGTTACTTGTCCCAGCTTCTGCCAACCTAGCAATTCCAAAGCACGTAAAACTGCAAGTAGAAAAATAGGGACCACTACGGTGGGAAGGTAACAGTGTTCCGTGTGCCTTTGGCGTCCAGTCATGCCAGCCACATGACCATGGAGATGTCCTCGGACAAATGCTTGCTCTTCGGCTTTGAAACGGAGATGAGCACCGGCCCCTAGAGTTGGAAACGACTAGCACGCATGTGCGGGGGAACCTTTACCTTTACAAATATCTAAAGTTCTTTCAGAAACTGCAGCAAGAGTTGGTGAAAATAATGATGTCTTTACTTATACTAATTGCATTTTTTTTGAGAAATCTCTTGCAGCATTATTTTGTCCCAACTTGCTTCGGTGTAATTTGTGATGCCAATACATAAAAACTGCAAAAACTGCAATCTGATTAACTCTCCTGAACTTTGGTTCAAACATAATGAGCATTAAATGAGACAATAATGCCTGCAAAGATTATCCAAAATAATCTATTTTCCTATATTCTATCTCAGTATAAGATTCTAAAATATCACCTGCAGTAGTTCTTAAACTAAGGGTAATTTGGGCATATCCTAGAAGTAATGGGAGTAATTTGTAATTGCTGGTTTATGAGTCAAGGATCTAGTTTGGACTGCTGCTGCTGAGACACTTGGTTGCTTTTGTTTTACTACTCAGTCCTTGAGAATTGCTTTAGAATTTTATTTAAAAAATTAAAATGGAAGATAAAAACTATTACAAGCCAATATAAATTAGTCATTTGCATTTGTCTATTATTTCTTATGCTTCACAATATAGTATGTCTAATATACTGTAATGATTTTTAAAATCCACATTAACCTTGATTTTGTTGTGCCACAATTTCCATATCACCCAAATGTAAGGTTATGTACTTCTAATTTCAAAAGCCTTCTATTTCTCAAAAACACGTACTCTTTCATCCAAACCAAACAGCAAGTTGCAAAATACAATTTCAAATCAGGTAAACCTGCTAATTTACCAAATTCTTTTAATATGCCCATTAATGTTTCACTTCCCTTTAAAGGATTTTCCAAAAGCAGTACCAAATCAACTGCACAAGCCTTATAAAAACATACAAGTTTTTTTAAACTTTTACTCCCACAATCCTATTATAGTATTTCAAGAACCAAACATTGTCTTTTAACTTTAACTGTTTTTTAGGTAAAAAATCACATTGATCCTTATGAATAAATTCTTGTAAAATTATTTTCAGTCTATCAGTTTGAATTGTGAAAAAACTTGCAGACATGCAAGTCATGCAGTCAATAATAATAATGGTCTATATTTTTTTTGTTAAATCTTGTCCCTCTCTGGGTATTAGTGCTATACTGGCCTCTTTCCACCTTTCTGGCACCTTTCCTCTCCATAAGATAAATTGATCATATTTTTGTAAAGATTGTAAAGGTTCATCCTCAAAACACTTATAAGAATCTGATAATCTACCTAGTCTAGGCATCTTTCCTAGTTTAATCTCTTTTATATCTTCAGAAACTTCCCTTATTGTTATAGGTCCATTCACAATCTGTCTCTGTTCCTCTGTAATCCTTGGTAAATTTTGATTCTTTATATATTCATCTATTTTCTTCAGAGATATCGCTTTCTTTATACAAGTTGGAATAATATTGATAAAAAGAGTTTTGTATAGCCATGTTGCCAATTAATACAGTATCTTCTTCTTGTAATTTCAATATCTCATTCTTTTCCATTTATTTTTGTAATTTATATGCCAATTTATTTGGTTAGTTTGCAAATTCATTTTTTTGCTTTACATAGTTCATTTTATATCCATTTCTCTTATTGCTGTTACTATTATTCTTAGATTGTCATTGGAAACAAAATATGTATCTTCTGTGGAAATTTTGGTTCATCTTTTCTCTTTATCTCATCCAAAATAGCATGTTTTCTCTTGACTCTTCTTTTTGAGTTCACTATTATATCGTACAAATTAACATCTAATAAAATATTTACTTGCATTCCAAACTGTTCTTAAAACAGTACCGTGATCTAAATTATTTTTTTAAAAATTATTTTGTTTTTACAATCCTCCACCTTTGCTTCTTTCTATAGCAGTACTTCATTTCAAAGGTAAAGGTTCCCCCGCACATGCGTGCTAGTCGTTTCCGACTCTAGGGGCCGGTGCTCATCTCCGTTTCAAAGCCGAAGAGCCAGCGCTTGTCCGAGGACGTCTCCGTGGTCATGTGGCCGGCATGACTAGACACCAAAGGCGCACGGAACGCTGTTACCTTCCCACCGTAGTGGTCCCTATTTTTCTACTTGCATTTTTACGTGCTTTAGAACTGCTAGGTTGGCAGAAGCTGGGATGAGTAACAGGCGCTCACTCTGTTACGCGGCACTGGGGATCCGACCTGCCAAACTGCCGACCTTCTGATCGACAAGCTCAGCGTCCTAACCCACTGAGCCACCGCGTCCCTTGAGTACTTCATTTAGCATCCATCTAAAAGAACTAGATTTTCTTTTACAAACCAAACTCACATAATTATGATCCAAAAAAGTGATAAACCTTCAGAACCCTCAGAAACCTTAGAAGCCGAATTATTTCATGATGAAATCCAAATAATATCTATTCTTGAGCAGGATCTATGTTTTTGAGAAAAATAGGTGTACTTTCTTGAACTGCCATTTTTATGTATCCATGTAACAACCAACTCTAAATTTTCCATCAAATTAAAAAAATCTTTTGGTAATTTGCCTTAAGTAATTTTAATATTTTTCTCAGACATTCTCTGGAGATGTGGGCAGACCACTCCATTCCAATATCCCATCTGCTACCAGATTGAACTACTGTCTTAAAATTTCAGTCTTGGCAGGTAAACCAGATAGGAAACATATCCAGATAAGCTAAATCTATTTTCTGTAAAGCAACATTAACAGAATCTTTCAAGTCTGAAAGTATCATTTTCACATCATCTTCTTTATAGCTTAAAAAAAACACTAGAGAAGGTTCCTCCTGAGGCCCTGCCCATTTTGGATCTACTGGGTATTTGATCTATCTAACCATTTGCTAGGCAGCATCTCTCCCCCCCCCCCGCTACCCTGCATCTCCCAAGGTCTTTCCTACATATCATTACATAAGGCTCCTGCAAAGCTTTTTCTCTACAGAAACATCCTCTCTCTCTCTCTCTCTGTGTGTGTGTGTGTGTGTGTAAATAATATACAGTATGTATGTATGTATGTATGTATGTATGTATGTATGTATGTATGTATGTATGTATATAAGCATTTTTACTAATAGTTATTTGGAGGACATTGATAAAAGCACTATAATTATTGTCCAATACATACCCGATCTTCTTGCTCAGCTTGCAGTTCCTTCACTCTCTCTAAAAGTCTGGCTTTGGCACGATCAAGATTAGCAGCAAGCCCACTTATAGAGATGATGTCAGATTGAAGCTCAGGAGCAGGAACTTGGATGTTTACCTAACAAATGCAGATAAGGAATTTATATCTTATCATAAACGAGCATTTTACAGTGTTCTTGACCTTCAAAAATGTTATTATCCAATGACATTTGGATCTGCCAAGCTCTTGAGTAAACACAATACTATTAAACATTAGACAACCCAGACTCTCTGGGTCACTGTTTCAGAGATATTTCCTTACCAGATTCCTCAATGCCTTCAACAATTCAGGGAGAAACTCAGAGCTGCATCTGCCTTCAAAATTAAACTATATAGTACAATCAAACATCAAAAGCTTTGGAAAAAATGGCTTACAATTGGGCTTTGCATTTATGACTGTCACAGAATCCCTGCAGTCACATGATCAAAATTTAGGCAGGTATTTATGATGCTTGCAGCATCCAGGGTCATGTGATCACCACCGACAACCTTCCCAAGGGGCTTGACAAAATCAGTGCTGGAAATCAGATTCACTTAATGACTGAGGCCAAAAAGGTTGTAAAACTGGGTGTGGCTCACTTAACTCCACTGCCTAGTGACTTAGTTCCAATCCTGATTGTGGTCATAAGTCAAGGAATACCTATACTCACCTCAAATTCATCCATCATTTTCCGGATTCCAACACCCTTCTGACCAATGATAAAACGATGAAGGTCAAAGGGAACTTCTACTTCAATTGTAACTGGGACCAAAGCCTGCAAATGAACATGAAAATCTTATCAAATAAGTAAGTTATTACAGAAAGGCTCTGTCACAGCACATGAATTAAACCAGCAATTAAAAGGCTAAAAAGGGGGAAATAAAATAATTTATATAATATAATCACCACGCTGTATAGCTGGCATATATCTAGGGATTTCAAACCTTTTTTAACTTTGTAAAAGAAACTACAATGGTACATGCAGTATCTGCTACAAACAGCATAATTCCCTTTAGGAAATCTGAATATATTTAATTTAATATTTGGGCAATCAGAGGGAGATTGGCAGAGCCATGGGGAAGAGTTAAACAAGGCATCAAAGTCTTTAGGTAGCCACAAAAGAATGAAGTCCATGACCCTTATCTAATTCCAACCAGGTGCTAACTGTTAGTTGAGAAGATTCCTGTGCATAGGCTTTCAGCAATAAATCAATCAGTTGATTTGATCCTTCGTGTGTGGACCTGGTTTTTTCTGCTTGACAATAAAAACTTCTAATAACATTAATAACATCCTACCCAGTTTATGGTAAAGATGAATGAAAAATGACATTAAGTGTTCACTGGAGCTGGGAAGCTAATAAATTTAAATAAATAAAATGAAATGAAATGAATAAAACTTCATATAAAAGCTAACATTTCTCTGTCCAGTTGTGTCCAATTCTAGGCCACAGTGCTCATCTCCATTTCTTGGCCGAGGGAGCCAGCGTTGTCTTATACTCAGCCAAAAAAATATACTTAGCAGATATAGAGAGAAAAAGATTCCTAACATGTTTTCTAGATAGGCATTCACCTTATTGTATAAAGGTAAGACTTTTAAAACAATTACTTCTTCTACTTCAATTTATATAGAGATGCCTTTTCCATGGCAAGTCTGCTTTAATCAGAAGCTGGAAACTGCTTCTACCTTACTTCTTTTGATAATTTTGATAAATATATTTTTCTTTTGTCCCCTTTGGAATTTCTTTGTTTTAAAACCATTCAAAGTTTCTCTCCCTAGTTGAGAGAAGCTTGGGGAGTATCTTTATGCCTACATGACAGAAAATTTCTCTCCCATTAAACCACTGATTCTATGTCTGGCAAGCAGCCTGTGCATATCTAAGATTCTGGCTTGACCTTCACAACAGAACAGTTTGCCCGATCACTGCTGCTTAATTCAAACCATAAAACATCAAATAAATACTGAAAGAAACATTGGTATCTGGGGTATCAAATGCTTTTACTCCATAATGTAAGTCACAACTCATTAGAATTCATTTTACTACACTTTTCATTTAATTTACTATTCTGTTTCTGCAAGTGGTTAATGCACATAACATACTGTATCTCCAGAAAACACAACATCTTGTGCAATAGCCCCTCGAGATTTAATATGAAGATCACTTTACAGTGCTTATAAACAAAACTGATTATACTTCTGTGTTTAGTTATGACAGGTCTCTAAGAAAACACAGATATCCAATCTCACTTACCTGGAGGGCCTCTTTTGCTGCCTCACATTTCTCTCGACGACCAGAGATTATGATAGTATCACATTTCTTTGGGGAGCCAGGATCTATTTCTTTGTATTCTTTCCCTTCATTATTCTCTTTGTCATTCTCATGTGCTACCACATCTGCAGCAGAAGCTGTGTTTATAGGAATAAGAAAAGTAACTTAGTTACTATAGATAGATTACACTAAAAATATTTATTAGAACCTCCCTTCTTCTAATTTAAATCCACGATTTAATATTCTACTCTTGCTATTCCATATTGTCTCGTAATTCAAGCTATTAGCCTGAGATCCCATTGAGATAGTTTACATATTCCCAGATGTTCTGGGAAATAAATGGAAAGTCATCACAAGCAGTAGAGAAGTTGGATTTTATCTCATCAGCTCTAATTAACAACCTGCATTCTTAAAGGGATGTGAAAATGAATTAATTAGCCTTTTTTTTTTTAAGGAGACCGTAGACAGCAGTCTTCACAAGATTTAGTGATATGGGTAAGGAGGAAAGTACTGTGATAACCTGCACAACGTGCAAGCTTATCTTGTGGAGGAGAAAGTGGATGACCTGGACGCATGTCTGGCAACTCTGAGACTAATCAAGGAAGATAAGAAATTCTAGACAAAGCAGGAGGATGTTTGCAAAACAATCAGGGGAAGAAGAGACTGCTACAAAGAAAAGACAGTATCTATTGGAGAAAGGTTAGCAGCTTTTAACCTTGAGGACCAAGAGAACAAGGAGACTCTTGCTAGAGTTGTGCAATTACTTTCACTATTCAATAAAAATGTTAGAAGAAAAAGTGCAGGTCAAAACAATCAAGGAAGAGGAAAGAAAACTTAGTTGCTTTCAGTGAATTCAAGTTAATAGGCCAGATGTACATTTCAGGGTACTAAGTAAACTGGCAGCTGCTATCACAGTATTATCAACTCTTTTGATAACTCCTGGAGTATAGAGAAAATACCTGATGATGGAGGAAAGCTAACATTCTAATATTTTTTTAAAAGGAAAAAGACCCAAGAAATTATAGACCAATCAGCTTAGGATAAAATCCTAAAAAAATAATAATCAAAGAAGTGGTTTTAATACTTTTAGAAAGGAACAGGATAATCACTGGAAGCTAGCATCGGTTTGCTCAAAGACTAGGGTTGTTGTTGTTTTACAAACTGATTAGACTGGTGGATTAAGGAAGATCTGTGGATATACAGTATGGCATTTGATAAAGTTGACTACAGCCTCCTTCCTAATAAAATGGAACAATGTGCGCTGGATGGACCTACCACTAGATGGATTCAGTTTCCTGAACCCAATGCAGGGCCCTTAATGGATCTGTCTAAATGAGAAGAGGAATGCAATGAGGCACATCACAATTGTCTCCTGTTCCCAGTGTTCTTCAATATTTTTTTATAAATGACTTTGATGAGGAGACAAATGAATCTCAATACATCTGAAGATGGCAGTAAGCTGGGACAGTTGCTGACTCTCAGAATCAGGGTCCAAAAGGACCTTGTTAATACTTAATCATTAGGCCTCTTTAATAAAAGTGATTTAGTGATGAGAAATGTAGGATTCTGTGCTTTTCGTATGTTTGTCTTCAAGTCAATGTTGAGTCCTGGTGACTGCCTAGACAAGTTCCTGCAGTTTTCTTGGCTAAGGCTGAGAGAAAGTGACTGGTCCAAGGTCACCAAATTGGTTTTGTGCCTAAGTGGGACTAGAACTCAGACTCTTGGTTTCTAGCCTGGTCAGTATTATAGGTACAAGAGAAGTGGTATTTAACTCAGAGTATTGTGAAAAAGATCTGGGTGCATTGTAGACTGCACATTAAATAAGAGACAGCAGGCTGCTCAAAGAATCAATGCCATCCTGGGTGAATTAATTGAAGTATAATGCCAAATCACACAAAGTAATAATACCACTTTGTATTGAATAGGTCAGACCACACCTGGAACGTTGTGTCCAGTTTTTGTCATAATAAAAATAAATTAAGGAAGAGGAAAAAGTGTAGAGAAGAGCAACAAAATTAGTGAGTCGCTTGTAACCTAATCCTACAAAGAACAGTTAAAGAAATCCTAAATCATTTAGGATTTGCTCAATTTAAAGGGAAAAAAACTAAGAGGAGGCATGACAGCTGCCTTTCAATATCCATTCTCTTGGATTTCTCTATATATTTTTAACATACAACTTCCCAAACCTTATTATAACTTGAAGTATTGCTATTTGCTGATCCAAACGTCTTTTTCTTTAAGCAGTGCATTGGGTTTGTCTTTGCTTCCTACGCATGGTTTGCTGTTTTCAGAAAAGAATATAAACATACCAGGTCTTGTCTGCAGAATCATCTTCATACATTTTATTTTCTATTTCTTGCATTATCTATTTTGAGAGATTTCTAGTGACCTACCTCTTAAATTCTACTGCCGAATTCCTATTAATTCAGCTATCTATTCTGCAAGCACCCTCTTCTTTAATACAAGAATAAGCAATTCAAGTCTGTCAGGTTTTGACTGTCAAAACCTGCCTCATTTTATTCACATCCTATGCATACGTAATAAAGTTAATTCCTGGCAAACAACATCAATACATACATAATAGATTGCAATGTGCAACAGAAGGCCAGCATTTTATGAAGCAAAGAAGCACTGAAGGTTTGCAACATCATTTCTACTTAGGATAACCAGTTATTCCAGTTCTTCAGCTCTTTAGACAATAATACTGTTTTTAAGCCACCCCCTGATAACACATGGAATTATATTTATACTGATAAAAATCTAAGAATTATAATTTTGCTGCCAACTTCCATGTAATCAATATCCATCCATCAATCATCTATCAGTTATCCATCCATCCATCCATCCATCCATCTTTTAAAAATGTTACTGTTATTGGATTATAGGATCATAGTGATCAGTGTCCCAAAGATATTCCTTCTAAGTAACTTGCGAGTTACTGTACCTGTACTTTCCTCTCGGTCTGGAAATTTGATCTGAACACCATAGTCACGAGTAATCTGTTGGATCCTAGAACCTTTAGGGCCCATAATGGAACGATGGTATTTCTGAAGAATAGTGCATTCTATTGTCACCTGGGCTTCCTATGAAAGAAAGTCTTACAATATGATTTACAGATTAAGTTATCCTTCTGAAAATATAATTCCAAGGAGAACATAGGAAAATCCTGAAAATGCATACGTGGCTGTGAAAGGAGCCAATGATATAAACCAAGCTAGACCTATTACCTCTGCTTGTTATTTGTCTTTTGGTATAAATACCTGTGTGTTTTTATCGACTTAATACATTCTATCTTCCTTTTACAAGTTTTAAAGAAGCAAAGACAACACTAATTCACAAAGATGTACTTTTTGTAAAACTAATACTTTATTACCAAGATTAAGAAACACATGCAGAATGACAACAGGAATTAGCAGAATCACTAACAGGGCTGAAATCACTAAAGAACATGGGATGTCTCCAAGGTTAAAAAAAAAGTAGTCTGAAAAATAGTTCTTCCCCCAATCACATGTATATATATCTTACACATTTGTGTAAGAATTTGAAATGCTATCACTTAGGCATGAAGAAAAGCTAAAATGAACCCAGCTTCTTTCTTCTGTAACAATAACATAAACTAAGGGTATAAGAAACAAGGATCATACATTGTCTTTATTCTCTGTGATCCATTAAAGATGGATACTTACCAAATCATCGATGATTTCAAGGATACGTTTCTTTGCTGCTTCCACACAATCCTTTGCTCCTTTAAGAGTGACTTTGTCACTTTGTGTACCAGGTCGTGGGAAACTGACCATCACACCTCCATACTCCTCTGCAATGATCCTCAGTACCTGCCCTTTCCGAATGACGAAGTACCGGTGATGCTTTGGATCCACAGTCATAGAATCTTCAACTACATTATCCTATGGACACATAAGACATATAATTGCCATATGTAACAACAATGTTTTTAAACCCATGTCAATGTGGAAATGTAATTACTATATAAATAAGAAAATTAGGATGGGATCCTTACCAGGTTCTTAATGAGTACCTCCAGCTCTTTCTGGGCTTCCTTGACAGCTTCTTCTGTTCCCATGATAGTAATGAGTTCCTGATCTTTGTCCTCTGAAGTAGGAAAGATAATCCGAGCCCCAGTGTTATCCCGCACCTTGCGAATATTGCCACCACCTTTTCCAATCAGGAACTTATGATATTCTGGTTTGGCCCGCAAGTCCACAGTATAACTCTTGGTTTGCTACATGGAAGAAAGAAATGGAAGCTATTTGTTCAAATCCCCTTTCTTTTTGCAAAAAAGAAAAAAGAAATGAACATGCCTACATATTTGTGAAGAGTAACTGATCTGAGTAAAGCTAAAAGTCTTACATTAGAATCTTCAGGGGAAACATCTACAAGAATAGTGCTATATACAAGAAAATTCAAATTAAACTATGTCTATAAATCATGTGAAAATTAAATTATGTTTCCATTGTTTCATTTGCCCTGAGTGGATTTCTTTGGACTTTCAAAACATTCATGCACTCGAACCATGGGAGGCCACATCGTAAGTATATGTATGCATTATCAGTTTTCAAAGAAACACAGAACTATCGTGGAACACAAAAAGTTGCTAGTGATCCATGTGATTCAATACTGTCTATACCTGGACAGGTAGCAAGACTCTGGATTTTTCTGTTTATTAGGAAACTCAGCTATAAAATGTAGATGCTTTCCCTGTGAAGCATAATCTCTACTGAGTTTCAGCTTTTCTTAAGTGATTGAGACTAAACTGAACTTGGATCAGGAAAACCTGCTTAGCTGTGAACCTCAGTTTATTTATGACCTTGGGTAAAGTACTTTCTTTCAACCTAATGTACTCTGTCCTTTCGGTTTATTCAACAATGAAAAATGGTAGAATAATCTTAGGGAAGAGTGGGGACAAGCAAAAATGCAGACATCTGAAACCTAGTAGGGAAGGAGTAAGGCAACCATTCTCAGATGATTTACAGCTTTGATCTATTATAAAAAAGGCTGTGTCTACTTTTGACACATTATTTCAAGCAATGAAGACTTATGTCGTAGCCAATCATAAGATAATAACTTCCAGTCAGTGAGGCAGGCAACATAAGGTATATTTGGTTCAGGCTTTAAAACAAATAAATCAAGCCATATTCTATAAAGAGAGAGAGAACGTATATGCGTATCTATTTTTTCCAAATTCATATTATCACCTTTTCCTCAGCCAATTGTAGGAGTTGTTTCTTCGCCTTTTCAACATCCTGAGCAGGGCCCCTGATAGTGACTGTATCACTACCTGAGCCTTCAGTGGGGAAGTGAATATGAACGCCACCGCATTCTTCCATGATGGAGCGGATAAAACGGCCTTTGGCACCAATGAGTGAGTTGTGTAGCTTAGAAGGAATGGAGACTTCCACCTCTGTGATATTAGCCTAGGAAGAGAAATATTTTTAAAAATCTCATTCATACATAAAAATGTTTGGAAAGTACAGAGAGTACCTTCCCTCTGAGAATGAACTTAGGAAGTTTCTAATTTATTTTTGCTCAGAACAGGCAGCATTACCATCATTTCTACTTTGTGTCAATTCTACTAGATTGTCCTTTTCACAATAAAATGGAATAACACCACCTAGCTAAAGAACAGGAAGATAAAACATATACTGAAATTTTCAAATTCATACAGATCTTTAATTAAATTTAATTTAGTGTTCAGTTCACTGTATAACGAGCATACAGATAGTCCTCGGTTAATGACAATTTATTCAGTGACAATTCCAAATTACAATAGTGCTTAATGAGTGCTGGTAACTACTGGTCCTTGAGGTTCTGGTGGTCCCAGCATCTCCATGACCACACGATCACGATCTGGGTGGTTGGCAACCAGTTCACACTTAAGACAGTTGTAGCATTCTGAGGGTACATGATTGCAAACTGTGATCTTCCCTGTTGGCTTCCACAAACAATGTCAATGGGAAAGCCAGAAGGGTATATTGCAAATTGCTCAGGTAAGTCTCTACCACTCGCACATCCTTCACGAGCCCTTCTGGGCTTGTGTGGCTCCTCACAGGCCACACACACACCTTCCATGAGGCTTGCTGTGCCCACACTGTGCTCCTTGGCCACTCATACACTCTTCTTAGTTACTTACACACCCTCGTGCACCCTTTCCAACTCAACAGTTGCCAAGCCAAGGACCACTGTGATTGTGCCATGACTTCCTGCTACTCAGCACTCTTGTGCACCTTCTCCCACCCAGCAGAAGCCACCTGAGCCGCACTGTGCTCACACCATGCCTCCTCGGCCTCCTGTGCAACCCTTTATTCCTTCTTCTACCCAGCAATAGCCATTTACTGCAAATCTGCTTGTCAGCTGCCTGGGACTTGCAACTTTCTGCTGGTTTCCCCACTGATTTTGGCTGGCCGTCATAGCTGAAGGACTACCTATCTGTTTTGATCTTTTTCCAACTGCCTATAAATATGTAGGGGGAAAAACCTAGAGCACTGCTAAAGGAGAGTATTTGTAGCTCAGGACCGAAATGAGGAATCCTTGGTGCTCTCTTGAGCTTGGTTGTTCTCTTGGAGAGATTTCATTACCCAAACTAGGTATCATCATCAGCACTAGTGGGGAGTGATGTTTGCTCTCAAGACTACCAAAGGTTTTGATGAAAACTCTTTAATTTCACAGCATGTGGACAGAGTTAACCATAGTTTAAATTGGGAAACTGTGACCACTGAGACCAAGCCAAGTCCAAAAACGCTAGATAATTCCTGGAAGCCTGGTACTCTGACAAATTGGCCATCAATAGTCACATAGACATAAACATCATCTACATACTGTGCAAAAGAGAAAATCAATAAGCCAAAAAGGGAGCAAAAAGACCAAAACACCTCCCCACCAGCAATTAACACCCAGATTAGCATGGATTAACACCAAGATTAACATCAGACCAACAATCAAGAAGTAAACAATACTCCAGTCAAGGAACTGCCAAACAAGCTGACAGTAAACAGCCCAACCAAAGAACCACCAAGACCACTCCGACCAACACTGACAAGGCACGCATGGCTGGCTCAGGAGTTGAAGTCCATGAGTCATAAAAGAGCCAAGGTTACCTACCCCTGCACTGGAATAAAAACGGAGAGCAAACCCCACTCCTACTAGCACTGATGATGTTATCTAGTCTGAAACATCTGCAAGAAAACAACCGAGCTCAGAGAGCACCAAGGACCCCTCAGAACCTAGAGAAAGAAGATAACTGAAATTCACTGCTTCAAAAACTCATTAAAAATATGTTTGCTTTCTCCCACAACCCATCATTTGTTTATGGAGCCTCCATAAAAAACATAGCCTTGTATAAGCTGGATACTTTAGAAGTGGGGGAAGTCTTGGGAGGCTTAGAGTAGATGGGCCTGCGCCTGCACTAGGCCTCCAAGGGCCTCCCCCACCTCAAGGCATCCCATGCTCCTCTTAATGGCCTGCATGTTTGTTTAACAATTGTACTGGGAAGAGCAGGAATAGGTGTCATTAAGTGAGACACTTCACTCAATGGCAATTGTGACATGCGACCATAAAGGGGCAGACACTGATAAGTCAAGTACTACCTACAACCATATCCCTTAACCCTTGTTTCTCCTACCAGTTCTTTCTGGATGGAGAGAATCCTATGGCGAGCAGCTTCACAATTGGCTCGTTTTCCTGTGATGACAATTGTTTCCGAGTTACTGTTCTCTGCTGGTAGATCTATCTTAGTGTTGCATTCTTCACGGATCTACAGTGAATGTTTAAAAAAAGTTGAGAGGACAGGCATAGTTTATTTTCTAAGCAAAATAATGCACTTTTTTGCTGTAAAAGTGACACATCATCACTATCAGTAGGAGATAGTATCAATGCTCTGGAGCAATGAAAAGTCTATAATTTCAAGAAAAATTCAAGTAATCTTACCTTTTTAATATTTGTACCTCCTTTGCCAATGATGTTCTTGTGGAATTGTTTGAAGATGGGAACAGAAATAGAATAGCTATTCTCAACCTTTTAAGAAAGAAAGGTTAGGATCAATAAATCAGAGACGCAGAGAAATATCAACAAATACCATTCCATTTGTATTGCATGTGATTGTTACAATTCTCATTAATTATCCTTAAACAAAATCAATAAAATTTTAAAATAATTATTAGAAATCAGTAGCAATGAACTTAAAAAGAATATTAAGTAACACAAGGCAAATTCAGCAAAAGTTTATTTTTGCACATTTAGTGGACGTACTAGACAATTTTAAAATGGGTGAGGTGATAAAAAACTCATACGGGTTTGTTCTACTATTGCCCCATTTTGATTTGATATCCATATGTTTGTTGATATGATGTTTCAAAAAATCAATATGATTAAAAATGTGAATGCACTTTTAAATCCTATTAGAAAAACTTGGAAATGCATCAGTATACGGAAATATCAAACATGGAAGGGGCAAAAAAACACCATTTTTCAAGGTTGAAAAGATAGGATGAATCCAGATATAAAATATTTTTTTATTCACAAGCTGTCTCTCTTCTGATGTAATACTAAAGTCTGATCAATATTGCTTTGTGTGTCAAAAATTAATCATGTGCTCAAAAATTAGAATGAACCACTTCTTACATGTTTCGGGGAAGGGCTGTTTCTTTCTTTCCTCTCTTTTTTCCTTTTTATTTTTGTGAAGGAATGAAGGATTCATAATCATAAATAATAGGACTGAAGAAAAAAATTATTTTTTCTTTTACTAAAATGCACTAATAGCAGAATCAGGATAGTTAAAGAAATCACGTCTTCATAGTTAAAGCACACCCTAGGTTCCATATAGTACGTTGTGTAGCAAATTGGCCTAGATGATTTTAAAAGGGAATTGGACATATTCATGGAGTATACAGCTATCAATAGCTATTAGCCCTTAGAATGAAATGTAAACTCGTTTTAAGTTAGGTACAATAGAAATTATAATTTTGTAAATATCAGTTGCATTTTATATTTCATGCTTCCTGGTTATGTGGTTGATCAGCTTAATAATTTGTTCCCAAACATATGAATAAAATCTAAGACACTAATATTATAAAATATAGCAAAGTATCTCCAATTATTTAAAAAATATTGATTTCTTAAGGTTAGCCACAATTCTGACGCAATTACAGAGGGGGAAAATGTAAATATCACCTACCAAATCTGCCACCATTTTCTGCATGTATTTTGTGCATTTTTCCACCTCATTCTTGGGTCCTCTAAATTGGACAATATCACTCTTGTGTGATGGATCTGGGAAGTTGATAATAACCTGCAAGAAAGCTCAATTTAAATGTTTTAGTTGTAAAGACAACTGCATTTGTTTATTCATTTGTGACACCAGAGACTATTTCTGAATTGTGGAATCCATGTTACCCTGTTTTTCTGTGGTTCTTCTAGCTCTGTGCTGTTTTATTGCTATAAACGACATCACTCAGATCTGCTGGATTAAGACTGGATGTAAAGGAAGCAGTATGAAAAAAGGTGTAAAAAATCTGAATAATCTATTCAGCCTATGGGCTGAATAATAGGCATGTCAGGGATGATGGTTTCTACCACTATTACAGAACCTTATAGAACCAAGTCATCAGTAACAATTCAAGTATTTATTTACATACATATTTGTATATGCATATGCATATACATTTTTTAAAAACTATTGTGTATAATTTATGGGTATATTTTTTTTTTAATAAAATCAATATTTATATATAAACACACGTGTATAATTATGGTACCTCTGGAAATTTATCCCGGGTGTCCCGAATCCTTTCACCTTTCTGTCCAATAATAGTTCTATGAAATTTCTGCTCAATGATCAAGTCCTTTGTGCGTTCATTTTCCTAGGGGGTGGTGATAGAAAGAAAAATATTCTGTATGAGTAATACTACTGAAGAAAATACATATCATCGACTATTCCCAAAATACAGTCTATTTGACCTATCAATTAATCAAAACACAGTAAACCCCTGGGTTAACAGAACCTTATTTTGCAAACTTTTGATATAACTAGATAACCCATGACCCGCTGGGTCATTGTTTCAGATATTTTCTTACTAGATTCTTAACGCCTTCAACAATGGCAGTTCCTAATATATTAGAAAAATTCTTTAAAAATCTGGGAAATATTTAGAGATGTATCTGCCTTGAAAGTAGCACATAATGAACTATATAGCACAGTCAAACATGAGGAGTTGACCATAGGAAATATTTTATGACATTTTATATTAGGTCACAAAATGCTCCATGATCATTTTTGTCATAAAATGTTGTGTAAAATTTGCTAAATTTCAATTCCACGGGAGTCATGGGCTCTGGATTTTGAACTGTAAATTAGCACATTTGAGGCACTTTGGTTGGAAAAGTATTGCCCTGTGGTACACTGTTTTGCCCTGGTTACAGACATGAGAATTTTAGTAGTATATAGGTGTCATTTCAATTGAGAGTATCTGTTTAATCAGAGTATTAAAATAAGGGACACCATGATTTAATGGAAATCCCTCCCCAATCAGTGAAACTGAGGCTTCACTATACCTTGTTTAGACAATTTACACTTTCATAACACCTTATTATTATTCAGGTACAGAATGTATGGCTAAGATTACACAATGCGCTTTTGCCCTCTGAATTTATCCACTTTTGAGTACTAATACTACAATAAATCCCAAAATAACCAAAATAATCCTTCCCCCCACAAAAATAAAAGTTAACAAAGAACAGTTAGCTTGTATGTGAACACAGTTACTAGGGATCATCTGACCTAGTTAAGCATGCTATGTCAATGTGTGTACTAAAGACTCGCAAAAATCTTCAATAATAATGAACTTTCTCTTCCTTCTCATCACAGCCTCTCCTCCCATGACTCACCATACGTGATGCAAGATCCAACAGCTCTCTCTTGGCCTCTTGAACTCCCTGGGGGTCTCCTTCTATTCTGATGAGATTGCTTTTCTCATTGTCCGGAGGGATCCGCACAGATACTTTATACTGATCCTTAATTCTGTTGACTGCAAATTAAACAAAGCTAATAGCACCATTTTGTATTGCAAAAATGCTACACCCAAGATTTCTGAGTTTTAGAACAAGGGATGTTTAAGGGTTACTGTTGTCCTAAGGCAGGGGTAGACAACCTTGGCTCTTTTATGACTCGTGGACTTCAACTTCCAGAATTCCTGAGCCAGCTGTGCTGGCTCAGGAATTCTGGGAGTTGAAGTCCATGAGTCATAAAAGAGCCAAGGTTGCCTACCCCAGTCCTAAGGCAATATTCATAGAGAATAACATAGCAGAATTTGAAGTTTAATGTTTAATAAACATAGAGGTTTTTTAAAGAATACTGGAAAAGTACTGTCTATGTAAAAGAAAATAACTGAGAAGGAAGAGAAAAGAAAGACGTTTCTAAAATATCTTTTTCCAAAATGTGTTTATTCTCCATATCAAATTACAATTACAATTAAACGATTGTTTTATAAAGGACCCCCCCCCCCCATTGTTACAGTTGCCAAATATAAAATTAATTCTCTAGGACAGCTCATTTCTAGAGACCTAAATAACATTTAACTCACTATTGGCTCCGCTCTTTCCAATGAGGTGTCTGTGGAATTTGTGATCTATGTTGATTTCTGTGTAATCCATCCTATTAATCTGCAAAAGCAGAGTTTAATCAAAATTATGGACATTGTAAGTCTCTACTCCAAAAGAAATATGGCAGCAATATCAACGTATATACTTAAGTAATCATTATTAAATCCATATGTACATCTAAATTAATTTAGTACATACTATATCTTTTGGGCTACTTTGCTTACTCAGAACTTGTTCTCAGACAGCCCTTTACCGTCCTTTCCGCCATGCAATCATAAGCACATATATACCATCAGCTGAAAATCCCACTGAACAAAGCAATCTTACTTTGTTACAATATTCAAAATATATTTATTCTAAGAGTAACTGTTTTCAAGCTGTACTGATAGCTTTTAATATTTTCCACTTGATAAACTTGAAAAGTTATGGCTTCTGAACTCACCAGATCCTTGACCATGCTCTCAATCTGATCTTGAGCCACATTCACATCTTCTGTGGGTCCTTCCAGAGTGATTTTATCTTCCCCTTCAGTGAATTCTATATGAACCTTTAAAAATAGATGTAGTTCACTATCAGAATGAAAGCAAACAAATTAACCTGTGCTTTTTGTTTCTCCTAATCTGCAATTATAAACATCTTAAAAGCCTCTGTTGTCATTTTTAAAGATGGCAACTCAAATAGCCTCTCGGACAAAACAGTAGGTAAACACCAACTGAAAAATGAAATTTAAGCAACTACCAAAGAGCCCATCTATATACCCATGCTTTCAAAGAAGAAATGGACAGAACTTTCCCAGTGCTGACACCCTCTCTGTGAAACTCTATCCCTAATTGCAATGTAAGTTTTGACTAAAAAGTTCACATTTTTCAATGAAAATAGCTTGTTTTAACTGCCATTTTATTAACTTCAATTTGGTCTTGATGAAGTACTTTGATTTTTAAAATGCCTAAGTGTTTTTGAAAATCTATCGTTATTAAAACTAAAAGATGCAAAAAAAAGGAACCTATTTTCTCATTTTCAGTCTTGCTGTCAACTTTTATTCACCCTACTGCTCACAACAGACAACTTAAAGGTATCCTAAAAAAACATTTCACAAAACTTTGCAGTTCAACTCATTCTTCTCTATTCTTTGGGGGGGGGGGGTGAACATTTTGTCAAATGTTTTCTCAATATATTTGGTATCAGCTGTATGAAATATATGTATGTACATCTCTTGAGCTTCTCTTTCCAACAATTTCTCAAATTCAATGTTAATGTAAGAATCCACATTTATGAACTCATACCTTTGGCATTTGTTGTGTGATTTTGGCCAGGTTTTGCCCCTTCTTGCCAATGATGAAACGATGAAGCCAAGAGGGGGCTGAGACAGATGAGACTGTGAAACTGTTCGCCTATAAAAGACATTGGTTGTATGAAGAAATTTATCATTCCATAAGCAGTACATATTGATATCGACAACTGATTCTGATACTGACAATTTCAATTTATTTCCCAATCTAATACTCATGACAGCAGTGTTCTGAAATCTATTCAAAACATGATACTGCAACCTTCATATGTCACAATAATAAAATTATCACACAACTGGCTAGTGTTAGGATTTAGAGTTTACTGACTTCGGTCTAGACAAAACATTTCCTGACATTTTGCTGGCCATTGTGGGTGACATCTTCAGAGGCAATGTAGTCTGCTACACAGATCACAGGCAACTAATCACACAATTGATTTTGACTATAATTATTTTGCATTACTGCTGAGCACATTACTTATATTCTAAGTAAGTTAGAAATTTATTTTCTTATAAAAGTCTAATTAGTCAAATCAGTTGTCCGTAAAAGAAAGGCCTTGCTGAGTGGCACTCTTGATACCTTGGCATAAACTTCCGTCAATGCCTGTCCAAGCTTTTCAGGTTCGCCACGCAGTATCACAGTCTCTGAGCTGCTATCAGTGGGGGGGATTTCAACCGAGACTCCAGTTTTCTCCAAGATCTCCTGCAGGGAGTTCCCTTTAGGGCCAATGACATACTTGTGCTGGGACTTCTTCACCTCCACAGCAATGGTGGTAGTCTTCTTCTTCTGTAGGGAAGTATCAGCCAGGAAATGACAAGTTACTTGAAAAGCCATTGAACTAAGGGAGCTGTAGATCAAAGAACAGAGAAACTAATTTTGCCCAAATAGGATCAAAATAGGGCAGGTACCCTACAAGCCTTTGATTTATATATGCTTTACAAATGAAAAGCTATAGTCTACCACAGGAAGTCATAGTTTATCTGATGCTGGAGCTGCACTATGTCTGCTAGAGCTGCAGGCTTGTGACCAATCATGTCAGAACAGGCAGACCAAAAACTGTGGACTCTCATCAGCCCTTTCGAATGGAAGTCAAACCCCAAGCTATAGTTCATCACATCCTCCTCAGTCACTTATTTCTCCAATCCTGATGTAACAGCTAGTCTCCCTTGCACCTCTACCATGATCTTTGCACTGCTATTTCTTGTTTATCAGTGTATCAAGTATTGCAACTTGGGAAAGGAATAGTCTCAAGTTCTCACTTGTAATCCTAGTGTTTGAAGTTAATTAAAATGAAAGGTACAGCTTTGTACAGACCCCGTGAAACACCATACCTTCTCCTCGTAGATCTTTTTAACACGAGCCACTGCTTGAGCCAGCTGCTCCTTCTCTCCAGTGAAGACTATCTCCGTTCTGTTGACGCTGGGTGGTGGGATATTTATGCGCGTTCCAGTCTCCTGCATGATTTCACTCACCAGCTTGTTGAAAGGACCAGCAATAAAAGGATGGTATACTTTCTCCAACTCAAGCCTCTCTACCGCACGCTTATCCTGGAAAATAAAACCACATTTTTACACATATATACACCACACACTACAATACTGCAAGAAAAGAATGTGAGGCTTCTGCATGTGCTTCCTACTTCTGTAGATCCTCATTCTGAAACTTTATTTCACTTTATCACAAAGTATCTGTTCTAAGAATGACTGGCGGTGGGGGGAAAGTTGCGGTGGGGGAGTTGGATGAGCAACCTTGCTAACTTGTTAGAAGTGCTAGGGAGAAACGATCTTTAAGGCAAAAGGAATTGAGAACAAAGAAGAAATAGAATAAAATTGAGGTGACAAGGATGGAATAAAGTAACATGATTTCATATAATTTAACATGTAATCAAGTTTAACAGTCCATATAAACACCAAGTACTTTGTGATTATGCACCAAGGTAGATTGAGAGCTGGTATAATGTTACGGTGCTGGCCTAGAAAACAGAAGTTTGTGAGTTCTTTTCCAACCATAGGCACGAAAGCCAGCTAGCTGACTGTGGGCCAGTCACTCTCTCTCAGTCCAGCCCACCTCACAGGGTTGTTGTGGGGAATATAGGAGGAAGAAGGAATATTTATGTATGTTCACTGCCTTCAGTCAACTATAAGGTAATAAAGGCCAGATAAAAATATAATAAAATAAATAGTCCTTGACTTACAACTGGTCACTTAGCAACAGTTTCAAGTTACAATGGACCTCCCTGGGGGTGCTTACGACCTGATTCCAAAATTCCAACAGCTGACCTATACCCATGGTCACACGATCACATGCAGGGTGCTCGGCATCTGGCCCACATTTATGGCTGCTTGCTTGCATCCCACCATCACAGGACTGTGGTTTACAATGGTTTTTCTGAAAACCAGAATTTCCTTCTGGCTTTTGGCCAAACCGGACCATAGCAAACCATTGGTTTGCTTTACAACAATGGCTGCTTTATGACCATAGCAGCTGCTTAACAGCTGCCACAAAAGTGTTCCTAAATCAGGTTGGCCGCAGTGGTGGGATTCAAATATGTGAACAACCGATTCTCTGTGTGGATGCCGCTTCCGGAAGTCCATTCTGGGCCTGGGGAACAAAAAATTAGCTACCGGTTCTGCCAAAGTGCTGTGAAATGACTGAATCCCACCACTGGTCGGCTGTATGGATAAGCCATTTTGATTGTGATAAGCAGGCTCCATTATGGCCTTAAGTCACTTCATTAACAACATCACTTGACACATCACGGTATTTGCAGAGATTGAAATTATGAATGTGATCATCATCATGAAAGCTTTGTAAATGCATGCATAAAAAATAACTATTTCACATTAAAGAAATCTAAGGAGGCAAGGGAGAAATGTAACTACTATAAGAAACCATCAATATATGAAGAGGGCAAATAGCCAGATTTTCAGAACGACTTTTTATATTCTTTTGCCTTCTAACAGGAATATTAGATAACAGCTAATTACATACTTTGTATGTAAATCATCTAGATATTTAACCCCCAATAGGCATATCAGAAATAATTCTGATAAATTTTAACCGAATTTGATTTTAGACAGTTAGATGATTATAAATTGTGACAAACATTAAAACAGCAATCTTCTTGTAACATGCACTATCTTTCTAAACAGTGAAATTTGGTAAGTACTTTTTAAGCAATTTATTGCTCAACATAAGTCTGAATGAACTCCAGCATGGCCTAAGCAATGTTCCCTTAGAAAAAGGATTATTTGATCTAGTGTTGTCAGAATCACTTCAGCAATTATAAAACCAAAAATATAGTTTACCTGCTCAGCAGAAATCAAAAGAATCTCATGTCGAGCTTTCTCAATCCCTTCCTTGGTGCCAGTGATCTTGATCTGGTTGCTGGGGTCCTCCGGGCGGGGGATCTGAATTTTTGTGGCAGTTTTAAGCTCAAGATCCTGTAACTTCTCTCCATTTTTCCCAATCACAAAGCGATGATGTTCTTTGGGAATGGCAACTGTTGCTGAAGCCTATAAAAAAGTGCATGTACTAAAGTGAAACCACACTTTTAATTTAACAATACAGATGCATTTCACCAAGCAATTCAGCATATTGCTTTTAACTATGGTAAGAGAGGAGGGAATCTTTCTTTCAATATTATAGAGTAGCAATGGAAAATAGTATTTGTGAAATTTTGCTATAAACAAACTTAAGGGACATAGGGTTTGCTCATATGCTGCCCAGATACAAACTGACACTTCAAGTAACTGGGAGGGAAACTGTATGTTCCATTATTTCCCCTCACTTTAGAATAAATCAAAATCCTGCCCTGTCCTCTCATTTATATATCTAGTTACTGACTTACCCAATTGCATTCATAACCCTATTTCTAGCACAACATTAATCCCTGCTTGCTTGCCTGCCTGCTGCCTGTCTGTCTATAGATCTACTCACAGTGATAAATTCCAACATAAATTTTATTGCTTAGTATATGAACAAGACAAATGAAAGTCATACCTGTAGAGGAATCACTTATTTGGTCACTTTACTAGCTAACTAATGGTTTCCAGGTACAATCAAAATGCTGATTACTACCTATAATGCCTTTTACGGTTTAAGTCACCATTATTATTGAGACTCTTTTCTCTAAGCAGGTAGTCCTTGACTTACAACAGTTTGTTTAATGACTTTAACAAAAAAAAGATAGAATTCCATTCTTTTTTCTATCAGAGTACCAATTTTCAGAAGGGGAAAAGTTGATACCCCTCAAAAGATCAGCTTTTACTATGAAAACTTAAACTATATTGATTATTCTTAAGAAGTCAGCTATGCTTGAATAACTTATCACTAAATTCATACTTTCAAAACCCAACACTTGCTTTGGTTGCTTCTGGTAAGGTACACAGTCAGAAATAAAATGATAAAATAATAAAATAAAATAAAGAAATATTTGAACTGTATTTTATCGGAAACCTGGCATTCTTTAAGCCTTCCTTATGGGCTCTTAGGATGCAGTACATATGATACCAATAGAAGAGAATATCTGTAGCTCAAGGTTGAACTATGGAACTCTCGATGCTCTCTGAGCTTGGTTGTTTACTTGCAGTCATTTCATACCATGCCTCCTGCAAAGGTCTGCAAGAAAACTAAGCTCAGAAAGCACCAAGAACTCTGCAGCAATGGTCTCCAACCTTTTGGGCACCAGGAACCAGCTTCGTGGAAAACAATTCTTTTCATGGGTCGGTGTGTGTGTTTTTCACATGCTACCTAGATCCCACGCATGTGCAGATGAAGATTTGCTCACTTGCGCGGCCCAGTTCCAACAGGCCCCAGACCAGTAGCAGTCCACGGCCAGGGGGTTGGGGACGCCTGCTCTACAGTACATGAGTTGGTTCACAACATATTGGCTCAGTGGGCACTACATCTTTAAATCTCCATTGCAGAATAACATCATAGGGAGAATCAAATCACTCACCTGGGTCTGAAGCCGAGCTACAATTTCCTTCCGAGCCTTCATCACTGCTTCCAGTTTGCCAGAGACCATTATTGATAATCCTTGATCTTTTGCAAGAGATAGCTCCAGGTGAGCTCCTGTCTTCTGCATGATGTCTAAGCAGATTTTGGCTTGCTCTCCTTCCCCAAACTGGTTCATATCCTTGTACTTCCTCTCTTCTAGTGGCACATGGAATACCTGCTCATATGAAACAAATGTTTCTTCAATTGGAAATTTCTAAAAGGACATGCTCCCTCTCCCAAATTTGCAGCCAGTTCTGCAACAAATATTTTTGGTGCAATCTTAAACCTACTTACCTTGGGGCAAATTCTGTTGAATTTGTTTAAATTTACAGGACCGAATTAGTGGGAACAAAATGTTGCATAAATATGGGAACCTACTATTCCATCCCCCCAAGAAAATACATTTAATTTTTCTGTTTAGGTTATTTTATGAGGCTAGCTTTTCTATATATTTTAATACATTAGTATAGGAGTAATGTTGTAGCATCTAATTTGAGAGGCCATGTCTTTCACTAAAAGGGACCAATACACAGAAGATGCCTCACTCTGTAACTACAGAATTCTACAGAACTGCACAACACTTATCTGTTGATATATTTCAGGGAAAGGCCTTAGGAGTACTCAAACAGTTCTTCTGCTTACATTTTCCCTCCCACAATGATAGCCATCCTGAAGGTCATTTTTCTAAATGCCTGAACAAGGTTTCACACTGAAGGGGAGAAAACGTTCTTTGTACTGACCTGAGTGATAACAGAAGCCTTGATTGGTCGGATTTTACTCCAGGCACCAGCAGGTTCCTGGGCTGGCTCCAAACAAGCTTTCTCAGGGAGAGGGGGGAAGGCATCTTTGTATGTTGGAGGATCATTCTCTTCTTCAGCATTTAAAGCTGTAACTACAGTGGCAAAAGCAAGGAAACAAAAGAAGGATTTTAAAGACAATGGTCCACAGACTATATACTATCTCTTCCCCCACCATCTGAATATTTACACATGGTATTCTTAATTTGTTAAGTTAAAAATATAGATTTAATACAATAGTGAGAAACACCAAATTGAAACCAAGCTGTTTTCTATTTACTAATCCATCAATTAGTAGATAATTTCTATCAGGAGATAAGGAAAACATGTTTTACAGATAACTAGAGTTTATCCCATCAAAAGAAAACTATACCTGTGACTAACACTTATTGTGAGGTGGCTGTATCTTGATATGTAGGTTTGTTATAAACAATGACCAAATCAATTTCCTATAATATCAAAACTGCCATAAATGAGAATTCATTCCAAACTACTAACACTCAGTGGTTCTATATCAGACCTCAGATTGTTACTAAACAACAAGATTGGAAGGTTAACATTTTTTTCTTGTTTGAATTGTTGATATTTTATATTCCCGTTTTTTGTATTGATTCATCAACCACAAATTCATCTGATATTTAACTACAATTGTGCACAAACTGAAATTCCATGGATTTTTAAATTCAGTGTTATTTCATTTACACAGTCCTTTATTTTATGCTATATAGTTGGAATGCCACTTTTAATGTCTTTTTCTCTCTGGATAAGAACTGATGTTACTGTACTAAAGAACAATTAAACATAATAATAAGACATCAGACACATTTTAGCATATGTTATGCCTTTCTGAACTCAGTACTATGAAGGCCAGATATGGGCACTGTGAATGGCAACTTGAAAATGTCTGAAGATAATTTTGGCAAATAACTTCCTCAAGAGTCTCTATCCATTAATCTTGCCTCAAACTATACTAGCAGGATAGCAAATACCGTATTTTCCAGCGTATAAGACGACTGGGCGTATAAGACGACCCCCTACTTTTCCTGTTAAATTAGCGTATTTTTCGGACCATAAGACGCACCTGACCATAAGACGCACCCAGTTTTTAGAGCAGGCAAACAAGAAAAAAAATATTCTGAACCAAATAGTACTGGTATACTAAAACAGGGCTTTTCAACCTTTTCATCCATTGTACCACTTTTAGGACAAGGCAATGTCTGAGTACCACCAGTCACCCAGCAAGGTGTCAAAAACTTGACACACACACCCCCCGCAAAAAAGGAAAAAAAAATGATAAAGTACAGGTAGTCCTCGGCTTACAATGATTCACTTAGTGACCGTTCAAAGTTACGACAGCACTGAAAAAAGTGACTTATGACCATTTTTCACACTTATGACCATTGCAGCATCCCCAGGGTCATGTGATTTACATTCGGATGCTTGGCAATCAATTCATATTTATGATGGTCACATTGTTCCAGGGTCATGTGATCGCCTTTTGCAACCTTCTGACAAGCAAAGTTAGTGGGGAAACCAGATTCACATAACAATCATGTTACTAATTTAATTTCTCTCTCTCCTTCTCTTTCTCTCTCTCCCCCTCCCTCTTTCTTTCTCTCTCCTCTCTCTCCCTCTCCCTCTTTCTCTCCCTATTTTTCTCTTTACCTCTATTTCTCCCTTTCTCTCTCCCTCTATTTCCCTCCCTTTCTTTCTCCTTGTCTCTCTCTCCCTTTCTCTCCCTCTCTATTTTTCTCTTTCCCTCTATTTCTCCCTTTCTCTCTCTCCCTCTATTTCCCTCCTTCTTTCTCCTTCTCTCCCCTTCTCTCTCTCCCTTTCTTTCTCTCCCTCTCTTTTTCGCTCTCCCTCTTTCTCTTTCTCCCTCTATTTCCCTCCCTTTCTTTCTCCTTCTCTCTCTCTCCCTTTCTCTCCCTCTCTATTTTTCTTTCCCTTTCTCCCTTTCTCTCTCCCTCTATTTCCCTCCCTCTTTTTCTCCTTGTCTCTCTCTCTTTCTCTCCCTTCCTATTTCTTTCTCCTTCTCTCTCTCCCTCTTTCTCTCTCTATTTCTCTCTCTCCCTCCCTCTCCCATTGTCCCTTCCTTCCTTCCTTCCTTCCTTCCTTCCTTCCTTCCTTCCTTTCTTCCTTCCTTCCCTCCCTCCCTCTTTGTCCTTCCCTCTCCAGGTTAGAGCAGTACCTGCGGAGGCGGCCCTGCGGCCCGGCTTTCTCTTGTAGAAAGCAAGCTGAAACGGAGCAAGGGAGATTGCCAGGAACGCAAATCGGCCAATCTCGCGCTCCTGCAAGCTCCCTCACTCGGTTTCAGCTTCCCTTGCTACAAGAGAAAGCAGGCTGAAACGAGGGAGATTGCAGCAGCGCGAGATCAGCCGATTCGCATTCCTGGCAATCTCCCTCACTCTGTTTCAGCCTGCTTTCTCTTGTAGCAAGGGAAGCTGAAACTGAGTGAGGGAGATTGCAGGAGCGTGAGATCGGTGTTTCTCAGCATGTGCCGATTCATGCTCCTGGCAATCTCCCTTGCTTTCCACTTGCGGAGGTTGGGGCTGGCCATACGGATCAGCTTCGGACCATAAGACGCACCCCCGTTTCCCCCCCCTACTTTTGGGGGGGGGAAGTACGTCTTATGGTCCGAAAAATACGGGTATAGGGTTTGGGCTATACTCGCTGTATAAGACTACCGTATTTTCCGGTGTATAAGACAACTAGGCGTATAAGATGACTCCCGACTTTTGAGAAGATTTTCATGGGTTAAAAAGTCATCTTATACGCCGGAAAATACAGTAGTGGGATCTGTAGTCTAATATCTGGAGACTTACACTGGAAAAGAATGGTTTATTATATATAAAATAGTATATATTTTAAATTATAAGCTTCCCAATGTTGCTTTAGATAACAAGATGGGCAGCATATAGATTTAATATAGGGAGAAAATGAATGAAGATTATAATGCACAGATGTTTCTAAAAATAGCTCAGTAAAATTGAAAAAATTGGTATCTACAGATTATCTAACTCAGGGGTGTCAAACTGCCGACCCACGGGCCAGATGCGTCACGTGGAAGGCGCGCCCACCCCATTGCCGGCAATGGCAAAACTGTCCTGATACGTCACACAGCATCACGTGACATTGCGAGTTTGACATGTCTGATCTAATTTATGCTCCAAGAGCTTCTTAGCCCTTATATTATCATTAATCTAAATATTATCATTAATCTAAATTAATCTTTGATTCTCCAGAATCAAAGAACAAGAAACCTTAACCATCCTCCTCCAAGTAACAAAGCAATTAAATAGCAAGATAATATTTCTGTGCAGCTGTTATCACATGGGATTTTGTAATAACCTTGTTTTGTTTTTTTACCTTTCACTTGCTGCTGAGCAAGGCCACTACGATGTTCAGCAAAACTTTCCTGGGTCAAAACTGCCACGGAGCTCATGGTTGATTTCCCACTCACACACAATCCGGGTATGCCACTGATGGTAGGAAAGAAAAACTGTCATGATAACTCCCAGTATGGTGCCATTAAAAAAGGAAAGAGACAGAAAATAGGAAATACACTGTAACAGAGGAACAATTTTAGCCACTTGTTTTGAAGATGTACAATTGATCTTGGTTGAGCAAACAAAGGTGGTCTCCACACTACAACATAATTTGTCTATAGCATAGTACCTTTACTAGTTTATTTAGTACAAGACTGATATGATGAAATCACTGTTTCTTTTTTAATTGGTCTTCCTTTTACAACATCATTTTTCTATTAGCAACAGACATAAAATGCTATCATTTTTTTCTTCCTACTGGATCCAAGTCACAAAGTTGCAATAACATCTGCAGTTGTTTTCACATTAATGAATATCGGATTTTTAGCTTTATGAAATATGAAATGACCAATGATGCCTGCAAAACATGCAACTGAGATATATGAGGTCTGAAAGTAAACAGAGAACAAGGTTGCACGCTTAGACTCTCTCTCATCATCCTTCACATAGAAAGCAACATCCTGGTTTACATAAAGAGGTTTCCTTTCATATAAGTGAACATTAGAGCAGCTCACCCTTCTGACTTTCCATCTAAACAAGTGGTGATATAGGGGCAGTTTCAAGTCATTCCACATTCAGATAAACATTTGAAGATGATTTAAATCAGTTATCTACTATAATTAGTACCTTCCTACCCTGGCACTTTTCACATTTATGTACTTTAGCTTGCAGAATTCTCAGTGATAAAATTGACCATGGAATTCTGGGGGGGAGGGGGGGAATTCACACATCTAGTGAGTGATCAAGATAGAAAAGGCCATAGAAAGGCCTATGTGAACAAAAGACTAATTTATACAACTATTTTATATATTTATTGTTTATTTATTAGATTTATTTGTCGCCTAATTTGCCATGGGGTTACTCTAGGCAGCTTACAATAATAAAAAGGAAGAAATGAAAAGAGTGCAAATGAAACAGAAGTAAAATAATAGAATAAAATAAACAATGAAAGAAATACAAGAGTACATTAATACGATGTACAAAAAATACGACGCAATACGATGTACAGAAAAATAGATGGGTGGAAAGTAGAGAGCAAGGGGGGGGAGGTGGAATCTGCCATCAATCTAGCAGCCACTTTCAGCATGGAAATCTCCCATGTGACCAGAGCCAGATCTTCAGGCTCTTGTGGAAGGATAGGAGTATGGGAACAGATCTTACCCAGAGGGTAAGATGTTCCAAAGGGCAGGCAGGCACTGCAGCAGAAAAGGCTCTTCTTCTGGATCCCAACAGTCAAGAGTTCTTTGAATGACAGGATCCAAAATAGACTCTCTCTGTCAACAGGAGTAGGGCCCTTTTCCAGGCTTGAATCCCTTCCCTGACTGTTTTTGTGCCTGCTCATCCTACAATCTTAATACCTCTGCAAAATTGACTGAAGCCTGGTAATGGGCCCCTCTTCAGTCAACAGGAGTGCTGATTTACCCCTAGCTTATAAGTACTTAGGAGGCAAGGGCTTGACAGCAGAAGGAAACAACAGCCAATGACTTAATAGCCAGACATCAATACCCCAATCTACATCTAAAAAGCCATACACAACAGGCACCATAAGAACACCAGACACAGAATAGCCCAAAGCACATACACTCTGCCAGAGAGAAGTTCCCTGAGGATGGGCTCCAGCATGAATCCAAAAGCTCAGAAGTCTAAACTTCTGGTCCCAATGACCAACCTAGATTGGATCCTGCAATGATATCTTAACCCATGGTGAAGAATAATCTCACCTGAAGGCTTTATGTGGATGAGAAGAGAGAGTACCAAGCCCATTAAACTTTAATAGCTAACAAAATTCCTGGCCTTCTAGATCAGGGATTTTTCTATCAAAAACATTATAAAGCCTCTGCCAGCCATGAGATTTCTAATTCATGATCAACTTGGCTGTATATGAAACAATATTTTGAATTAATTGACATTTCATTATTGAAATACTGAATTAAAGAAAACGGCTTTGCTAGCTCATCAGCCAGACTAATATATTTGGAATAGCCAGTTTTAGGTGCATCAATATATAGCTGTCCAATTTCTAATAAACAGCAATGCAACCAACATTCGTTTGTGACATTTGGCACTTAATATACACACAAATTCTCTCTATTCATAATCTCCATGTAGCGGGGATAATTACGTGTTGTGTGAATGGTACTTTTAAAAAACGTTATCGCCTGTTGTAAAAATTAGGCAACATCTAAATATAAGAAGAGCTACGTAATGCCTTTCCACTTTCACTGAAGGTAAATGCATCTTTTCAGGAGAGAAGCAACCTAGAACTAAGGAGAAACTTCCTGACAGTTAGAACAATTAACCAGTGGAACAACCTGCCTCCAGAAGTGGTGAACGTTCCAACACTGGATGTTTTTAAGAAGAGACTGGACAGCCATTTGCCTGAAATGGTATAGGGTTTCCTTCCTGCCTTCCTCCTCCTCCTCCTCCTCCTCCTCCTCCTCCTTCTTCTTCTTCTTCTTCTCCTTCTCCTTCTTCTTCTTATGTTCTTTATGAGCTAGTCCCAGTATGTAAGATTTTCACTTTAATTGTATACATTATATTTGCTGTCCTTAAAAAAACAGCCTGTAAATTGTTTTTAAAATGTAAAATGTTCCATAAGCTAATAGTTTTGCTTTCCTTCTTAATCAATACATTAGGAATGGAATATTTTAGTTTTTGTTCATACAATTCTGCAAAAAGGACTCAGAATGTTTTCTACAGTGTTTCACATTTGGCTACGTTTTTCCAGTTCTGTGGAAAGGTAAGATGTGAAGCATAAATGCAAACTTTATTGGTTTGGACATAACAAAGATGCTATAAATATCCTACTTAAAACAATATGGCAAATTATCTATATCTTGTGGATTCCATAAAGAATCAATAGGCACTACTAAGGCCAACTGTTGGAAAGGCTCTTAGACCAAAGTTTGGGAATCATTTTAACAGAGAACTACAAACTTACCAGCTAAATGGTCAGTAGCCAGAAAGTCCGTCCTGTGCACTGCCTATTTTTCAGCCTGCCAGCTTCTGTTTGAGAGAATAAAGGTACTCAGTTGTGGCAATATTATTACATATCCAATAATACAATGTAATTAGCCTGAAAATCAGTTAAATAACGTTGAGACAGGACTAAAACAAACCGTACATTATCTGTGATCTGTTTTTTAAACAAGAGTCATTCTGCCCCATCACAAGAAGACATATTTGTTCACTGACATTTCAATGCCCCATAGTTTTAAAATCCTGGCAAAAGTTTAGCTTTTCTGAGTTAATTTAAATGAATCTATATGGTGAAACATGTATGTGGGACAGATTGAGCAATCACAACCGAAAGTTGTTTGTAAATAGTTCTGAATCATACTTAAGAGAGGTATCAAATAGGATTCATCAGGTTTCCATCCTGAACCAAGTTATTTTATCTCTTCTCACTAAACCTTTGACAACTTTAATAAGACCCTTTTGTAAATCTTATATAAAGAGTTTAGGCAGGTCACTCTTCATATTCTCTTCTCACAAGTCTGCTGACAACTTTAACAAGTCACTTTCATTTGTATATCCAATATTTCTTTTTTTATATATCTACACTAAAATTAATTTCAATCTTTTTCAGAGAGGATTACAAATTGCGATCACATGATTGAGAAATCTGGTCATAAATGTCAACGGGTTATTAAGTGCCCAGATCACAATCATGTGATGTCAGGGGACAAGGAGTGTGACATTTTCGTATGGTTGGAGACGCTTTACAGGTCCGAAAGCATCTCTTTCCAGGCTTTCATAACTACAAACAGGTGTTAAACGATTAGTCATAAGCCAAGGACTATCTGTGGAATGTTTCTCAAGTAAAATCGGCTTCTGGTGCTCTTTTGCAAAAGAGACTTTGGACAACGAACTACTGATTAAGGATAGAACATTGGGAAAGCAAAGCAAAAAAACTGGACTGAATACTACAATGACAAAAAAAACCCTACCGGTAGATTTCCACATAAAATTATTAGAAACACAAAATGCCAAATAAAGGGAAACTTAAACAATCAGAAAAAGTCTGCTCTGTAAAAATTTAAAATGGGATAGAAAAAATTGAAAAACAGAAAACGAAGTAGAAAGGGTTGTAAATCAATCAGAAACTTAAAAACCAAAGATACATCTGAAAGTTACATAGATATAAGCTACTCATATAAAACACAACTATTAATGTGAGAAAAAGATAGAAGGCAAATCTCACCAGATTAGCCAGTTGTGCACATCAAATGAACACCTAGCCGGTCCAGTATTTTAAACCTCCAAATATTTAGTCTTTCTCCCCCCGCCATCTTACATACGTGACAGGTGAATAACTGTACATTCCATTTTATACTTATAGAAAATATGTGGAGGTTGTTAAATTTTTCTCATATAAATTAAAGAATGTTAAATAAATAAGAATGTCCCAAAGTAAGAAAAATATTAAAGGAGGAATCTGGGTTCAGTGAGGGAAAATAATTACTTATTCATTTATCTATTCTATTGAAAGGAGGAAGTGCAATATGCTTTCTGGGTGAGGTACTGTAAAGCAGGGGTCCCCAAACAATACTGGGCTGCGGCATGCCATCAACTGGTCCGCACAAACAAGCAAAGCCCCATCTGTGAGATGCAGGCAGCACACAAAACCACGCACCCTCCAGTCCGTGGAAAAACCTCTCTCCATGGAACCAGTCCCTGGTGCCCAAAACGTTGGGGAGCTCTGCTGTAAAGGAATACTTGAGTAGATAGCTTATTTAGATACTGGAGGCACAATTCGAATAACATACATTCATGTGAAAATCTTAATTAAACTAACTGTATATTTTACAATAATTTTATTAAAGTTTATAGTTACAAAAATAAAAAACAAAAAACAAATAAAAAATAAAAAATAAGTGGAGAGAAACAAATTTTTAAAAGTATATATGTGTGTGCATTTATATATATGTAAATAACATATGCACTCATCACAACAAATGCAATTTCAGTAATTACATCTTATCTGATATTGCAACAAAAGATCTCTTCTTCCCATATCCCATCTCTTATCTACGTACAAATTTTAAAGCCTCCTCCTCATAATTATCAACAGTCCATTAAGAGTTACTAAAAAATAACCACACCAATAGTTTAACTTTAATCCAAAGAACCAACCCCATATCCCCTTTTCTGGCTTTTAAGGAAGTCTCCCTCCTGAGACACCAGACTACCTTTCACTACAATACTGGCTATTAAAATGGCAGAAGTAGCTAAAAAGTCTTGACATTTCACCTTTTCCCTCTCTCTCATTTTTAACATCTACCTGTATTTTGGTCTTATGGATAAAAGAATTTAGCAATAAAAAGGTTGTAGCAAAATTTAAAACATTGCAGGGATGTGTATCTTCCATTTCATCATATTATACTGTATTGTGTAGAAGCTAGCTAGATATCCAAATAAACTGCACTTTTATTTTATACACATACAATATCAGAGTGCAATTGTGTACTGTTTCTTTATATTAATCAGCAGAAAAGGAACTATTTAAAGCAGACATGTCAAACACAAGGCCCGGGGGCTGCATCTGGCCTGCGAAGTGGTTTCATGCGGCCCGCGAAGCCATCCTGGAAACAGTGAGGGAACGGCCCCCACTGCCTTGGCCCTGGCCCAGATACTCACCTTCTGCCAGAGACCCTCAGATCTGTCCCACTCCTGCCCAGGCCCCCATAGGCACCCTTGATGCGAACGATGTAGAGCTGGCCATGCCCACCCAGTAGGCCATATGCACTCTAGCCACGCCCACCCAGTAGGCCACACCCACCATGGCCACACCCACCTGATGCTGATGTGGCCCTCAATGAAATTGAGTTTGACACCCCTGATTTAAAGGGTCAGAAACTGAGATTATGTCAACAGGTAAGCTGGTCAGACTTCTGGGACTAGATATCTCCAAAATAACATACATAGCTCACTTATTTTCCATGTTTGTCCAAATAGAGAGCAACTATTAGAAAGTTAGACACACTAAAGGTACAGTTAATTATAATATTCTTTTATGAAAGTCATACTGAGACAAGCAGCACTACTATCATAAAAGTCAAAAGGGATGTGGTATAAAATATCCTACCAGAATATATATCTCCTTCAGGGCAGATGAGGAAAAAAAATCATAACCTTACTTTTTTCCTGATTTACAGAACAAGCTCCTTAAAATAAGGGACACAAATGACACTTGTGGAGAGAGGGTAGCTTTTAATGATGAAAGATAGAAGGCAGCATTGAAGTTGAAGCAGCCATTGTGTGCAATCTTCATATGTAGCCTGCACTGAATTTTCTGCATTATAAGTCTAAAACAGCATCAGGAAAACATGACAGAACGGTTACCGGTAAGTTCAAGAGAAAGGATACAAGCCTTTTCCCAACCCGATTAGTTTCAGGATGTTTTGAAATATAACTCTAATCTATCTCAAAGCAGCATGAGAGCTAGTCAAAGATGACGAGCATAGTAACCTAAAAATCCAGAGGGATACCAGATTGTAGAAAAGTGAACCAATAAAGAATATTAAAGAGATGAGTAACTGGGCATTAGATTGCAGAAATCTCAAAGGGAATGGAGGATTTATGCACTGGTGCCCTTAAAACTGTGAAAAGAATCTGTAAGCTTAAAATGTAGTAATTCTAAAGAAAAAAATAAATATTATAACACCCACAAAAAGATACTACTATGCTGTTTAGTAATGACCTCTACCAATGGAGAGACTTCTATTATTTAGTAAGAATGATTTGTGCTAAAAACATACACCTCTAACCATTATTTAGAATTTTAATAGGGTCAGCATTTTTAAAGAGCAAAGCAAATTATGTGCTATTTTAAATGGCTAGTCTAGTATTACATGTAATTAAATGCAGTACAAAAAAGCTGAAACAGTGCACAGCTACACTTTGAAGCTTTTATTACGAGATCAAATGGAACAATGATTTAAATTCCTATTAATTCTAAAAAACCAAAGTATCCAAGAAACATAACACATTTTTCCAAATCCTTAAGTTGTCACATAGAACACACTCTCACACTTCCAAAAAGGCAAAGACTATTGAACACTGTGTATTTACATCTATAAAAATATGATATGCTCTAGATCTCAAATAGGGTAGGTTTTATTCAATACATTTTAAATATGCTGAATATGTTTTTAAGAAATGGAGTTATATTCCACAAACCTAGGTAGATTTCTTTAAGGCACCATGGTGGTGCATTTTACTCCCTCATCCTCTATTTCTGCTATTTATACATCTTTTGACTCTTTTTTCATATAAAATGATTTATCATTATATAAATATAATGATAACAAGAAACCTTACACTGAAAAAAAATCCCACGATCTTATATAATTTCAGCATCCTTTCTTTAATGTTTAACACACCTATTTAAGACAATCAAAGCAAAATTCTCAAACATTTAAGATTCAATTTAGATTACAAACATCTGTAGGCATAACCTGTCTTTTCCAAAAAAACATTTTCTAAAATACTATGCACGATCAAAAGAACAATGGTTAAAGATAAACAAAAGAGCAGACATGGCTGTTTGCTTGGATAAAGTCATCTTCATTCTGGTTTAGTTCTCATAAACAGCAGATGAGATATGAAAACTATATTCAGATGAATTCCAATGTTTATTTGGTTTACTTTGGTGTATGAAACCAGACCCCGTGGTTTATAAACTTTATGACTTGGTATGTATGAATTCAGCCAAGAATATCATTGTTTTAATCTTATTTTATTTTCTATTTGACCTATTTGCTGTGCACTGCCCAAAACCTATTAGAATTGAATATATTAAAAAATTGCTAAATAAACAGTTTATTCAACTACCTTGACAAAACTCATTACAGACTAGTATAATGTCCAACAAAAGACAAAACTGCACATACCTTTCATCTGAGGTCCCCATATGTGCCCAATCCCATCTCCTCAACCACTAACCTTAACATACGGTAGGTTTTCTATTATTTGTTTAAATATGAAAATAATTCATAGTTCCTAATAGCTTCAGAGCATTCTTTAGATTAAAAGATAAAGACAGAGGAGTCATGAGTCAGCTTCCCAATTAAATTTATTATTGATTAATAACCGATCCCACCTCGCCTCCTGCTCATCCTACTCTCTCCCTCCCCATATTTTAAAGTGTTTATATATTTATATTTTTATTGTACTTTGTTTGTATTGTGTATAAGTTTTATAACATTTTATCCTTTTAATACTGTAAGCCACCCAGAATTACCCTCGCCCGCTGCTTGCACAGCCTAGTTCCCAGTGAGCCGCAGCCCAACGCTGGGCTGTGGCCTGGGGGTTGGGGACCCCTGTTCTAAAGCATCAAATTCCTCCTCAACTAATTTCAGTACTTTCATAAAAAAATTGTACAGATAAAAATAATGCAAAGTATAAAAGGTAAAAATTAAAAAAAGCAGAAAAAGAAAAAAAAGAAAAAGAAAGAAAACTGACTTTATCCTTTATACCTAACAAGTGTTTTGTGGAGAAAACTGGAGTAGAAAGGAGTATTATGTATGTTTACCACCTTTAGTTATTTGTAAAAGTAATAAAGGTGGGATACAATTAAATAAATAAACTTATCACCATATCTTATAAAACAACAAACCATCTCTTCATCCCATATATTGTATGCAAACAGATCTTTAAATCATCACTCCAGCTTAATCAGCAAAAGTTCATTAAGGGTTATCAGAAATAGCAACAGAACTATTACAAGCTGTATCTAATAAACTCACTTTAAATCTTTCCTTTTACATTTATTAATCAGATAAACTTAAAATTTAACAAGTGAACTCTCTATCCCCTATCTCAGGGGTGTCAAACTGCCGGCCCGTGGGCTGGACACGTCATCCGGAAGCCGCACCCATCCCATTGCCGGCAATATTGGGCAAAACAGTCTCAATATGTGTCGCGACAATACGTCTCGCGATGTGAGTTTGACATGTCTGCCCTATCTAATCTCTCATACATAAACAGAACCTTTAAAACAGACATGTCAAACACAAGGCCCGGGGGCCAGATCAGGCCCATGAAGTGGTTTCATGCGGCCCGCGAAGCCACCCTGGAAACAGTGAGGGAATGGCCCCCACTGCCTTGGCCCTGGCCCAGAGACCCTCCTTCTACCAGAGACCCTCAGATCTGTCCCACTCCTGCCCAGGCCCCCATAGGCACCCTTGATGTGAACGATGTAGAGCTGGCTATGCCCATCCGGTAGGCCATACGCACTTTAGCCACGCCCACCCAGTAGGCCATGCCCACCCAGGCCACACCCACCTGGCCCCCTGAGGGCAACTGCAATGCTGATGCGGCCCTCAATGAAATTGAGTTTGACACCCCTGCTTTAAAACATCATCCCAGTTCTAGTCAGAAATCAATCAAATATTACTAGGGATAGCAACCCATCTACTTTCAAATAAATTGATTTTATATTTTTTCCCCTTTCTCCAACAATCTTTAATTCCCTCAGATAATGTCCTAGAATCTGCTTTTTTATGTTTATCTTATCTCTTCTCACAAAACCTCTGACAGCTTTAACAGGTCCCTTTTGTAAATCTTATATAAAGAGTTTAGGTAGGTCACTCTTTATATTCTGTCTCTTTTCACAAAATTGTTGACAACTGTAACAAAGTTACTTTTATTTGTATATTCAATATGTTGTTTAAATCCATAGATTTAATCTTTTCCAGTGAAGCTTGTTCCTCTTCCATGACATAATCTAGTTCAGGGGCGTCAAACTCGCAACGTCACATGACACGTTGTGACGTATCGTGACTTTTTTTCCATTGCCAGCAATGGGGTGGGTGCAGTTTCGGCATGACACATCCGGCCCATGGGCCAGCAGTTTGACACCCCTTATCTAGTTTATCTCAAATACCAAATATCACTGAAATGCATCCACTGATGTATTTATTTCCTTCTGGTGCCCTCTAGTGACCAAAATATCTTCTCATGGTTTTTTTTCTCAGATATAAACATGGAAAGTTACCCACAGAAAGGATTCTTAATTTCAAAGTCTTAACTCAAGTCCACCTGAACACATAGTCCATTCAAAACATTCTAAGCTCAACACTCCAATCACTCTTTTGCTGCATATTCAAAAAAAAATTATTTTTGTAAAATCTTAAAATTATTAATTCAAACACTTTCTTAAAGGATTTTTTTAAAGAAAACTCACCCAATGAGTACAATAAAACTTCCCATTGCAAAAGTTCTCAATCTCTAAAAAGCAATAAAAAAAATCCAAAGAAGTGAGGTTCAGCTGAACTTGAGTCCTATCAATTATTATTCCAGTCACAGACCAGCAAAGAACCTGAGGCTATATAAGCTACATTAAAGGCTATGAGCTTGGTGGAATCCTGTGACTCCCAGCTGCATGCAAGGTTACCTCAAAAACATCAGCATATGCTATCTACACATGAAAACCAACTGTTTGGAGTACATGATCTCAAGATCTCTCCTTTCTCTGGAGATATTTTCGCAAACGAGATCCAGCATCCAGCTACCTTTTTCAATCATAATAACTCCTGCTCTCCACTGGATATCAGTTTGCTATGTCCTCACTGGAAGGCTAGTATTTTAACAAATAAATATTGCCTACCTCCTCATCTTTTAAATTAAACCTGTATTTATATTTATATGTATATATAAACCTTTATATATATGTGTATGTATAGGTGTTTGTGTGTGTGTGTATTTATGTGTACACACACACACACGATTTTATTTTAATGTTATAAGCCACCCCGAGTCGCCTTGAAGAGAGATTTTCAATAGCCCCCTCTGATATTAGTTTCTTCCAGCTCACAATTGTGGGAATGTCCATTGTTAGGTTGAATGTTTTGTTGTTCTGTTTGGACCTTATTATTCTTTTATATTGTTTTAGTATATTTTTTGTATTGTAAACCACTCAAAGTCACTATGGAATTATGGCCTTATATTGATTGATCCATAAACGTACTATCTTAATCATATTACTTTAAAAACAGTACTATTCAGTTTATGGTGTTCATTTTCTACTAACCAGGTATGAGATTACATACATTTCTAACATCTTAACTCAAAAAGTGGATAAAATCCCAACTTCCGTTTATGTTCTCTTTCCCACAGCACCTATGCCCTCAATGGCCATTCTAGAAAGTTGAAAGACATTTTGGGAAAGATTCTTGAGCAAAGGTCCCCAACCTTTTGGGCTACCAGGAACTGGTTCCATAGAGAGGTTTTTCCGTCGACTAGAGGATGCGTGGTTTTGTCTGTTGCCTGCATCTCACAGATGGGACTTTTGCTCGTTTGTGCAGCCCAGTTGCTGGCATGCCGCGGCCCAGTACTAGTCCACGGACCGGGGGTTGGGGACCCCTGTTCTAGACTACATTGTGTGCAAGTAAATACAGAATCCCTCCTTCCAATTTCCTTATAGAAAGTTCTTTGACAGAAACAAATAGATTCTTCCCACTCTAGCGAGATTTATAAAATGCGTAAGTATCCCTCAAGTTGTTTTTGACCCTGCACTACAAAGACATGCCCATGTAGATTTCTTTGTAGCAATACAGAAATAATTTGACGCAATCATCGTCTTCAATTCTTTTCCTAACTTCCCTATCTAGTTTATAGTCCTGGGATTTGGGGCATCGCCAAATATATATTGAAGTATAGAATTTAGAATTCTGAAGTAATTGTGCTGAAAGGTGGAGAACTATAAAGAAATGTACGTATGTGCAGACATATTCCATAATATTTGGACATAAGCCCATCAGAAAAAAAAGAGACAAACTTTCTTTGCAATATCATTTCATAACCATTAGAAAATGCTAAAATTGATCTCATTTTTGTATACATATACATAAATGTCTCATAGATTTATGTATGAAAAATGGTAACATTTAATATAATTGTATGGATATTTAAACTCCAGGAAACACACAACAGAAGCTGGCAAGAATAGCCAATACTCCAGAAGATAGGCTTAAGATACAGGAAGATCTGGACAGACTTGAACACTGGGCACTATCTAACAAAATGAAATTCAATGGTGAAAAAAGTAAGGTTCTACATTTAGGCAGGAAAAACCGAATGCACAGGTATAGTATAAGTGGTACCTTGCTCAACAGTAGTAACTGTGAGAGGGATCTCGGAGTTCTAGTAGACAATCACTTAAATATGAACCAGCAGTGTGCTGCAGCTGGCCAAAAAGCCAAAACAGTGCTAGGCTGCATTAACAGAGGGATAGAATCAAGATCACGTGAAGTATTAATACCACTTTACAATCCCTTGGTAAGGCCACACTTGGAATACTGCATCCAGTTTTGGTGACCATGATGTAAAAAAGATGTTGAGACTCTAGAAAGAGTACAGAGAAGAACAACAAAAATGATTAGGGGACTGGAGGTTAAAACACATAAGGAACGGTTGCTGGAATTGGGTATGTCTAGTTTAATGAAGAGAAGGGCAAGGGGTGACATGATAACAGTGTTCCAATATCTCAGGGGCTGCCACAAAGAAGAGGGAGTCAAGCTATTCTCCAAAGCACCTGAAGGCAGGACAAGAAGCAATGGATGGAAACTAGTCAAGGAGAGAAGCAACCTAGAACTAAGAAGAAACTTCCTGACAGTTAGAACAATTAACCAGTGGAACAACCTGCCTCCAGAGGTGGTGAATGCTCCAACACTGGAAGTTTTTAAGAAGAGACTGGACAGGCATTTCTCTGAAATGGTATAGGGTTTCCTGCCTGAGCAGGGGATTGGACTAGATGACCTCAAAGGTCCCTTCCAACTTTATTATTATAAAAATCAAAATTCAAATTGCAAATGGCTTCCCACAAATCTTTGCAAATGATTCAAGAGAATCATTCCATTTCAATCACATCTGCAAGAGAAGATATTTTTGCTTATGGAAATAAGCTTTTATTATATCATAAACATTTCTTTTTAATGAACACTCAAATAAGCAAGGATGTGTAGGGTGTAATAATTCTGATTTGAGATATTAAAAATGAAAATCCTCATCTTCCCAATCCTGAATCTTTTCAACATTTTGACTCTTCTCTCCCATAAAAAATTATAAATTAAGACATGTTCAAATATGTTTAGAAGAGGGCAGACATACATCCGTATCACTTCAGAGTATCTTTCACAATATAAGCATTAGCAAAGAACTAGGTGTAATTTTCATAAATGCCACCTCAGCATTGCCTGTACCAGAGACCATTCACAGCTTTTGAGGGGGAAGGGAAATCATTTTAAACAGCCAGTGACTCTCCATGAAGAACCAGAAATTCTGAGTCAACCAAATGCAAAATAATGATGGGGTAATGATACAGGAAGAGCAAATGTCATTAGATTGTTGCTCTTCATTAACTTCTTGAAAAGTTAAAAGTTAAAACTTTTATAAAGGTACGAGATTTATTGACTGGTTCATAAAAGGAGCCAATTATGATCAGCAAACGTAAAATATAAATCATTTCTATATCTGCAGAAACATTAAACATTTTTCTGAATCATGTATTATGGTGGAAATATTTTGTGACTGACAAAATTGGTAATATTAAATCCATAGCTAGCAAATACAGCAATACTGCCTACAGAGATTTTACTTGATACAACCAAAAACAGCACTATGTAACACCAGTATGACACAAAGAAATGTCACATAATTAGTGAAATATAACAGTTTACAGTTTAATATCACAGATGACTTTTATGTGAAACTGTCAGATCAGCAAGAGTTATCAAATTGAAGAATATGTTCTAGGCATCATCAGATAAGATTTCAAGATAACTGGAATTATGCTTTGCTACATTTGTTTTTTAAACAATTCTACAGGTCAGGGAAAAAATAAACAGCTCTTTACAGCTCTTCCAGGCAGAAACAATCATGCTGGTATTCTAAAGTGCAGTTATTTCTTTAGTAATCTACATCTACAGCAGACTGAACTAATCAGGAATATATAAAACCTGATCTATATTAAGCCTTAAACATTGTTGAAATTACATAAAAAGGGAAAAGATATTGAGAAACAACTTCAAAAATGAAAATATACTCAAAGACAAAACTGCAATAATTTTACTTTTCTTTAGAATACCATGAACCAAAAAAATACAAACATCTCCTTTCACAAATATTTACTAGTAGTTCACCCAACAGATTTATAAGACTTATATGGCTGTCCTATCTCATACAGTTTTTAACTCATAGTTAAAAACAAAGGTACTCTTCTCCCTAGGTGCCAGACCAAACATTCTCACAGCTCAACCCCAATCCTAGCCATGCTTAGACAGAAGGAAGAACGAAAACTTCACCGCCTTTAGAAGGTTAAAAGGATAGAGGTCCCTCTGATGTCAGGTGGGTGGCTGTTCCAAAAGGCTGGGGCAATCACAGAGAAGGCACACCTCGGAGGTCCCATCATACGGCAACATTTAAGGGAAGGGACCATATCCACTTTATCTAACCTAGTAGGATGGGCTGATCCACTCAGGGAGAGGCAGCCTGAGAAGTAACTTAGCCCTTTGGTGAATAGGGATTCAAAGATGATAACCAGGACCTTGAATTGCTACATTCTGGACCAGTTGCAACTTCTAGATGGCCTTCAAAGGCTGGTCCATATAAAGCACATTGCAATAATTCAAACAATAAATGACTAAAGCATAAATTCTCAATTGCCAAACATGTCACTGGTCTCTATCTGGTGATGTCTGAAATCTTAACATTAATTCCAACACTTTAAAAAGGGGGAAAGTTATGAAAGAGGAAAAAACACAGCTTTCCATGCCCAGATCAAATTCAAAATGACATTAAAGAAATGGAGAGTTGCCAAATCAGCAAAATCATAAATATGCTTTCAGATATGACAACAATTCACTTCTAAATCTGTGGACAACTACAAAAAATATTGAAAACTGGATGAAAACATATCCAGTTCATTCACATGCTACTCTGACTTTTTATTGCTACATGCAGAAATATACACACCCTTGTGAGACAACACCCAGTCCAAGAACATCAAAAGCATAGCAAGGCCTCTAGGATAGACTTCAACACTATTTTTGCACGTGAACCACTTTTAGAGCGAGGACTTACTTGGTAAGTCAACTGTTCTCGTTCTTATGCCACTAAGTAGCAGAATACAGATTTTGTAAAATGTATTCCCCCTTTCCTTAGATTTTTGTACACAATTCTTACGTATCTGCTGAAAAAAAGTCAAGATATATAATTAATAACCCATTTATGGTACTAACGTTTGCCAAGGCGGCACAGGTTTTTTTGTGAAATGACTAAAGACTTTCAAGACTTATTTCAATGAATATTACAAAAAATGAAATTTTATAAACTCTGTGAGCATGTGTGTTTTGAATGATTCAAAATTCTTGGCATTTCCTAACTTACAATAATCCTTGGAAAACTGCCCATATAAACTTAACAGCAATAGACAGTCTGTACAAAATGAATCTGTCCATTAAGGCCAGGCCTGTGTGTGTGAGATCTGAAATTTCCCAACAGATATAGAGGCTCAGGTTAAAGGAAACAGAATCAAAACTATCCAAGCTTCCAGTACCACCTTAAAGCTTCAGGAGGGCTAACAAACAAACAGTTGCTTATATGTCCTGTAATGCAAACGTGGTTGCACAGAACTGCTACTATCTCCAATGACTTAACTGCCCCCTCAGTTTAAAAAATGAAGCATAATGCTGCCCGTAGACTACACATCAGCATGAGTTATACTATACCCTATTCACCTTCTCTTTCATAAAAAGACAGCAGAAAATTTGAAACAGCTGGCTTTCTCAGAGTGTGGAAATCAGACTTGAACATTTCCACCTCTCTAGTCAGCACAAAAGAAATTAACTGATACATTACCAAAACACTTCATGCACAGAAAAACTATAGGACTCTGCAAGTTTTAGTAATCCCAGCTAATGTGGCCTATGATGAGAATTGCTAGAAGCTATAATTCCAAATACCTGGGGTATACAAATTCTACTACATTTCTGCCTCAATGTCTTTGCATACCACAAAAAGATTTGCTTCTGTAGAGCCAATCATCTCCTTACTCTACCTAAAGAGTAAGATTCAGGAACAGAAACTACACATTCTTGCCTGCTGTTTTGCTTCTTGATCACACAGTGGTGAGGGATTGGAACTAATGTGGTATTATTCTTTGCTTTTTCAACTGATCTAAATACCAAATTAAGCTGGTCAATATAGTGTCCAATTCTTACTCAATCTTCTGTGTCTCTAGCTTTGGAGAGCCCGAGAAGGGGAAAGCATTGCCAATTACCTTGTACACACAGCTGCCAGACAACTCCTAGCTTATTTCTCAATATTGGAAGGAGGTGGCAGAGACTGTCACAAAAGCAGCAGGCAAATGCATGTCCACCCATCTTAAAACTTCAAAGTTATTTGGAAGCCGGAGTACTTATCATATTCATCAGATAGCAGTGTCATATGGGCTGTAAATTTGCTGGCAAATACAACTAGGCCCAAGGATTCCAACATACCTTCATCTTACAAGAGAAACTGCCTTCGCCTTGCAACCCTCATTCTCTGCTTCTGGCAATGCAGAAGAAAGTACTTGCAGACTCATGAGGCTCAATTCCTACTCAGATTCTGGCTGGAGGGAGAACGCAGGTGATCAAGTTAGTGAAGGAAACGGCAGTTCCTTGTGCAAGTAATCACTTACGCTTACTTGCATGTCAAACGCTGACCTTATCACAACGGTGAAGACAGCAAACAACTCCCTTACGAATTCTGGACAATATGCCATGCCTGAATCCAATCCTTTCCTGCCTATTTGCCACGTTCCCTTTGCCACATCTCCAAGGGGAGGGGGAAGCCTGAAGAGTATTCCCTAATGGATGCTTCCAAGCCTCTTCTCTGCTCTGGAACCAACCGTGGAAAGAGCCACGGGACTAACTGGCACGACGGCTGCTTCCAACTTCCAGATTAGGGAAAGCTGCCAGGGGCCCAGGCTAAAGTAAATCGAAGGAGAAAGACAAGAGTGCAAACAAAAGTCCCGATTCGCGCTCCCCCCCCTCCCGTTCTCCTCACTTCACAGCATTTAAACCGAAGCCAGCTCGCTTTACTTTCCCCTCCGCGTCTCCTCGCAGAACCGGGCAGCAAAGTTAGCGCAAAAGTTTCGCGGCTGAGTCGGGAGGAGGAGGAGGAGGAGGGGGGGGGGGGAAGAAGATCCGGCTCGTGCGCGCCTATGACACGTAGTCCGATCCGTTTCCCCGCCCCCCCCCCTCCCTCCCCGTTTCTCCTCTTCCAAGAGAGCGGCCAGACGCGAAGCGTGCGCCCGGCTCGGGATTAGTTTCTGACTACTAAGGAAATAAGAACGAGAGGGAGCAGCTGTACTAGGACGCAGAAGGTGCCAGGACCTCCTCTCTCTAACCTCCACGTCGGCAATCCCGCCCGACCCCTTTCCCTCTTTCTACGGCAGCGTTTCCCAACCTTTAGGAACTTGAAGATGCGTGGACTTCAACTCCCAGAATTCCCCAGCCAGCTATGCTGGCTGGGGAATTCTGGGAGTTGAAGTCCACGCATCTTCAAGTTCCTAAAGGTTGGGAAACGCTGTTCTACGGCACCCAGCAGGCTCTGCCTTTTTTTCCCCCAGCCGAAGCCCCCGACCCCCGGTTGCCTCCCCTTCCCCGCCCCCCTCAGCGATCTGGCCCCCTTGTCTTCGGCCCAGCCGATCGCCCCCCCTACGTGGCACTCACTCCGGCCCGTGCCTGCTAAGCTCGCTCTGCTTGAGAAGCCCCGAAGCGCTCCCGGGAAAGCGGCGAGGCACCTTCTCGTCTGCTATATGAGACCGAAATTGCCAATCCCGAGCTCACACGTCAGAAAAAGCCGAGCCCCTTCCCTTTCCTTTCCTGGGAAGGCCCGGCCCAGCGGAGAGCGACCGCAAAGCTTCGGTGAGGGTGGGAAGCGATGCCTCGGAACGCTACGCCGCTATCCGACCCTGTCCGCTAGGCTGCTTTCCCCAGCTGCCCCGAAGAGCACGAGTGGCAATGACACGGAAGCAAGCAGATCGCTCCAAGTTGTAATATGCGGAGGACGCCAACCATCTTTAGTAGGGGTCTTCAAACTTGGCCCTTTTATGACTTGTGGACTTCAACTCCCAGAATTCCTCAGCCAGCTATGCTGGCTGAGGAATTCTGGGAGTTGAAGTCCACAAGTCATAAAAGGGCCAAGTTTGAAGACCCCTGATTTTAGGAAGAACCCGCTTTTGATAACAGATTACTCGATTTAGTATGTTTACATCGGAAGTAAACCGTAGAAACGGGTTACCCGAGATTCGCAAGACCGACTTATTGGCAAACGCGAAGAATCGAACCTGCGACCTTTACTTTTAAAGTCAACTGGCTGGGTTCGCATGTCCTCGGTTAACCAGATGACAATTTAGCGAATTAATTTGTCCGGGTTCACAGAATGCATTGTACCACAAATTAGCCCGTTACGTTTTAGCTTAATGTATCGTGTAAAGAGATTAGGGAATAGTTCCATAGGACTTGGGAGATAATTTCAGGTAAATATTCTTGGAGGATATGTGGGTTCATTACTGGCCCCTTGGAAATAACTTGTCAACACATTTAACCACTGTGTGTGAAACATCTGAGGCTGTTTCGTAGGTAGTTTGTAAGCAAAGGTAGAGAAAATTAAAAGTAGCAGCGGTGGGGATAAATGGCACAGCTGTAAGCCGCATTGCTGGAATAACGGAGTAGATTTTAAGCACATTCTAATTTTTAAGTACATTTTTTCTTTTGTTGGCAACTAATGGCATTACAGTATTATTTATTCAATTTACCAGGCCTTCTAATAAATACTCAAAGATTGTAAAAAAATAATAAATCCATCCCCCTACAAAACAATAGTCAAGCACAATAATAATGGCATGTTGCAGGGAATACAGTTCAATCAGCAATCATTTAAAAATGATCTTCAACATGGCACTGTTCAAATCTGCTGGCTACAGCTCAATAAGATTCCAGAGGGAACTGCTTTTGACAACCACATTCTATAAACTGAAGATTTTCATACTTCTGTAGTTCACAGCTTGAAAGGTTGGCAAGATTCACTTCACACAACTGCCTTCATTCTGGTTTTAATAACCAAAATGCTAAGAATCATATCAGCATCTTCAGTTCTCTGCACTATACAATCATTCTTGAACCCATTTTTGAATGTTTGCTGGTACTCATCTAAATCTTCATTAATAGTTTATATGCCCCACTAAATCATGATATGGTTTATTTATGGCTAGCTTATGATTTATGTAACCATATTCTTGTCATTTATAAACTATGGATTAGTATATTATCTAAATCGGGTATTGTAGTTTAATGACATGTTAAGCAAACTATGGCTTAATATTTGTGAATCCTGACAGGCTGCATCTGGACTGCTTAAAGTTTCATAATCTAAGATGCCACCAAGAATATAATAAAATGTTATTTCCTAACTTCCTATCGTGTATTCACTAGGTACAAGCATTTTGGTTCGTATTATATCAGAATCTCTAATCCCAAACAGAGTATAAAAATGAAATTTGTGGGGGGGTTTTGTGCCCCAAGTCAGTGTGCGTTATATAGGCTGAAAGAAAAACTAAAAGAAGCAGGCCTGGACCTAAACATGTTCTCCGTTACGTAAAACATGAATTCTGGGGCAAGTATCAAAATGAGACTACTGTAATTCCTTGCAAACATTTACAATAAACGTGTAAAATATTCTACAAGGAAAATCATACAATTCATTACCCTATATTGTTTAAACATTAGCAAGTTATAGATCAAATCCATCTGTAATGGATAAATACATCAGATGAAATGCTTCTCTGCTTGTATGAAAGACACTTCTGAAATGTAAGCAAACCTTTTATATTCAAAGTAAATGACTAAAGAGGACGTGTGAAACTGAATAGGCCACGAACTTCATGCCTAAATACTTATAGTTTCTATTCCTAAAATAAAAATATCCGCCTGCATGAATAAAACTTATTCAGTAAAAATCACTTTTCACTGGAAAGTCATTACTTCTACTTTCTCTATATACATCATTAGATATAACTGGTAGGATAAAACGGAATATGCATAGGAGAGGCAAGAAGTTTCTCCATGCTTTCTCTCCTGTATAGGAGATAAAACCAGATGAAATAGTCATGTTCAAAAGAGGAATGAATGGTAACACTTTCTGGCACTGGATGTTTGCGCTGAACAGATCTATCAAGGCATTCCAAAGCCATTAAATTGTAAATCAAACCTATTCCAAGGTGCATATAAAGTAAAAGTAAAATTTCCAAATAAGAGAATTTAGGATTTGTTTTAGTCATGAGAATAAACATGTTCATGTTCAAATGATTCCTTTTTACTTAGTAAGCTGTTATATAAATGGATATTTGTACTTGCAGCTTTATTTTTTCCTTTCCCAGGATGAGCGATCTTTAATAATAACTATTATTCTCTATTTCATCCAAATCAGAAAAATACAATTAATCAACACAGGTCAGCAATATCAGTTCTGCTAATTTAATGGATCCAGTTTTTAATTAATTTTGTTGCTTTAATAAAAGGTTACATTTTATAATATACAAGGAAATCAAATAATTCAATGTTAAAAATTCATAATACTTTTTATAAAAACAAAAAAAAAACAAAAATAGGTTGGTAAATATATTGGAATCTATGTGGCTTTAAGAGTCACCAATGACTTGATAGCACATACTGTAATCAAAACTTATTACAAACAAAACAACCCCAAGAACTTTGACCCTATAGTTCAAAGTCTTCTTCTTACCTGCTTCTCAGAAAAAAGGCTAATTCATGTATTGATAGACAACATATCTACAATTCATTGGAACAGATCAGGTATAAGTTTCTCCTTCCAGACTGGTATAATTTTTGTTAACTAGCTCCCATGCTGGATACTTTGATATATTATAGACACTAAAAATATATAACAGGTAAAGCATATACTGTAACACATTATGATTGTCCAAAGTCATATTAACAATCCTGTTGATGTCAACCCAAATATATATAATAAGACAAGAACCAACCATATGAGTTAATGTTCCAATTACGGGAAAGCAGTCCATGTTTGTTAACTCTGCACTTTTTCAGATAAAGGATGTAAAGGAGTAATGATTGCAGCAGTTTCAGTGTGATTTTGTTCTAAAATATAAAACACACTTTCCCTCTTTGTGAAAAGCTATGTTTAATAGATATTTCTTATTATTGCCTATGAGACCACAATATATAAAATAATTCAAAATAGAACAATATCAGTGAACTAATAATATAGATAATCCTTAACTTACAAATTTTCATTTAGTGACTGTTTGAAGTTACAACAGCACTGGAAAAAATGACTTAATGTTTTTCACACTTACAACCACTGCAGCATCTCCATAGTCACGTGATAAAAATTTAGATGCTTGGCAACTGGTTTATATTTATGACAGTTCAGTGTCCTGGGGTCATGTGATCATCTTTTACTACCTTATGACAAGCAAAGTCAATGGAGAAGCCAGATTCTTTTACCAACGTAACAACTGCAGTGATTCGCTTAACAATGGTGGCAAAAAAGTTGTAAAATGAGAGAAAACTCACCTAACAACTGTCTTGCTTAGCAACATGAATTTTGGGCTAAATTGTGGTTGTAAGGACTACCTGTACTAGTATGAGAGCAGACACAATATATGATGTCATAATCCAAAGGCTCAATAGAAGATTGAATGCTTTAACCAATTTTTGAAAAATAAAGAGAAAAGAAATTAACATGGCCCCGGGGCCCAGGTCTTCCATAAGGCAACTCTGTTTTCTTTCTCAGATAGCACTTTGGAAAGTTTAAATGTAATTCTATTAGAAGGCTTGAATGGATGGACAGGAAATAAGAAAGTATTTTAAAAATTACTGGCTCAGTAAGAGGCCCAAGGACGAATTAAGACTTTCTGGTCAGCATCTGTTTAAAAATGGTCTGATTTGAATGTGTGGATTAAACATGTCTATTCCCGTGCATAGCAAAAAATGAATCTGAAAGCAGGACTCATTATTTATGATGAAAAATTGAGAGAATTAATAAAGATATTTGAGTAACCACAGATTCTGAATGTGGTTCACAGTATTATTTAGTATTATCAAGAATGAATCTTGACAAAAAATGGATATAGAAGAAATGTAAAAATAATTAATAGAATGAGTAAAGGAAGCACAAAGATAAGTTTGGTAAGAAAGAATATTAAAATAAGCATTAATCACCCACATAATATATGGAAAATGGATGAAAGGAACAGTAATATGAAAGTTGCTTGGAACAGAACAAAGATATTACAAAGTGTCACAAAATTATACCAAGTTATACCAATAATGAAAAAGAAATGTCAAGGAATTATGAAGTAAATAAATTAGAAAATAATTACCGAAAAAAGTGCAATATGGCTTTGTATCTTGCACAAGGCGTGCAAGACAGAACTTTTGTTTTTCACCAAGTAATTCAGAAAAGTATGAATGTGGGAAAGAACGTTTCACATTGTTAACTTTAGACATGTATGATAAAGTGAATAGGCTTGAACTAGGAAATGTTTCATGTGACATGGAGCAGAATATTGGTTGTTGAATGTGATTAAGGGCAATACTGTATATAATAGAAAAGCATGTAACTAGTGGAGTGTATAAGGAATTATTTCTTTTTGAACTGGAATGTATGATGGCCCTTTGACTGTTTAACAGATTATGAATAAATGTAAATGGAATTTTTATGGTGAAGTTAGAGGTGCATCAGTTAGGGACATTGCATGCAAATGACATCAAGCTGTTGGATGAGAATCTGAATGCTGCAATCAGGAGTATATATCTGAAAACAAGAGAAAGTATAGAGAAAGTGAACAGGTTCAAATGATATAATAAGTAGCAAAAAATAGAGAAAACACCATTTACCTTAACAAAATGTTTATTGAAAGTGGGGGAGGGGTTATGTAGACAAATTTTAAGTAATGCAATTGCTGGCAGACAACAAGTTATATTTTTATATCCCTATGAAATGCTATTGATTAAATAAAAAGAATTAAGCACAGTTAAAAAGCAACTGAGATTCCTTTGACAGTCATGATATTGGCATGGCTCCACTTTTTCTTTCTTTTTAATAATAAAAATAGAGGGTGATACCTGAATATTGAATGGACAGAAAAATAAATAACTAGAACAAAAAAGTGGTTTTATAATTCAGGGACAATGATCACAAAACAAATGCAGAGTGAATGGGCAAAGAAAGAAGACAACGTTGGGATTAAAAATCCTCAAAAAAAAAGTATTTTAAAAACCAAAATTTAATTGATCTGATTACATGCCATCAAGTTGCTACCTATTAGCAACCATATAATTTAGAATTCAGGGGTGTCAAACTGCCGGCCCGCGGGCCAGACGCATCACGAGGAAATTGCGCCCACCCCATTGTGGGCAATGGGGAAAAAGTTCCAATACGTTGCGCAACATTACATGACGTCGCAAGTTTGACATGTCTGATTTAGATATTCTCCATGATGATCTGTCTTCAGCTCTTCCAATAATGTAGTCATCTCTACTTAACTGAGTCTATCCACCTTGCTGCTGGTTGTCGTCTTCTCTTTCCTTCCATCTTTCTGTCTTAGAGCCTTATCCAGAGAGCTAGGCCTTCACATAATGTGTCCAAAGGAGAATAATATGTCTAAGTGACCTACATTCAGAGGTATATTTTTCTTGAGTTAGAGCTCCCTATTTGATCATGTACTGTTTGGACTGTGGTTTCCTGACCTGTGCATAGATTTTGTACCAGGACAATCAGGATGCTCTGGAATTCCCATTTTCCTAAGCACATTTTGAACACCCTTTTCTAATAAATGAAGTACGCATTGACTTCTTTTTATTGTTTGCTTACCTCAATCATTTAGCAAGCATCACCAATAATATGTCATGTTCCCTGGCCTTTTCTGAATCCAGTTTGAATATCCAGCTTTTTGCTTTGTATGAAGAGCTCTAATCTGCATTGGATAACTCTATGCATAATTGTGCTAGCATGTCAAATTAAGAATGCTGTATAGTATAAGTCTGCATGCTTTGTCATTTTTTAAATTTTTTTTGATACTGATGTTTCTACTAACCTCTCCCAATCTGTCGTTTTCCAGATTTGCTGGCATACTTTGGTTAGAACCTTTACAGGTTCTTCTTCCATTGCATTTTCTTTACATATTTGACAATTCCTGTAGCCTTCTGATTTTGAAATAACCAGACTGCAAATCTAACTTCACTTTTAGAATTACAGTTTCTTGTATACATGTCTTAATATTGACTTTTCTACTATACAGAATTTCAGTATACTTTCATCTGTGATCTTTGAATCAATTATCTGTCCATTGGCAACCTTTACCACAGCAATTGAAAGTTGGAATCGTCTTCTGAATATTAAGATCTCATTTGGCTACTTCTATCCTTAAATATGTTGTTGTAATATTCCTTCTTGTTTTTTAAGTTTACTGATAGTTTCTGTTCTAAGATCTTTGGTATTCTTGGCTTTGGTTTCTCTTCTCTTCTTGACAGTTTCTGCCATTTGTTCCATATTCATTTTTTTTCTTAGCCATGTCTGCTGTTATAACTGAGCTTTAAGTAATTCTCCTTGTTATTTTAGTTTCCTATGTCATATAGTCTTAACTACATTTTTCTCCTCAATATTTCTAACATTGCTATTCCAGTTTCCACCCACAAGTGGCACATCTTCTTTGCTTGAACTTGAGGATAAAGCTAACCAACTTTATCAACATTGTTCCTTGTTTTTTTCTTGTTTGTGTGCTAAATGATAAACATTATAATCTTCTGACCAAAAGCATCCATTGCAGCCCATTTCAATTCACTGATGCTGGAGTGAAAGATGAAATTACTTTCACTGTGTTGATCATTCTCATATTCAGCTTCATACATTCCACATTCCCAATTATGCTTTTGCAGCTTTGAATTTTCTTTTCTTTATTATTTTATTATATTTATATACCGCCCTTTCCCGAAGGACTCAGGGCGGTTTACAGGGTGGTTAAAACAAAAAATACAAAAGTTAAAAACAGATTAAAAAAAATTATATCCGTCCCTGAACAAATAAAACCCCAGTTAAAATTAAAATTAAAATTCTCAGCCTGGGCCAGAGAGCTCGAAGAGCCAGGTCTTCAGGTCCCGGCGGAACGAACGGAGGTCGGGGGCGGTCGTAAGCTCCACTGGCAGCTGGTTCCAAAGGGCAGGCGCACCCACTGAGAAGGCCCTATCCCTGGGTGTTGTCCGCCGGCAGTCTCTTACCGGCGGTACCCTGAGAAGACCCTCCCTGTGGGAGCGCACTGGATGAAGGGAGCTTGATGCCGGCAGCAGGTGTTCCCTCAGATAACCCGGACCCAAGCCATTTAGGGCTTTATAGGTCATCACCAGCACCTTGAATCTCACCCGGAGGGCAACCGGGAGCCAATGCAGCTCGCGGAGTAAAGGTGTTACATGGGAGTATCGGGAAACCCCCATCACAACTCGCGCGGCCGCATTCTGCACCAGCTGAAGCCTCCAAGTGGTCCTCAAGGGCAGCCCCATGTAGAGAGCGTTGCAGTAGTCTAAACGGGAGGTCACGAGCGCATGAGTGACTGTGCGTAGGGCATCTCGGTCCAGATAGGGTTGCAACTGGCGCACCAGGCGAACCTGGGCAAAAGCCCCCCTGGTCACGGCTCCTATATGGTCTTCAAAATTGAGTCGTGAATCCAGGAGGACGCCAAAGTTGCGAGCCCTATCAACGGGGGGGTAACACCTCACCCCCCATCGTTAGAGGTGGAATAGTCTGGTTAGCCCGAGATGCCGATATGCACAGCCACTCAGTCTTGGCAAGATTGAGACGAAGCCTGTTTCTCCCCATCCAGACCTGGACCGCCTCCAGGCAACGGGACATCACGGCGAGGGCATCGCTGGGTTGGTTTGGGGTGGAAAGAAAAAGTTGGGTATCATCAGCGTACTGATGATACCCCACCCCAAAACCACGAATGATCTCACCCAGCGGCTTCATATAGATGTTGAACAGGAGGGGCGAGAGAACCGACCCCTGAGGAACTCCACAAACGAGAGGCCTCGGGGCGGATCTCTGCCCTCCCGTCAACACCGACTGCGAACGGCCGAGGAGATAGGAGGAGAACCACAGTAAAACGGTGCCTCCCACTCCCAACCCCCTGAGATGCCGCAGTAGGATACCATAGTCGATGGTATCAAAAGCCGCTGAGAGACATCTCTGGAAGCTTTATGAAACTCTGTATCATAATTACCACTGGTATATTAAAAGCTCCTTAGTTCATCCTACTAGCATATTCAATGCCATCAGATCTGAGGGGCCCATCATCCAGTTCTACATTGTCAATCATTTTATATTGCGTATCCATGTTTGTGTGTCTGTGTGTATAACGTCTAGAAGAGGTTTACCAGTGATTTCTCCTATGCAACATGAAATGATGCCTTTGCCAATATCACTAGAGTGATTATCCACCTCCAGCATTTTCCTGCATCACTCCTGCCCAATATAGAAGCTTGCTTGCTTTAGCTGGACAGCTGGGATTACCTTCATTACCTTGGGTGACCCTGCTGGCAGTATGAACTCTTAACATACACTCCCAGCTTGCTTCACATCTTCTCAAGATCAGTCACTGCCACAATAAGACAGCAAAGAAGGACTATAGCCTTCTCAAAAAAAATTTACTACTATCCCAAGGTCTGTTCAATATAATTGTTTTTAGTGTAAATGGTTTAGAATTTTTTTGTGTCTTCAAGTCAGTGTTGGCTCCTGGTAATTGCTTGGACAAGTACCTGCAAGGTTGTTTTTTTCAAGAAGTGGCTTGCCATTGCCTCCTTCCTAGACTGAGAATGACTGAAAGGTCACCCATGTGGCTTTGGCCTAAGGCAGGATCAGAACTTAACAGCTCAAATCACCATATTAAACTGGATCATATGGTTTGGAATTAGGAAATTCCAAATAATTGCTTCATATGTGAAACTGGCTGCTTGGGCCATTTTTGGGCCATTGATTTGTGCTTAGATTGTAAGCCGCCCTGAGTCTTCGGAGAAGGGCGGGATATAAATGGGATTAAAATAAAAAAATAAAAATAAAATTTTTAGAAGCTGGCTCTAGTTTAAGCTTGAAACCTTGTCAAAATAGTAAAAACAGCTAATTTTGAATAGAAAACAACTGTTTCAAATGTGAAACTGTGATTAAAATATTTTCTCATTAGTATTACTTATTACTTTTAATAATTTGCATATCTAAGTTGCTGGTTATCTACGTATATAGCCCTACATACAGCCAAGTTATCTGAGAAAGTTGTTTCTCATCCACCCCGTAAGATCTGACAGAATGGAGCTTTACATTCTATCTACTAAGAAATGCCATCTGATGGAACATAGGAAGTGTACTTTCTCTGTCATGGTATCTCCTCAAGATTCAAACTGCACCAACTCCATAAGCTTTTAAACAATCGTGGAAAATCTGTTTGCTTTCCCCAAGATTGGGGTGTGCTTATCTGGCATTCAATGTCTGTTTTGGTAAGGAAATGTCTGTTCTCCCCATTTAACTTTTTTGAATCAGTGCACCATCCTGCATTGGGTGGCCTTATAAATCTATATTATAAATAACATGTATTGTTTTGAACTGTAATCCTGAGTTTACAACCATTCAGTGACCAAGTTACAATGGCACTGAAAAAGTGGCTTATAACCAGTCCTCACACTTACAGCATACACAGCATCTCCACAGTAACATGATGAAAATTTTAACACTTGGCAACTGGTACATACCAGTATTTAGGATGGTTGCAGCATCCTGGGGTCATATGAGCCCATTTGCAACCTACCCAGCTGTTTCCAACAAGTAAAGACAATGAGGGAAAACAGATTCAGTTAATGGCACAATTCACTTAAGGATTAAGAGATTTGCTTAATAACTGGTGCAAAAAAAGGATGTAAAATTGGATATGACTCACTTAACTGTCTTTCTTAGCAACGGACATTCTGGTCCAATTGTGATAAGTTGAGGACTGCTTGTACTGAATATTCAATAAATATAGCAATAAATGTACAACATATATCAGGAAGCAATAATTGGCTCATGCTAGTGGGAGCGCTAGAACACTAAAATTTGTCATTAATTTCAACAGTACAATATTAACATCTTTTAATACCACAGATGTACGTATATTTTGAAATCAGTACAAACAAGTGCTAATTTCTCTGCTTTAAAAGTGTCCGACGATAGATCAGTTAAAGAAAAATCATGTATCCATACCAGCCGGCCAATTAGTTATTTTCAAAACCGGTATTTTGTTAGGTGATATGCTGCAGTGAAAAAAGCTAAAGTGCAGCCTTCTTTTATGTCGACTGTAAAGATATCCAGGCGTTTCTTCCTTTGCCTCTGAGCATATGTAAGAAAGTTACAAGGACGATTTGCTTCTATACGGCTGCTAAAGGCAAGGCCAAAATTCTTCGTCAAGTTCACACTTTTTGGTGAATTACATTGAAAGGCAAAATTGGTACGATTCGTATTTTTCAAGAAATGCCTCTAATAATACATTTGCCTAAACCAGGGGTAGGCAAACCTCGGCTCTTTTATGACTCATGGACTTCAACTCCCAGCATTCCTGAGCCAGCTATGCTGGCTCAGGAATGCTGGGAGTTGAAGTCCATGAGTCATAAAAGAGCCGAGGTTGCCTACCCCTGGCCTAAACCTTTCTAGTGTGCAGAATGAGAATACCGCGAGACGTATCACGTGTCCCTCAGAAACCAATTGAAATGAAAGACACCATAGACTTACAATTGAGGACTACCGAAGAGTTCCCGCACTTGAAGGCCTATTCAGTAATTCGACCTTATAACGATGTTTTATAAAAGCGATGCCCACATAACAATTCTTCCATCAGCCTCTTACTAATTTATTTTTCTTTTCTTATGCTCAGAATGTGAAAAGCATACAAGCCTACCTCGCGTGGACTCGGAACACTCCTAAGCCGAATAGGAAGAACTTGCCGCCATCTTGGTGAAGGAAAGAAGCTATCCGTCACCCGCTAATATCCGAGGAGGAAGCTCCTCCTCCATCGTTGCCCTTTTTTTTAAAAAAAAAATCACTATAGCAACCGGAAGAGGAAACGTGTTGGCAGGAGGGCAGCGCACGCGCTTTTGTTACCAGCCGCCTTGACGTTTTTTGTCGCGCGCGAAGCCGTGAAGGCTTTTCAAGGGGGGGGGACGGGGGCGGAGAAATGATTTTTGCCTCGTGAGCAGAGTGGAGAAGCGTTTGTGAAGAGAGGCAAGCGTGCGCATGCGTTGCGGGAGCCTGTGAGGCGGTTGGGCGGGTTCGGAGATTGAGGCGGCGGCGGCGGCGGAGACTTAGGAGCGACTTTGGGGCGGCTCTCAGGTGCGGCACCTCCTGCTGTGCGGTTTCTCTTGAACTGGGTAACTTGCCGGGATGTAGGGTGTTGATGGTGGCTGCAGTTTTATTTTTTTTACTCTGAGAGAAACGGGGAGCGGAGACCGTTTCTGCTTTTTCTTAAGCAGACGCCTTATTTCGGCGGGATGATCTGCCCGTCCCGCTCCCTAGTTCGCGTTCCCTCCCCCCCCTTCCCCATTCTCTAAAGCCGCCGCTCTTGCCCTACCCGGGTGGGCAATAAAGAAAAGAGAGGTGGAGGGAAGGGAGGCCGTGGTGTAACGGGCGTTATTTCGTTTACCAAATTCAAGAGGTTAGCGCAGGGGTCTTCAAACTTGGCCCTTTTGTGACTTGTGGACTTCAACTCCCAGAATTCCTCAGCCAGCCAAGCTGGCTGAGGAATTCTGGGAGTTGAAGTCCACAAGTCATAAAAGGGCCAAGTTTGAAGACCCCTGAGTAGCAGTGCATTCCGGAGTTTTCAGGGGACGATTAGGAAACGGATCCCGCCTCTCAAGAAGTATAATAAGGAAAAGCCGCGGGGGAGGAGGGGGAACGACTTTTTTTTAAAATTCCATTTATATCCCGCCCTTCTCCGAAGACTCAGGGCGGCTTACAAGCTTAGCAGTACGACTTGAACATACTCTCCTCTGGTCCATCCTAGACTCCGACAAAGTGAGGCTGGGTGTTGAAAGAAAAAGATACTTCTCGGTGCGTGACTGGAGGACCCTCCCACCCTGTCTTGGGAAATGTTAAAGGATTCCGAGGAATCGGATTTTGATCTATTGTTCTCATTCCCCCACCCCCCGCCACAGCGATGATAGGTTGGATTCCATACATCTAAAAGTCACCAGAAGAGATTCAAAAGAATCCGTAAGAAAAGGCAAAAGAGCCAAAGACTTTCAAATACGTGGGGTGGAGAGGAAGCTCTATAAATGACATTCTCGGCTTCATGTTCGGGAGTTTACCTTTTGGAGAAGGAAAGATACCGGTTCCCTTTCCGTACTTTGGAGATGTTGATTGCCTAGGACACGGGTCGGCAACCCGCGGCTCCGGAGCCGCATGCGGCTCTTTGAGCCGTCTCCTGCGGCTCCCAGCCGCCCGGTGCGCGCGCACCTCTTCGAACGGGCAGTGGTGCGCGCGCACCTCTCCAAATGGAGAGTGGCACCGCCCGTTTGGAGAGGTGCGCGCGCACCTCCCCGAATGGGCGGAGCTGCGCGCGCACCTCCCCAAACCTTTGGAGAGGTGCACGCGTACCTCCGCGCGAACGGGCCGCGGCGTCGTTCTTTGAGGAAGCTGCCACGGCCCGTCTGCAAAGCTGCCGAAAGCGGCAGCTTTGCAGATGGGCCAAGGCAGCTTCCTGAAAGAGCGACGCCGCGGCCCGTTCCAAGAGGTGCGCGCGCACCTCCCCGAATGGGCGGAGCTGCGCGCGCACCTCCCCAAACCTTTGGAGAGGTGCGCGCGTACCTCCGAGCGAACGGGCCGCGGCGGCGTTCTTTGAGGACGCTGCCGCGGCCCGTCTGCAAAGCTGCCGAAAGCGGCAGCTTTGCAGATGGGCCAAGGCAGCTTCCTGAAAGAGCGACGCCGCGGCCCATTCCGAGAGGTGCGCACGCACCTCCCCGAATGGGCGGAGCTGCGCGCGCACCTCCCCAAACCTTTGGAGAGGTGCGCGCGTACCTCCGAGCGAACGGGCCGCGGCGTCGTTCTTTGAGGACGCTGCCGCGGCCCGTCTGCAAAGCTGCCGAGATGGGCCAAGGCAGCTTCCTGAAAGAGCGACGCCGCGGCCTGTTCCGAGAGGTGCGCGCGCACCTCCCCGAATGGGCGGAGGTGCGCGTGTACCTCCGTGCGAACGGGCCGCGGCGTCGCTCTTTGAGGAAGCTGCCGCGGCCCGTCTGCAAAGCTGCCGAAAGCGGCAGCTTTGCAGACGGGCCGTCGCCGTCGGGCAACCGGGAACCGGTTCCATCTCACTTTTTAAAAAAATGGCAACCGCGTGCGTCTGCGCATGCGCGTGCATGGACACGCGCACGCGGCTCCCAGTTTTTTTAATTTGTGATGGAACCGGTTCCCGGTGGCTCTTTTGCTTTTTTAGGTTGCCGACCCCTGGCCTAGGATCTAGGGTCATTCCTAAAGGGAGAAATCTTGATTATATTTATTTTACAACTTAGAGCATCTTTCTTTTCCACCATTTGAAAACATTGATGCTATTATCACAGATCACCCAAAATTAATTTCCAACAATTATAACACTGTCAGGATTTTCTCTGTTCCATATTTATTACTTTTGTGCTGGGTATCCTGGCACTTAAGAAAAATTTTCTGTAGCAGAGTATAGTTTCTATATCTGGCACTGGACTATGTTGTTTCCCGCATTTCAGATTTTTTTAAGGAAGAAAATCACCTCTCAAAGGCTTCCTTTGTCCATTCTGTTGTATAGGAACCCTTTGTCAGATGATTTCTTTCTCTGGCTCCCTCTTTGTAAAGAAATCTAGAATGACTGATTGTATTCAAACTGATAATCACAAAGGTTCATATCTTAATTTTACTTCCTCAATTTTTTATTAAATACTTTTCTTTTGGACAATTAGTAATGGTAGATTTGGCATTTAAGGATATATACTGAAAATCTGTCTCTTTAATTACTGGCATCCTTTGTTCTCTATGTTTTTCAGTTTAAAGAACTGACGTAATGTTACTCATTTTTTAAATACATACATACATATATAATAAAATCTAATATTTACTATAACATTTGAGTTCTAATTCTATCAAAATGGATCTGCATCTCCTATGCCTTTTGTAGTCCTGTTTTTGTTCTCTTTAAATTCCTTGAAATTAACCTTTTCTCTATAAATGCATTATGCATGATATATTGTTTACCCTGTTTTTTTCTAGCAATTTTTGTGTTTTTCTCATCCAGAGTTTTCATCGTCACACCCAACATCATTTTTAATATTTCCCATCAATTCCATATGTTTCTGTAACACTTTGCAACATTTAGTAATTCTGCTTCAGGCAGGTTCATTATGTATTTTTTTCCATTCATTCTGCTAGGTGATTAATCTGCTTTATAGTTTTTAGTATAGTATTTAATACTGCCTTTTGCTGTTGTTTTGTTTATATTCTTCAATTTTTTCCATGTACATTTTTTCTCAAGATCCTATCTTGACCCTACAAGAAATGGTCTGTTCAGAAACTCTAACCACCTTCGTTATTTCACTTGTTCACTCAGTTTTTTGTTATAAAAAATAAAGTCAGTAATATTTTTAGATAGTACTAATTTATTTGCTCTATGTACACATAGACTTATGTTCTATGTATTCAAAATATATTCCTCTGTGCAGATACTCAGTCACAATTTTCATTCTCTCTTTGATCAGAATGGCCCAGTCATTTTTTCTGTACTCTTTCATTTCATTTCCCCTGCCCCACATCCATTTTTGTCATGTAACAATTTATTTCCCCTGTATAATATAAAATAAAAGTCAGCTCTGGTTCTGCAAATATTACCATTAGATTCCTGCATTACTACACACCCAGAACAACCTGCGGTAGATGACACCAATACATATTTTTCCTTTCGTAATTAAACTTACCTCATTAGCTCTACTGTATGAAGTCACACCACCTTCATTCAGTTCTATTGCATCCTTCTTTGTCATATTTTGATAACCATACAAGAGATACATATTCTTTACTATTTACTTTTCTTACATTCAAAGTCTTTTTGGTCTTCATATGCTGGCCCTAGCCTTTTCCTTGGATAGTAGTTTGTAAGTTACAGCTACCATCGCCTGGCATTTTTCACCTAACCTTCACTGTGAGAGAGATGGGGCTCTGTGCTGCCATTCTGGTGATTAAAAGTAAAAAAAATAATAAGAAAAAATTAATAGTGCAACTTACTGATCATGTCACTAGAACATTCATGGGAGATAGACCGGTCTTACAAGTTAAAATGAAGCTTTATATAACCCCCCCCCAAATATTTCCTTTTTAAATATCTGAACTGCACTCTTTCTGTAGGGAGGGTGTTCAAGTACATAGTTGCAGGATCCAATCTGGTCAGTTACCGTTAGTCTTCCAAGCTTTCAGGCTTGTGCTGGAACCCATCTATAAGGAACTTCTCTCTAGAAGCTTGGAGACACACACTGCTAGAGAGAAGTTCCCTGGAGAAGGGCTCCAGCACAGGTCCAAAAGCTCGGAAGACTAAATCTCTGGTCCTGGTGACCAACCCGGATTGGATTCTGCAACATTATCCTGGGACACACATATTCACCTTCATTCATAAACACAGAGCTGTTCAGAAAAGATCTGTAGTTTAACTTTTAAAAAATTAGAAAATAAAATATAATGCTGCCAGCAAATCAGAAGATGTCACAGGTCTATTACAAATATAGCATTACTGCTAAGGAAGGAAGGATATAGAATTTATAGATCTTGAGATACGCTTCAAGTCTAAAATAAACACAATATCCTAATTTTTACAGAGAAATAAATACAATTTATACCACACAGAAAGAAAAGAGTATCTAAAACAATTTCTGCTAGGCTTGTGTTTTCTTTTTTTCCAGAAATAATGTTACCTGAAACATTATTCTGCTTCAGTTTTCCTGTAAATTTCAGTAATTTTAGGTTTGCTGGGAAGTTTCCCAGCCTCACTTTACAGCTTCTGCAGTTCTGATTATAGATTTAAAACCAGTTTTTTCCCCTTTATCGAAGAGAGTGATGGGCTAGAATAATTTGTATATTTTACATTTACTAACAAATCAACCTTATTTCTATATAAGTATATGTATGTATGATTGCTATACAAACATAATTTGATCATAAGACGTACAGTAGGATCTGTTCTAACTAATAATATATTGTTTTTGTTTTTGTTTTAGTTTGTACAAATCTTGAAACATGTCTAAGGTGAGTGTCTTTGTTAATGAGTATTTGTTGATTCCTACATATAATAGACATTTTGTATACATAAATTGTAGCTTATACTCTATAATTTCATTATTTTAGAGCGTGTGCATTGTATTAATAAGAGATGTAAACTTTTATAATTAATAGATTAAATATTAATATTTATGTAAGAAAATACTTGAAAACTAATTTCTCATCTTGTGGCTACTCATGTAAGCATGTATGCATTCATTTAATATTGCTACAGTCTAGTTCTATATATTATACTGGCAATAAAAGAAATATATTTGCTCTTGTGATAAGCAAAAAACATAAAGAATACATGGTTTTTAAATTAGCTTTACAGGTGATACATTTTTAAAATAATATGATTAATATGCTAGTTAAGATTATTTAATAATGGTTGAATTTCTTAAGGAGTTGATTGTTAGGAAACAAAGATCAGAAAATAAATGCTATTTAAATCCTCGCATGTTTGCATTTGATATTTTTAATACAATTCCAATTAAAATACTTTTATTCATTGAATCTTCATTGGGAAGCAGTTGAGCCAGACTATTAATTTTAAGAGTATCAGGAAAAAAGTATCAGGACCATTGGTAGCTCAGAAAGATTTATTGTCCATGCCTATACACAATAATCTGATCAACTAATGGTTAACACAAAATTTGTGGTAGATAAGAGCCAACAGAATTCAGGGTGCCTGGATTTGGATCTCTTGTAGCAATTGAAGGACTAAACTGATGATGCATTTAAGTCTGCCGTCTAGCTCTGCCTGCTCGTCTCCTACGAAAAGCTAACTTTTCTTAAGGATAATAAATTCACTACTTTTTTGTATCCCTGCATTTAAGATACAATCTGTTTATATAAAATATATTTGTTATAATTTTATTTATTTTTTATTTTAATTCCATTTATATCCCGCCCTTCTCCGAAGACTCAGGGCGGCTTATTTGTTATAATATATAAATTATATTTGTTTATATATTATATTTGTTTATATAAATTATTATATAAATTGTAATAAAAATAGACTCATTTCAGAAATGTCAAGACTAAACTATTTTTAACAAGTTAGTCAGAATCTGAAATCATGTTTCTGTTATACTTAAATATTTCCTAGGACCTGATTCACAGATGCTCTATTTTCAGAAATCAATATGAAATAAATGGAACATGAGATTTCTTCTAATAGCTTGTTATTAATTACTAATTCTAAACCAATTTATTGAACTATACTTTTCAAATAATACCGTCACTTTAAATTTAGTGAATATAAGGACATCTGTAACTTTAACCATTTTCCTCAATAATTTTAAAAACGTAATTATACAATTTTATTTAAATATAGTATTCGATTTTTTTTTCCAGCAACAGCCTGCTGAAAAGTTTGCAAATCCAGAAACCCCTGGTTATGTTGGGTTTGCAAACCTTCCAAACCAAGTTCATCGGAAGTCTGTGAAAAAAGGCTTTGAATTTACCCTTATGGTAGTTGGTAAGATATTTTTTTTAAAATTGATATGTGCACTATTACCTTTCAAGGTGCCAGTTCAACTGTAGTAAAATGTACTCTTAATTTTTAAAAATTGCTTGCGGTATATTATTCTGTTTAATCGATGCATCAGTATTTCATAATGATAATTTTTGCAAAGAACTGAGCCATAGAGTCTTTTATATAAAGAATTCATCATATGGTGTATAAATAATTGATCATTCAGAAATTTAGATCCATAACCAAAAAGGTATTTAGTTTTAAAATTCCTAAATCTGAACACTAAATATTGGCTTCAGTGCAGAATTTCAATGAGCTATAATAGTCCGTTAAATAATTAAGGTAATCTATTTATGATTAAGTTTGTTTCTAACTTTATTTTATGTTGTTTAATAGGTGAATCTGGATTGGGAAAATCTACTCTAATAAACAGCTTGTTCTTAACAGATCTCTACCCAGAAAGGATAATCCCAGGAGCAGCTGGTAAGATTAACCTTGTCCTTTCAGTATAGTCTTATTGGATCCTAACATTGCAGTAGAAAAAATAAATGGATTCTAATGAAAATTTTTGTCTGTGGTGTATTTGGAGGAGTGTAGTTTTTAGAAGTCGTTTGTCCATTGAATTTTTATTAATTTTCTCTGTGCAATCACAAATGTATTCATTGTAAACCAGGCATGTTAAACTGGCAGCCTGCAGGCCGGATGCATCACACTGAAACCGCACCTACCCCATTGCCGGCAATGGGGAAAAAGTCACAATACAACGTGCGACATCGTGACGTCACAAGTTTGAAATGCCTCTTGTAAACTATCTTCCTTCAAAAAAAGTGTTTATGGTTCTTTAAAGTATAGAAATCAGAATATATTGCAATAATTTGGTGAAATCTGCCACCTGATCTACGTTTTGTGATTAGTTTTTCTTGCAGTACAAGTCTTGATCTTTTTGCTGTTTCAGTTGTAGGATGTTTTTCTTTTTATCAGCTAGATGTATTGGGTTATTCGAATATTATTCAGCTCAAACCATGCTCTTGTCCAAATCAAATAAGTTTGTAAACTGTGTGGTAATATCCGTATTTTTGAATTAAATTGCCTTGGAACATTTCAGCTTTATAATTCTAGGGCATAATTTATAATTGAAAATATATATTGGGTTGCAGCATCATAACTGATTTGTCTGTGAGGTATATCTTAATCATCTATCTACTCAGAGTAATTCTTAATTCCTGATCTTGCCATAAAGGCTCAGTGTCAGCAATCTTGAAATCCAGTTTTGTTCCTTTCCTAGAAAAAATTGAAAGAACTGTACAGATTGAGGCCTCAACAGTTGAAATTGAGGAAAGAGGTGTAAAGCTCCGTCTGACTGTAGTAGATACACCAGGATATGGTGATGCTATTAATTGTCGGGATTGGTATGTATTCAGTGGATGTATTAAATTATTTTAGTAGAATATAATAATATAAATAGTATTATATTGTTTATTATTCTTAGCTTTCATGTTAAGAATTGCTAAATTTAATTTCATATTTCATATGTTTTTATGTAAAGCTCTGGAATCAGTTTTTCCTGAAATCTGTCCTCCCTGCTCTGTGAGTAGTGTTTTGGTGTTGCATATTGCAGTATAATCTGAGTAAATAGATCCTACTTCTGTTTTTGTTTTGTCAGTTCCAGTCCTGCCCTATGGGTTCTTTTTAAGGTCTCTTCTATTATACAATTCAATGTGTAATTCTCACATTCTTTAACTTCTTTGCATATGGATGCATAGTGTCCTCAGATAAATAATGATTAAACAATAACTGCAGTCCGAAGAAAGGTACCGTATATACTTGAGTATAAGCCGAATTTTTCAGCCCACTTTTTGGGCTGAAAAACTCCACTTCGGCTTATACTCCAGTCAACAAAAAAAAGAACTGTCCCTTCGTTCAGAACAGGCTGCTGAGAGAAGCTGCCTCGCCTGCTGCGCCCCCAACAACCGCCGCTGCCGCTTTCCCCCCCCCATCGCTCACCCGCTGCCCCCGAAAATGCCGCTGCCGCTTTTCCCCCCCCATCGCTCACCCGCTGCTCCCGAAAATGCCGCTGCCGCTTTCCCCCCCCATCGCTCACCCGTGCTTTCCCCCCATCGCTCACCCGTGCTTTCCCCCCCATCACTCACCCGTGCTTTCCCCCCCCATCGCTCACCCGTGCTTTCTCTCCCCATCGCTCACCCGTGCTTTCTCTCCCCATCGCTCACCCGTGCTTTCCCCCCCCATCGCTCACCCGTGCTTTCTCTCCCCATCGCTCACCCGTGCTTTCTCTCCCCATCGCTCACCCGTGCTTTCTCTCCCCATCGCTCACCCGTGCTTTCCCCCCCCATCGCTCACCCGTGCTTTCCCTCCCCATCGCTCACCCGTGCTTTCTCTCCCCATCGCTCACCCGTGCTTTCCCCCCCATCGCTCACCCGTGCTTTCTCTCCCCATCGCTCACCCGTGCTTTCTCTCCCCATCGCTCACCCGTGCTTTCTCTCCCCATCGCTCACCCGTGCTTTCCCCCCCCATCGCTCACCCGTGCTTTCTCTCCCCATTGCTCACCCATGCTTTCTCTCCCCATCGCTCACCCGTGCTTTCTCTCCCCATCGCTCACCCGTGCTTTCCCCCCCCATCGCTCACCCGTGCTTTCTCTCCCCATCGCTCACCCGTGCTTTCTCTCCCCATCGCTCACCGGTGCTTTCCCCCCCCATCGCTCACCCGTGCTTTCTCTCCCCATCGCTCACCCGTGCTTTCTCTCCCCATCGCTCACCCGTGCTTTCCCCCCCCATCGCTCACCCGTGCTTTCTCTCCCCATCGCTCACCCGTGCTTTCCCCCCCCATCGCTCACCCGTGCTTTCTCTCCCCATTGCTCACCCGTGCTTTCTCTCCCCATCGCTCACCCGTGCTTTCTCTCCCCATCGCTCACCCGTGCTTTCCCCCCCCCATCGCTCACCCGTGCTTTCTCTCCCCATCGCTCACCCGTGCTTTCTCTCCCCATCGCTCACCGGTGCTTTCCCCCCCCCCATCGCTCACCCGTGCTTTCTCTCCCCATCGCTCACCCGTGCTTTCTCTCCCCATCGCTCACCCGTGCTTTCTCTCCCCATCGCTCACCCGTGCTTTCCCCCCCATCGCTCACCCGTGCTTTCCCCCCCATCGCTCACCCGTGCTTTCCCCCCCCATCGCTCACCCGTGCTTTCCCCCCCATCGCTCACCCGTGCTTTCTCTCCCCATCGCTCACCCGTGCTTTCTCTCCCCATCGCTCACCCGTGCTTTCCCTCCCCATCGCTCACCCGTGCTTTCCCCCCCCCATCGCTCACCCGTGCTTTCCCTCCCCATCGCTCACCCGTGCTTTCCCCCCCCATCGCTCACCCGTGCTTTCTCTCCCCATCAAAGATCCTTGGAAGTAATGGTTGGAAAAGTTTGCAAGTCTTTGGGAAAGTTCAAGAATGAAAGGAATACCCTCCTCTTGAAAGACCAGATAAGGCAGACAGGGAGATGAAGAGTTCAACCGAGTTTCCTCTTTTGTTCAGGCATCTGCACCCGCTGCTTTTAAACTCGCCGGGCGCTGCAACGGCACCCGTTTTCCCCGGCGAGTTTTCCCTACCTGGCCCCTGCAGAATCGCGGCGGCGCCCCCGGAGAAGCCTACCCCGAGGCTGCGGCCGATTTTTCCTTCTCCTAGACTCTGCCGCCCAGAGCGTTGTTTCTCCCCCTCGTGCGTGCGTGGGATGAGGCGAGAAACCAACAGCCTGCGTCCGTCTCTCTTTATGTATATTTCTGTATATATCTTATCTCGGGATCTAGACCTTTCGAAGGAGAAGGGGCGGCTGGAGTTCGTGAGTTGCTGTGGGACCCAAGGGTTGGGGGAAGAGAGATGGGAGGGAAAAGGGGAGAAACCTGCCGCTGGCTAGTTCTTTGTCTGATCGGGGAGCCTGAACAAAAGAGGAAACTCGGTTGAACTCTTCATCTCCCTGTCTGCCTTATCTGGCTTTTTGAAACGCACCACCGGCTGCTCCGTCCAGAAGCCCAGATTCGGGAGGGCTGCTTTGCTTCCACTTGAGCCCATCTATGTCCGCGGGCCCCCCCCCCACTACCCCTAGACCTCCGCCGCCGGCGGAGGCTGGATCCGCGCTCCGCAGCGGCAGGGCGCGGATCCAGCCGGCGGCAGAGGCTTGTGGAGCGCGGATCCAGCCGCCGGCGACAGAGGCCTGCCTGCTTCTTTCCGCCGCGGAACGAAGCAGCCTGCCTGCTTCTTTCCGCCGCGGAACGAAGCAGCCTGCCTCCCCAAACCTCCCCAAAAGAAGCAGGCAGGCAAGGCACGGAGATCCGGAGACCTGCCGACGTTTGGGGAGGTTTGGGGAGGTACCCAAACCTCCCCAATCATCAGCAGGTCTCCGGATCTCCGTGCCTTGCCTGCCTGCTTCTTTCCGCAGCGGAAAGAAGCAGGCAGGCAAGGCACGGAGATCCGGAGACCTGCCGACGTTTGGGGAGGTGCCCAAACCTCCCCAATCATCAGCAGGTCTCCGGATCTCCGTGCCTTGCCTGCCTGCTTCTTTCCGCAGCGAAAAGAAGCAGGCAGGCAAGGCACGGAGATCCGGAGACCTGCCGACGTTTGGGGAGGTGCCCAAACCTCCCCAAACGTCAGCAGGTCTCCGGATCTCCGTGACCTGCCTGCCTGCTTCTTTCCGCAGCGGAAAGAAGCAGGCAGGCAAGGCACGGAGATCCGGAGACCTGCTGACGTTTGGGGAGGTTTGGGGAGGTGCGCGCGCACCTCCCCAAATCTCCCCAAACTTCGGCAGGTCTCCGGACGGCGGCGGCTTGGGAGAGGTGCGCGCGATCCTGGAAGCACCGAAGCCTCGGCCGCGCGCAAGTCCTCGGTAAGCTCCGGGCGGTCACTTGCTTCGCGTCTCCTGAGGGAAGGGGGGGCGACTGGAGCGGGCGTGTTTCCTCGCTTGCTGGGCGCCGCGATTTGCCCGGGGAACGCGCGGGCCCCGAATGGCAGCGTGGAGCGAGGAAGCGGACAGCCAGGGCTTCCCCGAGAGCCGCGGCCACACAGGGTATTCCTGTGTATTCAGGCTTGCAAAATGGCGGATCGAGCCTCTGCTGGCGGCGGAGGCTTGCAGAACGGCGGATCGGCTTATACTCGAGTCACGAACTTTTTCCAGTTTTTGGGGGTGAAAATGGGGGTCTCGGCTTATACTCGAGTCGGCTTATACTCAAGTATATACGGTATATATTGCAGTATCTATCACTGCTTGCATTCATTTCGTCAAGGAGTAATACAGTATGAAAGAAGAAAACAGAAATTACCCAGAGAAGGTTCACTTGTATTTGAGAGACAGTTTGGTCTAATAGTTATAGCACCAGGCTAGAAATCAGGAGATTGACTTTTAAATGCTACCATTGGACCAGTCACACACTTTCAGCCCTTTGAAGAAGATAGGAGGAGGAAGGGGTTTTAGGTATGTCTGCTGTCTTAAGTTATTTATAAAAATAATAAAGGAAGGCAAGATAAAAATAAAATTTGTTTGTTTCCAGAATTTCTGTATTTATATATATCTCCCCCTTTTCAGAGCAGATTAATTGGAGAGAGAGGGATCTCAAAACAGCTGTCTGTAATGCAATTGCAGCGGCAGCCCAAAACTGAGCCATACCACACTACGCAAACAGCTTATAGTACTCTCTTGAAATATATTTCGCTCCAGTCTTTCGGCTCTGTTGTATTGGGGGAGGGGGGGAAGTGAGCAATATCTGTAAGCAATCTCTGCTTGATCCTTTCCTGTTGCTGTGCAATCACATTGCTTTTGATGTCTATAAGAGGAAACAGCTTACTCTCTTGAAATTCCTTTCCAATATCTGTTCAAGGGAAAAGTCAGGAAAAGGAGATATTGCCTACAGAAATCGCTTGTTTTTTCTCCCGTCATACCCCAAAAGATTTGAGGCTGTAATTGCTGCCAAAGGTGCTTCAACAAAGTACTGAGTGAAGGGTCTGAATACTTATGCCAATGTTATATTTCAGGTTTTTTTCTTTTTAATAAATTTACACATTCCTAAAATTCTGTTTTCACCTTTTCATTATGGGCTACTGAGTGTAGATTTATGAGGAAAAAAAATGAATTTCAACAACTGTAGAATCAGGCTGCAGCATAAAATTGACAAAAGTAAAGGGGGTCTGAATACTTTCTGAATGCACTGTAACCACTGCTTTGCTTAGCAGAATTGCTCATCCCAATTAGGGTCCTTAAGCAAGCACTACCTGTAGATCAGGGGTGTCAAACTGCCACGCATCATCTGGAAGCCACACCCACCCCATTGCCAGCAATGGCAAAATAGTTCCGATATGTCACGTGATGTCGCGAGTTTGACATGTCTGCTGTAGATGATAGATTGCTAGATCAGCATACATCTATTGGTTAATAGGCTGCTGCAATTTGCACTAATAGGATTTGTTAGTTTATAATTGAAAGAAATTGAAAATACTTTGTGTTATTATCAGGAGTGAGGTTCTCACATTATGTACAGTAGCTGGTTTGCCAGCAATGCACATCTGTGGTTTGTTTTAATTAGTGCAACTATTTCACAATTCTTAAAAAATTAAAAGTTACTGTATTGGAGGTGAAGCTATTAATGAATTTATTTGATATATCAGAAGAAGTCCTACATATTCGTTAGAATTCTAAAACTTTTGAACGCCAGAAATCATTTAGAAGAACATTGATGGTTTCAGTATGCCCAGGTTATGAATATGATAATTTTGTTCTGTTGCCCTCTGTAGTCAGAGACCTCATTCCATATTTGTTTTGATAAGTTAGGAAGTGCTTGCTACTAAGGTGGCGCATTAATTCTATGAAGTGGGTGTAAACATGTTGTATGTGTGTGCATGCATATCTGTAATAAACTAACTTGGAATACCAATGGGTTATGATCAGTTATAATTGAAAAAATAAAAATTAAATTCACATTAAAAAGACCCAAAAGTTTCAAGGGTTTAGGTGAATAGACAGATTTCAGTTCGTATGCAAGTATTGTGAGCATCTAATATAATCACTATTTTGTCATATAAACTTTTAACAAGCACAGTTGTTAAAAATATGATTTATTCAATTTCTATTAAGTGACTCTGGGTAGTTTAACAACCAAAACCCCAAAACAGTTAACACCACAATACAAAATTAAAATATATGGCACTGGGGGAAAAATGTCGTAGATGTCAATACATGCAGGAAATATGGCTCTACATACACTCAGGACTACAAGTCCAGAAGCCAGGTCATCCCCATCTCTGAAGGGAGAAATGTTCCAGAGGGCAGGGACTACAGTAGAGAAGGCACATCTCCTAGTTGCTGCTGACAGAACCGATAGCATGCCCAATCTACTAGATCAAATTGGTTGGTAGAAACCACTGGGAGAAGATGATCCCTCCAGATAACCAAGTCCCAAACTATGAAGGGTTTTAAAGGTGACAGCCAGCACTTGAATTACCCACAGAAGTACACAGGCAACCAATGCAACTCATAAAGCACTAGTATTACATGTGTTGAATATCTGACACCACTAACTACCCATAGTTGAAGCTTCTAAATGCATTTCAAGGGCAGCCCCATGTAGAATGTAAGATGAGATCATGAGTGTTTGAGTGACTATGAGCAGGTCCAGAAACAGGTACAACTGGCTCACAGCCTGAACGTTCACCCAGGCTCTCATGCCACAACTACCACCTGCTCTTCAAGTAGGAGCTGTGAGTTCAGGAGGACACCCAGATTGTGCTCTGATCTGTCTGGGCAGCGCTATCCCATCCAGGACCAAAGGAGGAAGAATCTTGTCATTGGAGGGCTCGAATATCCAAAGCCAATGAATCGTCGAAGCCTAAGTCAGAGGTCCCCAACCTTTTGGGCACCAGGGACTGGTTCCATGGAGAGAGGTTTTTCTGCGGACTGGAGGGTGCATGGTTTTGTGTGCTGCCTGCATCTTGCGGATGGGGCTTTGTACAGCAGCCCAGTTGCTGGCATGCTGCGGCCCGGTTCTGGTCCACGGACCGGGGGTTGGAGACTCCTGTTCTAGGCCAGTGGCCCCAACCTTTTTAGCACTAGGGACTGGTTTAATGGAAGACGATTCTTCTACTGAGTGGGGGAGGGGATGATTTTGGTTTTGTTTGCTCACCTGCCACTCACCTTCAACTGTGTGGTCTGGTTCCTACAGGCCACAGACCAGTACCAGTCCTTGTCCCAGGGGTGGGGACCCCTGCTCTAGACCTGGGACAGGACCACCTTGCCACCACTGAGGCAGCCGTGAAATTTTTTTAAAAAAAATTATTAAGTTTCAGCCAACAACCAATTGGTGCATACTTAAAGGGCATTTTATAGAACATGCATTGTAAATATTGAAGTTTCAATGCTTGAATTAAATATCCTTTTTGAGAAATAGAGTTCCATGCAAGGTAGACTAAAATACAATATGTTAGAATGCTCAATCCACAGAGTCTCCAGATTAATGTAGAATCAGAATGATATCATTCATAGATGAACAGTTAAAAACCAAAATTCTATAGAAAATGAAAGTCTTGTAAAGTGTTAGGATTTGGATTATTATAAAGATTTTTAATGCTTATTTCTTTCTGTATTATGCATATACTGTGACATGAAAGAGATTTATGCCTATCAATTCATTTCTTAAAATTTTAACAATTCAGTTATGGAATTATTTTTAAACATTATTATTTGCTTAGGTTTAAACAACAATTATAAAGCATCTCAGATAATAAATATTTAAACAATAGTATTTCGTATTTGTTTTAATAGTTTCAAGACCATTATTTCTTATATTGATGAGCAATTTGAACGTTATCTTCATGATGAGAGTGGCTTGAATAGACGGCATATTGTGGATAATCGAGTTCATTGCTGTTTCTATTTTATCTCACCATTTGGTCATGGGTAAGTACTATGATTGAGAAGTGCTTTGGATTCAATTCCAAAAAGGCACTTTATAAGCAATCAATGTATTCATGCCGGAAAAAAATATATATTGAGCAATTTAACTTCTACAATTCTAAAATGGTTTGTTTGTTTACAAAACATTCATACAAACATACAGGGAGTGCAGAATTATTAGGCAAGTTGTATTTTTGAGGATTAATTTTATTATTGAACAACAACCATGTTCTCAATGAACCCAAAAAACTCATTAATATCAAAGCTGAATATTTTTGGAAGTAGTTTTTAGTTTGTTTTTAGTTATAGCTATTTTAGGGGGATATCTGTGTGTGCAGGTGACTATTACTGTGCATAATTATTAGGCAACTTAACAAAAAACAAATATATACCCATTTCAATTATTTATTTTTACCAGTGAAACCAATATAACATCTCAACATTCACAAATATACATTTCTGACATTCAAAAACATAACAAAAACAAATCAGTGACCAATATAGCCACCTTTCTTTGCAAGGACACTCAAAAGCCTGCCATCCATGGATTCTGTCAGTGTTTTGATCTGTTCACCATCAACATTGCGTGCAGCAGCAACCACAGCCTCCCAGACACTGTTCAGAGAGGTGTACTGTTTTCCCTCCTTGTAAATCTCACATTTGATGATGGACCACAGGTTCTCAATGGGGTTCAGATCAGGTGAACAAGGAGGCCATGTCATTAGATTTCCTTCTTTTATACCCTTTCTTGCCAGCCACGCTGTGGAGTACTTGGACGCGTGTGATGGAGCATTGTCCTGCATGAAAATCATGTTTTTCTTGAAGGATGCAGACTTCTTCCTGTACCACTGCTTGAAGAAGGTGTCTTCCAGAAACTGGCAGTAGGACTGGGAGTTGAGCTTGACTCCATCCTCAACCCGAAAAGGCCCCACAAGCTCATCTTTGATGATACCAGCCCAAACCAGTACTCCACCTCCACCTTGCTGGCGTCTGAGTCGGACTGGAGCTCTCTGCCCTTTACCAATCCAGCCACGGGCCCATCCATCTGGCCCATCAAGACTCACTCTCATTTCATCAGTCCATAAAACCTTAGAAAAATCAGTCTTGAGATATTTCTTGGCCCAGTCTTGACGTTTCAGCTTGTGTGTCTTGTTCAGTGGTGGTCGTCTTTCAGCCTTTCTTACCTTGGCCATGTCTCTGAGTATTGCACACCTTGTGCTTTTGGGCACTCCAGTGATGTTGCAGCTCTGAAATATGGCCAAACTGGTGGCAAGTGGCATCTTGGCAGCTACACGCTTGACTTTTCTCAGTTCATGGGCAGTTATTTTGCGCCTTGGTTTCTCCACACGCTTCTTGCGACCCTGTTGACTATTTTGAATGAAACGCTTGATTGTTCGATGATCACGCTTCAGAAGCTTTGCAATTTTAAGAGTGCTGCATCCCTCTGCAAGATATCTCACTATTTTTGACTTTTCTGAGCCTGTCAAGTCCTTCTTTTGACTCATTTTGCCAAAGGAAAGGAAGTTGCCTAATAATTATGCACACTTGATACAGGGTGTTGATGTCATTAGACCACACCCCTTCTCATTACAGAGATGCACATCACCTAATATGCTTAATTGGTAGTAGGCTTTCGAGCCTATACAGCTTGGAGTAAGACAACATGCATAAAGAGGATGATGTGGTCAAAATACTCATTTGCCTAATAATTCTGCACTCCCTGTACCTATTATGCTATTCCCTTTCAGGAAAAGTGATGTTAATGCAGAAAAGGATTAAAAATAGAAAGTCAAAAGAAATTAAGGCATGAAATCAAAAGGAAATATAGCTAAATCTACTTTACATGAAACCATTTACCGTATTTTCCGGCGTATAAGACGACTGGGCGTATAAGACGACCCCCTACATTTCCTGTTAAATTATAGGGTTTGGGCTATACTCGCCGTATAAGACTACCCCTCTTCCAACACACACCAAATAAAAATTAAAAAACATCAGATTTGATTTTAATATGGTAATTTTAATTCAAATGCTTATGACATGCAGGTACTTAGTAGGAAAACTGTCACTTATAAACATAAGGCTGTTTGTCATCAAACATGTAAACATAAAACAGTGCAAGTGGATTAAACTTAATAATAATAATAATAATAATAATAATAAGTTGGAAGGGACCTTGGAGGTCATCTAGTCCAACCCCCTGCTAAGGCAGGAAACCCTATACCATTTCAGACAAATGGCTGTCCAGTCTCTTCTTAAAAACTTCCAGTGTTGGAGCATTCACCACTTCTGGAGGCAGGTTGTTCCACTGGTTAATTGTTCTAACTGTCAGGAAGTTTCTCCTTAATTCTAGGTTGCTTCTCTCCTTGACTAGTTTCCATCCATTGCTTCTTGTCCTGCTTTCAGGTGCTTTGGAGAATAGCTTGGCTCCCTCTTCTTTGTGGCAGCCCCTGAGATATTGGATCACTGCTATCATGTCACCCCTCACCCTTCTCTTCATTAAACTACACATACCCAATTCCAGCAACCCTTTTCCTATTTTCCTAATTCACTTTTTCACTTTTCCTAATTCACTCTAAAACTTTCCCTGCGCAGAGCCTTAAGTAACCCCAGCTGCCTGCAATTAGTGCAGGTTCACATCCCATCAGGCTCAAGGTTGAGTCAGCCTTCCATCATTCCGAGGTAGGTAAAATGAGGACTCAGATTGTTGGGAGCAATAAGCTGACTTTGTAATAATGCTGCTTGTGGGGGGGGGGGGTGAAAGCTCTAATAGGCAGGCATATACATAGAATGAAGGCTATTGCTAAGCACATTGATTTGTGCTTTAAATTGTAAGCCGCCCTGAGTCTTCGGAGAAGGGTGGGATATAAATGGGATTTAAAAAAAAGACCAAATGGGAGATCCGCTCCAGGTTTTCTAGCCAGCCCGCCCAGTTCCTGAGTCAAATGTGTCCCTAGAGCTAAGCTGCTGCTCTGCTACGCATTCCCCACCTGCCTTTCAAATTGCTCTTGCATTCCCCACCTGCCTACAGCTGCTCTTCAACTTTAGAAGGAAAGAAGCCCAGACCCCAGCCTGTAAAAAATCACAGACTGCAGCTTCTACTCCAATTGGTCCCGCTTTCCCTGCGCAGACTAAATGGAAGATCCGCTCCAGGTTTTCCAGCCAGCCCTGTCCCTAAAGTTTCAGCACCCGGCCCCTGACTTTTGAGAAGATTTTCATGGGTTAAAAAGTAGTCTTATACGCCGGAATCTACGGTACTATACTTCTCTCTCTTTCCACCTTTACAAACCATCCATCTTCCACGCCCATACATAATGTTATACATTTTGCTTGTGTGCATATAAGTACACAATATGTATATCTCCTAGCTGGGTTTACAGGTAATAATGTATCTACTTACAAATTGTCTCTAGCTTAAAAATCTAAAATTTGCATCAAATCCTTTGAGTTTGTTTGATGTAAAATTGGGCTTTGGTTGTATTTGTGGGCATACTGGACAGAATATGCCAAAACTATTTGTTGCCACCCATAGTGTTTGCAGGGGATGCCCATGTGACATGGTATATTTAAGATGGTAGCCAAGACCATAATTTCTTATTTTATAGAGTTACAATTAAAAAAATGAGTTACATTTTACAATAATAATGCTTATTTCTTTCTTGATGTAACCAAAGCAGTAATTTGGTCTGAGAATCTGAATGTTTTGGAAATATTTAAGTTTCTATGTTAACTGCTTCTGTTAATTTTTAGTTTGTGAAGAAAAAGGAGACTAAATGTTAGGATGTCATAATCTGTATTTTTAGTCTCAAGCCTTTGGATGTTGAGTTCATGAAAGCTATACACAACAAAGTGAATATTGTGCCTGTGATTGCAAAAGCCGATACTCTTACGCTGAAAGAGCGGGAAAGACTGAAGAAAAGGGTGAGGGTTTTTTTCTTTAATTTAAGCATAGCATAAATAAAAACATGATTCTTATATATTGTGCATAATAGGCCTTTGGCCAGAACCTAATGAACACTGAACTTTTAGGTAGTGTGTACAGCTTTAACTTTTTGAAGTGAAGAGGACTAATTGCTGCCTTCTCCAACTGCAGCACTTTGTACCATGTGTAATTCTAGGGGTATGATTTCCTGGCATTCAGAAGCAACTTGGGTTTAAGTGGAAAAAAACACAGATATAAAAATCAGGCAAAAAATCCCTGTTGATTTTGCAGATGTTGAATCTCAGCCCATGTTATTCTTATATCTTACTGTCCTTTGTGGTCAGATTTTGGATGAAATTGAAGAACATAGCATCAAGATTTATCACTTGCCCGATGCGGAATCAGACGAAGATGAAGATTTTAAAGAACAGACCAGACTTTTGAAAGTAAGGACAATTTATTAAGTCAGAAATAGTTTATCCTGTCATCTTATTTAATTTCAAGAATTTATTATTTTTGCTTTATTATCATTGCTTATGAAAGCTAGTGTTTTTAATCTGTTTCTAATCTCAAAAAGGAATTCTTTACACCAAAAGGAATTTTGATTTTGGGATTGAAAAATGCTTTGTCATCCAAATTTAATTGCAATTTTTTAAAAATCTTATGCATTCAGAATGACAGAGTGTGAAGCAGGAATTTGTAGCAAGAGTTCCTATATGGTTTTTTGTTTGTTTTGGGGTTGTTGTTTTTTCTTTCTTTGCACCTTATTTCCACTTAGCACTGCGGGGCACACATGGAGAGAGATAAAGTCAAGGTTCAGGTGAAAAGAAGAGAGCCCTGAATAGGAGTTTCATTTTTGACAGTGTAAATTGTTACAATTAAAAGTATAGAAAAGGAATGCAAAGGGGCAATAACAGAAATTTAGATGAGGTTAACAGAAGTATTAGAGTTAGATGAGGGCAACAGAAGATAACAAATGTAAACAGCAGAATTTTTTTATCAAAAATCATTGAGGAGAAAGGATGAAAGCAGTAAGGTTAAACAAGTGACTTTTAACTGGAGAGTGGTAGGATACAAGAGGTTATGTATCTTATTGAAAAGCATTTAAAAAGGAAGGTAAAAACTAATGTAAGAAAAAGAAATAAATCAAAATGAAAACAAAGTACAAAAAATTAAAATAGGAAAGAAAGGAAAAAGATACAAAGAAGTAGCTTCTGATCTCCTTTACAGCAGTTACAAGTACAGTTACAGACTTACTTCTTACTCTATGGTTCAAGCATAACTCATCTGTCTATAATCTGACTGGTCTTTTTCAAAACCATAAATCATAAGTGCATTTTTGCTGTTTTATGCAAAAAGTCCATAAGGGTTTTCCAGTCAATGGAATGTCTCATTATTTTAACAAAATAGTTGACTTTCTTTTCAGAAATTTAAATTAGTGTTGATTGTTATCAAACTTCTAATTGCAAAGCACAGTGAGATTGTAAGATTATTTTTCTCTTCAATTCCAGACCAGCATTCCATTTTGTGTTGTGGGATCCAATCAGTTAATTGAAGCTAAGGGTAAAAAAGTTAGAGGTCGTCTTTATCCCTGGGGTGTTGTTGAAGTGGAAAATCCAGAACATAATGACTTCTTAAAACTAAGAACCATGCTGATGTAAGTAAAGTGCATTTATCTCTGTACTTTGGTCATTGTTCATCTTATTTTCTCTGCCACACAATACAAAGCAAAATCATTACTGTTTGTTGAACTGTTAAACAGGAGATACAGATAGCTCTTAACTTATAAACACAGTAGAGACTGGAAAATTAATTGTTAAAGAGTGTGATTGTGAAGAGAAACATCATGTGACTGCACCCGCTTTTATAACTTTTTTTATTACAAAGTGAATCATCCATAGTCTCTAAGTGAGACATCACGTATCAGCCCTTCCAGGTAAACCAGACAGGAAAGAAGGTAAAAGCTAACACAGACTAATAGAAGTAAACAAGGGAAAAAAGAAAGCAAAGAGAAAGCAAAAAAGTGCAAGAAAAGGAAAAAAGTTAAAAATAGAAAAAAACAAAGCAATGGCTTCTGATATTTTTTACAGCAACTATAAGAACAAATATATTTTGACCTCTAAAGTTACATCATATTGCTCTTTCTATAATCTATTCTGTCTAAACATCAAAACTATAAGTGTCAATTTCACTCTTGATTTTTACGCCAAAGTCCATAAGAGGCTTGTAATAATAATAATAATAATAATAATAATAATAATAATAATAATAATAATAATAATATAATGAAGTTGGAAGGGACCTTGCAGGTCATCTAGTCCAACTCCCTGCTCGGGCAGGAAACCCTATACCATTTTCAGACAAATGGCTGTCCAGTCTCTTCTTAAAAACTTCCAGTGTGTCTTCCGGTGGCGATGCGATGCCGAAGACAGCCGTCTCCGGGCTGCCCGCTCCGCAGCTGTGTTTTTTCCATCGTAAACAGCGCCAATCAGCTGTTTAGATGGATTTGAAGCCCCCTCCTCGGGAGAAGAGGAGGGGGTGAGGCCCCAGGTAGGGGTTGAGCTCTCCGTGGCCGCCTGAGCTGAGAGTTTGGGCGGCTGAAGGATTGAGCCCCCCCGAAGCCTGGGTTGCTCCGAGCTGCGCAGCGTCTCTGCTCCGTGATTTTTGGAGCAGAGCCAGGCGTTAGCAACCACCCCTGCCAAAAGGAAATACTTTTGAGTATCAAGATGCAGGCAGAGCGGTACAGGAGGTCAAGGTGATGTGGACTTTTAGCTTTACTCTCTAGCTCAATGGATTTTATAGTTCTAAAGTGAAAGTGCGCAATAAGTGAAAGTGGGGAAAGATGGCGGCCAAGACTTCTAAAGCTCTTCGGAGTGCGGGGTCTTCCCCGGTGCAACAGACCTCGTTGCAAGCTTTGCTTCCTCCTGCATTTCCTCCGGCACTGACGCTTAAGGATTTACAAGATGCCCTTGAAAAGCATTCACGGTTAATGTCTGATATGATGGATGAAAAGTTGAAAAAGCTGGAGGAGAAATTGGAGAAGAAGATGGAAGAGAGGTTTAGAGCAATGAGGGTAGACATGTTGTCTATGATTGAAAGTGTAGCTGAATGTGTGCAACAGCTGGGTGAAAAAGTGGAGGATCTCAGTCAAAAGAACTCTATATTAGAAGCAAAGGTATTAGAGAATGAATTAGAGAATGAAAATATAAGGGACAAAATGGATGGAGAATTGAGCCTTGTTCAGTACCAACAGATGCAGTATGCTATTAGAATTAGGGGTTTAAAGGAGAATTCTAAAGAAGATTTAAAGCAGCTGATCTCTGAGGCTTTGGAACCGGTATTGGGCCAGCCAGCATCTGAAATTGAGGGAAATATGGATAAAATTTTTCGTGTAAATTCATGGATTGCAAGACAGAGGAAGTTACCCAGAGATGTGGTGGTCTATTTTACAAAGAGAGTAATTAGAGATGAAGTCATTCAAGCTGCTTATGATACTAAATTGGTAGTTGCTGAGCAAGAAGTTTTGGTTTTAAAAGAGATTCCTCCAAAGATTTTAAGGAGAAGGAAAGATTTTGCATTTCTTGTACAGGAACTTAAGAAATGTGATGTCAAGTTTAGATGGGAGATTCCAGTTGGACTGGTGGTGATGCACGAAGGTAAAAGACATCGTTTGGCTACTGTGGCCCAGGCACGTGATTTTTATAGCAATGTGTTAAAAGCAACCCCCCTATTACTTCTGGAAGCTGCAAAGGGACATGGCGAGGGAAAGCCTCAAGTTGTTGCAGATAGACAGACAGAGGAGAACGGTGCTGGAGAGGATCAAGTTACAGCCTCATCGGTTGCTGTTGGAGAGCAGAGGATGACGCGTGCCGCCCTAAGACGAGCGAGACGAGAGCAAGAGCAAGACAAGCAGAAAGTTATGGAACCTCCAAAGCGTACTTATAGTGAAGCTGTGGGAAGGGCGTGGTCCAAAGAAGATATAGGGGTCATTTCAGACGTGCTCCAAAAGCTTTGGAGCGTCAAGATTGGTGACTAAATCTCTAATTTAGAATGTTAATGGATTAAATTCATCATAGAGGAGAAAGAAAGTTTTTCAATATTTAAAACAATTTAAGACTGATGCTATTTGTTTGCAAGAAACGTATATTAGGATTATGGACTAAAAGTATTTATTGAATTTACGCAAGCTCCTAATCAATAACAAGTTGATTTTTCTTAACTTACTACATATAAAGGTTACTTAATTGGATTATAAATTTTTTAAATTTTTTATTTTATTTTCATTGGAGATTGGAATGGTGTCCTAGACGTATAGATGGATGATCTGGAACTGTGGGACATTTGCTGTGATATATGCAAGAACTATTTTTGATCATAGTTTAGTTTGGCTGGAGATTAATAAGGTTAATAGAGATAGGCGCTTTTGGCGCGTAATTGAGAATTTGTTTAGAATTTAGAGAAATGTGGGAGAATGTAAATAGTAGATGAAATTTTTTTTTCTTTTTTGAAATTAATATGAATAAGGATTGGGATTAAGAAATTTTATTTAGTATTTGAGTAAAGTTCCCTTTCTGTTTTCTTTTTTTTTCTTATCTGTAATAGTAACATTGTTTGTAATCATTTTACTTGAGCTAGAGGGTGATAGAATTAATAGTTTATTGTGATAGCATATGGATGCTTATGTTTGTTTTTCTTTTTTATACCCTGTATTTAGCTCTGGGAAGTCGGGGGGGGAGGAGGGAATGGGGGAGAGGGATAGGGAGGGTTAGATAGGGGTGGGGGAGGGGGGGATTAAAGTTAAAATGTATTGTAAAACTTTTTAAATAAAAAAAAAACTTCCAGTGTTGGAACGTTCACCACTTCTGGAGGCAGGTTGTTCCACTGGTTAGTTGTTCTAACTGTCAGGAAGTTTCTCCTTAGTTCTAGGTTGCTTCTCTCTTTGATTAGTTTCCATCCGTTGCTTCTTGTCCTGCTTTCAGGTGCTTTGGAAAATAGCTTGACTCCCTCTTCTTTGTGGCAGCCCCTGAGATATTGGAACACTGCTATCATGTCCCCTCTCGTCTTTCTCTTCGTTAAACTAGACATACCCAATTCCAGCAGCTGTTCCTTATATGTTTTAGCCTCCAGTCCCCTAATCATCTTTGTTGCTCTTCTCTGTACTCTGTACTAGAGTCTCAACATCTTTTTTACATCTTTTTTATGTAGATAATGCCTTTGCTGTAATGAAAGAAATTATCCATTTCAGCAAAATCTATTAACTTTACCAACCATTCTTCCATAATGTTGAATCTTTCCATCTCTGAACCTAGAGTAATCTGGCTGCTGTGATCATATATAGAAATAATCTTCCATGACACTTTTCTATTTGCCTGTTAATCCTGAAATGAAAAGTTTTGGCTTAAATTGAATATTAATATTTCAAATCATCTGTATCAAAATTATGTATTTGGATCTTTTTTTTTAGTTTTTGTACGTGTCTACCACATGATAAAAATGTCTCTTTATGTTCATATTTCTGACACATATGAAAGTGGGCAAATGAGATTCTTTAAAAAAATGGTTATTTGTGTTATATATGAAGTTATGTTATATAACTATTAAAGGACTTGGGTAGCAAACACGATAACAATGGAGAAGGTATGCATTTCAGAGCATTTTTAACCCATTGAGTTAAATTCTATATCCTGTTTTCCATTCCGCTGCTTCTAATGCATAACTGTTAATTTACGGATTAAAATGATATTAGTTGTGTTGTATTAAATAATTTTTATACCATAGTTTTGTGTCATTCCAGCACTCATATGCAGGATCTTCAAGAAGTGACTCAAGATCTTCACTATGAGAACTTCCGTTCTGAAAGACTTAAAAAGGGTGGCCGGTAAGTATCTCTTACTAAATGGTCTATGGTTCCATCACATTTCAGGTTTTCTTGTCATGTTTTGATTGCTAGCATTTTAAATCTATGTCAAATACTTTCCCGGCATACTTAACAGTTAATCTATTTGGATGTATTACTCTTATTATATTTTTCTATAAAGGGACAGTAACAGCATTCTTTCAGTTATTAGGAATAGATGCAACCTTCACACGTGTTAAACATGTTGTATGCAAACTTCATATTTTAATGTTTTTCCAATTATGCCATTTAAATCTGCAGCCATATTTTTTAACATGTCACTATCTTTCCCAACCAGATCTCTAAAATGTTCCTCCAGTATTCAGTCATTTGTATTTTTTATTCTGTTCCTTCTGCTGGAGAGTCTTTGTTAGCCCTTTTCCCCAGTTTCAAAATGCTATTTTATTTGAATCAAAATCACTGCACTTTATGTTCCACTTTTAACTATTCCTTGTTCTCTTTACTATGTTTTTTGCAACTCTTTTTCTCTCTATATATATATGTATTATACAGAATTTTTCATTTTATTTTCATTTATTGTATTCATTTTTATATGCTTCTTTCACTTTCTTGTTCTACCAATCATCCTTCTTTTTAGTTTCATTCTGTGATATTTTGCAAGAGTTTTCACTCTGTTTCATTCAGCTGCTATTTCCTAATATTTTTTCATACAGGTTTTGAACTTTTGCTTCCTGTAGTAATTCTACTTTTATTTGAATTTCTTTTATTTAATGTTTTCCACCTCCATATTTTTCCTAAGATCAGTTCTTGACCCTACCCAATAGTGGTCAGTCCTTCATTGCAAACCCTTAATCTTATAGCCTTCAGTCACTCTCTTATATCATAAACAATCAAATTACTCAAACTTTTAGAGTCATTCCTTTGTTCTGTATTCATTTAAATAGACATGCTTAAACCATATATTCATAATACATCTTTTTCTAAACAGATACTCTCAAACAATACCTAGTGTTTTTCATTTTGCTGTATTTTTCTATCTCATTCCCACCTATCTATTTGTGTCACCTAATAGAATAGCTTTGTTCTTCAGGAAGACATTTATATATGGATCTCATCTCTCTCATTATCACTACTCAGTACATTTATACTTATACTTGAAACATACATAGAAAGTAAAATTTAGCTTCATTAATATATTAATATCTGTTTTCATAATTTAAATAATTTCATTTTCTGACTTACATTATAATCCTTTCATTAATTAATGGACTTACATTTTTACTTCCATCATTTATGCATGTTTTCCTCAATTCTATTCCCCAAAATCAATCCATCTTCTTTTACATTTACAACATTCTTCCTCTTTCTCTTAGTTTTATAAACACTCGGCTTAGTCATGTTTCATTGATGAATAAATGTTCATTATTTACTTCTCTTTCTTTCCAAGTTGACTTTTAAAGGTTACTAGCATTAATCATACCCATACCAGAATTTCCTGCTATCAATAGGTGTAGCTAGTATTTCTAAACTAGAGATTTCATTGTAAACCCACATTCTTTTGCCAGGTTTCTTTACGGAATGGAATGGGCAGCATTTATAAATAAAGAAAAGAAAATCCTATTACCTAGGAAATACATACAGTATAGTAATAACTACTCAAGTAATCTTTTTTCTTTTATTATTGTATTCGTATTTTTAAAATACTGCTCAATTGGTAGTTAAATACTGTCAGATGCAAAAAGTATTTAAAACTACATGTTTGCATTAAATTCCTTTGTAAAGATGTTGTTTTAAAGTAGATATTCCTATATATTTATAAGCCTTTTTTCCATCCTACATGTAGAAAAGTTGAAGATGAAGATGTTAATAAAGATCAAATCTTGCTTGAAAAGGAAGCAGAAGTAAGGACTTCATTTTTTTTTAAAATATACTGTATTTTGGATCTTCAAATCATGTGATATTCATAAATGGTTCTGAATTCTCACCCCATAGGGACAGAATATTATTTAGTAGGATTTTGCCAAGAAATTACAAAGTTATTAGTTAGCTTTTTCTAAAGAAAACTTAAAAAATTAAAGGCATCTCACACAAACACTTCTCAATGTGAATTCTCTGAAAGGTATCCTTCTACAGAGCCCATAAATTTAAAATTAAAACAATTATAATAGTCAATCATTCATTGATTTTCATTTATAATTGGTAAAAGAGGAAAGGCAAATGGACCTGAATGGCTCAGTCCAGATTTCAAGGGAGCCCCTAATTTGATGTGATCTATGGCTGTATTCGAAGTTGGAGTATAAACTGAATTTATGTATTTTGTCAGAAAATCTTGAATGCTGTGTATATTAGATTTGTATAGCAGCAGTGGGAAAGTAGTCTCATGCAACTATATAATCAAAAGTATGTTTCAAAGAAACGTTATTGCTTAGTAATTCTTCAGGTAAAATGTGGAATTTTTAATTGATACTGGCAGTTTAAAATCATATTGGTTTATTGCAGCCTTTGAGTTCAAGAGAGATTTTATTCCCAGTTTTTAATAACCAAATATGGAATGGTAACTATTTGGATTTAGATGTCACAATATCCTGCTTTAGTAGCTGCATTAATACTGAATTTTTCATTCAAACTGGTTTATTGTTTATACATCTATATGAAGCCGCTGGGCGAGATCATTCGTGGTTTTGGGGTGGGGTATTACCAGTACGCTGATGATACCCAACTTTTTCTTTCCACCCCGAACCAACCCAGTGATGCCCTCTCCGTGATGTCCCGGTGCCTGGAGGCGGTTCAGGTCTGGATGGGGAGAAACAGGCTTCGTCTCAATCCCGCCAAGACTGAGTGGCTGTGCATATCGGCGTCTCGGGTTAACCAAGTTATTCCACCTCTAACGATGGGGGGTGAGGTGTTACCCCCCGTTGATAGGGCTCGCAACTTGGGCGTCCTCCTGGATTCACGGCTCAATTTTGAAGATCACATAGGAGCCGTGACCAGGGGGGCTTTTGCACAGGTTCGCCTGGTGCGCCAGTTGCGTCCCTATCTGGACCGAGACGCCCTACGCACAGTCACTCATGCGCTTGTGACCTCCCGTTTGGACTACTGTAACGCTCTCTACATGGGGCTGCCCTTGAAGACCACTCGGAGGCTTCAACTGGTGCAGAATGCGGCCGCGCGAGTTGTAATGGGGGTTTCCCGATACTCCCATGTAACACCTCTACTCCGCGAGCTGCATTGGCTTCCGGTTGCCCTCCGGGTGAAATTCAAGGTGCTGGTTATTACCTATAAAGCCCTACATGGCCTGGGTCCGGGTTATTTGAGGGAACACCTGCTGCCGGCATCAAACGCCCTTCGCCCAGTGCGCTCCCACAGGGAGGGTCTGCTCAGGGTTCCGCCGGTGAGAGATTGCCGGCGGGTGACACCCAGGGATAGGGCCTTCTCAGTGGGAGCGCCTGCCCTCTGGAACCAGCTGCCGGTGGAGCTGAGGACTGCTCCCGACCTCCGATCATTCCGCCGGGGCCTGAAGACCTGGCTCTTTGAGCTCTCGGGCCCAGGCTGAGGAGAAAATTTTAACTGGGGTTTTTAGTGTACAGGGTGAATTTAATGCTTTTTAACTGGTTTTAACTTTTGTATGTTTTGATTTTTAATTCCCTGTAAACCGCCCTGAGTCCTCAGGGAAAGGGCGGTATACAAATGCAACTAAATAAATAAATTGTTGCCTGTTAACATAACTGATCTGGTTGGTATCTCTTAAATTTGTATAATGCTAAATAAAGTCTTATTTCATGATGGCTTTGATGTTAATTCATATGAGTGAATCCATTGAACTAAATTCTCTATAATCATACTAAAAGTGTAAAAACTGAACCAGAAACTGGAAAATGTGCAGCCCCAATTGCTGAATTCCAGTTCTCAGCATCTATAACCAATGTCTCCACTGGGTGATATGATGGTATGTATAATTCAAAAATATCTGGAGACCCATAGGTTTCTTACCTGTACTGCACATCAGTTATGGGAAGTAGGGGATGAAAGTGGGAAAAGAATATGGTCTCATGATACCAATATCTCCTTCTACAAAAGAACCATAGTTGTACATGAAAGATATAAAATTTGATTTTTTAAAAATTGGTGATATAATTCTGATTTAATGTTTTTGTTGTAAGCTGCCAACACACTCTTAGTTGGAGGAATGGCTAGCCAATGTAGAAATGATATTCTTTTGTTTTAGCTTCGCCGCATGCAGGAAATGATTGCAAGGATGCAAGCACAGATGCAGATGCAGAGACAAGGAGGTGAAGGGGATAGCAGTGCAACTCATGGGTACAAAGTTTGAATTATTTGGTAAGAACACTTTTATACTAAAACTAGCATACAAAATATTGCTTTGGAAGTTAGAGTGTTACAGATTTGATCTACAGGTGAAACACAAAAATTAGAATATCGTGCAAAAGTTCATTTATTTCAGTAATGCAACTTAAAAGGGGAAACTAATATATGAGATAGACTCATTACATGCAAAGCAAGATAGTTCAAGCCGTGATTTGTCATAATTGTGATGATTATGGCTTACAGCTCATGAAAACCCCAAATCCACAATCTCAGTAAATTAGAATATTGTAAAAAGGTGCAATATTCTAGGCTCAAAGTGTCCCACTCTAATCAGCTAATTAAGCCATAACACCTGCAAAGGGTTCCTGAGCCTTTAAATGGTCTCTCAGTCTGGTTCAGTAGGAATCACCATCATGGGGAAGACTGCTGACCTGACAGTTGTGCAGAAAACCATCATTGACATCCTCCATAAGGAGGGAAAGCCTCAAAAGGTAATTGCAAAAGAAGTTGGATGTTCCCAAAGTGCTGTATCAAAGCACATTAATAGAAAGTTATGTGGAAGGGAAAAGTGTGGAAGAAAATGGTGCACAAGCAGCAGGGATGACCGCAGCCTGGAGAGGATTGTCAGGAAAAGGCCATTCAAAAGTGTTGGGGACTTTCACAAGGAGTGGACTGAGGCTGGAGTCAGTGCATCAAGAGCTACCACACACAGACGGATCCTGGACATGGGCTTCAAATGTCGTATTCCTCTTGTCAAGCCGCTCCTGAACAACAAACAACATCAGAAGTGTCTTACCTGGGCTAAAGAAAAACAGACCTGGTCTCTTGCTCAGTGGTCCAAAGTTCTCTTTTTTGATGAGAGCAACTTTTGCATCTCATTTGGAAACCAAGGACCCAGAGTCTGGAGGAAGAATGGAGAGGCACACACTGCAAGATGCTTGAAGTCCAGTGTGAAGTTTCCACAGTCTGTGTTGATTTGGGGAGCCATGTCATCTGCTGGTGTTGGTCCACTGTGCTTCATTAAGTCCAGGGTCAACACAGCCATCTACCAGGAGATTTTGGAGCACTTCACGCTTCCTTCCACAGACGAGCTTTATGGGGATGCTGACTTCATTTTCCAGTAGGACTTGGCACCTGCCCACACTGCCAAAAGCACCAAAACCTGGTTCAATGACCGTGGGATTACTGTGCTTGATTGGCCAGCAAACTCGCCTGACCAGAACCTCATAGAGAATCTATGGGGCATTGCCAAGAGAAAGATGAGAGACATGAGACCGAACAATGCAGAAGAGCTGAAGGCCACTATTGAAGCATCCTGGTCTTCCATAACACCTCAGCAGTGCCACAGGCTGACAGCTTCCATGCCATGCCGCATTGAGGCAGTAATTGCTGCAAAAGGGGCCCAAACCAAGTACTGAGTACATATGCATGCTTATACTTTTCAGAGGTCCGATATTGTTCTATGTACACTCCTTGTTTTATTGATTGCATGTAATATTCTAATTTTCTGAGATTGTGGATTTGGGGTTTTCATGAGCTGTACGCCATAATCATCACAATTATGACAAATCACGGCTTGAACTATCTTGCTTTGCATGTAATGAATCTATCTCATATATTAGTTTCCCCTTTTAAGTTGCATTACTGAAATAAATGAACTTTTGCACGATATTCTAATTTTTCGAGTTTCACCTGTATTTATCACGATTTTGACTTTTAGGTAAGTAACTTTAAAGTGATATAATTACTACATTCTGAAACAAAAAGGCTTCCATTTATTTATTAGCTCCTTCAGTTGTTACAGCTGCCTACTTGCCATAAGGCTTAAATTCAAAAAGCTAAAAATGCATATATTAATTGACTAAAGAACCAATTCTCCATCAACTTTGCAAATGTTTGGATAGCATACATTTACTAATGGTCACTGTATACTATATCCTGTTCTTCAGGGAAGAGTAGTTTTTAATATCAAGAAAAATGAGATAATGCTTTGTCCAGTTTCTGTATTTCCTCAGCTACTGTGCCAGCATGTAATACAGTTTGACTTCCCTTCCTCACTTTTTAAAGAACCAAATCAAAGCATAGAATGAGGCAGAGAAAAGAGCAGGCAGGGTTCTTTTTTCCCCTAAACGATCAAGCAAATAATGAATGATCAAGCAAACAGTGAACTTCAACATTTAATACAGCATACAGGTAGTCCTCGCTTAATGACCAATCACTTAATGACTGGTCAAAGTTACAAAGCAACTTGTGATCCAGTTTTACAGTTCTGCTGGCCATACCACATCCTCCTCCCTCCACGGTCATGTCATTACATTTTGGGCACTTGACAACCGGCTTTCATTTATAGCCACTTGTAGTGTCCTGCAGTCACATGACAATGATTTTCTGCTTTTGTTGATTTTCATCATTCACTTCCCGTATCCAACAAAAAAAATGTCCATTGGAAAAAATGGATTTATTTAACAGCTGCCACGTTTGCTTAATGACTGTGATATGTGCTTAATAATTACAGTGTAATCTTAATGACAGCTGCAAAAAAGGTCACAAAAAACAGGCATGGTCATGTGTGTCATAGAATGTTAAACAGTAACATTCTGTAACAATGCAATATTACTACTATGGCAGCCAAAAAAAATTGAGACAGTGTATGATTAAATAGTCGTGGATATTTTCTTTTTTTAAGCAATACATTGCAAAGAACAAGAAGGAGTTAACATCAAACTCGCAATGTCATATGACGTGTCGCAACGTATCACAACTTTTTTCCCCATTGCCAGCAACATCCATCCTGCAGACTGGCAGTTTGACATCCCTGACATAGGCTAATAAAAAAGGGAGGGGGGGAAATTACTAGAACAATATACTCTTGTGGTTCCCTGTGGTCTTTATGCTGTAAACTTTCTTCATAATATATGTGTGTGAGATGGTGCCGTTTTATTAGTAAAATTTGTAGGAGGAATCTAGGTATTGCTCCTTCCCGGATTTGTAATTGAAAAGTTTGGTTATCATTGTTGCTTTGTATATTAATTATAATTCATTTTTTTAAAGTACGCATGATCAGGTAACCTGTCAATATTCTCTTTTCATCATTGCAGATAAGTTTCATTAATTGGAATCATTTAAGATTTAAGACACAGAGCTTATTTTGTGGGGAAAGTTACTCCTTATCCTGCTGTGACTTGGAAGGTCTGTTAACATTCAGCAAACAAATATATAGTTGTTGTAATCTCTATTTTGTAAACAAATAAGATTAATCTTTCTAAAATGTTCAATGCAATATGAGTTTGTTCAAATTTACTAATATTTTATTGAGCTCATTTTACTACGCAGACTATACAAATGTGTAGATTTTCCCTAGCCTGTTGTTCCTCTAATACTACGGACTAATGCCACTGTTTTTGTTTTTGGGTTGTTTTGCACTGGGTAATCAGTTGATTTCAACCACATTATATTTATGGTTTAAATTCTTATTCTTAATTTTCCCTGGTTTCCTTTATGCAGCTTACATGTTTGTTTGAAAGTCCCTTTAAGTCACCTACCCTATAAATATTATGTATTTCCTATTTCTTTGAAATTTAATTGTAAAGGTTTTCATAGGAAAGACTAAAGAAAGTCTTAAAGAAATGTTCATTTTTTTTGGAATAGAGACCTTTGCATGCAGACTGACCAACAAGAAAATAAGTGATAATATTTGCAATTTTTCAGTGTTGCTCTTTTTATATACAAGTAGTCCTTGACCTACAACCATAATTGAGCCCAGCATCTTAGTTGTTGAGTGAAGCACTTGTTAAATGAGACATCATATAATCGCTTCCCTCAGTGACTACCCTCCTGGCTCATTCATTTCCAGTTAATTAAGTGACCATGCGGATCGTTCAGCCGAGTGAGGAGATCCTGCACCAGGTAGGGAGGCCTGGGATCCACAGGGATACATAAACCTGCTGATGTCTGGGAGGTTTCGGCTGGTTCCCAATCCAGCCACTCAGCTACCCAGGGAGCCTCAGCCTGGCTCAGCCTACCATCATGTACAAAGCTGCTGCAGGCGGCTGGGTGAGTTGCTCCCCTCTGTCTCCTCCACTTGCAATCTTCTCTGCCAGTTTCCCTGTTGATTTTCTTGGGGAAGCCAGCAGGAAAGATAGCAGATGGCATTCACATGATTGCAGGATGCTTGGAAAGTGGTTGTAAGTGCAAATAGGCTGCCAAGAGTCTGAAATGCGGCCATGTAGATTGGGGGGGGGGGCAGGGCAACACTTTACAATGTTTGGAAGTGCTTTACGGGCCTTGGAAAGCACCCCTTTCCAAGGCCATCGTAACTAGGAACAATTGTGAAATAGCCGTAAGTTGAGAACTACCTGTATGAAGTAATATATCAGTCTTTATGCCTCTACTATTTTTTGACTGCTGTACTTTACCCAGTGCTAAATATTTTTACATAATTACCATGTGTGTGTAGCATTTTGTGACTTATATGGGTTTAAAAGAAGTAGTACAGTTTAGAAAACAAATTCAGTTATTTTTTCAGACTTTTTTAGCTGTATTCTTTTAGATTTTCAAATTTTTGTTTACTTTTTGAAGAAAGCAAAGTCAAATTGTACCTGAGGCATGTGTTTCTACAAAGGAAGATCATACTTATCCCTCATGGAAGAAACTAGCTACTCCTCAATGACCCCAGTATGCCCATGGTGTACATACATACTGACAGACATACATACTGTACTTGGAAATACTGGAAAGAGAGTGACTTAATCTAATGTCCTTCAGGCTTCCAGCATTAAAAAAAAGTCATTAAGGCATTTTCATCTTGATTGTTGTCACACATAGATTACCAAAAATCTGATGTCATCCATATTTTAGTCTGTATTTACTATATTCAAAAATAAAATCCAAATTATATTTCTTAAGTCTGCAATAAGTGATATATAGACATAGTGAAACTGTTCTGTCGTTTATTAATCCAGTATTTCCATTTTAAAAAGGGGATCACAGAAAGATTTCACTTGGATGTTGTAATTTATTTGAAAATATTATACTAGTAATCTGAAGAGTTTCCACTAATAGTACTTTTTTTCCTTAGAAAGGATAATTGTTCAACATCTCTTCTGCTCAGAAGTAATACCTACAATCTTTTTGTGTCCTACATAGGTTATATTACTGGGTTAAATTATGCTACTTGATTTGAACACACTTGTTTACCTAGAATGCTTTAGATCTGGGCTGATTTTGGTATTCTTTGTTTGAAGCTGTAATTATAATTAAATAGCAAGGAGAAAATTTCCTGGTATTTTGAAAAGTTGAAAATGTGAATGTGTGTACCAAATAATTAGTATAAACTTAACCCTATTGTATATTAGTTTTCAGTAACTGACTTTAAAAGTTATTCAACTTTTTCAGATATATTCTATTCATCTGCATGCATTGTTTGCTGTAATTAGACCTTCATTATATACTGTAACTTAGTCTACTCGTGGTGCTACATTTTAAGAATTTTGGCTTTTATGATCACTTATAAAATCCATACTGCTAAAACTTAGTTCCTGAACAGCTGTAAATTACTAATTTACTAACTCTAAGTAAGGTTAAATATTTTTTTAACAGTGTATTTCCATGAGGTTGAATAATGTTTTCCAGTTTGTGCCTGGTATAGTTATAACAAAAGTATCTGGTACCTATTTCCATGAACTAAGCTACATTTGAATATGTAGACCTGAAGCATGATTAGCATCACAAATGGTCTTTGTTTTCATTTTTGAACTAACATAATTACAATTTTAGGAGTATATTGTTATATTCTTTAACACTTTTACTGGATTTTTATAACTGGGGTATTCAAAGGGCTATTTTTTGTATAAAACAGTATTAAACTATAATTGATTTCCTGTACCTTAATTTTAGCCCAGATTATTAATAAACTTAATAAACTGTTGCGTACAAATCTGCTGAAGTGTGTGGTTATATGAAGTGATGAAGGTGGTATGGTGTCTAATTAAAAACAGTTTCTTGCAAAAAAAATGTTGATGACAGAGCTTAAAATAATATGTTCCATTACACAAAAACATTTACATCAACAGTTGTTTTGCTGAGGACATGTGCTACCAAGATGTTGATGTTTTGAACATCTACTTTTTAAAAAAATACTCATGGAAGTTAGGCAAAATGCACATGATAACATTTGGTTCCATATGAACCTCGCTGTATCACAACTGTGGTATCAAAATCTTGACATGGACTTCCACTATTGTCATCAATGATATTAAAGGCTAATACTTAGTTCAACAATACTTGGATATGTACATAACAAGAACAGTTTCCCAAGTATTAGATAAAGGTGAAGTTTATCTGCCTAGTTGTTTTGGACTCTAGGGGACAGTGCTCATCTTCATTTGTTAGCCAAGGGAGCTAACCTTGTCCAAAGACATTTCCGTGGTCATGTGGCCAGCATGATGATATGCTGAGGCACATGGAACACTATGATCTTCCCACCAAAGTGGTACCTGTTTATCTACTTGCATTTGTATGCTTTCGAACTGCTAGCTGGCCAGGAGCTGGGGCAAGTAACAGCTCATCTCATCACACAGCACTTGAGTCTTGAACCTGGACTGTCAGCTTTTTAGCTGACAAGCTGAATGTCTTTAAATGCTAGCCACCGCACACACACCCCAAGTATAGACAGCCCTATATTTATTAATAAAAGCACCAATTGTCTTAATGTCAAGTGCTACTTTTTCAGGTAATTTCTATCTATCCCTGTCTGAGATCTTAATTCTTTCCACCACCTTTTACATCAGTTTTGTTCTTCTGCAAGTAAAAACTCTTCACAGAAAAGTGAATCTGGCAGAATGCTAGGATGTGTTACCTTATGAGTAGAAATGGAGCTGAACTAGTGATACCAGGTACTAGGAGACGTTCTAGCTCTCCCTTTGTCATGAAAGCTAGCTCTGATTTTGAATCAGACATGTTAAACAACTTCCAAGGTTGGATATAAATTTAATGGATAGGTGAAGTGAAATACTTTTCTTACTTGCTATGAATCACAAAGGTGAGTTCTTATATTACAGGGTCTGATACTGTATATTGCATCTATTCTAGCAGGTGGAAAAATGAGAGAAAAGGTTTACTGTAGAGCAGGAGTGTCAAACTGCCGGCCCATGGGTCGGTTGCATCATGCAGAGGCTGCGCCCATTGTAGCTCCGGCAATGCAAAAAAAGATGAGATACGTTGTGACACGTCATGTGATGCGGCGAGTTTGACACCCGTGCTGTAGAGTATAATTCACCTTTTAAAGAGAAAATAAAATAAAATTGCACAGCCAATACAGGTAATCCTTGACTTACAACAATTCGTTTATTGACCATTCAAAGTTAACAACATCCCTGAAAAAAGACTTATGACCATTTTTCAAACTTAAAGACACTTGCAGCATCACCATGGTCGCATGATCAGAATTCAGGAACTTGGCAGCTGACTTATGACAGTTGCTGTGTCCTGAGGTCATGTGATCACTTTTTGTGACCTTCTGACAAGCAAAGTCAATGGGGAAGCCGGAGTCACTTTACAACCATGTAACTAACTTATCAAATACAGTGATTCTAATACAGTGACAAGAAGAAAGGTCATAAAATGGAGCAAAACTCAACAGAGTTTGGGGCTCAATTGTGAGTCAAGGACTACTTGTAATTAAGCAATTCTACTGCAGGATTTCAACAACACAATCTGGGGAAGTCTGGAAGCTGCCAAATAATGGAGGGATACATATCCCTGTAATTAGTTATGGTATATTATGGTCATGGTTAACTAAAGGCATAGAGGCTTGTTTTATAAATAATACTAAGTATACAGAGAAAAATGAATAGGTGCACACATGAAGTCCTGAAATGGCTACTATACTTTATTCTCTGCATCTAATAACATTTCAATCTTCTCATTCAATTGTGTATTTAAAGTTGGATTCAGTGTGCCGCATCATAAGAGAAGGAAAATGTAATAAATGAAAAGCCCACAATAGATGTTTGTGCTGAAAAAAGTATTAAACCATATATTGCATTAGAAATTGATTTGAACGTGAGGTATGCTTTTATTTCATTAACATCAATATAAAATTACAATGGCACTGAAAAAAGTGACTTATGACCGTTTTTCATATATACGACTGAGCATTTCAATGGTCATCTGATCAAAATTCAGATGCTTGGCAATTGACTTATTTATGATGGTTGCAGTGTCCCGGGTCACTTTTGGTGACCTTCTGACAAGCAAAGTCAGTGGGTCAAAAGCCAGATTCACTCAACATTTGTGTTCCTAACTTAACAAATGGTCATAAGTCAAAGACGACCTGTACTGATAGCTTAAAAATTAGTAAGTACTATTTATATCATACTATACTATATTGTACATAATAAATATTTCAGTTTTCCCTTAAGATAGTATTTTCAGTGGAAGTCCAGATAGTTTTCTCTAATTGCTATTTTAAAAACATTCTTTACATTAATATCTTTTCCTGTTTTACAACTGATTTATTTTTAATGTTTTTATGCTGCTTCACGCAATTTTAATCTACCGTATATAGCAATAGCAAAATGAGTATACTATAACAAAAACAATAAAATAACATCTAGATAGCTTTTTAAAATACATATTTTAACATATCATTTTTGAAGCATTATATATGCCTAATAGCACAAAATTCATTGCAAGTATACCTTCACTAATACTCTTTGGAATAGGATGTTTTCAGCTATGTATTTCCTAAAGGTTGAGTGAGAGTATCAATCTTCTAGCTAAGGGCAGGATGTTCCACAACAGGGAGCACTTACTAGTTATCAAAAGGTGTCTTTTGGCAGAATGGAATATTTCTTATACTGTTTCTTGCATTCCAGTTTTTCTATAAGAATTCTGTGGACAGATCTGGGTCACAGCAATAGGGATGGAAGGGGAAAGTAAACAAACATTGCATAAACAGAAATCCATTATATATCTATAGCATTAGATGCAACTAAGAGATAAGTGTGGAGCCAAGTACTATTCCTCCTATAGGTGTAAAGCTATCTTGAAGACTTTAGGCCAGTCATTCTCAGCCATAAGAAAAAGGTATTTGCAAAATTGCTTGCCAAGAAAAAACAATATAGACCGGTGTATCTATGACACACGTCAAACATGATACAACACAACATTTTAGGTGACCAACCAGTTATTTATGTGACTCCAGGGACACTGCAACAGTTGGAAGTTAGTAACTTACTTCATTGAGAGTTAAGCAAGAACTATATGCATTGGTTTTAATTTGACCTGTCTTAGCAGTTGGTTAATAATAATCAAATATTAATTTGGCATTAGATAATTATTAAATTACTCTTTTGCATGTGTCTGACCCTATTTTACTTACATTTCATTTTTGTAATTATAGGATGTTTCTTGATATAATACATAGCACCACACATGACTGAACTGTATTTCTTAAAAAAATAAATGAATATATAAGGAATTATTCTGTTTTGTTCGGTGGGCGGAGGTGTGATATGCTAGTAGAGTCAAGTTAGGCATTTTCCGAGTTTTTGACATGACAAGTCTGATGCAGACTTATTAAGGCAGTCACCAAGAGTCAAGTCAGTCACCAAGAGTCAAGTCTAGCTTACCATAACATTTATCCTGGCTGAATTCACACAACCAAGCTACTGTAAACTCTAGCCATTTAAAAAATAATCCACAATAAGTACAACACTAAAGAAAAGGAAAATAAATCACATGCAAACTGAGTCCTGGCATTCCTATTTGATTTGGCTTTGTTTTGTTTTGGTGTTGGAAGTATGTGACTGTCGAGCTAAACTTTTGCTTTGATACCAGATACATTTGGTACCTTAATAGCTTCCTGTTTATCTTTCACCATGTCTCTTTAGATGCCTCAAATTTTTGAGGAAGTCTGAATGAAATTGAGGCAGAGGGAAATGCTATATTCTCACCGCATGCTTCCAAGAACATCCATTTCTGCATTCATTAATCTGCAGTTTAATGAAGCATAGAGTAGGCCAGTGAGTATATCACATCATTTACAGCTCTGATTTGCATCTACTCTGTGCAAATGTGTGTTGAAGAAAGATTCAAAAATAATCATTCAAGCTTGCCACATAATGTTAACTTTAGTATTTAAAAAGATTACTATACTCTTTAAGTTTACAAAGTTACATTGGTTCATGTGGACAGGAGCCCAAGTGTAGTTTGCAAGCAGTGCAAATTAGGGGTTTTAATACTGTGGTGGGATAAGAGAGCCAAAAAAAGACTGTTTTGGGCAACCAAAAAGCCATTTTATTTTCAGACACAATAACAATCTAAACTCAGGATAACTTTTTTGCCCTGTAATGGGACCATGTCAAATGTGTTTACACAACAAATACAATAAACAAAAAATGGATCCTTTTGATTACATGATATATGGTTTTATATAGGTAATGTTAACAATTTCTGCTTCTTCCATAAAATGCTTGTTTACTTCTGCAGCTTGATCAGAATATTGGAAGAAATCATAGGACACAGAATCCAATTCCCTGTCCAGTATATAACTACAGAAATTAAAGTTCAGTACTTAGTCTCTGAATACATCTATTAAAAGGGACTCTAACATCTTCATACATAATTGATTCCAGTAATCCTAACTCACATATTTTATTTGCTGTACTATTATTTAAAAATAATTATTTTACAATGTTGTTAAACACAAATATTACTTTAATGTCTATTAATAATATGCACAAATCAGAAATGATTTTTTTCAATCCAAAACAAATACATCATGTTCAGTGAGTTCTAAACTTTTTTTAGATCTGTCACAATTCCATAGAAATAAAATCCCAAATGTTTTTGTTGTCCTGAGCTAAAAGAACCTGAAGTGATTCTGGGTGATTTTTATGGAACAAATGGAGCAAAGCTGGTATTCTGCAATCTTTCCTTCTTCAGAAACAAAGATGATGCTGCTGATACCTCTTCTGAATGGCCTGTATATGTATTTCTCAACTGTCTCAGCAGCTCCAAACAATATATATCTCACTGGCCATACACCTGCTGATCTTAACATCTTTCCTACCTTCCCTCCTTTCTCAGTCACCATTACTGATATCCTACCAGCCCAACCATCTTGATTTTCTCAACCTTCCCTTTCATTCCTCCCCACCATCAGAATATTTAAATAGACTGTGCACTGGTTTCCTATTACAAAACAATTATCATAAGAAAAGGCCCTTAACAATGACTGAGTTGGAATATTTTTCTTGCTATTGCTTACTAAAATGTTGTTAGCTGCAAAGTCGTGTCCAACCCATCGCGACCTTATGGACAACGTTCCTCCAGGCCTTCCTGTCCTCTACCATCTTCTGGAGTACATTTAAGCTCACGCCTACTGCTTCAGTGACTCCATCCAGCCACCTCATTCTCTGTCGTCCCCTTCTTCTATTGCAGGCATGTCAAACACAAGGCCCGGGGGGCCAGATCCGGCCCGCAAAGTGGTTTCATGTGGCCCGCGAAGCCATCCTGGAAACAGGGAGGGAACGGCCCCCACTGCCTTGGCCCTGGCCCAAAGACCCTCCTTCTGCCAGAGACCCTCAGATCTGTTCCACTCCTGCCCAGGCCCCCATAGGCACCCTTGATGCGAACAATGTAGAGCTGGCCATGCCCACCCAGTAGGCCATATGCACTTTAGCCACGCCCGCCCTGGCCATACCCACCCGGCCCCCTGAGGGCAACCGCAATGCTGATGCGGCCCTCAATGAAATTGAGTTTGACACCCCTGTTCTATTGCCCTCAATCTTTCCCAGCATTAGGCTCTTCTCCAGTGAGTCCTTCCTTCTCATTAGGTGGCCAACGTATTTGAGTTTTAGCTTCAGGATCTGGCCTTCTAAAGAGCAGTCAGGGTTGATCTCCTCTAGGACTGACCGGTTTGATCGCCTTGCAGTCCAAGGGACTCGCAGGAGTCTTCTCCAGCACCATAGTTCAAAGGCCTCAATTCTTTGGCGCTCAGCCTTTCTTATGGTCCAACTTTCACTGCCATACATTGCAACTGGGAAGACCATAGCCTTGACTATACGCACTTTTGTTGACAGGGTGATGTCTCTGCTTTTTAGTGTGCTGTCTAGATTTGCCATGGCTTTCCTCCCGAGGAGCAGGCATCTTTTAATTTCTTGGCTACAGTCCCCATCTACAGTGATCTTGGAGCCCAGGAAAATAAAATCTGTCACTATGGACAGTACCAAAAGGCTTACTAAAATACTGCATATTTATTAATTACATTTATGTGCCAGTTACACCTGCAATCAATGAGATATACTGTTAGGTCCTCAGATATAAAGAATTGAACACTTAGCAATATTATAACAAAAGAATTCTTGAAGGAGAAACATTCATATTGTGGTCTACAAATTTCAAATACACTTTTAATCTGAAATAATGAACAAGAATATTCCCTCGGAAGACAAAGTAGAATAGCTATTATTAGGTTGCATTTATATCGTAAATGTATTATCTTGCAGTTAGGTAGAAAATGTTAAGATACAAGTCTGATGGGGAAAACCTGAGTGGCAGAACAAGCTAGGTATTATGCAAAAGTGAGATTTCACTGGTAGAAAAACATTAACAGAAGTATAGTATTGTGTCATGAAGTAACCATCCCATTCTGGTTTTGTATTATATCATGTTTGGAGTATGTGGAGGCTGGAAACTAAGACTAATGAAAAAGGTTGAAACAGCTGTATATATTTGCCCAAGGAAGAAAAGGTGGAAGGAAATAAATAGCAATCTTCAATAACACCTGAAAGACTAATATGCAAAAGATTGAGCAGGTTTTTCTTGTGTTGCTTCATGTGGCAACATCAGCATCATTGAATAGAAATTGCAGGGAAGCAAATTTACTAATTCTTAAGACACATTCAATAATGTAAGATACTGTTCAAAAGGATAGTTGTATCCTCTTTGATAGACGTATTTAATCAAAGACTCCATTCCTATTTACCAGGAATATTTAAGGTAAAGGTAGATAGGGCTCGCAACTTGGGAGTCCTCCTAGATTCACAACTCTCCTTAGAAGACCATATTGTAGCTGTGACTAGGGGGGCCTTCGCCCAGGTTCGCCTGGTGCGCCAGTTGCGGCCCTATCTAGACCGGGATGCCTTGCGTACGGTCACTCATGCGCTCGTGACCTCTCGTCTTGATTACTGCAACGCTCTCTACATGGGGCTACCCTTGAAGACCACTCGGAGGCTCCAACTGGTACAGAATGCAGCCGCGAGAGTTGTACTGGGAGTCTCCCGATACTCCCATGTCACACCTTTACTCCACGAGCTGCATTGGTTACCAGTTGTCTTCCGGGTGAGGTTCAAGGTGTTGGTAATGACCTACAAAGCCCTTCATGGCATGGGTCCAGAATACCTTGGGGAGCACCTGCAGCCGGCGTCAACTTCCCTCCGCCCAGTACGCTCCCACAGAGAGGGCCTCCTCAGGGTGCCACCGGTCAAAGAATGCCGACTGGTGGCCCCCAGGGGGAGAGCGTTCTCTGTGGGTGCACCGGATTTATGGAACCATCTTCCGGTTGAGCTCCGGATGGCGCCCGATCTCCGCTCCTTCCGGCGCGATCTTAAAACTTATCTCTTTAAACAAGCTGGCCTGGCCTGATGGGACGGGGTGGGATTTTTATAAATGACTTTAATTTTAAATTTGTATTAATTTATGGGCATTGTTTAATCATGTTTTAATAATTTTAATTTTTGTATCTAGTTTTTATGTATTGCCCTGTTCACCGCCCTGAGTCCCTAGGGAGAAGGGCGGTATACAAATTAAATTAATAAATAAATAAAATAAATAAATATTTAAGGTAAAGGTAAAGGTTCCCCCGCACACGCATGCTAGTCGTTTCCAACTCCGTTTCAAAGCCGAAGAGCCAGCGGTTGTCTGAGGATGTCTCCGTGGTCATGTGGCCGGCATGACTAGACGCCAAAGGCACACGGAACGCTGTTACCTTCCCACCGTAGTGGTCCCTATTTTTCTACTTGCATTTTTACGTGCTTTCGAACTGCTTGGTTGGCAGAAGCTGGGACGAGTAACAGGCGCTCACTCTGTTACGCGGCACTCGGGATTCGACCCGCCAAACTGCCAACCTTCTGATTGACAAGCTCAGCGTCCTAACCCACTGAGCCATCGCGTCCCTATATTTACCAGGAATATGTAGTAATATGTAATAATATGCAGATCTTGCACTGAGTGCTCATAGAATTGGATTGTGTTAGAATGATTTGATTTCCAAAGTCCTTTCCAACTTGTGAGCCTCATGAATGTTTAACAAAATCTAATCTTAGCTGTACTAAGAAAGCTGCCAGCATAAGGGTGCATTGTCCTGACTTTCCTTGATGTTTTTGGTGGTGTTCTATGGGTGCTGGGTGGTGTTCTATGGTAGAGAAAAGAACAGGATAAACCTGTGTAAATCATACCCTAGGAGATGAGACAAAGCCACATCACAAGTTTAAAGTGAAATTGGATGGTTATAGTGTTCCATGTTATAAATAATGAATGAAAAACTAGTTTAATTTTAGTGCTTTTGAAAACTTTATTTTCTGGAATAGGTTTTTTTCTAAAGTTCCACTTAATTTCTTTTAAACAAGAGAATTACAATATTTTTTTTCTTTGGTTGGAAGCATGCCAAGTATATTTTGCCTCCTTTATTCCCATTTTGGCTCTTTAGGGCACAAACTTGGCATCAGTTGGGGTTCATTCGAAAAGCAAAGGGTCAGAAAAATCAATGAAACCACAACTTAAGAACTTAAACTTAAGAACTGCAAAAACACCTGCAGTCATATTGTGTCTGACTCTGTTGCTTAAAGGGGAACTTGCAATATATTAAATATAACTGACCTGTTTCCCATTCTTCCTCGCATTTGGCCACCTAGCTACAGATGTTATGAGGGCTAGTTCAGCACAGCTGAAACTCTGAAAGGCAGAATTTCCTCATTTGTTTTAGTGGCCCATCTCTGAGGTAAGCAGCTATATAATAAAGTGCACTTTCCCACTGCGTTAATTGGAACGAGCGAGGGATTTTGAAAAGGAGTAACGCAAGGATAACATTTTTATAAAGTACGCTTTCCTTATTCTATTTCAGCATAATAAAAGCAGTTTGAAAATATCACGCTATCTGAGGAAACCGATCTTCCGCCTTCTGTGCACACATTCCTCATTAATAGCGACGCACGCCTCGCCCAACCCTGCAAGGTCCCGAATGCCACTCGGGATAACGCCCTTAGTTTCTTGTCGCCACGCATTTTCTGAGCAGCTCGCACACTCAGACGAACACCCCCGCGTGCTACTCCAGGCAGACTCCGCCTTCCTCCGAGGTTGCTGACTCGGGGCTCCTGGAGCTGGTGGGGGTGGGTGGGTGGGTGGAATTGAAGCCCCGCCCCGGGAAGTGCGGGAGCCAATAGAAACAGATATCAGGCAAAAGGGGAGGCAATGATGGCGCTGGCCTTCTGAAGCGGGGGAAAGGGGCGAAGCAGGGAAGGCGCGAGCAGGCGAAGGAGCGACCGAGTGGCAGCGGTGGCGCCCGTTGGGGTTCTTTTTGGCGGCGGTTTAAGGTGAGAGCGCGATCGAGGAAACGGCGGAATGAACAAAGCGATGAAGGAATGATGTCCGTAACAGAGATCTGTGCTGAGTCTGCTGGGGGGGGGGGAGTCACTCTTTCAGATCCGTGTTGGGGGGGGGCTTGTAGACGAAGCCTCTTCGCTTTTCCCTATTTTCAACCCTGTCGGTTCCTAGGATTCGTGGCCCAAGGATTTATGATGACGTGGGGGCGCGAGGTCGAACCTTGGGGTGGATTAGCAGTCTTTCCCTGGAACATATAAAACAGGGGTCTTCAAACTTGGCCCTTTTATGACTTGTGGACTTCAACTCCCAGAATTCCTCAGCCAGCAAAGCTGGCTGAGGAATTCTGGGAGTTGAAGTCCACAAGTCATAAAAGGGCCAAGTTTGAAGACCCCTGATATAAAACCACGGCCGTTTCTTTGGTCCCTGCCACTCCCTTTGACGATACCCATACCAGAGATGGGTATCGAACGGGATTCTTGTGACTTCTGGCCTGGAAACAGGGTTGCCACAATCTGTACGCCCCCTCAATCTTTGCAGCCAAGATTTGATGCCGTGGCTGTGTTAAATCCTGGTGATTGCTCCCCAAGTATGCCCCACAACTTTGTTAGCGAGGTTTGTTTTAAAACTGTTTTTCATTAGGGTTAGGTTATCTTTATCCTGATTCCATGCTAGCTGCTGAAATCAGCTGTGTATTGAAATAACTTTGTAATAACACAATGATTATTCTTCAGAAATTGCGTTTTAAAAGCTGACGCGTGTCACTGTCATTTTGGTAGATTTAATGCAAGTCAGTTTTCCCAAGACATTAAATAGCCTACTTTATTTGGCTTTTCTTCTAAAAAGCTTGTAAAACTCTTGCCTGTACGTTTAAATGTTGTAATAAGTACAACCCATTGTTCCTGAAAATTGCTGCATATAACTTATCTTTTCTAGTTTGCTTTAGCTATTACAGGAAACTTGGTTATATTCTATTTATTGTGTTTGCACAAGGTTTGCATATGTGTTTCTTTATATACTGTAAGGGCCACATGACGATTTACACTTTTACTAACCTGTTTCTGAATATTTCATAAGCAGATTAGGTGCCACCTATAGCTAAATAAATGACAGTAGGAACTTATGGTCAATTTGTGCACAGGTAAAGTTTGTGCATAAACCTCATGCTTTTCTTGCAAAACACTTGCACTGATTGAAGTATGCTGAAAATATTTTCCAAATTGTAAATTCCTTTTCTCTAGATTCATATTGTAGTGTTAAACTGTTAAAAGGGAAAAATGTAGTTCAGACTGCCCTCTGCAACTACTGGGTGATGCTGGGGAAAATTGTAGCTATTTTAACAAGTTGAAGATGGGCATTACATTGGTACTCTGAAACGAACTTTTTAGAATTAAATCTGGAACTTTACACAACCCTAAAACTTACATGAGCAATACAATTTTGTTTCCAATTCTGCTTAATGTATGTCACATGACCAAGCTTGACTGGTTGTTCAGTTGAGATAAGATGATATCAGACAATGTCAAGAAATAATTGAATGCTATTACAGCTATCACTTTTTCCTGAAGCAGATTTACAGATTATGGATACTACAGTACAGGTTCATTTAGTGGCCTTACAACAGTTCATTTAATGACCATTCAAAGTTACAATGACAATGAAAAAAGGGACACATGACCATTTTCATAGTTATGACATTTGGAGCATCCTCATGGTCACGTGAACAAAATTTAGATGCTTGGCAACTGGTTCATACTTATGACTGTTGCTGTGTCCCAAGGTCACATGATCTCCTTTCGTGACCGTCGTACAGAGTTGATGGAGAAGCCAGATTCACTTAACAACCAGGCACTAATTTATCAACTGCAATGATTCACTTAACAACTGTAGGAAGAAAGGTTGTAAAATGGGGCAAAACTCAATGTCTCAACAACAGAAATTGTGGGGTCCATTGAGGACTACCTGTAATGTATTCACCTTTGTTCAGGTAAGATTGCCGTTCCCAGAATATTGCCTTCATTTCTGCAGAATACACATATTGTATCAGCTCCTTAATGAGCCTTATGTTATTTGTCATAAAATATTGTTTGTATTTATTTTGGGATCCGAAGTACTAACCTTGACCTTTTTAATTTCATCATGGATTAGTTTCATTCTGACTAAATGGAATAAATGCCTACTTTTATATATTTCTTATCCTATACATTGAGACCAGCAGAGGCAGTGCTCTTGGAAATACCCAGTGCATATTTGTTGCAGGGTACAGTGATGTTTTAATAGTGGTGCATAGCTATGGAAGTCTGGATAAGAATTAACTCTACAAGTTAAATGAAAACCCTTTCATCTGAAAGTACTTTTAAGTTTGGCAAGCTGCAGCCTTTCATCTTTTATTCATTACTGGTTTTATTTGTGTATTGTATTTAGTATTTTAATTGCATACTGCTCAGAAACTTACTGAGTGAAACCTACATAAATACAATTCAATTAGACCCCTTAATTTATTACATAAATGTGTTTTATTGTTCTAGCATCTATAATCTTATTTTTCTTGCAAGGCTAGCAGTGCAGTAGAAGTTGCATGTAATTGTTATGAGTTCATCTTTTAAACTATTGCATGTAGAATGTTTTGTAGTACTGGTGGCCAATAAGATTGATTGAAAGTGTCTTCATTTCAGTTAGGTTCCTAAACTTACCATTTAAATTAAAAATCAAACTACCATTTAAAATTAAACTCAATATCAGATAGTGGATTTATTTATCTCCATATAAATATTATGAATAAGATTTTTAAGCAATTGTCAAAAACAATTTTGATGAATTGAACGTGGTTATCACACATATAACAATCTCTTCCAACTGTAAGAGTATTGACAACAAAAGGCAGGTGGAAGAAGAGACTAGACAGTCACTTGTCTGAAATGGTATAAGTTCTCCTGCTCAAGCAGCGGGCTGGACTAGAAGACCTCCAAGGATCCTTCCACTCTATTCTATTCTAAAGTATTGCAATAATAACATAAAATAAATTCTAAATGAAGTCTCCAAATAACTCTTAGCTGTGCTGAATGGTATTTCAATTTTTAGTCTGCATAAAACCATCAAGAAGAGCAGAGTTTGCTGGAGAAGATTGGCTCAAGGCAGAATTGAAAGTAGAACAAAATCAGGGCATGGAAATTGAAAAGATGTGTTTCTGTTGAAAGTTTTTCTCTGCTATTAACCAGGGGTTTTTGTTTTGTTTTGTTTTTTGCAGAAAAAAGGCAAAATTATGTTCCCTTTATTTGAGAGAGGGGAAAGGCTCCATTTTGGAGATGGAAATCTTACCTGGAGATAGAAGGGAAGATTCAAATGAAAGATTGTCTTTCCCAAGAGTCTCACTGGACTTGCCTAAAAAATAGCTGGGCAGCAGAAGAAGCCTGGATTTAGGCCAAAAATAATAAAAAGTTCTCAAAATAGAACAACTCCATCATTACAGAGCCTCTTCCCTGTCCTTCTTTGAGAGGGATCTTGCTGCTGTAACATACCTTTGCATTGTAGTCCTTGAAAAACTTTTAATTGTATCCTAGCAGTGTTTCTTAGTCCTCCAGGGAAGAGGCACAAAGGCTTGGCCTTTTGAAGTAGAATATAGCTGTAATTTTATCTAGGAAAAACAGAAACGTATCTCTTGCCTTTAGGAGTCTTCCACTGATGAGGTAGATTTGTTTTATAATCAACTTTTTCTCTGGAAAAGTTGGGCTAATGGTGTACAGAGATTTGAGGTTCTCATTTCTGTTTATCTGTGCAGATTCTTAGTCATCCAGGTCACGGTTGTCTCAAAGGTGCTTTTTCAAAAGGCAACTGGACTGTTTTTGCTAGGAAAAACAAAGTCAAGTTGCCTTTTGAAAAAGCACCTTTGAGTCGCTTCTGTTTGGTTATCCCAGTAGATCAGGGGTGTAAAACTGTCAGCCCGCGGGCTGGTTGCATAATGCGGAAGCTGTGCCCACCCCAGCGCCGGCAATGCGAAAAAAGTTGCGATACATTGCGACATATCACATGGCATGGTGAGTTTGACACCCATGCAATAGATACTGTCCAAGCAGAATACGTGGGTAAATGTCAAGTTGGTGGGGTTGGGAGGCTGCAGTTGTTGAATTATTAGGCAGAAGAAATAAAAGCATATCTTGGTGTTAACCCATTAAAACAAAAAGTCATAGTGGAAGGTTGATGCTATATTGGGTTAAGTTTCACAGGACAAGTGATAAATCCCGACTCTTCAAACACAGAGAAAGTTGTTTGTGGTAGAAATTTCAAAATCTCAACATGGCCGGACATAGCACATACATAGATCTATTGCAGAAAATAGAAATTCAGCCCAATTTGTTTGCTGTGGGGTTTAAATCTTTAGCCTTTTCCTCCTGCCTTTGTAAATCAATGGACTTCGCCCTGTTTTTCCTCAAGTCGAGAATCAGAAACATTTGCTGAGTGTTTATATAATGATTATATAATGATTCTGTCTAGCTTGGGCATTGCTGGATCGCAGCTAGTTTTAGCCTTTATCCAGTGGAATGGAGGGTGTGTGTGTTATCATTCTCACATTTCTTGACCTTGCTTGATCCCTTAGCTGGGAAACTAATCCTGTTGGTATTGGCCCCTTGGTAGGATTTTAGGTGTATAATAGAACACATAGATTGAAGACCCAAGTTCCTTTTTTATTTTCCAGACATATTAATATTATTTTTTTAGAAATAACCAGAATTGGATTGTTCCACAAAGCACATCTCTTGACTATTAGGATTCAGTAAGAGCAAATTTCTTAGTTTTTATTCCCTTTTAACCGAATCATGATAGGAGAAATTTCTTTCAAATGTAATTCATATATTAATATTTACAATCAATAAACACTTAGTATCATTCACAAGATGGATAGTATGGATGAACAGTTAGTGGCTGTTTGCTGTTCTTTAAAAAGGATAACCTCAGACTTTCATTTAGCAAATTCATTTATTCATTTATTTATCTGTCAGAATTATATGCCCATCTCTCACAAAGTGATTCTGGGCAGTGTACAATAACATCTATTTAAAAACATATTATAAAACCAATTTAAAATAATTAAAATAATAATCATGGATAAAAACAAGACCAAGATTAAGAAAATATTGCAGTACATATAATACAGCCAGCATGTGAGGTCCCTAATACCAGAGGATTCCCAGACTTGGTGAAAAAAACATGTTTGGGTTTTTTTCCTGAAGGCCATGAAGGATTGGGCCTAACTTTATCTCAGAGGAGATTATGTTCTAAGGGCAGGTGTCATGGCAGGAAAGACTCCCTTCCTTCCTGTCAGATGAAATTATTTTGCAGACAAAACTTGCAGTACACTTCTGTTGAACCTGATTGTATGGGTAGATGTAATCTTGGAAGAGACAGTCTCTCAGATAATCTGGCTCTATGCCATGTAAAGCTTTAAAGGTCAAAACTGGTACCTTGCATTGACTGCTAAATGTGCTCAAGTAGCTTTGCTTCAGTAGTGCGTTACAATCTATTCTATATCTTTCCTTGAAAATGAATGTAGATTTCAAGCCTGTGAAATACAAATGGTAAATTCAGACATCATGGCCCTAACATAAAAATTAAGACATTAGTAATTAAAATAATAGCCTTTTTAAAAAGAGATTTTAAATTAATGATTGACATTCATTGTACGTTCTGTGGACAGAGTGGGCTCTGCAAACTCATGGAGCCATTTGGCTAAGGATTATGAGAATTGCCAATACATCTGAAGGATGTATTGCCCAGACTGGGGAAAGTTCCACAATGACTTATTTTATCCAGTGAGGCTGCCAAGATTCCTTTCCCTTTTTTTAATGCCACAGACAACTATGGGCAAAGGTTCAGACATTCAGTGGGCTATAAATGGAAGAGTTATGAGATTATTGTCTGTACTTGTACTATTTTCATTGAACTGAATTAACTGAACTGAAATATTAGTGGTGATTTTGATTTTTAAAAAACATTTCCTCTGTATAATGGCTATTACTGAAGACATGAATATAAATTTACATACTGTATTAGTTTTTATTTTAAGAATTGTAAAAATCTTAGGAACAGTTATTTTGCAGTAATAACAAAGTTTTATGCAATCGGATATTAAGGCATTATTTGTAAAGCATGTAAACATGCATATAATTGCAATATGAAGAAGCATATAAAAGCAGGAAACTGTATGTGTGCATGTGTGTGAGAGAGCAAAGCTTTACTGGTATGAACTACATATCCTCTGAAACAAAATATACCTCAGTTTGCCTTTCTTTGAAATTGAAATAGTGCTTCTTGGTTAGTTGTCATATTTTGCTCTGAATACATCTTCTTGCCACAATGCACAGAAGACTCCAACTGCCCATTTATTTATATTTAACAATATTTATTGGCCATCCAATCTATGTTTGAAAATATGTTCCATCTATATTTAGAAATGAAATTAAACCTCCAATCTTTGATTCAGTAATATGAAGTCAAGTCATTCTGTTGCTCTCTGGTCTCTTATAAATATGCCTGGGGATTGAGCTGATGTTGAAACTTGAAACAAGCGCGCTGTATCCTGAATGTGAATGGCATTTCATTTTAATATCTCAAATGTAGTTACAGTACATTGTTACAAACTTTCAACTAGATGAATGATGCACAGGTGTGATTAAAAAACGTTCATTGGTTTGGCTACTGAATGTACAAGATAAATTACAGAACTGGTAGTTTGTGAATCTCATTTTTTTTATTATTCATTTCTTTCAGAAAGCTGTCCTTACTACAAAGCTAAAATGTAGCTTCTTATCTTTTTGAGATAGTAATATACACAACTGTATTATAAAGCAAATGTTGCTTTTAAAAATGTAAAATAATACAACAATAGAAGCTTAAAAGTAGCCTTAAAAGCCTTACGAATAGCCTTAAAATTAGTTTTAAAGGCCTTTAAAGCAGTACAAAAGAGGTTTTAAAAGCCCAGAAAAAAATCCACACCTTGAAAGTTTAGAAGAAAAACCAGAAAATCCTGGCCAAGCTCATGTATATAACATAGCCCTACCCATCTTGTTTCATTGTTTTGCACACTAGCAATCCATCCTCATCCCCCCTCCACCCTTATGACAGCTAGCCTAAAAAGATTGGTTATTCTTACCACAAAATCACTTAATTATTTCATTATTGTACAAACTTTTTCAAGCCTGGAAAAAGCAGTATTTTGCTTCGTTCATTTTTAAGTAGTCATGTTAAAATCTAATCCCTGTGTTTCACTTTAGGTTATTTGGAGTATTGCCTGATGTGAAAAATGGGAGAAATAGAAGGCACTTACAGAGTATTGCAAACTCCGGGATCTCGCTTGGGAGTGCAGAAAAATTCTGGAGTGAGTACTCTGGAACCAGGACAGAATATTTCTTCTGCCAAGGTCTCAACCTCTCTTGGAACATATGAAAGATCTATACAAATCAAAGTCAAGCTTTTGGATAACACTCAGGAAGTACTTGATATTGAGGTAAGATTTCAGCAAGCTGTCGTATCCAAATGTTTAAACTTGTTTTTTGGAAAATGGATTCATTTGAGAATATTTTGTTTGAATCTAGACTCATGGCTTACTTATTTAAAAGCCCTTTAACATTGGAATTAAATGGTAATGAATGTTTTGTTTAAGGTATATACGTATGTATACATATCTTGGGGAGAGTTCTCTAAATTGTACAAGGCAAAGTGTCCTATGTAGTTTTGTAGAACTTGGAATAATAAAAAAGATGGGAGTTGTATTTAATTATTAAAAAGGAGCTGACATGCCCCACTTGCAGTGAAATATTATATAGAATAATATTATATTCCTTAAATACAACCAGGCAAGAAGCTGCTTAGCTGAACTAGTTAATTTTCTCCTTGTTCCTCTGTTCCGAGTTGCCTTGGATGTACTGATATTGATAAATTATTAGGTACTTTGTGGGCAATTTTCTGATTTTTGGATATTTTTTTCAAAAATCTAAACAAATATCCCTTATGAATAAGTGACATAATTAGTTCCTTTATCATAAAAAGTACTATACTACTAACATGAAATTCTTAAAATATAACAAAGTCTAATGAAGGTTTCCATTTGGTTTGCATCCATAGAAGCACTGATTTTATCTTTAGTGTATGACTAAATGGAAGCTTCCCAAATGTACTTCAATAATTGTAAAAAGTGTCATTTTGTTTAGGGTGTTGTATTGGCTGTAATGCTAAAGAACATTACCAGTAGTCGATACAGATCAGTTTGCTATATTTTTAGCATTGTCAGAGAAAGCATTGCTCACTTGTCTCCAGAGTGGCAATTTCATAGAATCACAGGGCCTAGAAGAACTTGGAAGGTCATCTAGTCCAACCCCTTACAATTTGTATGAAGTATACTGTTCTTCCTAACTCAGTAAGATATATATCATCATTTTTTTATTATCAAAACAAATGGCATTCCTAAAACCAGGGCTTTTTTTCTCATAGAACGCTCAGAGCTGAGTTCCGGCACCTTTTTTGGATGGAACCTTGTAGGGTAGGCAAGGCGGGTTGTATGACATGTGTGAGTTCCGGCACCTTTTTCTTTTACAAAAAAAGCACTGCCTAAAACTAATGTTTTATGCACAAACATTATGCATCAATTGTCAGCACATTTTCAAGTAATACAAAGGGCATGGAAAATGACTATATTTTCTTAAGTTTTGGGACAGTATAGCTGTTTTTCTTGGCTATCATTTTCTCTCATAATTGCCAGAATATTTTAAAATACTGTTTGTAGAGAAAAGTACAGGTACTCCTTGACTTAAAACAGTTCATTTAGTGACTGTTCAAAGTTATGCCAACTGAAAAAGTGACTGACCATTTTTATATTTACGACCGTTGCAGCATCCTCAGGGTCATGTTATCAAAATTCAGACACTTGGCAACTGACTCATATTTATGATGGTTGTAGTGTTCTGGGGCCATGCGTATCACCTTTTGCAACCTCCTGACAAGCAAAAATGGAAAAGCCAGATTTCACTTAACAACTAACGTAAGAACTGCAGTGATTCTGCACAATTAACAATTGTGGCAAGAAAGGTTGTAAAATAGTTCAAAACTCACTTAAATGTCTCGCTTAGCAACAGAAATGTGGGGCTCAATTGTCATACATTGAGTTTCTGTATAAGTGGAGAAGAGTGAGAAGGGCAGTACTTACAATTCCTTGTTAATTTCCAAACTGTAGCACAAATTCTCACATTATTCCATAGAGGCTTTCAGTTTTACAAAATATTGTGTTACCTTGTACTGTGTGAAAACAAATTGTTGCTGCCCCACCTGTTTGATCAATAGCTGTAGAACTTTACTGGATTCAGGTCATTTTTAATGGAGTTTAATAATCACTAAATATTTGTCTAGTTTTCCTGACATGTCATGAGAAATTCTCTGAATCCCCAAAGACCAATAGTTTGCTATTCAAAAGAATTCGTTATTACCATCCAACTTTATTCATTTAGCATAGAATATCTATGTAAATTTTGTGCAGTTTTAATAGAGTGTAAAAAAATTTCATCAGTCAGTATTTATTTATTTGAAGTCTACATATAGTCCAATTTGCCACATTTTGAGAATGAAAGTCAAGAACTGCTTTTGACTATTAGAACATCTTTTAACTGAACTATATTGAATAATCTGAATGTTTTTACACTAGTTGTGATTTTCTGTGAATTTTGCAGAAAAATCAAACTTTTAATTATACAGGAAGATATAAATGATATAAAATTGGTACACAGTTGAAACAGAATGTCTAAACAGAAACTAATTTTGCCACTGAAAAACTGTGGGGACAAAAACTTGAATTTTTTGTGAGAGTCAGTGATAGTGGCAAGTTACAGAATAACAATCTCTTCATATTACTTGTAGCAGTTTTGGGACAACATTTGGCAAACACTATTTTTAATGCTGCAAAGAAAGAAAATAAAGATGAAAACTACATTTTTCTTTTTTCTAACAGCAACGGGCTCATATTTTGATTCTTTTTTAGATATTTCTTCATAAAACAATTTATTTCTTAAAATTTCTTCTATACAATGAGAAAATGTGATCAGCTTTAGAAATGCGGGATTAATGCTTTCAAATCCTATTAGACATTGTTCTTCAATAGATTAAATACTGTTTAGCATAGTCTGCATCTTGTTGCCAGTCAGAAAAAAGACTAAATTCCAAAAAGAATTATTGCCAGATGTTTGTCATGACTCTGAATATTCTAAATTTGGCAAATAAACTGCCTGAAGCTTATTTTTATCTGCCCTTAAAAGAGAGTTAGTAATTCATGGCCGAGAATATTACAGGCTGTTTCTGCAAAAGCAATTTAGGTTTTGTGTTGCCCCTGTTATTTGGTTTGAAATATGGTAAAACCTGTTATTTTGTTAATGGGCTGACTTTCCTTTGAAGAAGTTTTTGAGAACAACAGTTTTACCTCTCATTTAGTACTAGTGAAATCAAACAGGAATTGAGATTCAATGAATGCACATCCAAGAATTAGGATGCTTCTTCTTGATAAAGTAACACATTTTTAGTGACACTGATTTTCTAGTTCTGTGGAAAATTGAAGAATTGAAGACCATATAACTTGAAGGACATATTTTGGCTATTCTCGTTATATAGTTTGGAGAGAGTGACAATGCAGTGTCTTATTTTTGAATTCGTTGGTAGCATTTTGCCTGTAAGTACCAGTTCAGTCGTTGCTGTTATACTTGTCCTAATTTATCTGGTCAGTCTGGGTTTTCTGGAAATGGAAAATGGAAGATCTTAGTACAATATTGAAGAACTCCACCAGGAAATGTTTTTTAAACTGCATTAAGTTATTTATTTTTATTTACCTTCCTAAAGTACTAATTGAATTAGATCTCCATATTGTTTTTTCCTCTAGTAAGAAAAGGATTTTTGTGCCTTCGAATCAGTCTTGACTCCCAGTAATATATGAAAAAGCCCTTGTAGTTTCTCCTAACACCATAAATACAGTTTTCATTCATCTGCAGGTAGCCCTTCATCATGACCTGTCCCTCTTTCAATGACCTATAAAAATGATTTTGCTTTATGTCATGAGGGATCTTACAATAACCCTTTCTCTTACAGAACTCATGGGAATTCAATGATTCAACTTAAATAGAGATTCTGTTAGACATACTATATAGGTGATCCTCATTTAGCAACTGTAATTGGGACAGCAAATTGGTCATTAAACAAAATGGTTGCTAGTGAAAATAACACAGCCACGGCTGTGCTTATTATTTTATTTCAGCTTCCCTTTGCTTTAGGAAAGATACAACTCCAGACAGCCAGGTGAACTCAACTGGCATGGAAATGTGTCTCACAAGGAAGCTAGGTAAAATAATTTCAAGCCCTAATTTCCATCACACTCCAGTGCTGGGTTAATTAGCAAGAAGAGAATTAATTGTTGTTATTTACATTCATTGACGAAGGGATTACAAGAGAATAAGCAGGCATACAATGAATACAGATAGAAATGTGCTAGCACTTGCTGTTTTCCTAGCATGATGTTCTAATTAACTAATTAAGGTCACAGAACTGAGCTCGTTAACACTTTTTATGGATGCCTTGTGCTGCAGAGAAAAGCAGCTCAGGAAGAGTAGCTTGTTTAGGCACTCTATAAATGGGGGGGGTGTATCAGGAAAAAATCAGATGCAGAATGATACACACTAGTTGACAGGTGAACATGTAAAGGTTATAAATGCTGGTATTGTTTGCAAAAAAAAATTCAATGTTTTAACAGTTAATGGTTGTTTTCTAAGTCAGTTGCTGAATGAGAACTAGCTATATGAACAACTTTAGTAAAATAATCTTTAGTAAGATAAAGAACAGTTTCTCATGAACTTAAAAATCTGATCCTACATATATTTATGACCAAATGTTGAACTTCTCTTTCTTAGCCTTTTTTAATGGATGACTTACAGTTTGTGTTTACAAAACACAATTCTGGATTCTTCAGTTCCCAACTTGCCAATTCTTGTCCTTATATCTCTGTCTTAATATTATTGTGGTGAGCAGTTACAATATTTTATTCTTTCAAGGAAAATGCTTTCTTTTAAAGAGAACATCATAATTTTGGGGAGATTATTAGGGGGAAGTGGGTTCTAAAACATTTGTGGACAGTATTAAACTGCATAAATGTTTTATTGTAATTGTGAATAAGGGAAGTAATCATAAGCAAGTAATGTATAAATCTGAATAGCTTTATGTAGCTATTAAAGGAAAAATACAGAAATGTCATTATACACAAAGACTAATATCTACACAAGAAAGGTGAGCAGAACTGATTTTCTTGATTTTTCAAGTATCTTCAGTTTTTCAGAATAATTTGTAATATAGATGATGGAGTACATAGCATTAAGTTTCAAGTTTCAAGTTTTATTTAATTTGTATACCGCCCTTCTCCTTGGTAGGGACTCAGGGCGGTTCACAGGGCATATATAAAAAAGACAATACAAAAATTAAAAAAGATTAAACCAATGCCCAGTTAAAAACAGTAATACAATTCTAAAACGACAATTTAAAACCCATAATCCCCCGTCAGGCCAGACCAGCTAATTCAAATAGGTGGGTCTTCAGGCCACGACGGAAAGTTCGGAGATCTGATGCCGTCCGGAGCTCCACCGGCAGTTGGTTCCATAATGCCGGAGCGCCCACAGAGAAGGCTCTCCCCCTGGGGGCCACCAGTCGGCATTCCCTGACTGGCGGCACCCTGAGGAGGCCCTCTCTGTGGGAACGCACAGGGCGGAGGGGAGTTGATGCCGAAGTAGTCCTTGACTTATGACCACAATTGAGCCCAAAATTTTGTTGCTAAGCAAGATGGTTGTCAGGTGACTTTGCCCCATTTTGCAACTTTTATTACCATAGTTGTTAAGTGAATCCCTGCAGTTGTTAAGGTAGTGACATGTTTGTTAAATTAAATTTCCCATTGACTTTACTTGTTAGAAGGTTGTGAAAGATGATCACATGACTCCAGGACACTTCAACTGTCGTAAATACGGATGCCAAGCATCCAAATTTGGTCATGTGACCATGGGGATTCTGCAGTGGTCATAAGTATGAAAAATGGTCATAAGTCACTTTTTTTCAGGGCTACTGTAACTTCATATGGTCATTAAATAAATGGTTGTAAATCAAGGATTACCTATACCATGTATATATTAGATCTACTTTACAGTATTACTCTTCCTATGAGGCCAAATTAGAGTATCTGGAATTTATGTAAATTTATGTACAGCCTATCTTGACTTCTCTATGAGACTGTGTTTAGGCTGGAATCTAAAATGGTACCATATTTACTCAAGAATGTGCAGTTATCTTTCAGTTTCTATTTATTTTTGTGTTACATACTGTAGCTGAACCCTATACCATATCATTCCATGTAACAATGGATTCTTAAGTTCCTATATACTGGTAATATTTGATCTATGACCATAATTGAGGTTGTAAATCAAGGATTACCAGTATAATACTTAATTCAGATACAGGGATTAATGAAGCAGCAGGAGGACAGTGTTTGAGAAGAAGATTCTCCTTGTGTTTTTGCTTGGTTAATGAAACATGTTGCTTACTTATTTTAAACCTTGGCCAAATGTTTGTCCAATTTGATTAAACAGTGTAATTGCCCATAACTAAAAGGACAAATATTAGCACCCATAACTTTAGAATTGAATTACATTATGCAACACATTCAGGTGGATTTCTTATTTGTAAACATTAGAGTATATACCTCTTGTATTAAAGAAATAAGAACTAGCAACCATAGAGATATTTGGATTATATTCCAGAACACAAAATGTGCTTAGAATGCATGAAACTTTAAAAGTTAAAAAAGAGAAATATTAAGTTAAATGTTGATTACTGTAAATCATCATATTATTTTTTCAAACGTTCTTCTGTTAATTCTTTCAAAGTATTTCTTTCAAAGTCTTCTCATTATAGATGGATCTCTCATATAGAAGAGATTGCCATTTGCCTATCTAAGAAGAGGTCTCTAAGGGAAAAAAGTTACTTGAGAATTATACTGCTTGAAATAAAAGGATACTAAAACAAATTGTATAGAGGGATAAAGTAGAAATAAGCTATTGAGAGAGATTTGGTAGATTTTAGTAGGAACAACTGTATAGTTGACACAAAGAAATTGAGCTATAGGCAGCTTTAATTTGATAAATCAGAGCAATATTACACAGCCAAGTAGACAATGTCTTAAGTCAAATTTTAAGGCAAGCAGAATCCACCCTAGAAAATGAGCATTTCCAGTTTTTCTGGGCAATGTGAAGTTCAAAATAGATCTGGTTCTTCTAGTTATTATTTTCTTTGTTAAACTTAAGGTTGAAGGATCCAGCACTGTAACAATGTTGTAAGTCTAAGCTCTCAGCAATAAAAGATTGAAAAATAACTCAAAATAGGAAATTTTGGGGTCTTTGCTGCAGTCTGACTGGTTGTTTTCTTGCAGACATTTCAGTACGAGACTAGGTGACATCATCTAATGGACTAAGACTAGCACTGATGATGTTACCTATTTTGGTAATGAAACGGCTGCAAGAAAACAACCAAGCTCAGACAGCATCAAGTTCAACCCCAAGGTACAAATTTCATCAAATGGAATAGAAAATTCTATTGCAACTTTATAAACTTTAAAGACTCTTAAGGACTTTTAGCATTGTCATCAAGATTGCAACTATGTGAGACTAATATATGAAACTTTCAGTTTACAATACGTATCTTGAAAATGCATAAAATTTTAAGCTGAGAGTACAAAATACATTCCTGTTTTGTTTGCTTGAATTAATTGTGTCTTGACAGATAAAATGAAAAGTAATTAAAAATATAGTAAATAGTTTGAAGGCCTGCTTGAAATTGCTAGAAGAAAATGTTATCATTTTTGGAGAATGTTGAAACATCATGGAGAGCCAGTTTGGTGTAGTGGTTAAAGACACTGGGTTAGAAATTGCAAGACTGTAAGTACTGTTGTTGTTAGCTGCGAAGTTGTGTCCGACCCATTGCGACCCTATGGACAATGTTCCTCCAGGCCTTCCTGTCCTCTACCATCTTCTGGAGTCCATTTAAGCTCACGCTTACTGCTTCAGTGACTCCATCCAGCCACCTCATTCTCTGTCGTCCCCTTCTTCTCTTGCCCTCAATCTTTCCCAGCATTAGGCTCTTCTCCAGTGAGTCCTTCCTTCTCATTAGGTGGCCAAAGTATTTGAGTTTTAGCTTCAGGATGTGGCCTTCTAAAGAGCAGTCAGAGTTGATCTCCTCTAGGACTGACCGGTTTGATCGCCTTGCAGTCCAAGGGACTCGCAGGAGTCTTCTCCAGCACCATAGTTCAAAGGCCTCAATTCTTTGGCGCTCAGCCTTTCTTATGGTCCAACTTTCACTGCCATACATTGCAACTGGGAAGACCATAGCCTTGACTATACGCACTTTTGTTGACAGGGTGATGTCTCTGCTTTTTAGTGTGCTGTCTAGATTTGTCGTGGCTTTCCTCCCAAGGAGCAAGCGTCTTTTAATTTCTTGGCTACAGTCTCCATCTGCAGTGATCTTGGAGCCCAGGAAAATAAATCTGTCACTACCTCCATTTCTTCCCCATCTATTTGCCAGTAATTGAGAGGACTGGATGCCATGATCTTGGTTTTCTTAATGTTAAGTTTCAACCCAAGTTTTGCACTCTCCTTCTTCACCCGCAACAAGAGGCTCTTTAGTTCTTCACTTTCTGCCATTAGAGTGGTATCATCTGCATATCTTAGGTTGTTGATATTTCTTCCGGCAATCTTAATTCCAACTTTTGATTCAACTAGCCCTGCCTTTCTCATGATGTGCTCTGCATATAAGTTAAATAGGCAGGGCGACAGTACACAGCCTTGCCGGACTCCTTTCCCAATTTTGAACCAATCAGTGGTTCCGTGTCCAGTTCTCACTGTTGCTTCTTGGCCCACATATAGGTAAGTAAGTACTAGTCCTGCCTTAGACATGAAGTCAACTGGGTTGGCCAGTCATATTTCTCAACCCTAGGAAGAAGGCACTGACAAGTTATTTCTGAAAGTGTTTCAAGAAAATTGCATGGATATGTCCATGTCATTCCCAGGAGTCATTACTGACTCAAAAGCACAAAATGCAATAAAAAAATTCAAGCAAAAATCATGACTAATTTGGATAAATATAAGAGTTTTGAGGATCCATTTTATTTAAGAAATTGGAGCTATTCTTGAAAGATAGAAAAAGTAAATAATTGCAGCAGTGGTCATCCAGTTGAGTATGGGAAAGCCATGATCCCTAATAGCTATAGTTTGATGATTTATCTGTAATTGATAGTCTGGTCTTACACACACACACACACACACACACACACACACACACACACACACACACTGGCTTCTTGCTTACTTACTTTTTTTGCTTCTACTTTTAATGTTCTAAAGCACTCGGAGTCTTTCTGAAATTGAGTCACCTTCTAAATTGCATAAATAAATGTAGGAAGTTCTTTAAAACTTTAGTTCCCTGCATAAATCTTGAATGTTACGGTAGTAGTATGTTTGTGTTTTATAATAGTAGGGAGTTCTGTAAAATTACTAAACTGGAGCAAATAGAAATCAATTTTTTTACTTTTTGGGAAAGCATGTAAATATATAACTTACGCATGTTATACATAACATGCTGAATCACCTCATCTTGGAAGTGATGATTTGAACAAACTTATTTCATTTGTAATTCAAAGACGAGGGAACTGACTGATGGATAGCTCATTGATTCTTCTAAGGTAGCTGTTTGAATTGAATTGAAGGTTTTACAGTTCCTTCCAGAAAATAGGACCCTATAATTTCGGCTGCATACTTACTGTTTAGATTCCCATGGATTTTCATTATTTTTTTCCATGCTTTTTAATAACTATGCTTAACTGCTAAAAGTGGCCACTTGCAATATTAATTTGTAGATGGTATATAATTCCCTTTTTCTTTCTAGATTTCTAATTCAAATGATATTGGGATGGAGTTTGCTTGAGGGCCTGAATGCACTAATAAGTTCCATATATTTAGACGCTGAGGAAGACCTCACTACAGGATGTTTCCAAATGAATAATATATAAATACTATAAATATCATAATCTAGGGATACTTATTGGCAACATAGATAATTTACTTACGGCCATTCATTTAGTGACTGAAGTTACAACAGCACTGTAAAAAGTGACTTAGTATTGTTTTTCACACTTATGACCAGTGTAACATCGCGCCATAGTCACATGACACTTGCAGTGTCCCAGGGTCATGTCACCTTTTGCGACCTTCTGACAAGCAAAGTTGTCACTTAACAACCCTATTACTAACTTAACAGCTGTAGTGATTAACTTAACTGTGGCAAGAAAGTTCATAAAATGGGGCAAAACTCACTCAACTCCATTATTATTATTATTATTATTATTATTATTGTTGTTGTTGTTGTTGTTGTTGTTGTTGTTGTTTCAATTTATATACTGCCCTTTTCCCGAGGGACTCAGGGCGGTTTACAGGGCAAATTAAAACATTGCAATATACAAAATTAAAATAAAATAAAATTAATAGCCCCAAAAGAGTTTAAAATTTAAAACCATAAAACCCCTCAGTCCAGGCGGGCTAACTCAAATAGCCAGGTTTTTAGGTCCCGGTGAAACAAGCGAAGGTCGAGGGCGATCTGGAGTTCCACAGGCAGTTGATTCCATAGGGCAGGCGCGCCCACCGAGAACGCTCTCCCCCTGGGGATCGCCCACCGGCACTCCCTGACCGGCGGGACCCTGAGGAGGCCCTCCCTGTGGGAGCGCACAGGACAATGGGAAGTTGATGCTGGCAGCAGGTGCTCCCTAAGATAATCCGGACCCATGCCATTTAGGGCTTTATAGGTCATCACCAGCACCTTGAATCTCACCCGGAGGGCAACTGGAAGCCAATGCAGCTCGCGGAGAAGAGGCGTTACATGGGAGTATCGGGAGACCCCCATCACAACTCGCGCGGCTGCATTCTGCACCAGCTGAAGCCTCCGAGTGGTCCTCAAGGGCAGCCCCATGTAGAGAGCATTGCAGTAGTCTATCCGGGAGGTCACAAGTGCATGAGTGACTGTGCGTTGAGCATATCGGTCCAGATAGGGCTGCAACTGGCGCACCAGGCGAACCTGGGCAAAAGCCCCCCTGGCCACGGCTCCTATATGATCTTCCAAACTGAGCCGTGAGTCCAGGAGGTCTCTGACACCAAGGTAGCATCCTTAACTTTGCAATTTTTATTTGGTAGTATGATGGCTTCACTGTAATATTTTTGGAAACTGGGCCAAATGCAATTGTGAAGACTATGTCAGACAAATGTGACAATCCTGGGGGATAATAACTTCTCATTGGGACATTTTTTTGCTAATCATAATTGAGTTGATAAATTTTGCTTTATGTTTACCTAAGTTTATTAACTACTCAGACACGGTTGTTTTTAATTGTTAATTTCCTGTCTTGAATGCTATTAGAAAATTCCAAGATCCAGTTCACCATCAGTATAAGTCCCTCCACCTTTATTGACCGTGGCAAATAAGGAATACTAAGAGTTATAACTCAATATCTAGCTGCTGTCAGATTATAAGAAAGATCATGCTTCTGTGTATTATTGTTATATAATTTTTAATTTCCTTCCAGTCTAACTTAAAACCTAAAGTTTAATTTAAAGTAATTTTGATTATGTAAATTCCCTAAAACGAGATGATCTGTTGAAATATATGTATATATTAAGGTACTTTATGAAATGGGAGGACAATAAAGTGCTCTAGAATTTTGTTGGAATTTATGCCACGTGAAAATGATAATAGTATAAAAAAACCTACACTGTTTTGCTGCATATACATATAGCAATATTTTTTAATTGAACAGTTTAAGCAATTTTTTTAATGCAAAACTTTGAAATTAGCATTAGCATTACAGTATTTTTAACATTTAATACACCTTGATTATCATAAAAATTAAGTTTAATTTTTTTATTTTTCCAGTCAAAATGTTATGGCCAGAAACTACTGACAGAGATATTTAATCGTCTGAATTTGATTGAATCTGACTATTTTGGAATTGAGTTCAAAAACATGCAATCATATTGGGTATGTAGCATGTTTTTATATTGTTTTCATTCTTTGATTTTGTTTGTTTGCTTAAAAAAGTCTGTAGTGAAAATTAAGTAAAACTTTTTTATTAATGTGATTATGAATTGCCCTCTTACAAGGCAGAAATGTTGTGCAGTGACCAAAAGTCCACATAAAGAAACATACATTCTGCAAAACCTCAACAGGCATATAAACTCATCAAGAAGTCCATAAGTACATATCCACAAAAATATAGCCACCATGTTGTTTTGTATTTCATTTATTTCTTCAATATGTTTTGAGAGAATCAAGATCTTGATTCACATAACACAGTAGGCAAACATGTAAAACGAAGTTTGGTTCGCAGAATGACCTAATAGATTCAATTTTGCAACTAAACTATATTACAGTCAGTATGGTATTGCTAATTGCATCAAACTCTAAAGTATTCATATGGACAGATTTTTCCTGAGATTAATTCGAAGAGTGTTCTCCTTTAATTAGAATATATTGCAATTCCTTATCCCATCTTTTTCACTATATTTCTGAAAAGTATGTTAACATGTTTTTATTTACTAAATTTAGTTTAGCTAAATTGCAAGCAGAATCTATTAGAATTGATTTAGTTGTATGATGGTATTTGCCCATTTATTTGTCTATTTCTTTCATTCAGATTTGGTTGGAGCCAATGAAACCTATTGTGAAACAAATAAGAAGTAAGTGTGTACATTTATAAATCAATGTTTCTTTCAAAAATTTAACTGAAACAACACTTTTTAAAAATGATGCTGCTCATATGTATTTTAGAAACATGTTGGCACCCCCATTCCCAAAGGCTGAAGTTATTTTAAAGCAATGATTGGTATTAACTCAGTTAATTATACTATTCTTTAAATTGCTTTTTATAACAAAAATAACAATTTAACAAATACAATAATACAAATGCTGGTTATTTTATTTTCATTCTTTTTTATAGACCAGTATCTATTTTTCTCAGTTGGCAGAAGGCAGAACTTGTCCTTTTAACAAGCCTCAAAATCCTCTGTTGTTTTATTTGTTTGTTTGTTTATTCTAATAATGAAATGTCTACAAGAAAACAAACAAGTTCAGTGAACATCAAGAACCTAACAATTCAACCCTGAGCTCTAATGTTGGATTTAGTTGGAGATATTCTAACACAAACCTGCTTGATGTAGTGATTAAGACACTGGGCTAGAAACCAGGAGACTATAGGTTCTAGGTCCTGAGTTAGGCATGACGTTAGCTGGGGGACCTTAAGCCAGTCACCTTCTCTCAGCCCTAGGAAGCAGGCAGTGAGAAACCATTTCTGAAAAAAACTTACCAAGAAAATTGCAGGGACTTGTCTGGGCAGTTACCAGTAGCAGGAATCGACACTGACTTAAAGGTAGAGCAAGAAAAAGCAATAGCAGTCGGTTATTGTAAGTTGTCTAAAAGAGAGGTCCTCAGTTTCCCAATAACATTGGTTCTAAATCCTGCATATATTCTTTTAACTGGATAGGAATTCTTAGTCTCAGATTCTTAATGTTCTATAGGCTATGATGAAATAACAATGAATAATTGATTTATGAATGTTTTATTATACTTTTCTCCAGCATGATAGATGGAGAATCCACGAATGGGTTAACTCTGTCTTCCTGCCCAATTAGACTAAGTCAGTCAAACTTGCCACGGCTCTCCTGAGCCAGTATTTATGAAATTCCACATATTGTCAAATGTGAGGGTTGAGATCGGACCCAAGGTTTTCCAGGCAGCAATAGCAGTTATATAAATGTGCAACAATTACTTGGCTACAACTATCAGGCATTGTAAAAAAAGTCAATTATTTTACGGACAGAGCAAGAAAACAGCAAATTTAAATACATATAGGTATAAGAGCAATGTGCACTAATAATATATAGCTAATTAGAACTGAGAGACACGGTGGCTCAGTGGGCTAGGACGCTGAGCTTGTCGATCAGAAGGTCGGCAGTTTGGCGGGTCAAATCCCAAGTGCCACGTAACAGAGTGAGCGCCTGTTACTCGTCCCAGCTTCTGCCAACCTAGCAGTTCGAAAGCACGTAAAAATGCAAGTAGAAAAATAGGGACCACTACGGTGGGAAGGTAACAGCGTTCTGTGCGCCTTTGGCGTCTAGTCATGCCGGCCACATGACCACGGAGACGTCCTCGGACAAGCGCTGGCTCTTCGGCTTTGAAACGGAGATGAGCACCGGCCCCTAGAGTCGGAAACGACTAGCACGCATGTGCGGGGGAACCTTACCTTTAATTAGAACTGAAGTGAAAAGGAGGGTAAAAAAAGGAGGGCAAGTGAAAAGTGTGGGTAGGTTTTTGGAATATTTTTTTAAAAGCTCTACCTTAGTGTGGGCTTGCATATCAGTTGCACAGTTCCAGGAAAGCTTGACCTAAGAAGAGAACATCAATAAGTAAAGGAATCTGCACTTTGTACATCTTTTGGCTCATAAATCCTGTTGGCTTCTCACATAAACTCATGTTGTTGTCACTATAAGTTAGGTATTTACTGCTTATTTGAGAGTCTAGAGTTCAGTGGACAATCTTCCTGTTAATAAATTAGATCTTTGCAGTGGTTGGTGCTCTGTCATTGAATTATGTATGGTTTATAGAAAATAAATTTGCTGTGGAATTTTCTTCTAGAAGGAATTATAGATGCTTCCATCTGTTGATTTAAAGACAATTTCAAGTAGATTTTAAGCAAAGGGTGGGGCCTGATTGTCTCTCAATTGATAGCTTACATTATTTGTTCTTGTGTTCAAAATTTTGACTTTATCAAATATTAAATTAATGAAATTGTTTTAATTTTTAAAGGTGCTTTTGGAAGATTACAGTGTTAAAAATGACTAAGAAATATATTAAATATTGAATTAAAATAAACTATTTGATCCTGCCTTCTTCCCTCCAATAAATTTAATTTGATATTTTGTGTGTAATACCTCATGTATTTTTATGAAGTATTAGTACTAATGAATGTACTGTTATTCATTTGGGAACCGTCCCAAACTTTGAGAAATAGAATAAGGACAGTGGTTTGTAGGTCAGTGGCAATCTATTGCTAAAGCCATAATCCCATGATTAGTTTTAAAATTTATAACAATTAAAGGCATCAAACATGCAATTACAATAAAAGAATAACATTTGTGAGCTGACTGTTACGTTTTAATGATCTGTTGGCTTTCTGTAGGACCAAAGAACACAGTGCTTCGTCTAGCTGTAAAGTTCTTTCCTCCAGATCCTGGCCAATTGCAAGAGGAGTACACCAGGTAAAGACTTTCTATATTCCATAAAAAATAAGATAGAAGCATTAGCTTTTATTAGTTGCAGGCACTATTCCAAAGGGTGGGAGAGTGGGGGAAAAGGAAAGCTGAAATAAAATTGTAAGCACAGTAGTGTCATCTGAGTTTTACTGAGCAGTGAGTTGCCTGCCCAGTTGTTGCTAAACGATGATTGTCAATATACAAAAATGAGAAAGACAGCTCATTGTGGGTGAATGAAACATTAAACTTTGGGCACATGAAATAGTATTGATCAGGTTTTTTATACTATTTTTGCAACTGACTGTCCCTTGTATAATTTTCTGCTATAGCCCAAGCTTGGTAAATTGATATATCTTTGTAGGGTGATAAATTGTTGGTGTATAATTCAAAATTAGATTCACACCCTTAATCAGTGAAGATTGGAGATACAGTTTAACAGTATCTGTAGGTTAACCATAGAATTGTGGAGTTGGAAGTGACCATAAGGCTCATATAGTCTAATCTTCTGTAGTATGCAGTCTTGTGTCCACAGATTTGAACAACAGCCCATCAGTTTTATTATTATATCCTTGGTGCATATCATTACTCAAATATGTTGTTTATATTAAAATATATTCATGCCAGATTTTGCACTCTTGTTAAAATTGATGTTAACATTTTACAAATCTGCCTATTAGGATGGTAAGTAATAGTGACTAAGATGATGTAGCAGTAAGCAAGTGGAACTCTGTAATTCTTATATGTCAGTTAGAGACATAGAGTAAAAGTAAGCAGCTGGTAATGGGCCTATTTCAATCTTCATACTATAATTTATTTTTTGCTTTTGCCATGGCTTTTGCCAGATTGTGTCTTTCTTTCCAGAATGTGTAATATTCTGTGGTTCAAATGACCAAATATGTTACTAATTCTTTCCTTTTAGATATCTGTTTGCACTGCAAATGAAGAGAGATCTGGCAGAGGAACGCCTTACCTGCAATGACAATACAGCAGCACTCCTCATATCACATCTTCTACAATGTTAGTATGTAATGTTCTTTTATAGATAAGAATGCATCAGCTGCATACTTGAGAAATGCTGACATATAAGTATTTGGCACTTTGTTAAATGACATATATGCAGAAATGTTTTTACTTATAATATAGCTTTGTCCAGTGCTTTTTTTTTTGTAAAAGCACTTTGCGGGGGGGGGGCGGGGGGACCGCTTTAGGGAACTTCCAAGGCACAGATCATGTGAGCAGCATCAGCTGGACGCCATTGCCGCGGCTTTTGAGAAGGCGCTTTATCGGAGCCAGGATGTCTTCCATCACCTCATCCTCCTCCACCTCTGATGACACAAAGGCTTCCTCTGGAGCCAGAGCAACCAAGGCGGCAGCACGCCTGCTTTGGGAGCATGCCTGGTCCCTCTAAGAGATTCATTCCAGGAGCCAGTCCTGGTCCCTGGCGGCCAACACAGGGGTGTGGACAGGTGGGAGCGGGGGGAGAGGAGCCCCATGAACCAAGGCAGAGAAGAGGGTCTGCTTTCAGGGCCGTGGAAGTGTTTCCGGGTCAACCTTTGACGCCCCCGATTTCCCCGGGCAGCTTCCTTTCACCGAGCCAGAGCTTTATTCGCACTGGTGGCTTAGAAGAAGCTGGTTCTTCCCTTAAAAAAAAAGTGGCGGAACACCGTTCCAGTGCGTTCTATGACAAAAAAAGCACTGGCTTTGTCATTTGATTATACAGTCTTGACTCAATGCAGTATTTTTGGACAAAAGATTGTAGGAGTTAAACTATATAAATTTTACTGTGGTATTAGTTGTGTCTGTATCAGCCATAAACAATGAGGTATCCATTCCCTTTCCATAAGCTTTAGTGATATTTATTTTTATACAGTTATGTCTGAGCCCTTTTGACAATGTAACAATTTACCTTAAATTCAGCCATCCTGTAGTTAGTGTTCCAGCAGCATTTATGATATATACTAGATACTGAATGTTACTCAAGATTAAGTCAAGGGCTGTTTCTTTTCTGGTTTCTTCCATGATAAATGAGTGTATCTAGAAAATTCAAGTGAATTTTCATATTTCTATGTACCTCACAATTTAAATATCAGTTGAAGTGAAAGTGTTAGAAAAACTGAAAACCTATTTGAACCCTTGAACTTAATCAGAATCACATCTTTAGCATTAGCCTATAAAAATCCTGTCAGAAAGCAAATAATACATTTTAGGATGAATGTTGTAAAATTGACATTCTTATTTTTATGTATTATTTTAATACATAAAGAGCTAATCTAATTAATTAATAAAACTGTAATCTGAAATACTTAAGTATTTTGTTTTAAATATATTTTCTGTTATGTCACAGCGGAAATTGGAGATTTTGATGAATCAGGAGATCACGAACATCTTAAAAACAACCAATACTTTCCCAACCAAGAAAGACTGCAAGAAAAAATACTTGCATTTCACAGGAAGCATGTGTAAGTAAAATTATTTTATGATTTTTGTATTCAGTGCACCACTATACTGTACTGAAATTAACTTTGCAATAATGTTTGAAGTGTGGTTTGTTGCATGGTTCAGTTAGGGTTTTTTTTGTGCTTAAGGCAATTTGTTTGCAATATAATATTTGCTATGTACAGTCTTAATGTATTTACTGAGTGGCCAAATTTTAGGCAAGATTTTTAACAAAACAGCTTTTACTAGTCTGAGCAATATATTACAAAAGTCAGTATGAAGAAAAATGACAGCTTTTGTCTGTGAGATGTGATGTTTTTACTTCAGCTAAATCAGCATAAATACCTTACATTGTCTACTCTGCAGATACAGAGGGGAAGCATGTGGTTGCGTTTACTAACATTATAATCCTTCCATTGACATGATTTGGTGCTATAATTGAATAGGTACAGTTAATAGCCCCATTATATACCATGCTTGGAGTAGACTTCTTTCTATAGGTGTATCTCCAAATTTATCATGAAGTTCATGTAGTATTTATTTATTTAAATTTATACGTATGCTATCTAACTCATGACTATAAACATTGAAAACAATAGAAGAGCAAAAAAGATCAAAACTAAAAAAGGAAACGAAAAGACCAAAACACCTCCTTGCCAGCAATCAACACCCAGATAAGCAGAGATAAATACTAAAATTAATAGGAAACCAACAGTCAAGCAGTAAATAATACCCCAGTCAAGAAACTACCAACTCAGACAATCAAACAGTAAACAACAGGCTAATCAAAATATTACCAAGAACATTTCTATCAACGCTCACAGGGTAAGCAACTTATACAATATATAAACAGAGAACAACCCCCCTCCCTTTTAGCACTGATGATGTTATCTAGCTGGGTAATGAAATATCTGCAAGAAACAACCAAGTTCAGAGAGTACCAAGGACCCCATATTAAAAACAAAAAAAAGTGCAAATTCCTCATTCTCGTGCAGACTGGAACCCTGCAGTTGGATAACATTGTAGATGCTTTCTATTTATGGTTACTTTTTTAGGATATCAACTATCTTTTCCACTGAGTGCAAAGTTTGATTTAATGGCGCCTCTCGACTCTGTTTGCAAAGTTTTTATCCTGAATAGATCTGGGCCATCCAATCAACATCTTTTTAAGACATAGAGTTGAATTGTTCTCAGAGGATTCCAATTACCTTGATTGTTTTTAATCAGAGTTCAGACCTAGTTTTGAGGCAGAATCCATTTTGATCACTCTAATAAACGATATTTTGTAAGAGAATATAGAGAGAGGACTAACATGTTTCCCTGCTTGCTCTTTCAGCAGGTTTTAATATCATTGACTATGATGCTGAACTGAAAAATAAAAAAAAATATTCCATCCATGTATAGTATAGAATAGATTATTCAGTTATGTGAGTATTATGCATTAGCCTCAGTCACGTTCTTTATGATATTTGTATGTTGATTGAAATCCAGATACTAAATAAAATTAGTTGATAAAGAGCATCATTTTCAAGTTATTTTTATATGCTGTTGTTAAATTAGTTCCCCCATTTGACCTGATAAAGTAAACCCATGTGGCTGCTTGCAGGAAAGGAGTATTTCTGTTTGGTTCCCTTAAATCATCCCATTTTCATACATTTTCAGAGTGTCATAAATTCATCGTTAACTTCTGTATTTTGATTTTATTTTTACTACTAAAGGGGTGAAACTCCTGCCGAATCAGACTTCCAGGTGCTTGAAATAGCTCGAAAACTGGAGATGTATGGCATGAGATTTCACTTGGCATCTGATCGTGAAGGGACAAAAATTAATCTGGCTGTTTCAAACATGGGTGTATTGGTTTTCCAGGTAAGAAAGTAATTTTAAATATATCTTTTAAAATGTTCTAAGTTTAATCTTAAGGGTAAAGAGTTTTCTGAATGAGAAATCAGAGTTCACTTTTACAAGTCTTGCTAACATACTGAGTCAGATTAAACTTTACGGCTAAATAAATATAAATGATTAATCCTATTCTTTGCAAATAACTGTTCATTTGAAATCCATGTAGTTCATTTACCCATCAGTTTGCCAATGCTGGTGGTTTCAAGCTGACCTGGGCTAGTAATTTTGACATGTTCAAAAAAGGAAACATTTTTTTTAAACTTGATTATAGCAGCATGACATGCTGACTAGCATAATTAAAATGGTCTGATTCAAGAGGGTTCATATATAACCTATAGCATCTCATCTCTTATCTCTGCCTTAAGTCTTTTTACCAAAGTCCTGTAGAATCTCATTCTTGGTATCCAGGAGAGAATAGTAAATACTTTATTTATTTAGGCAGTTGTAGCTAAAAATAATAATCTGACATCATATCATTATACATATTGTTTAAATCTTGTACTATGTATATTTGGTTTTATTTATACATTTACTTTTCACATTTCTGAATCACCCATCTCCCTCAAAGAGGGACTCTGGGAAGTGTGTTTAAATCCTGTATTATGTATATTTCTTCACTTGTTACATATTGCACTTTACACAGGGCAGTATAAAAATCAATACTTTCAACTGGTCCAAAATCCGAAAAATAAGCTTCAAGAGAAAACGATTTCTTATCAAGCTTCATCCAGACGTTCATGTAAGTACTATCATAATATATTTTCTATAATTTTGTGTTGAGTTTAAGTACGAGTTGATATGCATACAGACTTCTGTAAATGAACCTGTGACATTATGTTCAGGAATATTATTTAATTAGACAAACATGGGTTCCACTTATAATTTGAGAACACAACCTTTCTTTTGTACATGCTGATATTCTAAAACCAGTCATGTCTTGTATACACACGACAGTGCACTCCTATGAGAGCCAATACACTGGTTGCCTTTTTCTGTAGTTGTCTCACTAATATGAGCCATGCTTCTTCCTGAAGGCTCAAGCAACCCAGCATTCACTTCGTGTAAGGATATTATCTATTTATAGTTGTACCTAATTTGATATCAGAATTTCTTGTAGTTTTCTTCGCAAGGTATTTTTTAGTTCATGTGGCCATTATTCATGTACATTGAAAAATGTTGCTCAGTGGTAGAGTAGTGTGATTTAAGTAATGAACATTTGACCTATAGTTATATTATTGGCACTTGGAAGGACATTACAGTATTTCAAAGATTGTCCTTTCAATTGATGCTAAATAGCAATTAGCTGAAGCACACATAAACTTTTCCCCCAATGATGGCATTGTGACACGAATGCCTAACACATGTGTGCAGAAGTTTGGGGGCAAAGTTTTGGGACACTATACGTATACTTTATTAGCAGTAAGAGACACTAGTTTCATCCTTATTGGAAGTAATCAGGCTTAAAGATCTTCATACTAAATTGCTATGTTTCATCATTTCACACAGCTATTTTGTTAACATAGTATCCTAAAAATGCTGTGACCAATAACTTCTTAAAATCTATTTTTAAGACTAAGAAATTACTTTTATTTTACTCCTGCTGGTATTTGTTCATATTGATGAATGATTTTGTCCAGATGAACTTTGTCTTCATTTTTTTTTGTTCGAACACTTTGTGCAATTCAAATAATTTCTATTTCCCATCAAATCACCATAATATAAAATTAGAGGAAGGGCTATGCATTAGCTTATTTCTTAGCAAGAACTGTTTAAATTATTCTCTCTCTTACGTTCCCACAATGATAAATTAATGGCTACCCTGTGTAGTTTAGGTCTGCATTATAATATCTGTCTGACTGGATGAGAATTAAAATAGTGTGCTTGAGCCTTGTTTGTTTTGTGATACTAGGGTCCATATCAGGATACTTTGGAATTTCTTTTGGGAGGTAGAGATGAGTGCAAGAACCTCTGGAAGATATGTGTTGAGTATCATACATTCTTTAGGTTATCTGATCAACCAAAAGCAAAACCAAAACCAGTCTTCTTCAGCAGAGGATCATCTTTCAGATACAGGTATAATATAACTCATTTTCTTTTGTTCCAAAAAAGGCATTCAAGAATTTTTTTCTGTTTTTTTAACCTAAAAATTTAGGATCTTATTACTATAAAAATTAAAAGCACAGATTTAAATATATTCTCATGAGGTTTTTAAAATATTTATATTTATTGTTTTACAGTGGACGAACACAAAAACAATTGGTGGATTATGTTAGAGAGAGTGGGTTGAAGAAAATTCCTTATGAAAGGTAATAAGCAGCAAACTGTTACTATTTTGGAATTTGTCTTATTAGCATTCTACTATTTATATTTAGAATAAATTTATAGCTGTACAATTAATTTGACTTTCTTTCCTAATAATTTTAAGTTTTGGCTTTCATGTTTTTAGCAACAACTTGGTCTTTTTGAATTCAAAATTCACTAATTTTAGTGAAGTTATTTTGATAATAGAATGTTGATTGATTTAAACACTTTTACTTCAGATAATGTCAGTTGGAGGAATATCTTACAGTTATTCTTTATATGTATTTGTTCATTATTACAATAATCACAACAAATGGTTATCTCTTACATGGAGTAATATTTGTAATGCTTTGAATTACATGTCCTAATCTCTTAATCCCTTGTTTGTTGCTGCAAAACTAAGTTTGGACCCTATCTCATCTCCAATAGAAAAAAGAGTTGTATTGGGTATTAGTAAACATATGAAATTGTAATATGCAGAGGCAGGTTACTAGTCCTTTAAGCTCATTATTTTACCTGATAAAAATTGTTCCAAAATTCCCACTTTCTACTGTGCGATGTTTAGCTGGAAATGTGGGTAATTTAATCCCAGGTCTACTACATGAAAAATATTTATTTTAATGCTAAAATATTGTTAGACATCCTTAAAATGCCTATTACCTTTGAAGTTGTATGAATACTACAGTATGTTTGGTGTATCTGAAGTCAAGAAAGAAACTTCATAATCTATAGCTTCTTAAAATATACATTAGAATATGGGCTGTTTAGAATGTGACTGAATCTTTTCATAATGTGGAGCTAGAAGGAATGATTTTAGTTGCTGGACAGGTTGGAGGTCTGTTTTGTCAGGGCCATTGTTTTCCTCCATCTGGACATTTGGTAGTTTGAACTTCAGAGATCCTATTGCGTGTTCAACCACCAACAGAGTTAAGATGGAACTCTCTAAGCAAGTCAGATTGCCCCCATTTTTGCTTAATTATATTTAGTTGGCATTTACTGTTTTTTTCTTAAGTAATGTTATTTTAGGTATTTTAATGCTGGGTTTACTTTATATAAAAACTAGTAACTTTTATATTTGTATATTTTATATTCTGAATATTGCAATTCTGATTTGTAAGCAAAAAAATTTAGGAAATTAAATTATGAATGTAGAAAGTTCTGAGTTTCATATTTTTACACATTAAGTAAGTTTGAAAGAATCTCTTTTGTAAAATCATCTACTTTTTTAACTTGTATACAGCAGAAAGGGAGCTTCGATTATTTCTCAATTGCATGTATCAACTTCTTTGTTTACAGGAGGCATAGCAAAACTAGAATGTCTGCTCACACTTCAAGTCCTGATGCACCCAAACAGGTTAGTCTTGAAATTAACCTGTTTTAAATAAAGTACCATGATTTAAAAGATTATGAAAATTACGTGATGCTTCTTAAATTTAAAATATGTATTTTCTTTTTTATTTCTGGTAATGGTATTAGGTAATTATATCTATGTGCTACATTAACCAAAATGTACTTTGTAAAAGCCTACAAAATAGGATTGTCTTGACAGCATGAAGATTCAAGTTTTTTCTCTTTCTTAAATTCCCTCATGCTAAATTCCATATGCCCCTGCCATACCAGCTCTTAGTTTTAGGTTTGCTATGGAGGTTGAGGAAAGTGTGTACAGTTTAAACCTATCAACAAAATATAAGTGGATAGAACTGTGCAATTTATCCAAGTTCTTTTACTAAATATTGGATATTACCTCTTTTCAATAAGGAATTTAATTAATGAGGGGGCAAGTATTCGAATCTCAGATAAAAAGGGTATGACTGACTGATGAGAACATAAGAAGTTCGAAATGATCATTTCAGCCTCCCTAATTTTTTATTAGCAATTTGAATAATTTACATTATACATTATATATATATATATATATATATATATATATATATATATATATATATATATATATATATATATATATATATATATATATATATATATATAATCTTGCATAAGAACTAAACTTTTCAGTAACTGTAATTTCTTATAGGAATGTGGATTTGTCTGATTGCTGGAATATAGTTAGCATATTCACATAGTCATATAATTACTGATCTTAGTCATCTCTCAAGTTCAGAATTCAGAGCCAGCATAATTTTCCAGTTAGGCCTTGCATGGAAGTGTATTTGTTAAATTGGAACAGCTGCTGGTTTTCAACAGAGAACCTCTCATAGTTAGTTATAGGCTGCTCTGACTACCATCATTCCTTTAAAACTGTATCATTAAAACTAGATAAATTCATTTAATCATATGAGAATAACTTTCACCTCCCAGTCATAAAATAAACATAATCTGTGTTTTGCTCCTTAATAGGATCCAAATAAGGTGATGTCTATACAAAGGAATCATTTAATGAACACATACCAAATAAATAAAATAAATCCAAATAAATAAAATAAATAATAAAATACCAGACACTTAAAATATCTAAAATCCATTTAAAATAGCTGGGACATAGCTTTATCAACACAAAAAAGATTCTATGCAAGATCCTAATTTCAACAAACTAGATAGTAATGAAAAAGAAAAGTCAGACAAAAATTTAGGCTAGATGTTTAAAATCATGAGGTTTGCAATTTCAACTTTATCTTAAGATGGACTGAAAAAGATACAGTTTAGATTTTAATAGGTATCATGTTATAATACAGTTGTTAGAGAAAAAGGAAGTAGCCGTAAAATATATCACCTCTCAATGGTGACACACTGAAGTGCCCTGGCTTGGCATACCAAAAGCACTGAGTAATCTATACAATCTTCTTATTTATCTCTTAACTTCACTGCATGCTTTAAATAAGAATTTCTGGCTATTTCTCAATAAAATCTCTATCCCTGCTTGGTGTGAAAATGGCATCATTTGTGCACATCCATATACACACGTGTATTTACACTGGACAAACACAACTTCAGTGATGCAGATTGTGTATGAATACTTGCAAATCAGCTATTACTATTCTAATAGTAATTTACTATTACTTGATTTGCAAACTGACTTTAATCTCTCCTACTATTTTTGCCAATATATAGACATTTATCAGAAAATTGATAGAGCAGAATAATGTGGATTCAAAGAAACATTTTTTTCTACATTGTTTTGTAGAACAGATTTCCTCACGAACCTCAGTTTTAAACCTATAATTTTTCTTCTGCCTGCTAAGTCCTTTGACTCCACCAACCATCTCTCTTTGCTCCATGTACTCCCCTAAGTATTGCCACCAATATAATCTTACAATGAAAATGCAGGAGTTACCTGTGGCTTTATATGGTAGAACTGAAGTTACAAAAACAACATTGTACAGGTATTCCTTGACTTACAACAGTTCATATAGTGACTTTTCAAAGTTATAACTGTACTGAAATAAGTGACTTATGACAAGTTTTTCACTCTTATGACCATTGCAACATCTGCACAGACATGTGATCAAAATTCAGATGCTTAGTTGTGGTACCTGGATCATGTGATCACCTTTTGCAACCACCTGACAAGCAAAGTCAATGAGGAAGCCAAATTCACTTAACAATCCATGTTACTAACTTAAAACTGCAGTGATTCACTTAACAAATAGGGCAAAAAAGTCACAAAATGGGGCAAAACTCATTTAACAAATGTTTTGCTTAGCAACATAAATTTTGGGCTCAGTTGTGGTCATAAGTCAAGGACTACCTGTATGTCATAAAGTGTATGCATATACTCATACACAAGGTGAAATGCATTTAGATTTCAAATATTTATACCGATTTGTATAGCCTTCTTTTTAATTGATGTAATTCTGGGTGGCTGACAAAAGTATAAAAATATAATACAAATACTGTCTGCCGCTGTCACAATATGCCAGTAGTATCGACTCACATACTCTTTTAACCCCCATTCCCATGAAAATAGCCAAGTCTTTCAAGACATTCTGAAATAATATAGCATCTCTTTATGTATGGCTTGTTTTGATAGTTATGTCAACAAGCTGTCATATAAGCAACCAACAAATGTCACTCTGCCATGCGTTGATAATGTTACCTGCAATGTCTGCAGGAAAACAACCAGGCTCAGAGAACACTAAAAACCCAATATTTGATTGTATTGCCAATTGGATAGTAGTGTAAAAGTCACATAGACATGCAGCTTTTATATTTCTATGCAATATAACAAAAATAAAATGGGCTGCTAAAGCCTGGAAATGGAGCAAGATAAACATTTTTTTGCTATTGAGTTACACAAGTTATTCTAGTTTCATGATTTTAGAGAATAAGTTCCTCAACTAATTGATATATTTTATGTCTGACCTTCTTAGATTCATGGTGAAATAATTGATCTAATAATACATTTTCTTTTCTCTCCAGAGTATCTCATTTACAGAAGGGTTAAGAATCCCAGCATCTAGTGCATGCACATATGCCTCCTTCCATATGGATAATTTATTATCTTCAAACATTGCCAGCTTGTCCTCTTTGACAGAAAGCAATTCTCTCTTTTTGGAACCCAGAATGTCACATGGAGGGAGCTTGTCAGCAGAAGGAAATAGTATAATATCAGAAGAAACTGGGAACAAAGTGGTACAACAGCCTGGATCACCAAAACTCCAGTCATTCCAAGGTGTTGGGATTTGTAATGTTGAAGAAAACTGCAGCCCCATTTGTTCTGATGCTGAGAATCATTGTGCTTTAGAAATAGCAATAGACAAGTATAGCAAACAAGGCAGGATAACTTACAACAATGACAATGATGAGGATGATGATTTTACCACAAGTATGGTCATTGCTGGTAAACAACATCGGCTTCAAGGTAGGGATGCCCCTCTTGTAAAGCTAGTTAGTTCTCAACTTCATGTTTCAGAGGAGTTCATTGATGATGATCCAGCTGAAATCTCCTTTTTTGCTGGAGGCTCTGAAGCTTTTTCTTATTTGTATGATGGCCTAGATTTAAAGGACTCGAATCTTTCTAAGTGTCTCTCAGAGTCACCTACTTTAACTAAAGAAATATTGCAACAGAGTATAGTATCCTCTCATTCAAGTCCTGATAGATATTCAGTTGAAGCAGTAGATATGAATGTGGATGATGAATTTGAATTTGAAGGAGATAGTGATTTCAATGGAAATCAGCAGCCATCAGATACCTCAGAATTATTTGAAGTTAAAGCACAGGCAAGCAGAATGCAAAGTCTCCTGAGTCCTTCTGAAACGAGTTCACTGATTAATAACCAGTCTGAAAGTAGCTCTCTCAACAATTTAACATTAAATGGCACACCGTTTATGCATACTTACAGCTCTGCTAATCAGTCTGAAGCTAGTTCTATGGTGAATTTTCCAGCATATTCAGTTCGTTCTGAATCAAGCTCAGCTCTTCAGTTCACTGACATTATTGACCAGTTAGAACAACTCAGTTACCCACCTACCACTACAGAAGACTCTAGTAGTTCTGATGATTCATGGGATTCAGAATCTGCACCTCCATTAGACATAAACCTGTTTTTTAGCAATCCTTTTGCTCAGGCTACAATGGAGAATTTCTCTCTTGACTTTCAGAATAATCTAAAAAATCTCAGTAAGGAAGATAAATCAGAAAACACGTGCACAAACCATTAATATTTGGGATGATACAGCACATTATGCTGATCAGAATCAGTTTTTTTTAAAAAATCTGAACCATCATTTTTCCTGATTATTTTCAGTCATTGGAATATAAATTTGTAGACTAGATCACTTTTGTTGATTCTCATCATTCCAATTTTTTAAGGCATCAAGAAAAGTTATATTGCAGTAAAGGCATCAATAGTAAATACAAGGCACTGTAATATATATTCATTTATTAAATATTTTTTAAATTTTTGTTATAAAAATAATAATGTAGGTGTGTGTGAGAGAGAGAGACAGAGAGACAGACAGAAGTCCTGAGCTATATTTTCCAGAAGTGCTTAAAACTTTATACTTTGCCCATTTTTCAGTAACTCTTCTAATTGTTACTGAGGTTAATTCTGTTATCTTACAAAAAAGCATGATTTTCAGGACTGGAATGAAAACTGAGGCCCATCTGCAGTTTTGAAGTAATTTAGCCATAGGAAGATGTATAATACTTACATTCTTGTATTACATCTTTATATTTCTAGAATTTACAAATTACATGTTTTTTTTAAAAAATAAGTGCAATTATTAATATATCATCACATTGCTTGCGTTCTCAGTATGTAACAGAAACTATTTCTTATATTCTCAGGTATTAGGAATATGTGAATTTATTGGTACGTTTTGTAGTAACAGTTATAAATACTTTACAGTATAAACTTTATAAACAGCTATAATCACTATAAACTCCAGGCAATGAATGAATGAATGAATGAATACATTGAATGAATTGAATGAATGAATGAATATAATATATCACAGCATTCTTGAATAAAACAAACTGAACATGCTGGACAAACTACTTTCTTCACTAGCCTTTAAAAATTATCTCGATAGACTGATCCTCTAAGGGTCAACAATCAAGCAGGAAAACAGTGGGGTTTTTTTTCCAGATAGGAATATTAAAGATCCTGTACAAAATAAGTATGTTTTCAGAAAGTTGCAGCAGCCACATCAGTCCATATAATTCCATTATATGCTGATAAGATATTTGATTGCAATAGACGATATGTGATCTGATTAGGTATAAGATACATTCATTTTGTATAGTATATTATTATATATCTGTATTCTATATTAAATAGTTATTTTGGTCAATTTAAAAATAGTAAGATTGGTGGTGTTGTGTAGCTAAAGAGCCACACGCAGTCGAGCTTTGGAGGAACACTATTTGTGTTACTATGTGGATGTCATGGCAGGTGGTGTAGCTGATGGGTTGGCTGATTTTGCATGTATTAAATAGGGTCAGAGCTGGTTACTGCTTGAAATAGGAGAACTAGACCAAGAAAACTTTTTAAAAATCTGAAAGGCAATGGCAAATCTTTTTACAAAAACCCAGCATGTACATATCTCTATTCACCAGTCAAGTTTAACCAAAAATGTATTTTACTGTTGTTTTTGTAGAATCAAATACTTCAGCTCTAATCTCAGTTTTAATCATTATTGTTATCTCTTAATTAGGTAGAATTATACTTATTTAACAGTCTTGTTCACCTGAGATATATACTAATCATCATTAGATAATACTATAAGATAATAATACATATCTTAAAATATTTCTTTAGGGCATTACTTAAAATATGTTCATATTCATTCTCACTTTTTCATTTTGTAAATTTTTAAATATTATATGGAATGATTAGACTTTTATAACAAAATTCTTAATATTGACTGTTGATTACTTACCCTTTAATGTTAAACTTCTTCCCAAGAAATGTTGCATATTAGAGGGCGCAAGGTGACTAAATAAATACTGTGGATTTTTTTTTACAAGTTTTTATGCTAACCTTAAGAAATAAATTATATTGGTAAAATTTACTTGTAGCATATCAAGAGACTCAACCACTAAATAATGAAAAAACATTCCTAGGTACAGTTCTTTGAGAAGCTGCCATAAAAAGAATGAGGGTATTCTTTCAGTAGGTGGAATATATTAAAAATACATTATAATTCCATTAGTGACAAAGTATAACAGGTTGCCTTCACAATATACTGTAATTACTTTTATTACGTGTTTTATAATGGAAATTATTTGTGCCTTGGTATAAGCAATTTCATGTTATTGGTGCTTACTTATTAAGAAAAATATTCTTAGACTGGAAATTCTTAGTTATTTATCATGATCATCTACATAATATGAATGCTTTATACATCATTGTTTCTGTTGAAATTGATTTTATATCTACAGATTTGTATTGATAATTTTGAAATTACATATCCAATAAAATTAGAAGGTATTCATTATAAATAAGAACACATGTTTTAATTTTTTCCCCTTGCTCTTTCTCAAAAGAGAATCATTAATTTCCTCATTTGCTGTCTGATATTTGCAGTAGGAGTAAATTTTTAAGCAAATATGAAATACAACAAATGTTTTTTCTAAAACATTTTGCTTTTTGATATTTAGTATAAGTTACTACTTTAGCTCACAGCTAAAATTTCCTTTACTCATGCAATTAGATCATTGTTAGGTACAAAAAAGAAAACAGGCCTAAACAAGTGATGCCAGTTCTGTAGCAGTAAGATAATCTGCATATCCATATTGCTTGAATTTAAAATTATTATAATTGATTTATGTTTTTATTTATTTGATTTACATGTTCACCAGCTAATATTTAGGTCTCCTTCCTTACCAACAAATCTCTGGAATCAAAGGTCCTTAAAATTTTCCATGGTAAACATGTAGAGTTTTTAAACTTTAAGCACACTTAACATTTTTCGTTCTTACTCTTGAATGTCATCATATTTTGTGTCGCAATTCAGGTTATAATTGTAGGAAAAGATGCAGCAGGGAGATACTTATATGTTCAAACTCTTTAAGTATCCTGTAGCCACCCACATTTTCCATTCAAGCAGAAAACTACTATAAGCCTCTACATATCTTTATTGATTACCTTTAGGTGATATGTTTCAGTGATTAAATCAGACTTCTTTCCAATATTCCTAAGTTTTTGGAGCCATTCAGATTCAGCCATATGATCTTAACTGAGGGCAAAAGTTAATGAGAAACCTGAATCTTCAGTCTAAATTAGCTTTGTTCCTTTCAATAATGGCATTACAAATTTAAATGTAGATACTGTTTTCTCTAGCTTAACAGTATAATCATGTAATAGTTAAAACTTAATGTTAAAATGTGGTACTGCTTCTGTTATTTCAGGAACACTTTGCAATGCTGGTCGCAAGTTATTTTTAGAATAACACTAACACCACAGTAGTATAGTCACTTACAAAAATGTTTATATTTTTAGAGAACTTCATATAATATCCACCTTCCCATATAACTGAACATTTGTCATTGACTGGGAAATTTCTAATTCTCAGTATTTCTTAAAATATTAAACTCCCCTTAAAGATGTTATTTTAGTCAGGACATGTTTTAATATTATTGGCATTGTTGAACAATGTTAGAGAATTATAATTTGTGAATATGAATTTTCAGAAAAGATCTTGAGGAATTACTATTTCAAGTAAGTAAAATATTTTCCTTGGGATATTTATCTATCCTTTTTAATCTCCATGTACTACTATATGAATGTATGCCACATGCTGGGAAGAACATTTTTGGATTTTTATAGTGAGCAAGATGCGGATTCCCTAGTTCCCTTGAATTGCACTCAGTTTTATTTTGATAATTGGTGTTACACAATTATGACTAATATTTATAGTTATTTGTAGAAGGCAAAAAGTTAAATTACAATTTTCCAGCCTTCAGTATAATTTAATAACTGAACTGACAGGTTTTAAGCAACTTTGTAAATGTAATGTTTTGGTTAAAAGATTTCACTAGGCCACAGGTCTGCAACCCGTGGCTCCGGAGCCGCATGTGGCTCATTCATCTGTCTCCTGTGGCTCCCAGTCATCTGTCATGTGCAGTCCAAAAAAAAAAAGTGGGACTCAAAAAGTTCAACCAATCAATTCAAATATGCAGGGTAGGTGCATATCTCGCCTTGGCTCCACTCTTCAGTCAAACCCTGTTCTGCGCATATGCGCATGTACGGACATGCGCACACATTTTTTGCGGCTCCCAGTTTTTCCTTTTGTGAGGGAACCGGTTCCGAGTGGCTCTTTCACTGTTTCAGGTTGCTGACTCCTGCACTAGACAATAAAGCACATGCACAAGATATATGCTTCAGTCTGCTTTTGATGCATTTCAGAATTTGTAGTTTTCATTTACATTCCTTTTCTTAGTAGCTTGTTATAGCTTAATATTTATACAACTTCCTGATCTCAGAGCATTTTCTGTACCCGTTTGATATCTTCTAATAGATCCTATACGTTTGTCAGCGCTTATTTGATAAATGGGGGCTTAGGTTGATACAAAGTATGATTCAATAAAGCTCAAAGCAGAGTTCAACTTTTAAGTGAAACTTCAAGGATATGTTATTAACCAACATACTGCATCAGAATTTTATTTGCTTCTGCACTTAAACTTTGGACAAAACACTGGAACTCATTAAAGCATCTTAAAAATGGCCCCAAAGGCTGATATTCACATTCATCCTTCTTAGAACTCCTTTGTGTAATAAACTTTTTACACAGAGTAATTAATGATTGTTCCCATACTAGGAATCCCAACATTAAAAATTAATATTCTTGCTAAAGAATAAGAACTATTTTCAATAATTCATATCAAAATATAGGAAGTAGAAAGGATGAATAGATTTTAGAAAATGCATTTCTGTTCAAAGTATATGGAAAAAGGATCTTGCACATAGGACAATTCAGCTTTTTTAGAAAGAATTCATTTGTATAACTTTTAGTTCCTGGTATTAAGCCATATGTGGGCCTGGAATGTGACCTTTGTGTGTGTGTGTGTGTGTGTGTGTGTGTGTGTGTGTGTGTGTGGTATGTCTTTTTTCTTGGAAAGATGAAAAAAATAATAATGAGTTGCCAAGTCCTCTGTTTTGCAGTGACAAACAGTGGTTGTGATATATAATTTGTGAAGCAGTGGAGAAATGGTATTAATTCAGTATTATAAAGTAATTGATCTTTTATTAGAGACCTTGGTTTTTATGGATGAGGCAGTATTTTAATAAATGTACTGCTTTTGCTCACTTCTAAATAGATTAAAATTAAGGAAGAATGGGGGAACAGAGATTATTGGAAATCTGAATGGACATTAATAATGGAATAGCTTCCTTCTTTCCCTGAATGTTTCCAAGTGGGCAAACACTTAACAAGTGTATAAAACAAATAATGCAGATTTGCAGTAGAAGAGGAAGGACAGCCTTCAGTCTAAAAAAATAGCCATTTTTGGAACTGATGTAGCTATAATATGCATGTTAAGTTTCCAGAATCTATATGCATGGTGACCCCAATTTTTTTTTAAAGATTTAAATAATAGTTCAAACTAGACTTTGCTATGCGTTGTACTGTACTTTGGCATAATGTGCCTTTTCCAAGTATTTTATTGGTGAAATGCTTATTGAGATAATAGATTATTAAAGGACAGCTAAAACTACTGGATTTTTTTCTTTTAACTAACAGATGTGTGTGAAATTGAAGATATAATCCTGCATCATTTTGGTATACCTGTGTTCCCACTTCTTTGGCAAATAATTTCTATTTGTATTTTAAACAATCTTCTGCTGCTAAAAACCTTCACATAACTTCACTGTCATGATGCAGGCAGAACAAGAGGATGCAGTGGCAATGGAAGACACATCGCTTACATGCTCAGAATATTTCATCCACAGATACAAGGTCTTGGGTAATTGGGAGACAGGGTATCGAAACCTCAGGACAAGATGCTAGATTGTAATACTCCTCCTAGGCATACACTTAAACTAGTGGTTTTGCTCAGGTTTTGAGTCTTTCTACAAAGGAAGCTGTGTACGTTTATTTTATTAGATTTTTTTTAATCCCACTTTTATAAACGACTCAAGGTGGCGAACATATATAATACCTCTTCTTCCTCCTATTTTGCCCACAACAACAATGGTGTGAAATGGGTTGCACTGAGAGTGATTATCCCAAAGGCACCAGACTGAGTTTTCATGCTTAAGCCAGGCCTAGAGTTCAGAGTCTCCTGTTTTAGGCCAGCACCATAACCACTATACCATGCTCTCATACATATTTCGATTAGACACTAATACCTTCCTCAATTTTGTATCAAAAATACTTCTATCAATTGATTTCTTATAATAAAAATATTTTGCTAGAGAGTAACAAATTCTGAGACTATATATTTTAACTTAGATAAATATTCATAGCATTTTGTGCTCTTTGAAATAGCTTAAAGAAAATAGCAAAGAAAAATATTTCCTCCTGAAAAGGAACAATAAACTGGACTGGTTGCAAACTGCATAACAGACATTAATTCATTTCCTCCTTTAAATTTAATTTCTTGAACTAAACTGGTTTTCCAGTAAATGGTTTTTCCTCCAAATAACAAATGTCAGTAATTTTCATTCTTGCGGATCTTACAGACGCTGGCACAAGTGGAAAATATTATATGAGCTAATGTATAGTGCAGATATGCAGTGGTTTGGCATAGAATGTTAATAGTTAACTTCTTCCCTGAATCTCTTCCAGGTGACTAAGTGTAACATTATTTAGCTTCCTCAGACTGCATATTTGTACTGAAACGTCCTTTCCTTCTCATGCTACCTCCCCCTTACTTCATTCATGACTTTTTAAACAGCTTTACTTCCTGAGTCAAAAGACCAGCAGCCAATATTGTAGCAGAAAGCTTGCAGTTGGCTCTTTCCCAGCTTTGTAATCTACTTTGAAAGTAAGTCTTGGAAAAACTCTGCACGTCTGCTTATTTGTATCATCACTGTACAGTGACATTTTTGGACACTTTGACATAACTTTAAAAAAAATAATACAATTAAGAATAAATGTCTCCCAGAGCACAAAGACACATGTTGTTTTTCTAAGAATACACAGGGTGGAATTTGGAGTGGGAGTGGCAAACTACCATTTGAAAGCATTCTTTTCGTATCAGCATCAGCGTAGGAGACTTCTCTGCAAAACAGTTCTGTCATGGGAAACCAAGCAAGATAGTTATTAGTTGCAACATCAAAAATGTCAGCCAAAGTGAAGGTTTAAATAATGATAAGCATTTTGTTTTCCAAATAATAAACAGCAATGCTGTGGTACAAAATTTATTTTAAAAATCTGCCACTCTTGAAAGTGAGTAATATAATTGCTTGCAAAAAGAAAACTCTGGACATCAGCTACCGACTTTCTGTGCAGAGCACTTGATATGTGCCAAATTTTAGAAGGAAAGCTAGAAAAATTGGACTAGATAGTTTAGCTTGGAATCTATAATTAGTAAACACTTTGACAAATTTGTTGCTTCTCCAGTTGTCTCTCTATTTCCTGGGTCTCGTCTCTTGGCAATTATCTTCTTGTGGATGACTCTTCTTCAAATGGTGATTGATAACTGAAAATTGTCACTATATAATTAATGATGCAATGTATTTATAAGGTTGTGTCAATAGTTAGCTTAAGGTTTTTCCAGAGAGTTTGGTCTCTTTTTCCTAAAACTACATTTCCTGTCTCTGCAAAAAGTTTCTCAGATTAGTTGTGCTGTATTATGAAATGATGAAATGTGCATATATTTATGTATTTTTGTTTTTCATTTCCACTTTTCCAAAGGCATTACGATTAGCATGTTGTAGAACTGCTTTATCCAAAGGAGCATGTTAATTCAGTGCTGCACAACTTCGATTATTTAAACCTTTGAATTGCAGGTGGTGGGGGGGATTGACTTCATTTTTTGTTTATCTAGAATTCAAATCTTTAGCTAATACTGGTTTGAACTTGAGCAAATCATAACATTTTCATGGACTATTTAAAATATATGAGGGCTTATTAATTTATTTTAAAGTTAAAGGAGGCAAGAATTGCTTTTACATAGATTCATACCTACTTTGGTATTTTACAAAAGGAGATATTGTTTCACTATTCTCTTTCCCCTTCCTTCCTTTCTTATGTAATGCTTAGGTCCTCAACTATCTTCTTTTAAAGTGAAGAGTCCAGTGTCCTTGAGTCCCCCGTTACAAGAAACCGTGAGCCAGGGCTCATCTCCTCTGCTGAGTCCTGTCCTGAGTGATGTTAGTGAAGCCAGGTTTGAAGAGGATGAAATGAGACATAAAGTAAGTGGGTAAAAAGCAGTTGACAACAAGTAGTACAATTTCCAGTCCTCCTTATTGCATTATTCTCACCGTGTCATTTTCTTTGTTAAATGTTAATATTATTTGTGCAAGTTTGCCAATGCCTGTCATAGTAGTCTTATTGCAAAGGACGCAGTATATTGGGGCCACTTCGCATATGATATCTTTGTTGTGTGGCTTTCCATCCAAAAGAGTTCAGGACAAAAAAGTACACTACAGTTACCAGAAATAACAAATGCTGTATTGTCTTTTCATAGCCAGGAATCAATAAAAGTCTGTTCTTATGAGCTCATGATATTTTTACATTGAAGTTAATAATGTATACATTAAATGCAATTTAAAGCGTAAACACATTCAACAGTTATTCATTTTTAAAACCAGACTATTAGAATAAGGCTCATAGTTATGGGCAAAGTAAGGGCTTACACAAGCTTTTAATGCTCACTTTGCAAATTCAACAAAACTGGTAACTGTAGTTTCCTTTTGCTCAAAATCATGTAATAAGATGTACAAGATGGTGATCTACTACCTAACTGGATAATTAATTATATATTGAAAAATATCCAGTATTTATATTATGGTTCACTGTGACCAGAAAATTATTCACTGCATGATTTTTGTACAGTACTGGTGTCACGAACACACTCCTAATGTTAAGATGACCATTTGTTGAAGACATGCCCCCATAACAAAACTTCCGCCTTTATCCTAACCTGCTAAGATAGATTGAAGCTAAATCAAAATCATCCAGCAGGAAAATTGTGTTTTCACAATTTTCTGGAAAATGTAATATAAACTTCTAAGTGAGCATTCTTGATTCACTTAGAGAAAAATCCTGAAGGAAGATTGGCCTGTTGCAGGATCATTTCCTTCAATGTAGCTCTGGTGTCTTTATGGCTGCCAACGAGAACAGAAACTGCCAGACAATCAAATTTTGTTTTTTTCTGATTCATTTTTTAAGGCTCAGATAGAAATGGTGACCTTGAGGAAGATTGCCATTCCTATTGAACAGCCCTATCTCTAGGTGGTTGGTTTTCTAGGAGAACAGCTAAGGAAGGCAGATCCTTCACCATCCCTGCTTCTTTCGCTTTTCTATACCTGCCCTTCTCTCCATACTTTCCTTACAATAGCTTCTAAGACTGCTCGTGCATGACAGCAGCAATTTTTGGGCCTTGTTTTGGAAGTGAAGCAAGAAGACATTATGAGCAATGTTTTTTAAACTGGTATAATTTATTCCTGTCTTGAAGTGAGGAGGAAGGCACAATGTGAGGTGTGGGGAGAAGCCCACTGACTAGCATTGCTTCCACTGCTGTTTGAAGCTAAAAGGAAGTAGTATTCTGTCATGTTATCCCATACATTTTGGTTCAGAAAACAAAGGAACTAGAGAAATTACACTGGCTAGTTTGCCTAACTGGATAAGGATTCCTGTATGTAAATAGCAAATGGATGAAGTTTGAATGCAGTGTAATTCTCTTGGACATTTAGTCTGCATTAGAGTGCTCATTTTCATCAGCCTTAACTCCTGTTGGTAGTACATTCATGAATTAGGCAAAATCATTTGTATTTCTTGGTTGCAGGTAAAATGTATTGAAAGCAGCCAGTTTGGACGTGGGAGAGAAAGAGAGAGAGAGAGAGAGAGAGAGAGATGTCTGAGAACTAATTGCCCAAACAATACTTTGGGGCTTATTTATCTCAATATATATTTTAAATGTTAGAGCAATTTGAATACAGTAATACTACATGTTTCATGTAGCATTTCTACTTTATTTACTGGGAATTTGTTTATTTCTTTCAGAAATGCTCAACAGACAAAGCATATTTCATTGCAAAGGAAATCCTTGCTACTGAACGAACATACCTAAAAGACCTGGAAGTTCTAACTCTAGTAATTCATTTAAACCTACATTTATTAGCTATTTCCTCTTTCCTGAAGAATTATTCAATTATACTATATGGAAGAATATATTTGAATCAGTTCTGTTTTTTTAATCTGCCTCTGTTACTCATTCAAAGAAGATGCTCAAAATTCCATGGCTAATGTTTGTGCCTTTCCATCTTCCCAATGTTCTGATATAGTTTTGTTGTACTGTATTTTAGGAATTGTAGGATTGTGCAGCAGGTCAGATTTGAAGGCAAAAGATGTTTCTAAGTGAATGGGGTGCTTATCTAACACTAGTCTGTAATCTTTTCTTCACAATAGGAAATTGATTTGTAGGGTTTCATTTTTAAGATATTTTATAAATGTCCCTACATGCTTTTCTAGATTCTTTCATATTAGTTGATCGCATAGTTAATCTTAAAAGAAATATTTGATCATGCTTCCAGTGGGAGTGGTTTTGGTGTAGAAATAAAGTAAATGAATAAATAGCTAAAATCCAAGCACTACAATTCATTTTTTTCTTATGCAGTGGTTCCGCAGTGCAGTTGTCAAGGAGAATGCAATGCCTGAAGGTCTCATGACCTTATTCTTCTCCAATATAGATCCTATCTATGAGTTTCACAGAGGCTTTTTGAAAGAGCTTGAGCAGAGATTAGCACTCTGGTAAGCATTATTAGTGATATGACTATGAAAATTGGATTTCTAGAATTCTGTGATAACCTGACAAAACTCCTTTCCTGTGAAGCTGCATGAATACATATTTGAATACTGTTTGGTAATGATCTGTTCCATGAAATCAGTTTTCTGAATGGCACTGATTTGTATACCAATTGTATAATATAAAGTCTCTATTTGGTGATTGCAGTTATTCTAGTGAGCAAATCATTGTTGTATTTATGAGATAAATGTTTATTTGGGTGTATTTAAAAATACACTCCATATACTTTCTTCCTTATATTTTAATTGGTCAAAAATGATCTCCGAAGAAAATCTAATATTTTTCATAGCCTTATAAAACATACTGTTGAAGGAAGAATACAATAAGCTCAAACATTCCCCCTCTTGCTTCAAATTAAATGTTTATTTTTATGAAGAGGAAGAGAAAAATAAATTTGTTCAGTGGCAAAAAATAATGATTTGTTTAGATAGCAAGATCTGATAGTTAATAAATCGAGGATGAAATGTTTGAGCCTCTTAATTCACAATGGATTAGTTCATGAGAGGGGTTTCAGAAAGAAGGAATATGGTACATAACTGGTTGCAGTATTTTCAAATGACTAACATAGCATTGAAAGAATTGCAGAAAGAAGGGCGAATACTTAGAAACCTGAGTGAAGTTGAAACATTTGCTGGGTCTTATTTATAAACTGCTGGTGAAAGGATTCAGAAACTGAACAAGTCAAAGACTGCATGCTCATATAGATGCAGCATTTGTATATAGTATAAATATGCAGTAATGAATTTTGCTGAAAGAACATTGTCAGATTCATCCCAAATGTTATACTTCACCCATTTATTCATTTGTATTTTATTCTTTTTTCCATTTTCCTGTTTTTTTTCTTGTTTGCTTATATGTCTTATTCAAAATGTTGAATTTCGTTGATAAACTTATGTTAACAATTTGCCTGTTTTCCTTTTTTATATTTTTTATTACAACATTCCATTATGAGCTATAAATTAGATGATGACACATTAAATATGAAAAGAGACACATAAGGACTTAGAAAAAAAATATTTGTTTTTGAATTTTGATAATTCAAGATGTTTAATATATTTCAGAGAGAACCTCTTTGCTCAGGGATAATTTTGGGTGAGTTCAGAGACAGATTTGAAATTCTGAATGGAAAAGGAGACTATTCCTCCATTCCAGAAGTGCTAAGCTTGTAAGCCGCCCTGAGTCTTCGGAGAAGGGCGGGATATAAATGTAATAAAAATAAATAAAATAAATAAATAAAATGAATGTTATCACTGAAAAAAGGAACTGCTCTCCAAAATGCATTGCAGTACCTAGGACAGGGGTAGGCAACCTCGGCTCTTTTATGACTCATGGACTTCAACTCCCAGAATTCCTGAGCCAGCTTGGCTGGCTCAGGAATTCTGGGAGTTGAAGTCCATGAGTCATAAAAGAGCCAAGGTTGCCTACCCCTGACCTAGGAGATTGCCTTTCTGGGAGATTTGTCTTTCTTGCTCATATATTCAGATTAAACTACAAAGCAGAAGAATGATTAACCTGCTGAGAAATTACTGCAAACAAGTTACAGTGTTTCTTTCAAAGTTACTGTGGGTATCTTATTAGCTTTGGAAGAAGAGCTGTTGTATCTATTGGTTGGCTCTGAAAAATAATTTTAGACTCAAGTCTTCCCTAGAGCTCACTTTTTCACTCTCTCAATTGTAGGGAAGGACGATCAAGTTCAGGTAAAGGAGATTGTCAGCGGATTGGTGATGTCATGTTGAGAAATGTGCAAATATTGAAGGTATGGAATATCTATAACTCAGAAGAATCTTGTGTTCCTTCCCCCCCACACACACTCATTCTCATTAATATGGTGCTTATGTGTTTTAATGATAAAAATGGCAAATGTTATGTAGGAAATTTAGATACTACAGGATCCAATCTAGGCTGGTCACTGGGATCAGATGTTTAGTCTTCTTAGCTTTTGGACTCATGCTGGAAATTATCCACAGGGAACTTCTCTCTCACCAGAATGTGTGCTTTGGGCTATACTGTGTGTAGTATTTATGTGTTACCTGGTTGTGCATGGCATTGTAAAGATCGCTTGGAATGGGAGATACTTTCGATGTAATCTACTAGATCCCTTGCATGGATTGCATCTGTGATTATGTAGGACAGACGGGGAGGAAGCTAACCAACAGGTTGCAAGAAGACAAGCGAGCGGTCAGACAAGGAGATCCAAACTGATTGGTAGTCTCACATTGCAATGAACAAGGACAGACATTTAATTTCACAGCAATTAAGATCGTTGGCCATGCAGGTACACAGAGAGCCAGGGAAATGATTGAAGCCTGGGAAACAGGCCTCTTGTCACTGAACAGGAGTGCTGATTTACCACCAACTTACAGGTACTTGTGAACCGAAGACTTGGCAGCACAAGAAACAACAGCCAATGGACTCAATAGCCAGCCATCAACACATCGATCAACAACTAAAAAGCCACACATAAACAGGCATCACATAAACACTACACATAGTATAGCCCAAAACACACATTTCTGTGAGAGAGAAGATCCTCGAGGATGCACTTCAGAATGAGTCCGAAAGCTCAGAAGACTAAACCTCTGGTCCTGGTGACCGCCCCAGATTGGATCCTGCAACATTATCCTAGAGCGTGTATATTTGTCTTCATTTGTGAGATTTAGATATTGTAACTTTACCACAGAAAAATTGTAATTTAAATATCAATAGACAGTCTAAAAAATTAATCTGCATGCTACCACATATATAGAGAAAATTATAGCTATATATGATTATCTAAAATTATATATTACTACTTTGAAAATGTTATAGTGATTCTAAAATGCAGCAAATTCTGGCATTCTCTGATGAATTGTAGGCTATAAAATCTCCATTGTTCATTCATATATTTATTGAGATTCTTAAACTTACAAAATATGTCTAATATTTTGCCTTGAATAAAGATAGAATTCACATTTCTAAAGATTTATTGTAAATTTTTATTGTTGCAGACTGATTGATTGAAATTCCTTTTTAAAGAAGTATTGTTTTTTCAATAATTGAATATTGCATGATTTTATAATCTTTATAGCTGTGTCTTCTGTGATCCCATAGGAATTTACCAACTATCTGCAAAAACATGATGAAGTCTTGATGGAGCTTGAGAAAGCAACCAAACGTATTAAGAAACTGGAAATAGTTTATAAGGAATTTGAACTCCAAAGAGTTTGCTATTTACCCCTTAACACATTCCTGCTCAAGCCTATCCACAGGATAATGTACTACAAGTTGATCTTGGGAAGACTTTGTAAACACTATCCAGCAGATCATCGAGACTACACTGACTGCAGGAGTGAGTAATAGATCAAGCAAATGCTTACAAAGCATTTAGCTGACATTTTTGTTTTCTTATTTGATGTTGCTAACTGAAATTGAGTTGGTGAAATTATATGGCTACAGAATTAGTTCATTCAATTTTGTCACCTGAATCTTTTGACTATAAAATAATAAAATACATTTTAACACCTTCCTCACAGTCACCCATTTTTAGTCACCCATTTGGATCACTGCTCTACATGGGGAAGCCACAATTGGTCCAGAATGCAGCAGCACATGTAGAGTGCAGCAGCACACACAATCCCAAAGGTGCTTTTTCAAGAGGCAACTGGACTTCCTTATTATTCTTTGAAGACATTTCGCTTCTTATCCAAGAAATTATTTCAGCTCTGACTGGATGGTGGAGAATGGAAGCATTTATGTTTCTTGCAGATAGCTGGTCATTTCCATTCTTTTAGAAAATTGTTGAGGCCACTTGGAGGTTTGTCTGTGTCCTCAGGGTCACCTGAGTAGTGCAGATGGGTGTGGAGCCTTCTTGGAACTGCTGAAAGGACTGTGTTGTGGAGCTGTACTTTCTGCAGGATGTTTTCTGCCCTGTGTCCCTTCACTGTTGAACACAGGAGCAGGCTGTTGGGGATAAGTCTGTGTTGTCTGCATCTCAAACTGAAGCACAAATAGTTCCTGTAGAGTGCAATTTTTATGGAAATTCATTCATACTCCTGCAGCATTCAAGGGTGTTCATCCCAAAGTGCATAGTAAATGTCTATGGAGATTCTCAGTCTTCCAGGTCATGGTTGTCCCAAAGGTGCTTTTTGAAGAGGCAACTGGACTTCCTTGTTTTTCTTTTCTTTCTCTTCTCATCCCAAAAAACTTCTTCAGCTTTGAAAAAGCAGCTTTGAGACAACCATGACCTGGATGGCTAAGAATCTCCATAAGCTTTCACACACAATTTTGGTGCCCAACAGTTCACCCAGTAATATCACTGCTGCATGAACTGCATTGGTTTCCAGTTGCTTTTGGGGTGCAATTCAAAGTACTGATTATCACCGTTAATGTCGTACAGGACACAGAGCCAGTTTACTTTTGGAACTGCCTCCCTCTGAGGGTATCTGCCCATCCTACTAGGTTAGATATGATGCACATGCTCCAGGTTCTCTCCCTTGAATTTTACATTTTGATGGGACATTGAAAGCATGCCTTCCCAGTGGCTAACCTAGCCCTTTGGAACAGCCTCTCCTCCAATATCAGGGGGATCCTTACTGTTGTAGTCTTCTGGAGGACTGTGAAGACCTGTCTCCATGCGTCCCCCCTCCCTCTCTCGGTCACAGCATTGGGCTAGGCTAGGGTGAGGGGTTGAGCTGTGAGGATATTTTTTCAGGCATTTGGAGATGATTCTTTTAATTATGATTTATGGATTGTTGTGAGCCACTGAGAGTCATTATATGAGATAGAGGGCCATGTAATTGCTGTGAACATTTTGGGTATCCAGGTAAAAATAAGTAGTTAAATTGTATGATATCTCAGAATTATGTTTCTCAATAATCCTCACATTTAGTAGGTTTGTATGTGTTTAATTCAGAGAAAATTTGATTTTTTTAAAAAAGAGATGTACTGATGATATCTTAAAGTATGCTGTAACTTCATCCTTGATGTTCTGATTGTTTGCCCTTGGGTGGGAATTTTTGGGGTAATTCTGTAGATGCACTGAAGGAAATAGCAGAAATGACATCACAACTTCAAAGCAGTTTGATCCGGTTGGAGAATTTCCAGAAGCTAATAGAGCTGCAGCATGATCTTCTTGGCACCGATAATCTCATAGCACCTGGAAGGGTAATCGGTTCTCTTCTGTGTTGCAATCTTCTTTGTTTTTACACAGTATATTGAACTGGTGTGCTGCTTACTTATATCCTATATCCTTGCTGTAGGCATTTGTTCTGTTACTTTAGAGTTAACTTAGGCTAACGTTTTGCTGCTTATCAGTGAAATTATACTTGCATGTACCTTCTAAAATGTGTTTCTAATATATTTTAACCTTATCCTGAGAAAGGCTCATTGAAAGGCTCATATTGAAGATATCAAGAGTATTGTTTTAATGTTTTGTTCCATGTTAGTCTGCAGAGGCAATTAGGGCAGATTCTAAGTTTCATTCTTTAGACAGCATCTCTTCCCTTGGCCATTCTCACATTCCACACGAGTACAGCTGGACATAGAGTGACAGCTGCTGGGAGGGAGAGGGTACACAAGGGCATGCTGGTGGCCAATAAGCAGAATGCAAGCACAGTGGGGCTGGGGAAGGGTGGGTGGCTGGGTGGGGAAGAGCTGCCCAAGTAGCTTATAAACTTCCCTGCTGGCTTCCCCATTGAAGGGAAGGTCACAAATTGCAATCCCATGACCATGGGATGCTACAACTGTCATAAGTACAAACTGGTTGCCAAGCATCCAGATAGTGATCATAAGACTGTGGAGTATTAAGGTCGCTGGAATTTCAAGAATCAGTTCAGCACTGTTGTAATTTTGAACTGTTATTGAATCAATAGTAGTTATGCGAGGACTATTGGAGCCAATTTTTCTTGTTTAATTGTTCCACAGGAATTTATTCGAGAGGGTTGTTTGTACAAACTTACCAAAAAGGGCTTGCAGCAAAGGATGTTCTTTCTGGTGAGTTGAAACCTTTGCTCAAGGCTGTCACAAAACACAGCTGTAATCAAAGGTTGTTTTTAAAAGACAAAAAGGTTTGACAAACAAAAATGCCTGCCTCAGTTTTCAGATACGCTGCTGTATACAAGTAAAGGTGTAACAGGGACCAATCAGTTCAAAATACGAGGACATCTTCCTCTGCATGGGATGCTGGTGAGTAGCTCTTCATACAGCTACCAAACATTAAGATAGTATGATCTCTCTCCTCTTAATTTATACTTTTTTCATTATAGTTAACTATTAAACTATTATGTTTAACTATTAAGTTATTTGTAAAAATAACAAAGGTGGGATAGAAACAAATGAGGTAAATAAATAAATAATCATTGCCAATTGGATATTCCTGGTGGCTCTGGAATTTTTTAAAAATGTTCTTACAATTTTTGTATGAAATAGAAGAGCAAACTTTGTCAATTTTCTGGTGTCAGAACAATTAAGAAACTAAGGATGAACTTATCATTATGCTGTTCTTTGTACACCTCCGTGGATGTTGCAATTTCTGTTACTCCCACACCTGGGCATTGCATGCTCTTTTACTTTCCAATGAAACTTTTTTCTGTGTTTTATGTTTGATTTTCAGCTGATAGTTCTGGATCCTCCGGTAAGTAATAAGCAAGACAAATAGGACTGCTATGTTTAGACCTATTAAAGTGGCAACGTAATTGTAGCTACTAGTTTTACCCTCTAGAACAGAGGTCTCAAACTTTGGGCAACAGGCCAAGTATGTCATTCAGTTCAGTCATTCATGAACTCATACAACAGGGGAGACAGAAGTAGGGCAACAGCTTATAAATCTTCCCTTAGGTTAACGAAGGAGCATACTGTACAAGGGACTCATATTCACAGCTCTGGGGAGGCCAGGCAAAGGAGTGACCGCCTGGGACTGGCTGAAGTAGGAGCAAGAAGGGAAGGCACTTTTGCTGCTCCTCAATTCAAAAGCCAGATGTCTCTTATCCAGAACGAATGTCAATCACCTGTCATGATTGCTCTTGTGTACCTTTAAATCTCCTACTCTTCCTGTGTAACCCTAACCTCAGTTGCTTAGGAATGTGTAGTTTTGTAATTCTCTGCAGCTGTCTTTTTGATGCTGCTTAGAGGCTTTTGTATTAATGTAAGAAAATGTTTCCTTACTGTGGATGTCAGGCTAATGAAGTAGTCTTCAAGAAGCCCCATGAGGATAAAAGTTTGTGTCAGCCTTACTAGATAGACGAGACAGGAAACAAAACCAGATGAGCTAATTTTTACTTTATTATAAAGTGACATTAAGAGAAACTTGCAGGTCTGAAAGTACTTCTCTTCCCCATTCCCTTTACAGCCCAAGAAACCAGGGAAGGTCTCTTCTAAGCCTCTTGCCCCACTCACACTCCTTCTGTGAGCTAAGCTGCCCTTTACCTGACCGGTCCTTTGTATCTTGTTGCCCTGTCTCCCAAGATCATTCCCTCCTAATATTACAGTTTGAGACCCCTCAATTAGAAGGTAAATAGCCGTTAAATTAACAGCGCTTTTAAAAAAATATCTGATAGGTAGATTGCCACAATTTTCATGCCATTTCTTTTATTTCAGAACACATGGCATTGTCCGTTGAGTGACCAGGCATGTTTCTGTTGTTACAGGTGGAAGAGAGTGAAAATGAATGGTCTGTCCCTCATTGCTTCACAATCTATTCAGCTCAAAAAACTGTAGTAGTGGCAGCAAGGTAAGAAGCTGCTCAGTAGATCATCGGTGCCAAGAAAGTGATATGTATGTTAATAGTTCCAAAGGAATATGGATGCATGCACAGAGAATACAGGCATACCATCCCAACTCTGTTCCAGACTATGCAAAGAAGACTCAGATTTCATGCTTCTCCAAGTTATGGCAGAGTGGATGCATTGAGACAAAGTTCCTATCTGGAGGAACATCCAGAGAAATAAATTGCATCCTGCACCCTAAATTTTGATATTTGCTAATATGATTGTTGTTCCCTCTCTTCCTTTTGTTACCTCAGATTTCAGAAGAATTGGAAAAAATATTGAGATGTGTGGTTGTGTTTCAAAGTAAAATTTTTATTAATTATATTTGAATGTAAAATGATTATGGCAAGATTCTGGAGTAGTCAGGATGTTAGTATTGATTCCAAACCTTTCTATTCCAGTATTCTTTCCTTTCTATGAAAAGGGAAAAAAGTATATCTATATATTGGATAAGCAGCGTTTCCTTTAAATGTAAAATACATTAACAATTTATCTATGAACACATGATGCTTAATGTTTTATCTGTGCCGCTCAGCACTTGTCTGGAAATGGGAAAATGGTTGGAGGACTTGAATATGGCAATTGAAATGGCCAAGAAAACTGTTGAGAAATCGGGCATGTTCCTTGAAAATTCTCTATCCAACCGTTCTAACAGTAAGTACCATGTTTGTGATTTATGATAGTACATTGTGCCTGCTTTCTTAGGACAGCAATAATATGACTACAGTAATAACAGGTAAAAAAATTTGGCTAAATAAACTATACCCTCTCAGATGCTCCTAATAATATCAGTTTTGGCAAATAAGAACTTCCAATTGTTAAATATTAGTAATGAATTTTGTGGTACATGATCTTTTTTCTCCATTATTTGTATTAAAGGTAGCTATTTTTTGAACCCAGTTTTACATTAGCTACAAAATAGATTTTTGAGAGTTGTATACTCCTAACTGACTTATTTTATTGTTATGAGATCCCATATGACATCTCAAAAACTACAGCATTGTTATGTAATTTTTTGTATACTTTCCTCACTGAAAATCTGATCCAGCCTGGTTGGTTACAAATTTGTGACTTCCTCTATACCAGGGGTAGGCAACCTCGGCTCTTTTATGACTCATGGATTTCAATTCCCAGAATTCCTGAGCCAGCCAAGCTGGCTCAGGAATTCTGGGAGTTGAAGTCCATGAGTCATAAAAGAGCCGAGGTTGCCTACCCCTGCTCTATACTAACAGTAAATTATCATCAGTTCCAAAACGTTCTGGATTGCAAAGGTCATGGATGCTAGAAACAGTTAACTGATGGGTGACACCTTTGAGAGAGACCTACTTAAGAGATTCTCATCACTATCATTATCCATGTACCACAGTCTCTTAAATGTTTGCTCCCTTCTCCTCCTTCAGGATCCTCAGATGAGGTTTCTCTAGAGCAGGAGTCCGAAGAGGACATTCATTCTTCTCGTAGCTCCCTGGACAGGCAGAGCCACCACCGTGCCAACACTACCATACATGTCTGCTGGTACCGCAATACCAGTGTCTCCATGACTGATCACAGTGTGGCTGTCGAGGTACCCAGCAGCAGTTCACGCATCACTTTCACTTGCCACTCTTTTTGGTTGCTGGTTTCTCTAACTCTATACATGCATCTGCTTTTAACCTTCATCCTCTTCATTGCCTTTAGTAATTTCAGTAGCCATATGGAAAAAAATTAAATTGCAATAAGATTTTTATGGTGTGTGTATCTCTGCATGTTCCATTACAAAGTAGAGCTTTGAGGGCAAATTATTTCCAACTCTTTAATAGTGACTTTATTCTGAGCCATTTCTCCAAGACGAAGGGGCCTTATATTGGAACAATCAATAACATTGAGGTTGCTGCTCAACTATCTCTCCTAATGAGAGGAATTTGAGGAGATTTTCTTTGTACCCTCCAGCCTGATCTTCCCCGTTTTTAATTATGTCCTTAGAGTGATTTCTCCCCCTCGATTAAATTTCTTCTCACTGTGTTCAGCTTCCAGAGAGTTATGGCACTGGCAGGCAGACATACACCTGAGCTCTCTCACATAAATGTCCTTCTACCATTCCATTTAATTGAAAAGAATAAAAAAAGCATTTCCATTATTTATAGTCTCTTGATCTATGGACAAATCTAGATTTGCAGAATGTCCTATTCTCATGAAATGTCCCCCAGCAAGTGTTATTTGGGAGGAGTGATCTGTGCTTCAAGATAACATATATGCACAGCGTTTTAAGAGTTATAAAACTCTTAAATTTGTCATTACTTTTTTTAAAAAAACATAGCAAACATATTCAGCTCTTCTGACAGAGCCCCTGGTGTCTCTCTTTTCAGTAGCTTCTTTTTAGTATGTCCTTTTTCACAGAATGTCTTAAGGGAAATAGTGCAACCTGGAGGAGGTTCCTGCTGGAGAGAGGAAGCTCTTTCATGGAACAAACTCAGAATGGAAAACAAAACAGTCTTCTACAGCCCTTCCTCTCAGATACTGATGAAAGGGAAAGGAATCTGTATCTATGTATACCTTTGTGTTCAAGAAAAGAGAAGTGAATGCAGCAGTATGCACAAAAGTAGATTCAGGGATAGAATGTCCAGACTTAGGTTGTTTGTGTTGGCTTTGTAATTTTAGTTACAAAGATTTACAACTACAATGGATTTGATAATTGATTGACAACATACACTCAAGAAGGATAGGATCAGTGTTTTTCAGCCATGGAAACTTTAAGGTGTGTGGACTTCAATTCCCAGAATTCCTCAGCCAGCATGAACAAATAATCATTTAGCCTTCACTGCCCACTGTGAAAGAAATCAGCTTTCCGACTGTGGAATCATAAATGTACCATCATGTTCGCTCACTAATTCTAACTAACATTTTGCTTTGGTAAATGCATTAATCTTCTTTTCTCATTAAAGCCTTATGATCTCTTTGCACCGCTGATTTGAAGACTCATCATTCATGAGCCTCACACATCTTCAAATCATTTATTTTTACTTTTTACCTTTCATGCTATTTTAATGATCTTTTCAAATACCACCTTTACTTATTCTAATTTTTTTTTCTTCCCTTTTCTGCCTTGCACCTCCTTCCTCTGCTCAGTTTGCTGCTCTGTTGCTGTTTCTCCAGAGCTTCCTCCTCGCTATTTACTGGGCCAGACTCATCGGCCTAACACAATCACCCATGTTTGCTGGTATCGGAACCAGAGCCTATCCCTGTCTGATTATCTATGCATGATTCAGGTAAACTGCTTCTTTCGGTCTTAGCAGGCAGGTATATTTTTACACCACCACCACTCACTCTCTGAAATACTCTTTTAGTATGCATCAATAAAATCTAGCATATTGAGCCAATGATAAGAAATCATTTTGTTTTGTGAAAACCAGAACAATCTGTTTTGTTGGTTATATGCACATTTGCACACTTGCTCAGATGCCATGGCCTTTTTTTATTCTTTCCCTGCAGCCCTCCAGATGTTAAATTACATCTGCCACCAGTATAGTACATTGGGTGCTGGCAATTCTAATTCACCAATGCCAGATTCTAGAAAACTCCTTTGTACTGTAATTTTGTTCATAACAAACTAGGCTTCTTTTCCAATAGTACTTTGGGGAGTGGTGTAAATTACTCTGCATAGCTTCTACTTCTTTTACTCTGTGTTTTTCCCTGAGTCTATTTACTATATTGTCTCCTTACCCAGATTCGATTTTGTTCTTTGCATGATGTGAGAACTAAGCCACCAGGGAAAAAGATTTAACTGGAGAAACTAGGGTTGGAGATGGTTTGAATAAATTCAGTGGTGATTACTTTTTTGGGATTGTCATTGGTTACTATTCTATCCTGGCTAAGGAGGAAATTCAGAATACATCCATGTATTGGGAAGGTATTCATATAAACACTTTTTAATATGAATATTAAAACATTATAGTAATATACCTTAGAGCATTCTTTCCCAACTTGATGCCTTCCAGTTACGCTTGAGATGTTGAATTACAAGATGGCTGGGAATTCTGAGAGTTCTAGTTCAGTACATCCTTAAGAATGAAGTTGGGAAAGGCAGACTTAGTCTGTTTTGTCATTCTTCAAAATTAGACTCAACTCTGAAGGGTTTGGTGGCCTTGTGGTGAAGACACTCTTCTCCCACTCAGAAAATTGAGAGTTCAATCCTAGATAGTGGTAAAGGTTTCTCTCTCTGGGCTCAAAGAAAAAGTATCTGCTAGAAACTCCACATAGTCCAAGAGCCTTGGTGGAGCAGTGGGCTAATGCCTCCTTAAGTAACACCAGATGCCTGCAATTAGTGCAGGTTCGCATCCCACCAGGCTCAAGGTTGACTCAGCCTTCCATCCTTCCGTGGTAGGTAAAATGAGGACCCAGATTGTTGGGGGCAATAAGCTGACTTTGTAATAATGCCGCTTGGGGTATTTTGTGAAAGCCCTAATAAGCAGGCATATACATAGAATGAAGGCTACTGCTAAGCTTGTAAGCCGCCCTGAGTCTTCGGAGAAAGGCGGGATATAAATGGAATTTAAAAAAAATAGTCGTCAAGAAGGGCATTTGGCCAGTAAATGGTCAGCTCCATTCAGTCACCCTGACTCTGTCCCTAATTAAGAGATTACAGGGTTGTAAAAAGACAAAAAATGTAGAATCAGCTCACTTTGTACCTTTTATGCATTTCTCCCTACAAATATCTCACTTTCACCATTAGAAGCTAATAGATGTAAGCAGGAAAGAAGTGGCCTTGTGAATGAAGAAACTGGTGATACAAAAATCAGCCGTTCACAATGAATGTTATGTAACATTTCTCAGCCTAAGAGAATCAGGTCTCAAGAATAGCAATTTGTTTTTAAACTACTATAAGCAACATCAATAGACTTTTGCTGTGGTATCTCACAATATTATTTCTCCTCCTCCTTTATAGAACCAACTATCAGGGTATCTGCTGAGGAAGTTCAAAAATAGTAATGGTTGGCAGAAGTTGTGGGTTGTTTTTACAAACTTCTGTCTGTTCTTTTACAAAACACACCAGGTAAGATAAAAGTTGCATATTTTCAAGATGAAAGTACCGCCCCGAGTCCCTCGGGAGAAGGGCGGTTTATAAAAAACGAATAAATAAATAAATAAATAAATAGCATAATGATCACCCGTGAATGCACATCGTTCTGTGCCTTTATGAGTAATCATTATAGATATGTAAGCAATTTTGCATGCCTGCAGTTTTTGATAAGCAATTGTGATCTATATGCTGTTTTAAGTGTACTCCTTCAACCACTAACTCAATTTCCTAGCCATCTGAAGTGTTTTTATGACCAACCACTTTCTTTACTTCCTCCAGAGTAAATTTTATTTAGTTGTGACTCTGGGCAGTGCACAAAGGATTAAAACCAGCACCCAAACATAATGTATCAAATGGAAAATACTAATGTTATGCTGCATTATATTATTACAAGAATTAGGTTCTTGGATAGGGGATCTTCATGTGTGTGAAGGCCAACACCAGCTAAAGAACTGGCAGTTAGGATTGAACATGTTTATAATAATAATAAGCACTGCCACATAACTCCCTAGACTTAAAATTGTTGTTAAGAAAGATGCAAAAATCTGAATGGTGGACATTGCAGTACCTGGAAACAGCTGAATACAAGAGAAACATTGATAACCACAAATCTTGGACATTGAGAAATTTCCACCTGTCTATTACAAATGACAAACACTGTTTGGATCTGTGCATATACTACAGCTATCTGTTACAACATCCTAGGTTCTTGGGAAGAAAATGATGTCTGAAGGCCAATAGCAGCTAAAAACTGGAAGTGTGACTTCATGTTGTCATCAACAGAGAATAATAACATCAAACAACCTGTGTCTATCCTGGGTCCTCAGATTGGACTTGATAGGGGGATAAAAATATGAAATCCTGTCTAAACATCTGGATGATTATGCGACTAACCATAATAGTTGCCGGTATCTGAAAAGATTCCAAGAGCAGAGCAGACCAGTTGATTTTATTTCATTCAGTTCAATTTCTATGCTGCCCATAATGATTCTGCAGGGAATGGCAAATGTTTGCACAAAAGGTTGCCTTTGTAGTTTGATCCTTTTTTGGAGTTGTGAAAGTTGTGTAGTTTCACCATGTGAAACATCCAACCACATACAGTGGTGTAAAAGTTTCAGTCTCTATAGCTATTTCTTAATAACCTAATGAATAATGAAGTATTCTTATATGTGGATATGTTTTTTTAATATAACTAGTGATGGTTAATTTTTATTGCCTCAAAGTTTAATATAGACACATTAGGCCTATTCAAGTGAGGGACGCGGTGGCTCAGTGGGTTAAGACGCTGAGCTTGTCGATCAGAAGGTCGGCAGTTTGGCGGGTCGAATCCCGAGTGCCGCATAGCAGAGTGAGCGCCTATTACTCGTCCCAGCTTCTGCCAACCTAGCAGTTCGAAAGCACGTAAAAATGCAAGTAGAAAAATAGGGACCACTCCGGTGGGAAGGTAACAGTGTTCCGTGCGCCTCTGGCGTCTAGTCATGCCGGCCACATGACCACGGAGACGTCCTCGGACAAGCGCTGGCTCTTCGGCTTTGAAACGGAGATGAGCACCGGCCCCTAGAGTCGGAAACGACTAGCACGCATGTGCGGGGGAACCTTTACCTTTACCTTTTACCTAGGCCTATTCAAAGAACTGGAGTTTCCAACTTAATTAGACTGGCCTTTCCAGATATGGTACAAAACTCATACATCATAACCACAATAGCTTGCTCAGTTTTTGTACTGCTCTGTTTTTCTCCCACCTGCCTTTCCAGTAATATAGCCCAGATAAGCCATGTGGCCTTGCAAATATTGCTCACATCTGATTACAATCAGCTTCCAGCACCTTGGCCAATGGTGAGGTATGGCAATTATTATTGTGGAATCATACATTATCTCATGATTTAGAATGATGGCAATTTGCTGGCTAATTTTATATTTTGTGGATTTTTTCCCCCATGGACTAATTTGGTCTGTAGTCAGAGATTGAGATACACCTTTCATATGCATTCTTTAAATGATGGCATTATTTTATATATAACTTTATAAATTATTGTGTTTGTAAAGATTAGCACAGAATCGCCTAAATAAATAAATAAATAAATTCCAGGATGATTATCCACTGGCAAGTTTACCACTTATTGGTTACACAATCAACATGCCCACAGAGGCAGATGGCATTCAGAAAGATTATGTCTTCAAACTGCAGTTTAAATCTCATGTCTACTTCTTCAGGGCTGAGAGCAAGTATACCTTTGAAAGGTAAGTATGTACCTTAATCAAAATCTATTCAAGGAACTGATTACCCCAAGTTGTTACTTTAGGAATACTTGTATATTGGCCTGGTAATCCAATAAGAAATCCTCTTGTCTTTAAGAAATGGGAGTCCTGATTTATGCACCCATTTTGATAATCGCTGAAAAGAAATATATAATAGATGCTAGATTCTGCTGGGGCAAAATTGGCCTGAATCCATAGAAGAACTTTTCTGTGCAGAGGTAGAAAATGAACAAATGTACATTGTCAAAACACATAGGAGCATCTATTTAATGCCCGATCAGCCTATAATAAGCTGGTCTCATTCATCCATGGACTGGCTGGACACTTGGCTGAATTTATGTATCACTAACATATGGCAGGGTAATTTGGGCGTATTCCTCTTAAAAATTTGCCCACTCAAATTTCAGGTCAGTAAATGAATGAAAGAAAATGAAAACAGATAGAATAGAGGCAGATAAATGTATAACCCCATGATTCTTATTCATTATTTTAAAAAAATACTTCCCTCAGTTGATCTAACTAGTTAAGCTGTGTAGAAATCCAGATTCAAAGGGCAAAATGTATTACAGAGCTCTTACGGATATGCATGTAGACCTGCTAGGAACATATTAAGCTATGCATGACTTTCCCCAAAAATACACATCAGATCTAGAGAATGGCTGTGAAAGCCCAAGGAAAACCCAGCTGTTTTACAGTGTTCCCCACAGGCTCTGCCTGCACATCCATAAGTGCTCAAGTCTTTCTTTTCCTTTAAAATTTGGATCTCTATATAAAGATCTCTGTTAGATCTGTTATCTAACCTCTGTAAAAAAAATCCCTCATCAAACTTGATGGATCATTTAGTATAAACAGACGATGGTGTAGTTTCATTAATGAGTAATATGTTTATTTAGTGCTATCTTTCTGGTAATATGTAATATTAAAACTTATTACAGTCTATGACCAACATACTGTACATATATGCATATATATTTATGTATTGTATATGTACATAAAATTCTACATTATTGATAACAATTAAAATAGTTAAAAAGAAAAAGGTGTGGGGGGGAGGATAAAGTATTGAAAATATCAAATAAGTGCTGTTTTCTTGGACAATATGTGCTGGGTGATATGAAATCATAATAGCATTGAGAGCTAGTATACCTTTGGAGAGCTAGTTAAACCTTTGGATGTTGCTTTTCTCATCAGGTGGGTGGAAGTAATAAAGAGAGCCACAGGTTCTCCTGAAAGATCCAGCCTTCTGACCACAAAGGATGAAAAGGAAAGTAACATAAACTGAATAAAAGATAGAGCTGGCTCTCTGTTGTAAATTATGTGCAGCAATTTGGTGGAAGACAGGAGTCTTGACTTTGGCAACAATCAAAGGAGAAGACTTCTGTTACTTGCTGTTGATCATGGTCAATTTTGCTGTAGTATGAAACATGGACTAAACTTCCACTGGACTCAGATCCAAAGAGAAAACATGGGTGCTGGATTTATATATGGCTCGATGTTATTGTTTCTATTTATAAGAATAGAATAATTGGAAGTGTTTGGTTGGTTGGAAATCTTGTGATTTTTAAACTGATTTCCTAAAACCCTTGAATAGTTTGTATTTAGTAATAATCTTTGTGCAACATGCACACCAGATAGGTACCCCCACCCCATCTTGCAAGCCATCTTTACACTGTTTATATGGTATTTCAACTTGCAGTAAAATGGAGAGTTCTGAAAATTGCCAGCAACATAAATTTTCATTTTGCAAAACTGATATGATGCTTTTTTTTGTTGAGGAAGCAAGCGAATTGACTGGAAACTTTGCTCAGAGCATGCAGTTAATTCTGATACAAAGGAAATCATGTCTGTATCACTGCAGTTAATATTTTGAGTTCCCTATGTCTTGATATTCTTCCCACTGGTTTCCTATACATGTTTCTCATGGCTTTTGAATAATGTTCCTCTATTTTCTTTCTGAGTTATAATACGGACGCAACCTGGTGAAATAGGAAAGTCAGTTTAAAAAACAGCCTATTCCCTTTGCAGCAGAAATAAATGCCTGCCAGTACATGTCTGAACAAAATCAATTTTTAAAAAAATGAAGCTGGGTGTTTGACCATTAATTATGGAAAAATAATAAGGTACTAATGAATTTGTATTCAAAGGAATAAATAAATGTCAAGGATTTACAATGTAAAACTGGAACAGGCATAACTTCAAATGTATGTATCCTGTTATTATTATAGTTCATCTAATTTAGATACCACACAGCTACAAGTCAGAAATAACAGATATCCCATTCACAGTTGTCTCCTGTAACTTAGTGCTGTTGTCCTATGCCATGAAAGCAAAGTTGATGTGTCTGTCTATATGGTATGTTTCAAGGAAGATGAAAAAAACTACCCTGGCAAGAAGGCTCCATGCCGTGGTGGCGCAGTGGTTAGAGTGCAGTATTGCAGGCTAACTCAGTGCTCACTCCAGGAGTTCGATTCTGAATGGCTCAAGGTTGACTCAGCCTTCCATCTTTCCAAGGTCGGTAAAATGAGGACCCAGATTGATGGGGACAATATGATGATTCTGTAAACTGCTTAGAGAGGACTGTAAAGCACTGTGAAGCAGTATGTAAGTCTTAAGTGTTACTGCTATTGCTATTCTTACGTGGCACAGAGCCGCATATTGTCTTTGGGTAGCAGTGTAAGTAGCTATATTGAGCAACAATGTGGTGATGGGTGATGTACTGTAGGGGAAACACTGTGTGGTGAAATGTTATCTTGAATGTTATCTTATTTTGAAATGTGGGAGGCTGAAAGTAGGACTTGACAAAAATTCTGATTCAGTTCATTACTCATGGAATTGATTCAAAAACTATATAAAATTAGGGTTTGTTTCCCACGAAGGGCAAACTGAAAATTCTGACCTCTTTCTTGATGAAGAGCAAATTCCTAAAGATGGCCATTCGTTATATATTCTGTCTTTATTTATTAGTCTGTTTTGGGAAATAAAACTATTATAGATCTCTTAAATGTGTTTCACTTGTAATCAATCATGCATAAACTGGCCTTTTTAATGGTTGATAGGATTTCAAGAATAACACATGAGAACAGCAACTCCTTTGGGGGCAGATTTTTATTTATTAAGAAAACTCATCAAAGTATATGTAAAGGTAAAGGTCCCCCCGCACATGCGTGCTAGTCGTTTCCAATTCTAGGGGCCGGTGCTCATCTCCGTTTCAAAGCCGAAGAGCCAGCGCTTGTCCGAGGACGTCATGTGGCCGGCATGACTAGACGCCAAAGGCGCACGGAACGCTGTTACCATCCCACCGTAGTGGTCCCTATTTTTCTACTTGCATTTTTACATGCTTTTGAACTGCTAGGTTGGCAGAAGCTGGGACCCGCCAAACTGCCGACCTTCTGATCGACAAGCTCAGCGTCCCTTATCAAAGTATATAAGCTCTTTCAAATTCACCATATTCCCTAGTAAGTTTTAGCAAGGATTTACTGCTAGACAAGATCAGGTCTTCTTCTCTCCCTGCTCTTTATCCTAACCATCCAATAGATTCAGATTAAAAAGACACAACTTTTTTCCCTGTGTTTGTGAATATCCGATCCTAAGATTTTTCTAACTGCATATATGCTTGCAAGCTATGAAACTGCTTTAACACGCATGTGCACCTTGGTGTTTATATTTATGCTACTCTGTTATGCCCTTAAAGATAAGGGTAAAAATGCATTGTTCTGCCTCTGCCCCCATTGACACCTGAGCTATCATCTGCAATGAAAAGAAAAATGCCTATGGCACAGCCTCTTCTTGACTTTGGCAGAGTTTTGCAGATCTTCCATGTCAGATGCTTTCCCTCCCCCAGAAAAAAAATAAACTTCAGTCATATAATATCCAATCCTTTTTGAGTCCCTTTAAATATCATTTGCTTTATATTGCTAATAGGGTTACAACATATAGTTGCCTATAAAATCAGATGACTAATTCCTCTCGCTTACCTAAGATCAAGCTTTACCCTCAGATTAAAAAAAATAACCTAAGGAAAGTGTACGTGTAAACTCTGGCCCTTGATTAGCATCAACCTGAAACCCTGCATTCAATCCTTCAAACAGTAATACCAGTTATCTTTGACTGGGGAGACCTAGATTCAAGTCTACCCCATGGCATGGAAGTTCAGTGGGTGACTGATCACTAACATTCAACCCAAACTACCATATTGGATTGTTTGTGGAAAAATTAGATGAGCAGGTACTTGTCTTGAGCTCCTGGAAGAAAGGCAAAACATAAATCTAATGAATAAAGAAGCAAAGTCAAAACTTGTTTCACAAGTTAATTTTATTGGAAGTGGCAGATCCCTTTTGCTGCTTATTTGAATAGCAATAACTGTTTGGAGTCAATTTGGGAGCATTCTGGCAATACTGTGTGGAGTAGCATAAAGTACCTTTTATGAACAGTACAAAGTAGCAGCTTCCTATTCTCCATTAGTATATTTGTATATGCTGTATAAATAATTTGGAGGAATAATGGTAAAGAAATTGGATTCATATTCATGAGCGTGGCTGAAATACATCTATCCCAGATATTTCTTAAGAGCATTATGTTCCAGCATAATCTGCTTTTTATCAACCAACCATTTTTCAGGGAGAATAAACAGAACTGGAAGATCTACCTCCACCCACAACTATAATTATTAGGCAGTAACGTCTTTCTCAAGTCATCCATGGCACTATCAGATGTTACAGAATTAGAAAATGATACTTGAAGACCTCCCACTTCCATTTTTAATACTGCTATAGATCTGCTAACTTCCTACTTGAGTTTCAGATTGCTTAGAAAATGATAGGATACCTCCTAAAACTATTCGGGTCCAACACAGAGTAAACAGTTAAAGAGACAGAACACAGAACACATTTCAGGAACATCACCTAGAATATTCTTCACTGGTTGGCACCACACTTTATTTCAATTTAACAGAAAGTTTTAGCCACATTTCACAAACAAAGCTCTAAACGTGTAGAAACTTTGGAAGGACTCTGTTGTTTCTCTAACTTGTAGGAGTAGTTAATGTCTCTCCTTTTAATAAGTCCGTAATACTTTGCTTGTCAAAATTAATGAATCAGATATGAATTGACAGTAGTGAATACTGTATAGCAGCAAAAGGCCTTGCCACACTATAAGCATTTCTGCTTTGAGCTATTGTCACTGAAACGTGGCCAAGGGCAGATTACAGCAGCAGACAAGCCTGCCTCACAAAAGGGGCAAGCAGACTGAGGAGGAAAATATAACCTGTATAATTAAATTGAGAAAGTCTAAAGAAGATTCTTTTGAGTAACAGCCTTCTATTGCTATCTAGCTGAATGGCAAGAGATCATCTATGTGCTTAAGTAAACTTTGCCTCTGGCCAGAGGAGAAACCCACCAGCATCTCCTTCCTTCTTGGAATGTGTTTGTCTAAGAGTTTTGATTTTCCAGCAGTCAGGATTTTGCTTTGAAACAAGGTCTGACCTGAGCAAAATTGGTTATTGTTTAAAAACCTTCATGAAATGCATTGTAGAAATTACCCTCCCAGTACTGCAAAGTAGTCCATGATCATTTGCTTTACAAATCCCATCATGGGTGCATGACACATACAGACATAAAGGCTCTGAAATGACTGGGAATTCATAGCACAATGTTAACATCCAATAGCAGATAACAATTCAAGATGCAGTTCCGGTGGGGCTGGGGGGGGGGTGGGTTTCCACCCTTTTCATGAGCAAAAAAGAGCGGACTCATCAGCGTGCTGAAGACAGATGGTTTCTACTGTGTGAGAACCTGAGGATGAACAAGAGAAATCTGTCAGGATTTTCCACCATAAGTTATTAAGCCCAAAGTAGATAGCATCACAGGCATGTAAGTTGCACGAGGGGTCTTTCCTTATTTAGATGAGTACAGTCTTTGTATGTCTGTGTGTTGTACTTTTTCATATGTTCTGTGCCTCAAAATAGTGGCAAGCTGAAATTCAACAGTGAAGATAGGAGAGCTTTGCATGTCACATGTGGCCCTGAAGTCTCAGATGGCTCACCTTCACTTTACAGATATTATATACAGAAGTAATGTGTTATATACACCAACAGTCCCCAACCTTTCTGGCTAAATGGACCGGTGGTGGGGGAGAGGGGATGGTTTCGCATGTGCAACCTAATACTGCTCATGCACAAATGAAGCTTCATGCGCCAGTGGCGTAGCGTGGGTTGTCAGCACCCGGGGCAAGCACCCGGCCGCTGCACTGTCCCTCCCCCAGATAGTCCCTCGCTCTCTCTCCGCACCGCACCGCACACCTGGCACACACCCCCTCCACAGTGGGCGGCAACCCGGCGGCTCGGATCGGATTCGCACAGCCAGCACTGCAGTGAGTGAGTGAGTGAGCCAGGCAGGGGCAGAGAGCTGCGAGTGCAAGCGCGCCCCCCCCAGATGTTGCGCCCGATGCGGCCGGCCCCCCCTGCACCCCCCACGCTACGCCACTGTCATGCGCTTGCCCGTTTGCACGGCTTGGTTCCCAAAAGGCTGGGGGTTGGGGACCCCTAATGTATACCATAACCTTTCTTCAGATTCAATAACAAACGGGTAAAGCATTGCTTTGGGCTAAATATTCAGTCATGCTTAGCCAAAATTGGTGTGGAATTAGTACCAGAAGGGATTTTTAGTATCCTGTCCAGAGACCATTCAAAGGACTAAATTGTAGAAACTGACTTCTACAGGAAGGAATCCACAATCTATATTGTGGGCACATAACAAAAAGCAGCACATATTAGAAATAGGTAGTTGCTCTTTTCACACTATTAAGTTTGATCAGGCTAACAGCTCTTGCTGATTTTACCTTTGCACTCGTTCCACCATATATGCAATTAGTTTATCTGAGATTCCAGGGCAAGACTCTTCAGCTAAGCTAAAAGCATTTTCAAGTTCTTCCATGGCACCTACATTTCCTCCAGTCTGCTTGTGCTTGTCTTTGAGCTGCCAAAAAAAAATAAAATTAACATTTTGTTTGGAACAGTCAAAATATTAGTTTCAAATTTTCATTTTATGTCAGAGATGATACTATATACCTCATAATAACAGTCACAATTTTAATATGTAAGTTTATTGCTCTCCACCCATATGAAAAAGGATGTCATATACAGGCAGTCTTCAACTCACATCCATTCGTTTCGTGACCGTTCATTCATTTAGCGTTTAGTGACAGGCACTGAAAAAAGTGAATTATAACTATTTTTCATACTTATGACCATTGCAGCATCTCCATGGTCAAATTATCCAAATTCAGATTCTTGGCAACTGGCATATATTTATGTAGTGTCCCAGGGTCATGAGATCACCTTTTGAGACCTTCTGACAAGTAAAGTCAATGGGGAAGCCATTCATTTAACAACGATGTTACTAACAACTGCAGGGATTCACCTAAAACTGTGGCAAGAAATGTCATAAAATGGGGCAAAACTCACTTAACAACTATCTTGTTTGACAATAGAAATTTTGGGTTCAATTGTGGCCATATTTGAGGACTACCTGTAGTATATTTCTTTATTAATTTTTGTAACGTAGGTTTCATCCAAATCCAAATGTTTAGACAACTCTTGATTCCAATGGGAAAGAATCATAGGTGAGAGCTTGAGACCAGCTGATATATGAAACTGTGAACACCATATACATTAGGCAATATAATATGGAACATTTTTGTTCCATTAAAAATAGCCTGCACATCCACCGTCCAGTAAAAACATTTTTAGCGTGGCTTTTCATATCTCCAAACAGCACAAACTCTAGAACCTCCTATTTAAGTTTCAGCATACTTGGCATTTACATTTCAGAAAAGTGTGTGCTCTGGACAGACTGCAGCATAAGAATTTTTCTTTAAGAAATTTCTCCAAAAGAACTTGAATAGCTAACTGAAAGGCAAAACCAAAAGCAAAAAATGATCAGTAGAAGAGCAATCAGTCTATAACCAAAAGCTTGTCTGGCTGAATTATCTTTCCCCTTCGGTATCAATATGGCTTATATACCCGTACTGTGTCCTGAAGAGATCCTTACCTAGCCAGTTACCCTTTCCTTTACGCCTCCCACATAATCAGGATGCAGAACAAGGCAAAGCTGAGCACTGATAGTGCGAGAAGAGCAGCAATGTGTATTACTCCCTCTGGAAAGAAATGCCTGTTGCTAGAACACACTGAAAAGATGCCAGACTGGCACCAAAGAAGCACTGGACTGATGTCAAACAGATACTGTGATGCTAGTTTGTTACCGCTTCTTTTGGTTTTCAGTATTTTTTGGCTTGCAAGAAGTATTCTGTACTGAATTGGATGTGTCATAACCAGAAGGACCCTGCAATTCATCTGTATGCTATACCTGACATCTACTTTTTTGGCATTGTGAACCACCATAAATACTTGCTATTTAAATATAAAAATAACCCTCCCCAAAAAGCCCCTATGCATGACCCAACAGTACTGGTAAAAACTATTTAGAAGCCTTAGTGAGTAATTAGATACCTGTATAGAACCTGCACCTCATTTCTCCTTTCAAAAATCATCTCTTCCTATGCACTTGCTTTTCAGTTTCCTATCTATTTCAGAGAGCCTCACCTAGTTATCCAAGCCCTTTACATCAGAGGTCCCCAACCTTTTGAGCATCAGGGACTGGTTCCGTGGAGAGAGGTTTTTCTGCGGACCGGAGGGTGCGTGGTTTTGTGTACTGCCTGCATCCCACGGATGGGGCTTGGCTTCTTTGTGCGGACCGGTTGCTGGCATGCCGTGGCCCGGTACTGGTGGGGGATCCCTGCTTTACATGTTACACAGAAGTTTACAAAAACTGCTCAGAATGTGCTGAAGACTCACCTCTCTAAAGACAGGACGGACAAGAATAGAGAGACACTGGGACCGGGGCTGCCTCTTGATGGGTTCAGAAGCCTGGAAAGAGAAAAAAACAAGGTTGCCAGCTAGTGTTTCCCTAAGCAAGACCTCCAGTTGTTAGAACAAGGATGTTCACGAACTGATTCATATATTATGCTAAGCCAGGGTCTGCTTTAATCAAGATTTTGTTGAAAATGCCATATGGCCTGATTCATAATGCTAAGCGTACATGAGGATCCACAAACCAAAATGTTGTTGTGCCTACATCATGCTAAATGAAAATCAACATCTTTATGGCTAATGTAATGTACAAACCTAGCCTGAATGTTTTGGATTACATGTTCCATAATCCCTGGCCACTTGGGCTGATGCGGGTTGAAATCTGGAGTGCACTATCTATATTTGCTTTTCATCCACAAAATTGTAGTGTTTTGCCAAGCATCATGAACCTATATTGTTTTGAAAGAAACAAGTAAACAAACATCATTAACTGCTTTCTATTCTTCCCTACAGACTCTAAGCAATCCCACTCTGATTTCAGAAAAAGCCTAAGGCTGGAATGACATCCTATTTGCCACTTTTATCTAGTACTAATGATAAAAATAAAAAAGCAGCCAAAGCAAATGTTGTCTTAGTATAGAGAAACATTGAAGTTCCCCCCAGACCTGCTGTCAATGGTTTGGTTCTTCTCAGCTGCAAAAAAAACCCCAAACTGACCTTTTGAGACCCATGATGAGGCATCCCTTTATGCAATTTGTTCAGGGAGCTGGGTCGAATAGTTGGAGGGAAAGTCCAGATGGGCCCTTGATCCCTCTCATCTGCATCTCCATCACTAGGAAATAATAAAAAAAAAAACCTTGTATTCAAAAATATGTTGAACTGGAGAAATTACATTACAGATCAAAAATTAGAGAAGTTTCCCCAACTGCTCCTATGCCCTCACAATTGGCATGGTGTATCCTGACAGTTAGAACAATTAATCAGTGGAACAACCTGCCTCCAGAAGCTCTGAATGCTCCATCACTGGAAGTTTTTAAGAAGAGACTGGACAGCCATTTGTCTGAAATGGTATAGGGTTTCCTGCCTGAGCAGGGGGTTGGACTAGATCATCATCATCATCATCATCATCATCATCATTATTATTATTATTATTATTATTATTATTATTATTATTATTATTATTATTATTATTATTATTATTATTATTATTATCATCACAGTCAGCCAGGTGTTCCCACTGGATCTGGCATTTTTGTCTACCTATCGAGTCCTTACCAAGAACCTGGGATAGGCACATGTGGATGTTTGATGGTATTACAGATATCATTGCAGGATGGAAGCAGTTCCTAGTAAGGCCGCCTTTTGTAATTGACTAATGGCGAATTTGTCAGTGCCAATGGTGTCCAAGTGGTGCTCCAGTTGTTTTGGGATTGCACCCAAGGCGCCTATTACTATTGGTACTACCCTTGCTTGCCTTTGCCACAGTCTTTCTATTTGTACATCTTTGTATTTTGTTATCTTCTCCAGTTCTTTCTCATCTATTCTGCTGTCTCCTGGCACTGCCACGTCCACTATCCAGACTTTTTTGTCTTTCTTATCGACAATTGTTAAGTCCGGGGTGTTATGTTGCAGGTGCTTGTCTCTTTGAATTCTGAAGTCCCAGAGCAGTTTAATTTTATCATTTTCTATAACTTTCTCTATTTTATGATCCCACCAGTTCTTGCTTACAGGCAAATGATATTTCTTGCAGATCTTCCAATGCACCATTGTTGCTACTTTGTCATGCTGCTGCTTGTAGTCAGTCTGTGCGATCTTCTTGCAGCAGCTTACCAGGTGGTCCACTGTTTCTTCAGCTTCTTTGCATAGGCGGCACTTACTATCTGTTGCTGTCTTCTCAATTTTGACTTTGTATGCATTTGTCCTTAAGGCTTGGTCTTGTGCAGCCAGAATTAGTCCCTCGGTCTCCTTCTTCAACTTTCCTGCTCTTAGCCATTGCCAGGTCTTGTTATTATCTGTTTTCCCAGCTATTTTTTTAATGTACTGGCCATGTTGTGCTTTGTCTTCCCATGCCTCTATTCTGTTCTTCTGTTCTTTGGTTGATGATGATGGTGATGATGATGATGATGATGATTAGGCTAACATTTGATGTGATACCACATGCACTAGTTTTTCTGGCAGGTTTCCAGCAAGGATATTCATTTCATTTTTTTTAAAAAAGGAAGCATCTAGCATTAAAATAATATACGGTATGTTATTCCTTTCTCATCCATACCCAAAAAGCCACATCAATTATATCCATGTTAAGATCTACAAAAGGTTATTTTCCATGAAACTAAATTTATATAGTTCAGATTCCTCTCACTAACATCTGACTGTGAGTTATTCTTATCTGGAAATGGAGCAGGAGACAGGGAGTATACATACATGTCAGAGTCATCTGAGCTGGAGTCCTCACCATGCCCCTCTGATTTCCACCGTTTGTACCGGTCAATGAGTTCCATGAGAAATGATGTTTTCTTTGTGTAACGTGTAATAAATTTGTGCTTTAGCAATTCCTTTGCAGTGGGCCTCTGTTCCAACAAAAGAGACAAAATAAGGAGTTTCAGCTAGCAGAAGCCCAAATAAGAAGTGGACATCACTTCTGGCTTTCTGAAGAGCATTTCTGTTTAGAAAATGACTCAGGCAGACTTACTTTTTAATTAATCTTACATCCACACTTCCTCCAGAAGGTCAGACGAGTATACATAACATTTTTCCATCAACAATGTTGTAAAGTAGATTGGGCTGGAAAGCTGATAGCATGACTGGCCCAAAGTTACCACAATCTTCTGTGAAGGATAAACCAGAACTCAACTCTTCTCTAGACCCTTAGCTCATCTCCAGAGGTCAAGTATATTCTTTTAATAACTTTTGCCAGATATTCTGACACAGTACTCTGTATAAAGTCAAGGAAAGAAAGCCACTTACAAATCTGGGGTCCTTGTTAAGGCAGGCTTCCACAAATTCCTTAAAGGGCTTACTATGGTGCCCTTCTAATGTTGGAGGGTTGTTCTTGGGAATCAGGAAGAGAACCCTCATTGGATGCAGGTCAGAATTTGGAGGCTCTCCTTTTGCCAGTTCAATAGCAGTAATGCCAAGAGACCAAATGTCTGCCTGGAAAAAAAAACCAAAGGCTATGAACTCAGAATATTCCACCTTAATTTGCCCATGGAAACCAACATTGTGTGGCATAGACTTTGATTCCCATTTCCAGAATACAATAGTTCAATTCACCTTCTAGAATGAGGAGAGAGAGAGGAGAGAGAGGAGAGAGAGGAGAGAGAGAGAGAGAGAGAGAGAGAGAGAGAGAGAGAGAGAGAGAGAGAGAGAGAGAGAGAGAGAGAGAGAGAGAGAGAGAGATGATATATGTAAGTAGGAGCAAAGCTCTGCTAGTATACATAAACATTGCCATGGGCAAAGGATGTAGATATAACATACTGAAATCTTTTATTTTTTCTACATAGGGCAATTCCCTGGTGAGATAATATACTGATGGTCTTTTTACTTCTAGTTGCTCCTCTCAGCTCACCTTGAAGTCATAGGCTGATTGCTTGATGACTTCGGGTGCCATCCAAAAAGGAGTCCCAACAAAGGTGTTTCTCTTGATTTGAGTGTCTGTCAGTTGGCCAGCCACACCAAAGTCAGCTAGTTTCACATCCCCTTGCTCCGAAAGTAACACATTGGCAGCTGTTTATACAAAAAGTTATACAAGTAACTTAATCAAAGGGGGGTTACCTCTCTTGTGGAAAGATAGTAACTTTTGAAGATTTGGCATATAGTTTTCAGTTAATTTTCAAGATAGAGAAGACAAATAGTTATTTAAAGAACTGTAGCAGGAAAGCAGAAGACAGCCAGAATTTTGGTTCAGTCCTTAAGTCTACTTCTCGGTCAACTTACTTATAAATTCAGAAGCCAAACAATGGGATATTATGATTGTCCTACTTGAAACATTTAATTCTGTTTTTCATTCTCTGTTCTTTCCATGTTTTATATCTTTCCTTTCTATATTCTAGTGGAAAAACCATTGTAGTTACCATTGTACCCTATATCCTGGTTTAAAAAAATCACTATCCAGAAGTACTATACTGAACACAATTTGAAAGTAACTGCACAGTTTATACACACAGCATAAATCTCATCAAAAACCATTATTAATAAGATTATACTAACACCATCCTTTTATGAAAGGGAGTCAATTGTTTCTATAATATACATACTATAGCAAATGGATTCAAAATTGTAAAATTTATGCAGATTTCAAATTATTTCCATTTATTATTATTCATTACAAACATAGTGCTTGGCAGAGTAAAATAATATGCTTTCTGTTTCATAAACCCTTTTTCCAATTCACCCCTCTTCTCATTTTCAAAATCATGAAACATTTCCCTCTTAAAAAAAAGAAATCTTCATTAATCTGTTGCATAGATTTATGTCAGCATTCAGACCCCTTAGTCTGAATACATGATCACAGAAAGGTATATACTTAGCTAGATTCTTCTTCCTAGGATATTAGTACAAACAAGAACAAACATGGATTCACTGATCTTAATAAAGGAACTGCCAAGAATGAACGCAATGTGTAGTCTGTGTGCCTTACCTTTGATGTCTCTGTGGATTTTCCTCTCAGAGTGAAGGTAGTCCAGACCTTTAAGAATTTCTCGCAGGATTGTGGCAATGTAGATCTCTTCCAAGGGACCAGGCTTGAGCTGAAAGACAAGGGCAAAAATAAGTCTATGAAATATATAAAATGACTTTTGCTATGAAGATTTTTCAAAAAAAATATGAAACCAGCTCATGAGGAGAAGCCCCAAACTGCACATTAACTTTGTTAAGGAAAGTGTATCCCCATCAAGTATCAAAGATGAATATCACCAGATCCTAGATAATGAAGAACCCAAGTCACTCCTTGGTAGGATTGAGTTAAGAGCTTGTTCTTACCCATTCAGACCCTCAAAATCTCCAGGCACTGGGTCAGCATCTCAACAGCATCACCTGACCAGTTAAGGTGGAGATGTATAAGTATTATCAGCATACTGATGATACCACACTCTATGAGCACAAATGATCTTGCATAGCAAGTTAATATATATATTAAAGAGGAGTGAAAAACCTGAACCCTGAGATATCACATATTGTAGGAATCTATGTTGGATCTCCCCCCCCCCCAAAAATGGAAATGGCTATGAGAGGAAGAAGAGAAGCACTACAAAACAGTATCTTCCATTTCCAATCCTTGAAGCCAGTCCAGAAGGATACCATGGTTGATATTAAAACATGCCAGGTGATTCAAAAGGGTCAGGATAGTTGCACCATCTCCATCCCACCCACCCCCCAGAGGTCACCCATGAGTGGGATCAATGCTGTCTCAATGACACATTGGCTTAAACCCAGACTGAAAAGGATCCAGATAATCTACTTCATCCAAGGTCAGAATATCAAATCTGTTGACTGGATGGCACCAAATAGCAGTTGTGTTAGGTAGATGGTCATAACTGATTATATGAAATCTTGAGCTGCTCCTGAGTTGGCAAATTCTCTTTGGTAAGGTAATAAACGAAACAATAAAGATACTTACTAGATCCAGAGCTGAGCCACCTCCCAAATACTCCATGATTATCCACAATTTGGTGCCCTGTAGATTAAGTCAAGCAAATATGTCAAATTATCATAACGTTTAGTTAAATCCATCTACTGTATTAGAAATAGACAAAATGGGCTGCCCTTCATCTCTTATATAGTTTCTTAATACCAGAAAGACCTAGCTGTCTCATTGACCTTTGTAACTAATTCATGGTGATATTTTTTATAGTTTAAAAAATTACATAAACAGTACCATGATAAACAGTTTCATACAAGAATGTTAGCATAAGGAAATACAAGGATACCTTTATCTTTGCTGCACACAAATTGAAACTCTCATAACAACCCTTTAGGCAAGAAGATTAGCATTTCAGAAGCAATGTTCATCCACCATAATCAAACACCTTCAATTAAGAAATGACAACAGTTTTACCAAATTATTAAGAAAGTCTAATTTAGAATCAGTAAATTTAGGGAGGGACCATTGTATGTATGTATTACATTCACTACATTGATTACTTAGACCAGACATATCAAACTCGCGACGTCAGATGACGTCATGCAATGTATCGAAGCTTTTCACCATTGCCGGCAATGGGGTGGGCGCGGCTTCTGGATGACACGGCTTCTGGATGACGCATCCAGCCCGCAGGCCGGCAGTTTGACACCCCTGACTTAGACTGAATTTCATTCAAATTACTAGATCTCTGAAAGATTAAATATTGATCATGAGTATTTTTATTTCAACAAGAACAGAGAGAGGATTTTGAAGAAAAATCTTCCCATGTTCACTGACATTTATCCATTCATACCAGTATCTTTACCACAAGATTTTGTGCTGCAGATTGAAATATAAACAATTATTGGGAAAACAGAAGGGTTTGTACAGCAGTTGGTTTTTGTTTCCCTTCTATTTTGTAGATCAATTGCATTGCAATTCAGGCTACTTTTCTAGCTTCAGTTACCTTCAAATAGGAGCCATAGTATCGGGTGATATATGGACTGTCACACTGACTAAGAACTGTTATCTCCTGCTGGATGTCTTCAATTTCATCCTCTGCCTCTTCCAAGTCAATTATTTTGATAGCTACTACCTCCTTGGTACGGTTGTCAATTCCTTTGTACACTTCCCCAAATGATCCTTTGCCAATCCTCTCCAGCTTAGTGAATAATTCCTCTGGATCAACCCGAGAGTGCTAAGTTGGATAAAAAACATTGGGGAAATGAAGAAGTGAGAGGGAAAGACAACACATTAAGACAAACTATTCAGAACTCTAAAAAGCAGAAAAACAAAGGGTGGTTATTATTATTAGCCAGTATAACAGTTCTAAATAAACACACTGTAGGAGAGTTCATTACAGGACAGTGCAATAGTGGCTTCCCATTAGAACAGAAAAAGAATGTATGTGAAGATCTATCAGTACCAAAAACTATATTTTAAGTTATCATTTATGTTTTCTACAGGGGCAGTCATGGCAGTCAATTTCACCAAAAGTAAAGTGGCAGTTTGACTACCACCAGATGTAAAAAAAATGTCAGACCAAGAAAGTTACATCATAATAAATTGAAAGCCTTTTATGTGTTGCAAGACTCTATGTTTAATTACACACACACACACACACACAAATATCAATAATGTGTCAATGTAGTCAATAAACTATTAACCATGTCCATAAATGTGAAGAGAGAAACTGTATGCTCAACATAGAACAAAGCTTGAATTATCCTCCTCTTTTGCATGTCATGAGTTCTATGACTTAGTGTAGCATAGCCTTCCCCAACCTAGTGTCCTTCAGTTATGTTGAAAATGCAAATCTTAAAAGTTACTCTGAAATAAGCCTTGAATTTGTACAGCCCTCTTCACATTCCATGCTGGAGATTGCCAGAAGGATCTATTTTATATTTCCTTAAACTTTGGCTTATTGCTGTCAGTCAGCCAAGAGTCCACATATGAAAACATCAAGTTCAGGAGAATTTTTTCTAAAAGTAATTTTAATCTTACTGGTATAATATAATGCATAACGTATTTCTCATCAATTTAAAGAAGAGGAATAGGAAGACTACAATATGAATACTTTCTCTAATAGTGAAGCAAAACATTTGCTTTCTCTCGTGTTTATTTCATTTTAGATTGATTTCATAAAGTGGCAATAATTGGATGATCTTTTCCCAGTTTATGAACTAATATGAGTACATGGAATTCTGGAGTATAAACTAGACTGGGAAGTTGAAAATATCTTGAAAAAAGGCATGCGTAATAGGACTATGAAGACATCAGCTCAACTCAGAGCCTTTACTTTTTTTTTCAAAATAAGTCAGTGAGTGATTCATACATAGTGATAAAGCATGAATTGGGAATCACAAATGACAGCAAGTTCAAACCAAGCAAGCCAGGTTACTTAGTGTGATATGTGAACCAGTAATGTGATTAATTCAGACTGCCTTAGCAGAATGCTAATGAATCAGTAAGACTAATACATGCATTTAAGGACAGCAGTAAGTGGACCAACCAAATGTAAGATTTATGTAACAGATTAACTATGGATTTAGAAATTGAACTGGTAAGTATCTCTCAAAATAGGAGTAACCCAGTATATTTTTCTAAGGTTAAATTGTTCATCATAGATTTACCTTTTTTCTACATAATGTATCTAAAAGAGGAAAAAAAACACTATGTAAGAAGACCGTCTGGAAGTTGAGTCATTGCAACTGGACTTCTTTTTTGGTTTGAAACGTTTCGCTGCTTATCCAATAGGTTCTTAGTCTGAACTCAGACTGAAGAAGCTACTTGGATAAGTAGTGAAATGTTTCAAACCAAAAAGAAAGTAAGTCCAGGTACTATGACAACTTCCAGACAACTCTACCTGGATGACTGAGAATCTTCATCGACATATGTAAGAAGAGTTTCTGGCTGTAAATATCTGAGTATTGTTCAACTTGTAACATCTCCTTAGAATTTCAGGGTTCTACTCATATTGGGGCTATTTAGATAAGAGATTATATTAATTTAACACCTTAGAAAATGTCTCTGAGAGAACTTTCATGATTTACTTTGTAAATCCGCAGGACACCCCTGTGAACAGCAATCTATATAATCATTATATATATATTAAAATTAATAGAGGTAGAAGGATATCTCTATCCTGCCTTTATTATTTTTATAAACAACAAAAAGCAGCAAATATACCTAAAACTCTTTCTTCCTCCTGTTTTCCCATCGCAACAATTCTGTGAGGTAAGCTGGGCTGAAAGAGTGGCTGGCCCAAAGTTATCCAATTTGCATGGCTAAAACAGAATTATACCTCAGTTTCCTGCTTTGTAGTTTGGTTCCTTAATCACTAGACCCAGGTGGCACTTGTTAATACATCAGTTTTTTCTGATGCAGTCTTAGATAAATGTGTCTTCTACACTGGAGATTAACTGCTCTTATATATCATCAAATTAGCTGTAACCTTTCATCAAAGTTTCTGCCACCTTGAGAATTAATTATAAAGGCTTGAAGTACTGAAGAAAACTTGAAATTGTACATTTCCTTTCTGAGTGATTTTGAAAGAGGGTCAATTTTAGATTTTATCCAAAAGGAAAGTATGAAGATCTACTATAAAAGAATCTCAGCTTAAAACATTCTTATGAGTTGAAATATTTATCGAAGTGAAGTAATTAATGGAATTATGTTCGTGAAAATAATTTTGAATGCTGTAGAATTCAATCTTAGCTTTCATACTTTAACAAAATTTTCAGAGCTATTTCCATCTGATCTTCTGCAGCTCCTGTAAGTATAACAGTACCATAAAAATGGTAAGATATTTAAGAGCCCATGTACATCTCTTACAGCTGACCAACATCAAAAGAACAGGTACATTCTGTGTCTACTTTGTATGAGAAGCTCAATCCAGAAATGGCTGTTCCATATAGGTAGTAGAAAGCACACTAATATGGAATATGGGTGGATGAGTATCAATTATTTTCAGAGAACTGTCAATAGACTACATTATTAAAATAGTACGGTAATAAAATCCATAGCTATCCAGAATTATTATTAGTGCACGGTCCAAACCAGCAAACTTTCATATATACTGATGCTGTAGTTATCCTCTCACAGTGTCTGAAGTCTGTGAGGGTTTGGATGGAGGATAACTGGCTTCAGCTGAACTCTGGTAAGACACAGTAGCTCTGGGTTCTGTTTATCATCCTTAATTCCAGATGGAGTTTATTACCCCTGACAGATTTGGTGTGCAATCTGAGGGTTCTTCTAAACTCCTGACTCCTGCTTAAAGAGCAGGTGGCTAGAAGAGCCTTTGCATGACTTTCAAGTTGTACACCACTTGCGCCTTTTCCTGGATTATGAAGCCCTGCTTGCAGTCACTCATGTCCTGGTCATCTACTGGTTGGATTACTGCAGTGTGCTCTGTATTGGATAATCCTTGAAGAGTATTTGGAAGCTACAACTGGTACAGATGTGGCATTTTCAATTGGTTACTATCTATAAAGCCCCTTATGGCATGGGGCCAGGATATCTGAGGGACAATTTCACCCTGAAGGGACTAGTCTACCTCATTTGTTTTAATAGGAGGGCCTAGTTTGGATCCTGTCTGCCTAAGAATTTAGGCTGGTGGAATTCAGGAGAAGAGCCTTTTTTGTTGCGGCCTCCATCTCTGGAATATTCTTCCATTAGAAGTGAGGTCACCCCCACAGTCCTGGCCTTCTGAGTTTGAAAACTTGATGCGCCATTTGGCCTGAGTGTCTGGCAGGGACCCAGCTATGTTGAGGGTGGCTGACCAGGTAGAGAAGATCCAGACTGCCTGTTGCCCGGTTTTCAGCTTTTCTATTTAATCCCTCTACTTTTAATTGACTTCTAGGACTCTTTATCATATTGTAAGCCACCCAGAGTTACTGTGTCAGTGAGATGGGCAGAATAGAAAATCAATAAATAGTATATATATGTTCATATGTTCATAAACATACAAATTACATAAAAGCAAAATATTAAAGATGTGAGGAAGAGACCAGTCACCTCCCATAAACTAAGCTAAAGGTTTTACTAGAATCAAAATAATATGAAGTGTGCAAGCATACAAGTACAGAACAATATGACTAGAAATGCCTTCCACTAGAAGAGTAATAGAAGCAGCAAAAATGCCAGACGGCTAGGAGTCGAAATATTTTCCCACTTCTTTTCACTTTCAAGATGACAGACCATGCTAAAGAGGTAATTTGAGCTAAAAGCTCAAATTTCTTAGAATGGTCTTATTTTTTTGAAGCCAGATTATACTCTCCCACCTTCCCATGTATATTAATTTAATCCCTGGTGTGGGTATGCCTTTCATTTGAGAAGATATGGTACAGACTCACCCACCACCATCAGGGCTTGTACCAGTTTCAGTTTCTGTTCTAAGGCTATTGAGTTAAAGACATTTGCTCTTACTCTTAATAGGGCAACTACCGGTACTACATGTAAATTCCACTAAGAAACTCTTTGACAGGGGACAGGGTACAAGATGTAAGCAACTTTTCATACAATGCCACAACATCCTTGTATGCTCTCAAAAAGCAAGCCTCACACTTGATTTCTGCATTCAACTATCAACTATTAGCAAATACATATTAGAAATATAAATAGAGTATAAACATAAAAAGAAATATAAAAAGAAAAAAAAGTACGAGGGGGCAGAGAACAGGCTAGAAAATCAGCCAATCCCTCATAAATGTAGGATAAACTGGAAAACTGGAACATATAAAGATATATACAGCATAATGCCATCTAGCAAAATGGCAGAATAAATCATCCAGGGAAACTGGCTTGGTAAACATGGCAAACCGGACCATGAAAACGGATGCCACCTTGGACTTTTGCAACAAGAAATGTCACAATGTAATGTAAAAGTGGCCACATGCAGAAGGTTGTCTGGATATTTCAATTTCATGTAAATGATTTAGAAACAGCCTCAAGTTCTCACTCACCTGATTGGCAAATTCCCTCAGATGAGCCATGGCTGAAGACTGGCACCACACCCATATACCAATTCTTCCACAGCAATAAAAATATACCTTCTATTGATCATTTAGCTACAAAAAGAGGGGGGAAAAACTGCAGCCAATTAATATGCTGAGATACAAACATGCTTACATTTTAACACAGGCTCAGGAACGATAACCATTTTAACCGGGAGTCTACCTCTACTAATATCTGAATCGTCTCAGAATAGGCAACTCAGAACCTGATATTCTCTATCAATTCACAAGTGTGCAAGGAGCTGGGAAAAATTCAGCTGTATCCAGATATACTATCCAGAACCGTTTGGAAAAGAACGGGTGATAGATATTCTTGTTTAATAAAGAAGAAAGAAGCTCCCTTTTTTTTAGTAACAGTATGATAAAGCACAGATTTAACAGTGTGGCTTTGCAAATGGAGATGTCACGAGGGACTTCAGCTTAAAGCACAGTATGAAGTTTAACTTCGCGATTAAGCCCAGTATGAAATATTTCCGATTCCATCCGCTCTTATGGATGTTAAGATACCAATCACGTTGGATAATGGGAACGGTAGTCCAAGAGATACAGAAGAAGATCCGGAGAAGGTTAATTACAGAAAATCAAACCAAACCGTACAGATAACATAGTCGCTTTTCCAGCGAGGGACAAAACGACCCCTCTTATTCCCCCGTCCAGGTTTATTATTAAGCACGACGGGGCTGGCTGCACAAAGAGGAACGTTAGGGCGGACTGCAACGAGAAAGCAAAAAACCAGCTGAAGAAACGCCTTTCCTACCACCTGCGTATTTTTTTTTTAAAGCCTAATTCGGAGAAGATCCCCTGTGGTTGATTTCCATCAGGTATTTCCAGATGGGCAGTCAACTCCAGATGGATATCAGGCCAAAATCTTCTCTGCCCTACTGCTGCCCACAAAGAGAAAAGCTTCTAGATACACCTGCCATGGCAACGGTTGTCGCGGCCGGCCTTACTCCCAAACAACTTGTTCCGCCTCTGCCAGCGGGCGCGCCCGAAGCCCTTCACCTCACCTGCATCCCGAGGGTCTCCCCAGCCCAGCTGCTCCATTGCAGCTTGGCGGGCGGCAATCCAGCCCAGCGAACTCGGCGAGAGTAACTGCAGGGAGCAAAAGGAAAAAGAAGCATGCGCAGGAATCCGACTCGCCGCGGAGTCTACTGGGAAGGCTAGTTCTTGGCCGAGGGACTTGCTAGAAAAAGATAGGAACGGAGACTGCAATGAATATGACCCATTTCAGGAGGGCAGGGCAGGAAACTCGGAAAGCGAGGATTTCTGGGAAAGGTAGTACATCAGGCTTCGTTTTCGGCACTCAGGCAGAAATAAAGGCTGAAGTTTCTACTGTTTGCGGCGCTTTGATTCCTTCTGGTGGTCGGATTGAGCAGTACAATTTTTTGCATAAAGCCAAGTGTCACATGCACTCCTCTGCTAAACCGATGCGACCAGATTCTTTTATGCAAGAAACTCGTGGAATTTTTTTTTAAATCAACCTTCTATGGTCATTATTTAGAATTCTGAGGTAGCCGTGAAGTTTAATAAGGAGCAGAATGTTCACAAAGCAGTTAAAAATAACTTTTGTTTTTATTGTAAAGTAAAATTCACAGATGATCCCTTTCAAACCAAAAGCGATCATTTATTTATTTATTTTTATTTTCATCCATTTTTTTAATATTTCATTGACTTGTGCAGAAATATATTTCAAGCAAGTTTTAGAGTTGTATAAATTAGATGATTAATAAGACAATTTTGGAAAAACTACACAACATGGAGCAGGGGAAGTGGAACTTATCCCCAAATAACTGTTAGGAATTTCACAGTAATAGATGAAGATGATTGGTCAGTATCAAGTAATAAATTATTATTGGAGGACTCAAATCAATACAGACTGATGACTTGTTAAGGTTTATGCAAATATCATTTATAAAATAAGAGCATTGACAGAAGAACCTTAAACAGCTATTAACTAAAAGGCTTGCTCTCTGGAAGTCTGGAAATATTTGAAAAACAAATACCGGTAGTTCAATTCAAAGTGATTTAAACAAAGTTCCAACATATTTGCTTGGAAGTTGTATATTGTTAATTAAATTTACAGGTTGTACTTTGAAAGATACTTGAGAGTCAACTGTCACAGAATATAGCTGGGTGTTCATACAGAGATTTCCACAGTAAATAGTTAAAACTTAATATGTTGCATTAGCATAAATCAAATGAAATAAATACTGAATGGCCCAACCAGCAATTTAAGAATGTATTAGTAAGCAATTTAATTACAACACTAAAGTCTAGCCTCAAAAGATAAAGCTCAGTTTGGGTTAAATAAAACTTAATGGGAGGTATAACTGCTTTGGCCGGTCATGCTGGTTCTCAGTTCAGAGCAGAATGGGGGTGGTGTCAGATTTTTCAGGTGAAAGGTGGCATCCAAATAAATATTCCAAGGGGCTCAAACCTATGTTAATCTATTTAGATAACAATTTTACTTTTTTATATTTAATCCCAGTCTATTCATAGTTTTTGCCACTGCTTTAGAAGTTCCCTTAACCTTGCATTTGAATCTGAAGGTAAAGTATAAACTAGGTTTAGCATAACATGACAGCTGTATGGGTTAGGAATTACAGTTTTGAAATAAGTCCTTTCTTAGATACAGACACTCTACAGACACCCCACTTCAGTATAAAGTTTATTCCTGGAAACAATCTTTTTTTAATCTCACCCATTCCTTCTAGCAATCCACTCTGGATTACACCAGGCAATGTAAAATATGATGACTTTCTGTCAGATGAAATTGGCCACGCAGAGGTGTGAATTAGAGCAGAGGTCCCCAATCTTTTGGGCACCAGGGACTAGTTCCATGGAGAGAGGTTTTTCCGCAGACCGGAGGAGGCCTGGTTTCATGTACTGTCTGCATCCCGCAGATGGGGCTTTGCTTGTTTACATGGACCAGTTTCTGGCATGCTGGGACCCGGTGCTGGTCCACGGACCGGGGGGTTGGGGATCCCTGAATTAGAGGAAAAAGTGACCTGCAAAAACAGAATTAATGCAGACATATTTTTGGTAGACAATTGTAAATTTGTTGGGGATCCATAGATTCTTTAATTTATGCTACTGTTAGAACAGGACGCTGTAGCCTCCCAGCAAATGGGTTTATAAGAGCTACATTCAAAGCACAAGGAAGGCACCAGCTTTCTTTCCACTCATCTGGAAACAGCTGAACACTGTATAAGTATTGATCAGTAACTTGAGTAGCCCTTTCTATACTCTGTTTACTAGCCAATATGTTATAGTACAGCTTTCATTTAAGCATTGTTAATATAAACATCTACTACTTGCTACTTCTATTTTTCAATGACTAAAGAGTATGTTTTGCATACGAATGATGGCAGTCCCCAGTAATAATTTGGATTCTGTAGTTTGAAAAATATGGGATCAAGCATTGGCTCCTTGCTTTTGCAGTTTCGTCACTCTCAGGAGTCTTTGTGCTAATCCTTACATTCTGCTAAATATTTTCAGAGACATATTTTTGTGATGCACACTTTCTCTCATCTCCAACTCATGATGGACACAACCTAAATTCATCCTTAGCTGTTCCAGTTTTAAAGTAGTGTTTTCTATATTCTCCTGACAAACGTCTTGGCATATAATCAGTCATTGATGCCTCATTCATTATCTTGGTGTTAATATAATAAGAACAGCTTATGTTGAACTTCCACTGGCAGGTTGAAGCTATTATAGACATATTCTTTCCCTCCAATAATTGACCGCTGACTTCCACAGTCACTTTGGCTTGAGTTCAATGAGATGCTGGATACCTGGTTTCTGTGGAGTGATATGCCTGAATAATATCTGGCACATGCTTTGCAAAGTACCATTCAAGTCTTTTGGAAGACAGTTTGATCTATTGTTAAACACATGTTTAGCAATATTTCAAAAGTAGACCTATTTGTAAAAAAAAAAAAAACTATTTACACTGGGAAAGAGATGAATTGCTTGTTTTGTCTCAAATCAGTGCATTACAGAGTGATTATTACTTCTGCTAACAAAAGTTTTCCTGTGGTCATGCTTTTTGTTGTTTACGTTACTTGGGAAGGAAGCTGCCATTTTGTCTACTCCAATGCCATTTTGTATGTCCCAAGGGATAAACATAGATGCTGCTAATCGTAACCATTGCCCTTCCCTTGCAGCACTTATTAGGTGGGATATTTGGAAGTTAGAATGAAATTGATGAGAATTCTGCCTGTTTGTCCACCAGCCTGTATCTCTGTGCCTGGTTGAATCTAATATGAATCCCTGTGCAACCTCCTCCAATTCATGTTAAGACTGTGACTAAATAAGATACTGGGTTTTTTATATTAAAAATATCTATGATTATATTTATAAATGGAAGAAACTGCACTCGGTATAATAAAATTTACTCCCAAGCGGGTAGTTTTCAACATCATTTACATTTTTAATACATTCATCAATTAGCAGGCAAAGGTATTTGGAGAATTTTTCATAATTTGAAACACAAGGAAACACGTTTATATGTTTTCATGTCTTGTATAAATACCTGTTTAGTCTCTCAAGCATTCTGGACGCTACACTAGAGCCATCCCTTCTTGGAACTCTCCTGATGCGCCTTTCTTTATAAGCTGCATCGGAGAACATTATCCTAGATTCTCCCTGGGGCCCAAAAGGATTCCCCAACAGACTCTACTCCTTAATTATACAGTAAAAAATTTCAATTTTCCATTGCAAGACAGATTCTTCACTGTCATGTTTCAGAAAAACAATTGAAATAATTGTCTTAAGCATGGTACTTTTCTTAACTATGTAACATAATAATAATAATAATAATAATAATAATAATAATAATAATAATAATGATGATGATGATGATGATGACAAAAAAGTCTGGATAGTAGACATGGCAGTGCCTGGAGACAGCAGAATAGACGAGAAAGAACTCGAGAAAATAACAAAATACAAAGACCTACAAAGAGAAATAGACTGTGGCAAAGGCAAGCAAGGGTAGTACCAATAGTAATAGGCGCCTTGGGTGCAAACCCAAAATAACTGGAGCACCACTTGAACACCATTGGCATTGACAAATTTGCCGTTAGTCAATTGGAAAAGGCGGCCTTACTAGGAACTGCTTCCATCCTGCGACAGTATCTAATACCATCAAACATCCACATCTGCCTTGGTAAGGACTCGATGGGTAGACAAAAATGCCAAATTCAGTCTGAACATCTGGCTGACTGATCAATAACAACAACAACAGAGTTGGAAGGGTCCTTGGAGGTCTTCTAGTCCAAACCCCTGCTCAGGCAGGAAACCATATATACCATTTCAGACAAATGGTTGTCCACTCTCTTCTTTAAAACTTACAGTGTTGGAGTATTCACAACTTCTAGAGGCAGGCTGTTCTACTGATTAATTATTCTGTCAGAAAATTTCTCCTTATTCTAGGTTGCTTCTCTCTTTAGTTAGTTTCCATCCATTGCTTCTTGTCTTGCCTTCAGGTGCTTTGGAGAATAGCTTGACTCCTTCTTCTTTGTGGCAACCCCTGGGATATTGGAACACTGCAATCATGTCACTCCTAGTCCTTCTCTTCACTATGAATGTGGGCATTCCTAGATTATATGTAGGTCAACATTATAGAGGTCAAATGCTTTCCATTAGTTTCTGACAACACACATAAGTCACTTTAGATAGATGTTACTAGAGATCATGACTATTGCACTCAACCTCATCAAGCATGTATTTGTGAATAGGAAGTGTGATGTTCTAGTCCACATGCAGCAGCATAGAGGCAGTGACTGGGTTCATTAAACTGTCAAATCCAGCATCTTCTTTGTCACGTTGCAAGTCTTTGTCCCAAAGATGCTTTTTCAAGAGGCAACTGGATTTTCCTGTTTTTCTTTGAAGATGTCTCGCTTCTCATCCAAGAAGTTTCTTCAGCTCTGACTGGATAGTGGGAAATAGAAAGATTTATACTCCTTGCAGACAACTGGTCATTTGCGTTCTTTTAGCAAATTGTTAGTGCTACTTGGAGGCTTATCTGTGTCTGCAGGATCACCTGAGTAGTGCAAATGTGTGTGGAGCCTTCTTGGAACTGTTGAAAAGACCGGAGATAGATGATGTCGTATCTCTCCCACTCTGTTAAGAGAATGGTTTGCAAAAATTTGATCTTTGTAGCTATAGATACATCATGGTATCTTTTCTATGATCAAGACCTTTGGATGGTCAATCCAAAAAGGCAAAAGCTATCTACTAGAGTACTTTAATATCTTCATTGTCAATTTTAAGGCTGGTTATCCTACCTGTGGTCATCATTTATTATATTTATATTTATTCTTAGTCCCATTTTTTCACTGTTCCCCCTAACCTTTATTACTGGAATTTATAAATCATTTGCATTTTTAGCTTTCAGGCCCTTCTGTTTTTAGAATACTTCACTTAGTAAGCATCACATCCAAAAGAAAGCCTAACGTTGAGGTTAAACTTCAAAGGCATGTTGAGGGCCACACCCCAAAGTAAACAGGGACAGGATCCAAAATGGCCCTGAAGGATGTTGGCTTAAGGAATGAAATGAGCACCAATTCTTTGGACTTAAAATACCCATTTTCCTTTTTAAGAAAAGGAAATTGAAAAGGGAGAAATACATTTTAAGGGGATTCTGGGACTGCAAAGTAGTGCTAATGAATCACGTGCAGCCTAAGACTCATACTTTTGTACTCTTGACATGTGAAGCATTAACCTTAGTCGTGTATTTTCTTTTATTGCCATGCGAGGGCAGTAACTGCTCACCAACACTATCCTGAATTGTGTTATGCTCCTGTTTTGTATTTCTCAGTGCTGAGCTGAAATGCTCTTTACCCATCCTTGAATTGACAAAAAAGCATGACATTTGCTGACTTCAGTCCTAATATTGTTGCTTCTGTTTTAAATCACTCCAATTACCTGACTTCCTGTAAGGCGATGGGTGACAAATCTGGATGTCTCAGACTAAAGCGTGAAACCTATAGCACTGCTAAGAATGGCTTAGGTGTATTTCTCTAGCACAGCTGGAGAATGGCTTCAGCTAATACAATGGCTTAAGGATATTTCTCTCATGGGCATAAGTCATCCACCAATCAAATAGTTCTGAACAATAGTACTATAGTGCATGCTTTTTCCAAGATGGGGAGAAACCTTTGGGACTTAGTGGGCCATTTGAAACATTGAGAACATGTTGGGGACACTCTAGTCAAATGGCTGCTGCAAGAAGGTTTCATCATTCACAAAATGGCTGCTGTGAGCAGTACAATCACCTATAAAGTATTCATTTACCAGAATTACTGCCAGCTACTGCTTCCCTACTCCTTCTGTCCATACATGCCTGGACATGTAGGACCTCTTACAAGGACTATCAAATCTTAGTTGCAATTATCCAGAACATCACTAGAGGGAAGCAAAGGGTTAGCATTTTCTGTATCATTTTGCTGTCATCTAGTGGTTTTCTAGATTTGTGCACTACCACTTATAAACATATTTGGCTGCAGCCAGTCAAGCTTTTGAAAACTCTTTAGGGATCAAAGTCATCACTGGGAAATAGAGATGATACAGGAATCAGGTTAAAAACTCCAGCCCTAGAAAATGTTTAATATGTCTATTTAACATAGCTAATGGAAGTAATTCAATGATATCACTTCAATATGAGCCAGCAGTGTGCTGCAGCTGCCAAAAAAGCCAACACAGTGCTAGGCTGCATTAACAGAGGGATAGAATCAAGATCAAGTGAAGTACTAATACCACTTTACAATGCTTTGGTAAGGCCACACCTGGAATACTGCATCCAGTTTTGGCCACCACGATGTAAAAAAGATGTCGAGACTCTAGAAAGGGTACAGAGAAGAGCAACAAAGATGATTGGGGGACTGGAGGCTAAAACATATAGGGAACGGTTGCTGGAATTGGGTATGTGTAGTTTAATGAAGAGAAGGGTGAGGGGTGACATGATAGCAGTGTTCCAATATCTCAGGGGCTGCCACAAAGAAGAGGGAGTCAAGCTATTCTCCAAAGCACCTGAAAGCAGGACAAGAAGCAATGGATGGAAACTAGTCAAGGAGAGAAGCAACCTAGAACTAAGGAGAAACTTCCTGACAGTTAGAACAATTAACCAGTGGAACAACCTGCCTCCAGAAGTGGTGAATGCTCCAACACTGGAGGTTTTTTAAGAAGAGACTGGACAGCCATTTGTCTGAAATGGTATAGGGTTTCCTGCCTGAGCAGGGGGTTGGACTAGATGACTTCCAAGGTCCCTTCCAACTTCTTCTTCTTCTTCTTCTTCTTCTTCTTCTTCTTCTTATTATTATTATTATTATTATTATTATTATTATTATTATTATTATTATTATAATATGATACTTCAGATAATGTGATGTGGGTGGAATGGAACCAAGCTTCTTCTCATGATAATGGCCTGTGTTGATAGCTATATTTTTCTGGGGGAGTAATTGCTAGAGATTTTTTTTTTTTTTTTATTACATTTATATCCCGCCCTTCTCCGAAGACTCAGGGCGGCTTACAAGCTTAGCAGTAGCCTTCATTCTATGTATATGCCTGCTTGTTAGGGCTTTCACACACACCCCAAGCGGCATTATTACAAAGTCAGCTTATTGCCCCCAACAATCTGGGTCCTCATTTTACCTACCTCGGAAGGATGGAAGGCTGAGTCAACCTTGAGCCTGGTGGGATGCGAACCTGCACTAATTGCAGGCAGCTGGTGTTACTTAAGGAGGCATTAGCCCACTGCTCCACCAAGGCTGTTGTAGGTACCATGTGTTTTGAAGTCTTCAGATTGCTTATGCAATGGGCAAGCATTTTCCAATCTGATATCCTCCAGACAGGACAAACAACATTTTATTGATATTAACTTTAATTTCTAGAAACTATAGTCTAGTGTATTTCAAAAGCATCAGCCTAGGAAAGGTTGTAATAAGCTGTGGCATTTGCCTATTATTCTAAATGATCTATTTATACATCAGGCAGTTTCAGTCTGAATCCCAAGTGCTCAGATACACACCTGGACAAAAGACCTTTCAAAAGTATTCATATGTGCTTGCTAGCACAAATTATTCAGGTAAGCAAAACAACAACAACAACCAGACACCAGAATTACCTGATTTCAAGGAGCCAGAATATCCAGTTAGGAAAGCTGCTGCCTCTGCTGCCTCTCCTCTCCCTGAGGCTGCTGCCCAGCAAACCTCTGTTCCTCATTCTTAAAATGATTCTACACATTCAAGGCTCTATTTATTTCTCTCTGCATAGGAGCTAGCAAAATGGAAAACTCTTTTAAAAGGAAATTGCAATGTATATTTGTCTTATGTGACATAAACATTTGATGTGATTAGCACTTTTAATGTCCTATTTTGTAACCTTTAATTTACATCATGCAATGTAGGTAAGATTAAAACAATTATATATATATATATATATGAACACACTCCCACCCAATCAGAACACACTTGGTCCCCCACCCAATCAGAGCACACCTCCACCCACAGAACACACCCCCTCTGGCAGTTTAAAAAAGAGGAACAAACAGCCACATGCTTCTCCCAGAAGAAGGAAGCTAAAGCCACCAGCCTGATGATGACGGATGGGATTCCGTCGAAACGTTGCGCCTACACTTTTAGTTCTACGCGGGGAAAAACCCGAATAACCAAAGATCCACATACAAACACCCGCGAAAACCTCAGAAAACATATATATATATATATATATATATATATATATATATATCAGCAATCAAAATGTGTTAATCCGCAGAAGCTAATGCCTAAGCATAAAGAGCAAAACAGTCAGTGCAGAATAGGGCTTGGAGTACTAATTCCAGGGCCTTTCTCCAACACTGAGCAGAATTCTTGCCATGCACCCTTGACACACCAGTAAAAGCATATCAGCATGACATTTGCTGTCCTTGTTGCAACCATCTCTTCCTAATCACTGCAATCCTCTAACTTCCTTCAAGATACTAGGAGTCCCATGCGGATTTTACTCTGCTAGTCATTGCTGACTATAGTGGGTGGTGCTCATCTCCATTTCAAGGCCATTGAGCCAGCACTATACAGAAACATCTCTGCAGTCATATGACCAGCAGGATGTCATGGAACACCATTACCTTCCCACCAAAGTGGTACCTATTTATCTACTCACATTTGTATGCTTTGGAACTGCTAGGTTGGCAGGAGCTGGGGCAAGGACAAGAACTCACCCTATTGCGTGGCACTTGAACCTGGGCTGCTGGCTTTCCAGCGAACAAGCCCAGCGTCTTAACTGCTGAGCCACCACGCCATCCCTCAAGATAATAGACAGTAGTCTAAAAAAAATTATACATAATAATAATAATAATAATAATAATAATAATAATAATAATAATAAAGTTGGAAGGGACCTTGGAGGCCATCTCTTCCAACCCCCTGCTTGCCCTTGCATAGGTTACATTAAGGGGAAATCTTACTTTAACCCTACTACAGTTAAAGATTTCTTAAGCCTGAATCAGAAAAAAGGTGTTGCAAAGATATTTTGGCCCAGTGTTTAGATTCAAGGGGGGGAAAGGCCCCAGAGTGGGGCAATCTATAGTCCAGCCTGATATTGACTAAAAGTAGAAGTCCTTCCTTCTTCTTTTGACCCACCCACCAGAGAGAATTATTTTTTTAATAATAACTTGGTTTTTAATTCCATAAATACAACAGTTTTATTTTAACTTAAATCAATTGAACAAATACGTTTCTACTTAGGTTACATTTCCAATTCTTTAAAATTAAAATTGTGGATCATTTTTTCTAATTCAAATATAAGTATACATTTGTAAATGTTTAAGCAATTTCTGTAGCTGCCTATTTCAACATAGCAAGTCTAGGCAGATTACAAAAAACTAAAGCCACCACAACAAAATAACACAGTTTAAAGAATATACACAATATGTAGGGGGAAAAGTAAGTTCCAAAAGAAAAAAAATGTTCCACCTCAGTCACAAAGACAAAATTAACAATCAGTGGGGCTCACCCAATCACCTGGTCCAAATACATGTGGGAACATCCAGATCTTTAATGCTTTACAAGAGGCTAAGAGGGTTGGGGCCAATGGGCTCTGTGAGGAGAGGCTGTTTCATTTTTTTAATTATAATTTTATTAAATATTACAATTCATAAAAACTAATACAAGCTTAAAAGAATAAAGTTAGAATGTGCAGAAAAAACAAAGTAAAATAGAAAAGAAAGAAAAAGAAGAATTTAGTAAAGAAGAAAAGAATAAAAGTATTGTTATAGTACTAACATGAAATGTAAGAAGATATAAGGTATAAAAAAATCACTATCACTGTCGTTTAATTTTTCACCAGGAAAAAGCAGAAATTATAATTTTTCATGCTTTTTACCATTTCATTATTTAATATATCTTTAATATTATTAATACATCAGAGTGCCCCTGTATCTTTAAGACATAGTGGGGGAAATTGTTCTGAGAAGCAGCTGATTCATCTGATCTAGTCATATTCTTAGGAATCTTAGAGTCTTTGTAAGTGGTTAAGGATCACAACAACGTGGGTGGCCAATTTTCTTCCAGGCTATAAATTCCTACCAATCTTGTGGGGAATAGTTCAATTCCATTTCACAATAAGATTGGTAACCATACTACGTTCAATAATTATTAGGAATTATCTTTCTCCCAAGACATTTTATAATAGGCAGTTTCTATTGTGGATCTTCCTTCCTGTATAGAATAGTAAGAGTAGAAATTGACAACTGTCTTTGTTAATTTGATATTTAGATTGTTTTAGAAAGCAAGAAGTGAAGTGGTTTGGCTTCTTAACATTTCTGCTCAATGCTTATTGTGTCCTTGATTAAGTATATCCCGCCCTACACTAATCTGCTTTTCAGTGAAACTCCAGAAACGATTCTTTTATTTGTAATTCATATACTGTACTTTCTACTTTGAAATCTAACATTGTAATAACATATAAGTTTTCAGTTTTAAAAACTTATATTGCATTTTTGTATTGTTCATGAGTGCCACTATTCCTCATGTACCCAAACTTGTAATCCTTGAAAAGTTTTCTGCAGTCCCTCTGACCTATAAGGGTATATTCTTCCTATCTAAAAGTTTCTTTTACTAGGCATGTTGCTCCAATTTGCATTAGAATGAAAGAAGTAGAATCCAGGAGGCAAAATTCTCTGCAAGTTTAATAGAGATTCATTGTGTCCCAGGCTTGACAATTGCTACCCTAGACAATATACTATATCATATATCATTTTCAGTTCCAATATTTACAACTAAGTTCTTATTGGTAATTATAAATATGTTTTGAAGGACATTTCAGAGACTTAAAACAAAACTGACTAAAATTATTCAACCTCATAATGATAAACACGCTATCTTAAAATAAAATAAATGTAATATGCCCATCCATGCCATGTGTTTGCTTTATTCTAATTATTGGCTCTCTTGAGCTGCTATAAATCAAGTACAGTATTAGTATTAGAAGCCACCATAGAAAATACTGTAGCTATAAACTGTGTGACACTCCACACTGATGGTAGATTTCCAAAATGTAATTGTAATCACATAAGTAATACAATATATTTATTACATGCTGAAACTATAATGTGAGCATGAGGCATAGATGCATTAAGTAAGAGGAGAGGAGAGTAGGAGGTGATTTAAAAAACAGTTTTGGGTTTTGTAATCAATAACATTGTACTTGCTGATTCAGATGTTGTCATGTATGCTGGCTTTATTTTTTAAATCCAGATTTACTGTATATCTGTAAGTCTGAAAGAGCTTTTTTTTTTAAAATTCCATTTATATATCCCGCCCTTCTCCGAAGACTCAGGGCGGCTTACAAGCTTAGCAGTAGCCTTCATTCTATGTATATGCCTGCTTATTAGGGCTTTCACACACACCCCAAGCGGCAATATTGAACCATAAGTCCTTCATTCCAATGCCTTTCATTCAGATTTGTTTTTTTTAAAGAAATAATATTTTTGATAAGAGTCCCCCAAATATTGACTCTAAAGCAGAGGTCTCCAACCTTTTGCACAACAGGAACCAGTTCTGTGGAGAGAGGTTTTTCCGTGGACCGGAGAGTGCGTGGTTTTGTGTGCTGCCTGCATCTCACAGATGGGGCTTTGCTTGTTTGTGCAGACCGGTTGCTGGAATGCCACAGCCCAGTACTGGATCGCAGACCAGGGGTTGGGGACCCCTGCTCTAAAGTATTCCTTCCTGCTTATACTGTCCATGATGAGAGACTGACTGAATATGTGCCATCAAATTGGTGTCACCTCTCAGTGACCACCTAGATTTCACTGAAATTAATCTGTCCTTCAGGTCCTGCAATTGTCACTATAATTGAGTCCATCCACCTTACTGCTGATTATTTTATTTTTTCTTCCAACTTTCCTAGCTTTATAGATTTGTCTAGAGAACTAGGTCTTTGCATAATGTATCCAAATTTGAGCTGGACATTTGTTCCTTGATTGAGAATTTTTGGTTGATGATCCATTTGTTTGTTTTCTTGTCTATCTATGGTATTTTCAGCAGCCTTCTCCAACATTAAAGTTCAAAAGCATCAATATTCTTTCTATGCTGCTTCTTAAAACATTTGCTTCCATAGAGTATCACAAAGAAAATCTGATCTTTGTAGGAATAGACACGTCTGAGGTGTATTTTATAAGTTTACCCAATCTTAATTCTTTGTAGTGTGTCCATCTATTCTAGTTTACAATGCTTAATAGGCCTCATAGTAAACAGAGAAAAAAAGGATTGAGAGGAAAGAAAAGAGGCTGTTTTGAAATAATGGTTACAGTTTAAGGATGACATGAGGAAGGCAATGTGAACATCAGCAAGATGGTTCCTAGAAAGTCACATGTTTATTTAAAATTGACACAGTATGCTGTGGTGAATACAACTATTGTGATTTATGTTTTAGTGCATTATGCAAACCCAACTAGTTAAAAGTTATCCAGGAATCCATACTATGGCTTAGAATAATGTATGAACTTAGTCACACAGAATAAGACTTTATTAGTGGCTGAATTAACTACTGTTTGCAGTTAATCTGTCCAAGGACATCTGGGAAATAAAACACATGAGCAAACTCAAAACAACCATCCTGTTTTTCTCTATCAGCCCCTAAAGAAAGGAGAATGTGTCTGTCAGTCTATACAACATTTAATGATAAGGAGCTTCTTACCCTATCTGACTAGTCCATGTGGCAGTGGAAGTTAGTAACCGTAAAATGCCATCTTCTCTTGAAGCCTGCTTGCAATGGAAATGCGGCCTTCCTTTGAGATATATTTGAATTGCTATCTTTAATGTAAGCAAATGTGGACCAGGACTCAGTTTATTATTTGAAACATATAGGGACGAACTCTTTTATGCTGAAGCTGTGCAATGCAGGTGTGCATATTTGCCAAATGCTTTTTGGAAAATAGTGAAGTTACATTGGATACAAAAGGGGTGAAAGAAGTGTCAACCATTGCATTACAAATGGATAATGGATAAATGCCAGTTGAATGTTCATGGCATGGGTGTCAAACTTGATCACATCATGCGACATATCGTGATGTTTTTTGCCTTTGCGGAGCTGGGGTAGGTGTGGACTGCGCGTGACACGTCTGACCCATGGGCCTCCAGTTTGACATGCCTGGTTCATGGCTACTGCACAGCAATTGGTACATATTCATAATGAATAGAATTATGCTATCTCTAAGTTTTAAAGATTTTACTTTGCTAGGCATAGGCAATGAACACCATTTAAGAGAAGGGTCTTCAAACTTGGCTCTTTTATGACTTGTAGACTTCAACTGCCGAATTCCTCAGCCAGCGTGCCTGATTTAAGACTTCAGGGGCCAGTTATGTTAGTTGAATACATAAGTGGTTGGTTCACAAACATGCTGAACAAAACAGGAATAGCTGGTTCGCACAACAGAGTAAGTGAGACCAAACATTATGGTTTAGTCTAATGTCTGAGCCCCATAACTGGGAAGAGCAGAGAAGCAACTGAGCTAACACTCCAGCTTTGACTGATTGGCTGATGTAATTGATGTAGAAGTGACACAGCCAAATAGGTTTAGATGGCAGATTCAGTATGAATTATGATGGGTCTCATTTCAGTAGGCAGGGCAAAAAAACAACAACAACTACTTTTCGGTCCTTTGAGGAATAATAAGATTTTGCTCTAAAACACTGTCTCTTTGGGGCATAGATTCTTTTGAGAGTATGAGACTAATGGCTTCCTTTTCAGAAAAATACAAGTTTTTTTTTAAAAAAATAAAATAAAATAAATAATAAAATAAAATATGCAAGACTACAAAGGAAACCAATTCCGATTAGCGAAATCTAGCTACAGCCCCACCAGGTTGAAGAAGCCCTGCTCAGAAGTGTATATAGCGCATCACCTTTATGCCTAGACTAGCTATCTATGCATTTTCAAGAGCTGTTTTATTGGGAGATGCTTGTTCAACGTGCAAAGTCATGTTTTGCTTCAATAGAGCTTACTTAATAAACCACAGCTGGATGGCTTCACCACAGAATAAGTCAGGGTTACTTACAGCCTATATTGGATAAATTCATAGAAGCTAAGCCGAGACCGAAGGAACCACCTTTGGCGTAACTCTTTAAAGGAACCGCGCTCAGTTTGAATGAGGCAGCGCTTGAACACCCGAGGGCCAGCCGGTAACTTTACGCACAAAATAGCCTTCCATCCTCCTCGGCCCAGCTTCCTGGTGCCTCCTTAAGAGAAAGGAGAAAGGGGCGGGCGAATTCTTTCACGCTCCTCCTCCTCCTGGCTCATTCACTTGCCTTACAAGGCTATAGCAAGAAGGTCTTTATCCACGGAGGGAATCGAGCGAGCGCTGGGATCTCTACAGCTTCGTGAAGGCAGAAGGAACAACGGCAGGAAGTTTTTTTGGGGAAGCATCAGGGCTTTCCGCGGAATTTCAACAACCAAGAATTCTTGGGATCTCTGCCCAGCCCGGTCCCAGTGGGAGAATCAAGGAACTCTCCTCGACTAAAGCGGAACACGCAAGGAACCTTCTGCGCTGCAGATCATCACTGAGGAGTGGAAATGCCTTGGAGAGGTACATCGCTGGGAAATGTTACGGGTGGACGTTGCTGACTGTTGCCTTTTTATTGATTTAGAACAGATTGAGGAAGACTAACTGCCCTGTCAGAAGCTTTGTTTATAAACATAGTGGCACACTTAACTATGGTTTTATCAGTTAATTTGATTTTATAGGTTCGCATGGCACAGTGGATCGTGGATAGTTTCTCACGGTTCTGGGTTTGCAGAAGAGACTAGGCTAAAATATGGTTGGCTCATTTGTGTTGCTGTGTGATTTGTGAGTACAGCTAGAGTGTCTGATCCCTAAGTAGGTTTCCAACTCCCTGTGTCATGTTCCAGGGGGAAAGTTATGTATTTTGGCTACATGCAGTCCCTATAGAAATAGGTATACGGTGGCACTGGATGCTGTTATGCTTTAACTCTCACTTTAGTGGTACATGTGTTTGACGACATTCCTTGAATATTCAGAGTTGTACTCTTTACCTCAATATTGATTAAATATTATTTTATCAGTAATGGATTGGCTGGAAAGGTTTTCTGTGTCCTGTGAGAAACTTTTAAAGTAATTCTTGGTTCCTGCGTTAAATATTCAAGTCACACCATTAAAAAGATTACCTTCTGAATAAGAGGAGTATTTGAGTATGTTAAAACATAAAGTCAGTAGAAATGAAATTCAAGGAAAGGTGTATCCTTGCAGAACTGAGAAATAATGTTGTATAGCCATGTCAATTTATTTTAGATGGAGATAAAAAAAATTAAACAAAATTTTGTGGTTTTTGGCTTCTAAAAGATGACATTGATATGTCATCTTTGGTGAAGAAACTGTCACTATTCCTTTTTTTTTTGCTTGGGCAAGTGATATAATATGGCATGCCTATCTCTTTTGGTGTTTGCCTGTCTGTATGTTGTCCTGCTTTACAGAAAACAAAATGCTTTCAAATGTTATTTGAAGATTCCATTAATTTCTTTTTATAACTGCTGATTTTTAAGAATGTGTGTGAGGCTGTTTCCAGACTCATATGCCCTGTTCTATCATTAAAAAGGTACTCTGCAGCTTTTCTGTCTTAATGGATTTTTTTCCTGGTTTTTCTTTAAGCAAAAGGCAATTGATATGGAAAAACATAGAATGGTGACAAAACAAATATATCATTTTCTGGATCTCCTGTAAAAATTCCATCTTGGTTCACATGGTGTAATAAGATGGAGGTTTGTTGTCACTGTGAGTTGGGGGGTGGGAGCACGAAGGGAGGCTCAGCTAATCTCAATGTATACATGGTTGTACTTTGACAATAAAGGTTCATTCATTCATCTTGAAGACAAAGGATAAAAGTTTGTCTGGAAACACCCTTCAGAAAATTAAGTTTATAAAAATGTGTGTTTGCATCTTCCATTGTTTTTGCATATGATTGTGCATTCAAAAGAGTTTACCTCCATATTTTCAAATGCTGATAAAATTGCAACCATGAGCACATTTATCTATATGTAGGCTCCCTGGGAAAACAATTTGATTCAGTTTTCCTTGATTGGGTTCCTTACTAATGCTGGTTTGGATTTCTGGGAGTTATAATGCTAATATAGCTGGAAGGCATCAAGTTAGAGAAAGCTCCTTTGAACAACCAGGCATCAGATAATGCTGCACATTGATTTCAGCATAAACTAACCTTTATCAGGAAGCCAACATGAAGAGCTATTGATTACGGTTGGATAATTTCTTCTTGTTCATTTGTCAATCAGGGATCTCCAACCAACATCTTTACTGAAAATTGCAGCGAAGCAGTATCCCGCAAACACATTCTCTAGGTATAGATTCCTCTCCAGGTGACCCAACAATGAAATCCTGAAGAAGACTCTGCCCAGCATGTTTGAAGATCAGTGATAGGATGGAAGTGCTCCGTCGTTCTTCTGTCTTTGCTGCAGAGGTGATGGAAGTGTTTGACCGGACTCCCACTGACAAGGAGCTTGTATCTCAAGCCAAAGTGCTTTGCAGGGACTACATTCACTCTAGACTCATTCGGGCTGGAATTGGCTGGAATAAGCCTGAGCACAGCTCACCTGTTCCAGTGGGCAAGTTAGCAGAAGTGTCCAGCATACTTTTAAGGTTGGGTAAGTGCAAAAATGGACGAAAGCTATGCCTGGCTAGATAAGTTAGAATGGCATTGTGCTTGTGATACTTCTGCTCTTTTCTCCAAAAGTTACCTGTAGTCTTATTCATCCCTTACGTTGAGATCATCTAACAATTTTTTGCCTCTGTCTCACTCTCTACCCCCTGTGACACAAAGGCTCTCTCTTCTTCTTACAGTCCAAAATGGCAAAATCTATCCCACCCTCCCCTGCATTTAGAGAAAAGAGAGGCAAATGTACATGATTTGTTAATAAAGACATTTGCCTGTATTTTTGGCACCCTTCCTATTTTCTCACCATGGAAAACATGTCTCTCTGATCTGTAATGCTAGTTGGCCAAGAGCTGCATTTCTCAGTCCTTTACCCATCATGTACCGGTATATATGCTAATATTTGAAGAAGTACTTAAAAACAGGCTTTTCTTCAGTTATGGAAGAGGGAGAAAAGAAGGACGAGGCAACATATTTTTTTATTCTTGGCATGAATGTCTGCTTGAGGAACAAAGGTGTAACATAATATATAAATAAAGCGAGCTTTTGTCATGCTTCAAAAAATATTTAACTAAAGGCAACATCCAGGCTATGAATGTGTGTGTGTGTATGTATGTATGTATGTATGTATATAATTATAATCATATATTCTAATATCTTGTATTCCTAAATGAGGTATCCCACCATTCAGGTCCTTTAAAATAATTTTTTATTGGGTTCAAGGGATGTATAAAACAAAATACTTCCGGGCTGGAATCCTCATGAATATGCCTAATCACTATCTGTGCATGCAGAGGTTTGTCATGTAAGATAGAGCTGCAACCTTATTTATTTTTAATACTGCAATTTATAGGCTGCTTGGATCTGAAAAGGCTCTTATGAGCTCAACTAAGGTGCAAAATAGCCTACCTACATTGTCTTGAGAGAGATATTGAGTAGAAATACACATTTCGATATCATTGCCATATCAGAGGTATCCCTTCAGCATCTAGGTTTTCTGAAGTTCTCTGTAATAGATCGGACTTGCATCTGTTCTTGCCAAGAGCAAACTAGCTTCCAGTTCTCCTTGAACCAAGCTGTGCTAAGCATCATATGTGCTGATGGCAGTTACAATGGACACGTCTCACTACAGCATACAGGCTACCTGCTTTCATTTGGTCTGAGTTTGTGAATCCATTTTGTTGAAGTGCAGCAGCCTTACTACGCCTTTGGTTTTTTACAATTTATTGAAAACAAAGGTATAGTCTGTTCCTCATGCTCTCAGACTGGCTTGGTCTGTGCCAGGACTAGCCCTGGATTAGCCAGGAGTAAGAGATGCCTTCTAGGGTTTCAGGTATCATGCAAGAGCAATAAGGTATTTTCCCAATTGTTCGTTTGGATGAAGAGGGAGGTGTATGTGCTGGATTTTATGCATTCATTTCCAAAAGAGCTTTGATAACCCTTCTTTATTCCCAGACTAAGAGGATTGTGCATGTTAGAGTTCATAACAAGACATCAATTTGGTTAGAGGTGTTTTAGGCTATATTTCTTGAGCTGAATTTGAAATTTGCTGCTTTTGTGGACACCTATTAGCCAATACCTAGAAAGGCCATTTTACTTTCTTGTACAAAGGTTGAAGGGGAACAGAAACTATTTCTGGTGTCATTCTTGTTTGTCCAGGTTTTTCCCCCTGTGATATTAAACTTCAACAGTGCTAATGATGTACACAAGGAAGCCAAATAGCCTTTCTCAGCATGTTTATTTATTTGATTATTATCCTACCTCACACTAATGACCTATATTAGTTACAATATCCCCCCAAAAAGTGACCATAGGATTAAAGCAATTTATAATCCAAATTGCAAAAACCAAATGAGAGAGAAAAATAATAAGTACTGGTGGTACTACTAAGAGATTTTTTCCCTTTTTATATTATTTTTCATAAAACAAGTAGTACATTATATTATTTGGATACAGTGGTATTTATACAATATTAATTGGAAATTAAGATCACTCTGATGGTTAGATAACTTTAACTTTTAAAGATAAAGAAAAAAATTAACTCTAATTTCTAAATGTTATAACATTGCTTAAATTTTACATTTAAAGCTGAATTTGCAACAAATATGTGCAAAGTACATTAAATTATTTCATATACATGATTTCATGAATTGGTCCAACCTTTTGTGAAGCTGGCCAAGGTGGTAGCTACCACTGTATTCTTTGATACCAAATTCCTAAATTTAATTAATTATATCCTCGGTTTGGAACATCAGTTTTAAGAGTTAAACATGCAATAAAATCTTTGTACAGTTGTTATCCTCCACTACTTTTAAACTATCCTCCAGGATGAGAGTTATATCATAAAGGGTCAAAGAGCTTGATATGTCATTTTTAGTCCATCCTAGTGCTAGTAGAAGTTTAAATTTTTTTTACAATATCCTTTCCGGCAGAATTTGTGTTTTGGGGAAAGGGGTGAATTAATTTTATTTCCTTCTTGCTGTTGTTCTTTCCATCTATTTTCTTAGTATAACTGTCCTGTTATTTTTCTTGGATTTTGCACCCCTTCATTTAATTGCTGCACAGAAATATTGAGCTTGATTATGTTGGTGTTAAATATTTAAACGAGAGAAATGTTGATACAACACTTGAAGGTATCTACTTGATAATCATCTTGACTATTAAATCCAGTTAAAACTGGAATGAAACATACAATAGATTGAGTTAGGATTAGCATTAAATGAAATCAAATTCACACCGAAATACATATATTACCAAACCCCCTGTTCAGTAAGTCAGACCTGCTCTAGTTTAATGCTGTTTCTCAAACTTGGCAACGTTAAGGTGAGTGGATTTCAACTCTCAGAATTCCAATTCTTCTGAAAATTGAAGTCCAACCATCTTAAAGTTGCCAAGATTGAGAAACACTACTTTAATGAAAATAGCTGAGAATTGCATGGTGGGCAAAAAAGTATGATGATAATTGCTTTTTTTCCTGTTACAATTACCTCAATAGACTTGGTGCTAACTTAATATTTTTAAATTATTTTTAGGCAGTTATTGAGAAACATTTCAGTACTAAAACTTTGGCAGATACTGTAAATAATGTAGATGACAGTAGGCCAAAACTTTTCTTCTGAGTGAACTTGTACTAAAAAGTTGTACTTGGATGACATATTTATAGTTACATTAAACTTAGTTAATAGAGAAAATATATAAGATTTTGGGGTCATCTAGTTTGTGATTCAACACTTCATGCAAATCCAGTCATCAAAATGTTCCAGCACAGATTTCAGGAAGAAAAGCTCAATTTATCTTGAGTGAAAATCTCAGTGCCTGCTAGATATTTTCTCAGCCTACACTCCCCGCTCTTATAGCCATTACTACTTCCCAGATCAGATAATCACCACAATTACTTTTAAAAAAAAACAACTAAAAATCCAGAAATACTGTAACTTTCCTTATAAAGGCATTGATCAAGTTCTCTCATTGATTTAGTTTCCCTTTCTTGAGATTGATAATCAAACAGTATTCTTAATAATGATTATACTTAATATTCCAGATTTGGTTGCAGGCAGCTTTGCTAAAGAGTTACGGTCGTTTTCTTTGCTTTTCTTCTTCCCTAACATGGAGTTTGCCTTCAGCTGGTCTTTTTCTAAATTTGTTGATGAATGTATGATATTGGGTCCCCATTATGGTCCAAGTAGGCAATCGGTGTGCCTGCTGAGATATATTCTTCAGCACCTATCAAATTCCCTGTCCTCCCTGTTTTTTGATTTTATTAAAATAATGCATTGGAACCTGGCATGCTGCAAAGCAAAATGTAGCTTCCAGTATAATCTGCATTTCCAAAAATGCCCATAAGTCATAAATAAATCCTAGAGGTATTCTTACAAATTTAATTAAGAGGCGACTGCAGCATAATGCTGTTTTTTTTAAAAAAATTGTTTGTTTTTTCTGTGTGGAACTTCCACACCTGATTGTCACGGCAGATGTCAGAAATCATTTTGGAAGAGTTACAAGACAGTCTCAGTATTCCAAATGTGCTCAAACAGCCTAGGAAAGCCTGATCTCAGATTCTCTTAGTCACCAGCTGTCAAGTCAGACTCCATCAGTGTATGAGTGAATTTAAGGGTGGGGGTAGGGAGTATGCAATCCTTGTAGACTTGTACTGCAGAGCGCTTGCTGTTTTATTCCCACACCTTGGAGATTAGCTTTTTGGAGCTCTCTGCGTTGTCTTTTTGTACTTTTTTACATTCTAAAATTATGTGTGAAAGGACCACCAGCGGGAGATTGATGCTAAGATATATTCACATTCATGGAAAAGTGAGTGATGCAGATACGTAAATATTTTAAAGCTTCGGGTAGTGACATAGGCAGTCTGCCACAATTAGAAGGCCTCCTGAGCAAAATAATCAACTTATATGACAGCAAATAGCTTTCCCTAGGAGTTTCAGTTATAGCTCATCCAAATGTGGTTTTATTTTTCTCAGAAGCTGCCATCCTTGATTTCCTGCCTTTTTTTTTTGCTTTATTACATGAAGGAGTTTTACACACTCTGGGCAGAAAGTTCTTATTCTCAGAAAAAGCTAAATTCCTTATCAGGCTGTGCATGTATATGCCATGTTTCCTTTTTCTCATTTTTATCAGATTACATGGAACAATTTAGCCCTTCAGAGGGTCAAATGTTACAGGTTTCTGCCAAATATTTCATAAATCGGCTTAAATGAGATTTCCAAACTATTGTGTAAGTAACACATAAAACAAAAGAGAGGAATGGAGGGAGAAATGGCTTTCATGTAGAGAGCTATTTATTTTATTACTTTAAAAAAACCATTTAAGCCATTCTTAAAATATAAAATTCCCAGGATGCTACTCACTATATAAGATGAATAAAATATAATACCAATAGATTTTCAAAAAAGAAAGTATAAGACTTTTTAACCAGCAATTTAATTTTTCCAATAAGTATACCATTTTTCTGTTTAAGTGAGAAGTTGAAGCAGCTGGCAACAATTAAAATATAGAAGATTAAAACCTAGAAGAACTAATGCTAAAATTAATTAATAATGAATTATCATGAAAAAAATTCATTTTGGTTTCTCTGCAAAAGCTAGTGATGGCCAAGCACAATTCCTGAAGCAGTACATTCCAGAAGTAGTTAACATTTAATAATTCCTGGGGTTGAGCTTGATTATTGGTGACTACATAGCCATGTTGATATTATATTTTTGGCAGCATGCAGAATCGTTTGCCATTGCTTTCTTCCAAATTCCATATAGAAGACAAGATTTTAATATTAACCGAAAATGCCTGTCAGAGAGAAGGAGTTCAGACTGATTTGATGCTGAAAAGAAAATATAGATAAATCTTCCTATTAATGAATGATGCACTGGCACATATGAAAGAAGAAATAAATGCATACCGTATTTACCATGTTCAGAACTGGCTAGTAGCTAGTTCAAACTGGTGGTGAAGATGTAGGATCCAAGACAGAGAAATGAGTGGATAGAAAATAGCAACAGTTATCAATGTTTGTACAATGGGAACACAATAGGTTCTCATCCAGCAAATCTAACTGCTGGTCCATCTAAGTGCATTTTTTATACACTGATTAGTGGTGGCTCTTGAGGGTTGTAAATTAGATTATTTTCTCGGTGTACTACAGTAGTAGCTGTCTGCACCTGAGCTTCTGACCTTTCACCTACAAAACAAGAGCACTATGCCTACTGAGATTGTACTTGCAAAATGTCTGGAGAAGTTTATGGAATTGATGGAGCTGGAGATTTGTCCCCAGAGATTCTCCTTTTGCAAAGATAACAAACATCCCTGGCTACTTCCAACCTCTGTGCTCACTCCAATTTAAAAATTTTTTTTGATGATGTTGAGAAAGTTGATGTTGGATATGGCCTTTTCTGAGTGAGATAATCTTTCTCCTATGCTTCTGTGGGAAGGGTATATTGAGGATCAAGGAGAGGCTGCCAAGCTAGGGAGGAGTCTGAGAAATAAGTAAGGTTCCTGATTTTAGCACCTCATGTCTGCCCTAGTGTGAAATAGCTGGTGACACATTAGTCTGCTTGATGAATGTTTCACAGCTTCAGGCCAGCCATAAACTTTTATCATGTTCCAACCATGGAAATCATTTTTTTTTTGCTTGCGATGAGGTTGACAGATTGCTTTAATGGGATACACCCGTTTTTCAACAATGAAAAGTTAATCCTCATTTTGCCTGGGGTCCTGTGTGGAAGATTATCACATCTTTTAGCCATACCTGAAGCAAAACAATACCACATTTCTAAAGATATTGGGGGCAAGTTTGAACAAAATATTATTTTAAACATTTCAATCCAGAGTAGCTTTAAAGATGATTAAAAACAAAAACATAAGCAAGAAAATCTGGTGAATCGTAACCACACAACTGAATAGTAAAAAATATACCAGACTAGCATAATATCCGGTTGCTCTTAATCCTTTTTTTAGAATAGCATCTAGTGAATCACATGAAATCAGGATTAAGACATAGATTATATTGTCTTTTCCTATCCATGCTAACATAAGTGCAGAAGGGCACTTTGCCATTTTTCCAATAGAGGAAAGAAATCATGCCTTTTGAATTGAAAGTAGCAGCCTCAAGAAATAGCATGTTTGCCTCTTTCAGCTTGATAATCCTTTTGTTGTGTTGGGAGTATAAACATCAGAGTTCCCAGCACAGAGGCCAGTTGTAGGAAGGACTGCCCTGATCTTTTAGAAAATTGTCAACAGCCCTTTTTTGTTACTTCTTTTTTATTTATTACTTTATAATATAAAATACAAAACTACAAAAGAAAACAGTAGGAAAAAAGGAAGGGAGAAGGGAAGGGAAAAGTGTAAGGCAAAGAGAAAAAAAAGAAAAGTTGTTACTTCTCACAAGCACACGCGCACACACACAGTATGAAGGTCAAAATACATGACTCGGTTTCACTTCTTGTGGATGTTTGTAGTCGCATGTCTACTTTTAGATGTAAATACCACATTAGGGCAACACCTCTTTAGGTCAAGTCAAAGTTGCAAAACAATTCTCTGAAGGATCAGAGGAAGGAAGACATAAGCAGTGATTGACTTTCAAGTCCTTGATCTGATATGGTTTGTAGAAACATTTTTAAAGCTATTTTTTTAGCTTATTTACAAAATGTTTGCATTAGAGGAATATGCATTGAATGTATATCTTATGAACAAATATATGAATATGCAGTTTCAAAAGAAGAAATAGCCTGAATACCATCCTTCATAAATATCTGATAATATCACTGTTTCCTAGTTCAATGTACTTTTTAGTATGTTAAACAAATCTTGATAAGAGAAATAAGCAGTTCTTCAAACTGTATCCATTGGTATGGATGGAGGAAACAGATGGTATCTGACTCCATAATGGGGAGTAGATGCTTATGAAGCGCAGGCTAAGGAGGTCAGCCCAGAGTAGGAAACAAAGGCACTCACTGCCAAAAAGCATTATACAATTGATTGAATTGAGAATATTTTAATTCTATTTTAATTTGGGTACTAATGTTAGGTAGCTGTTGATTAATTTGTACCTTTTCTAGGTTGGCTACAGGTCTACCATACTATATCTCAACTCATGATAAAAGTCAAATCATGAAAATGACCCTCAGATATCTGAGCTGTGCTCATTTCGAGATGATGTATTGCCTTTCTAAAAGCACAGATAACTGGTCTCCTGTTTTTTCCCCTTTATCCTTTAATATTCTCATTAAAACTTTATTCTCAGGGCTACTCAAGGAAATCCATCTGTCAAGGGAAACCCATCAGGTAATAAGGAGAGGTGTGGTCTTTCTACTAATGGCACACAATCTGTGGTACATTATCCTTCCTAGTTCGTACTGGGAATGATCCTGTCTGCTGAAAATTAGACACTCCCACTAATGATATTACCTATTTGGAGATATATATACGGTTCTAAAATGGGCAGCAAAGCAAATCTTTTAAATAAATACATACCTACTGTTCACTGAGATCTTAACTATAACTATGTATGTATGTATGTGTGTATGTATTTAAGATCTCAATGAACAGTAGGTATGTATTTATTTAAAAGATTTGCTTTGCTGCCCATTTTAGAACCGTAACTCTGGGTGGCTCACAACAATTATATAAAACCAATATCATACAAAAAGCAACACAAACAGAAACAAAGAAATCTGGTGCCACAACAAATTCCGTTCGATGCTGCCAATAGTGGTGTATTCCTTCTTTGCCTTCACCCAGTCCCAACATTTTAGCTATTCTGTAAGAACATGTTAATAGCTTTATGATTTCATCCTATAATTTTATTGATTTTTGTGAATTTGCATGCAGTTTGAATGTCTTAACTGAAAGTAGGATCCAGATATTTGAATAAATATGTTTTTCATGTGTATAAAATGCTTTTTATATTTCTTTTTTTAGGGGATGAACTGGAGTACATCAGGCCCAATCTTTATCGAAACATAGCACGGCAGCTAAACATATCTCTACATTCAGAAACTGTGGTGACGGATGCATTCTTGGCTGTGGCCACTCAAATCTTTTCTTCAGGTGAAGTATTAAAATGCCAATGTATGGGCAGAAGAAAGAGAAATTAGAGAAGGCAGTGTGTGTGGGGCATAGCAGTTGCTGGTCAGTGGAGTGAGTGGAGGCCACTTGGCAAAGAATACCACTGGCATAAGCAACGACGTGGCACTAAAGATATAATGTAAGCCAAATGCACATTTTTCTTGGGTAAAGAAATATTTTGACCTCTCCCTGTTTTCTCTCTTCCAGAAAGGGAGTCTTTTTAATGTCAAGTGATTATTTTTATACGTTCCTGGCAACAGCTATGTTTGCTACAGACAGTTCTGTTTTTCTCCTCTCTTTGGTTTGTGAGATTGTACAGTATATGCTCCTGGCTAAAAGTCTATATGGAAAATCAAGGAGTATCATTATTTGAGCTTCTTGTCTTTATTCCAGAGACTCATGTTTTTGCCCTTCCCCTTGTCTAATATATATCGCAACACTGTGAAATAGGCTAAGTTTTGTGTCACTTTTGTGTCCCATTTCAGATCTGATTTATAGCATTACATTGGGTGTTCATAACATTGGGATTTCCCTAACTCTGCACCAGTTTATTTGAAATCAGAACAACGCTAGTCTTGAAATGATAACGTAGCCCTGCAAGGCAGTTTATATTTCTCACTGGAATGGAGTGGATATATTCAGCCTCCAGTTCCTGGGCAAGCTGTTCCTTGCCATAAAAAATTTGGTATTGACTTCCTGAAGACTGTCTGCAGTGGTAAGAGTTTATCTCCTCACACACAAATTAGTGGTTGCAAAATGGCTGATAAGTTGTTCTTTCATGTTCAGAGCTGTTTCAGAGATTAGCAGAAGGAAATGCTTTTTCACAAGCACAGGGTTACTGTGAAATTTATTCTCAGTGTTATGATAGCCATTTGGTTGGTTAGAATAAGACTGGACATTTTCATGGAGAATCAGACTTATCAGTGATTCTTGTTTACTACCTGCTGAATTATAGGCAGCACAGCTTAAATTCTTGTTGCTGAAAGCAACAGTGGAAGGGACAATCACTCTTCAGTCTAGGTTGGGAACTTATCAATACTTCCAGATGGCCAATCTGTGCCAGACAGAACCATGGTAGATGTGCATATGACTTTCTCTAGCAGGATGGTTATTATTTCCATGCATTTTTCAGTGCAGCAGAGGGAAGTCATTGTACTTATGCTAAGTTTAAAAAGTACATTCGACCTTCTCTTACATTGTTTCCATCATACATACATGGGAAGCGGTAGAGATTCAATTTCATTCTTTCACTTTTCTGCATGTCATATAGGGGAGAATAGTGATTGATTCAAGATGATCCCTGTGTATTCTCAGCATTTTGAGGATAACAGAAGTGAAAAATATCATTGATTAGTTTCATATTTCTTTATGAGAAGTGAAAATGGTATGGTATGGAAGTAGCCATAAAGGTTTTATCTACATAACATACTTAGCAGGGCTCTGTCTTCATCATGGTTAAGGTACTGATTTATCAAACATTAGACAAACTGAAGGTTCCCTTGGTTTGCTACACCCACTCCTTTTGGACCTCATAATTTGTGATGATTATCACTTTCTACTTTCAATTTTTTGTAAATAACAAAAACCCGTAGGTATCTGACCCAGAATGAAGTAATTACATATGGGGTTCAGGAAAGCTAGTATTACACCAATCCCCTTATTTTCAAAATATTAATGCTTATATAGCCATAGGGCTTTCACTACTTTGTACCTAACTATAGTACAAACATGCTGGCATTTTTTCCTGTGTCTCTATCACGTAATTGTCATTTCATCCCTAAGACATGAATGAGTTGGATATCATAGCTGCTTCTTCTTAATAGTTATCCATTGTGATTAATGTAATCTATTTAACCACAAAGTTAAGACCACAAAGTTTCTATGCTAGAACAAGATAGTACAACAAAGTACCATGTGGCTTAGCATATTGCATGAATGCCAGTAGTGATAGTTCAGCATGGCCCATGAGTCTGATGAATTTGAAACTGGCTTTCCCCGATCCCAGTGAAAAACCAAGCAACTTGACCATATTGATTTAGCACTGATGAACCTTTCTATACAAATGTACTTCAGGCTTTCTTCAATCTTTTAATACATATGCAATTTTAAAACTTATCAAAATGTATGTTTATAAAGCATATGTCAACACTGCTAACATCAGATGTTTTTGCATTGACAGCAGATGGAAATATAGCCATTTTTTACCCTTTTTTTTACCCTTTTGGTTTTAGAGTCAGATGATGCTGGGAGGGGGGGGGAATGTGAATGAGAGTCCAGCTAGACATAACAATGCTACAACTTAGTGTGAGAATCAAGGTTATTGAACTCAGAGCTGATAAAGAATTGGCGGGCTGGAGAGCTGGAGAGGAAGCCCACGCTTCAAGCTAATTGGGGAATGTGATTTACGACTGTTAATTGGAGGAGGGAATTGTGCTTTGATACTATGTGCCCAGGGGAGGGGGATTCAGTTTTTGGCTTTGATTATGTAAGTGCCGATATTATGCTACTCGAATAAAAGATCCTTTAAGGTAAACAATGCCTTGAAGTTCTTTGAAGAGTTTCATCTGTCGGAACCATGACAACATAGTTGTTTTGTTTAGATAGGCCATTTTTTTTTAAAGAAACCAAAGAATATGTTTTAAAAATAATATATACTTTTTTTCAGTGCCTCTTTGAAAACAGGGATCATTTTTTAAAATCTCCTTTGTCAGAAGGGATACATTGCATAAGACACAATATCAAGAAAGTGGGAGGTTATGGTTGCTCAGGGAAGGAGGCGTTTGGTATTTCTGGGGGAAAAAAAGGTTAAAGCTGAAACCCTGTACAGTATATGCTTACTGGATTTAGCTTTGTTGAATGGAATATGTGTGATTTATTCCGTTTCTCTAGAATTATGTGACAATATAACAAAGCACTGGCTTTGTTAAGAAATGAAAAACTTAGGTATCAGTGGAGAACCAAAATGTCTCATACTTTCCAAACAGTGCACTTAGTATGGTAATTTCCCAGGTACTGTGTATTTTCCTTTTATATTCAGTAGAAAGTGAGGTGGGTAGGTCTGCCTTTGGATTTTTGTCACCTGTGCTCACATCCACATGCAATGCATATGTAAGTGAGGCCATCACTTTCTCTCACGCAGAAAAGCACATACGGAAGCACATTTAGTTCTTTCTCTGTAGTACAGGACTTGTTCACATTGTAAACGGCCATTCTCTTGGGTCTTTGAAAATGGATGTGCCAGTCTATGGCATTAAGTATAAACAGGGAGGTAATTATACTGACTAAACCTCAATACAATACATCAGGTTGCCTAGCTAATGTGCTGCATACTTTTAAAAAACTAATATAACAATCTACTAAAAGGGCTGAAATGCTAACATTATTTTTAAAAGCCTAGTTTCCACTCTCAATTGAAAATCATCCTCCATGATGGATAATTCATTTTCTCATTTGCCTGAGCTCTGTGGGAATGACAGTGGTAGACAACAAAAATATTTCCATAATAAATCACAATACAAAACCATTTCACATTGTATTGTTTAGTTGTCATGACGTAAGTGGCAATTTAAAAAAACAGGCTTTCCTAAATCCAGAGGTTAAACTATCAGTGATAGTCTTTCAATGTCACCTTATCAGTTTCTGTTAAACACAGACAAAAGTATCCTGCAAATATAGCTTATGACTGGGAGTGGCTGGATTTGCACAACTTGTGGGTTGTTGTATAACATAAAGAGGCAAGGGTATCTGCCAAGGTATGGTCAAAAAACATACCCTGCTGACTTTCCTGTGAAGAGACAAACCCAAACAAGTCATGTTTACTCTAAAGTAACTTCAAGGACCCAGAATTATCAAGTCTTTCGTATGGGTGCTCATTTGAGGTGTCATCTCAATTACTTTAAGAGGCAGTTGGAAGAAATCGAGAGAAACTGCCTTCTGTTATAAGCAAGACATTGTATAAACTACTATGTAACAATAACAATAATAGAGTTGGAAGGGACCTTTGAGGTCTTCTAGCCCAACCCCCTCCTCAGGCAGGAAACCCTGTACCATTTCAGACAAATGGCTGTCCAGTTTCTTCTTTAAAACTTCCAATGTTGGAACATTTACAACTTCTGGAGGCTGGTTGTTCCAGTGATTAATTGTTCTGTCAGGAATTTTTTCCTTAGTTCTAGGTTGCTTCCCTCTTTGGTTAGTTTCCATCCGTTGCTTCTTGTCCTGCCTTCAGGTGCTTTGGAGAATAGCTTGACTGCCTCTTCTCTGTGGCAACCCCTGAGATATTGCTATCATGTCCCTCCTCAATAAACTAGACATACCCAGTTCCAGCAACCGTTCTTTATATGTTTTAGCCTCCAGTCCCCTGATCATCTTTGTACTGCTCATCTTTGTACATCTTCTCTGTACTCTTTCTAGAGTCTCAACATTTTTTTACATGATATTTTATGTGATATTCGGTGCTTACTTTAAGGTGAAACTACATATACACAATCTCTTTGCAACTGCTCTTCTCTGTCACATAAGTAACAAGGCCTGGTCACGGCTCAATTTTGAAGACCACATAGGAGCCGTGACCAGGGGGGCTTTTGCCCAGGTTCACCTGGTGTGCCAGTTGCGACCCTACCTGGACCGAGATGCCCTACGCACAGTCACTCATGCGCTTGTGACCTCCCGTTTAGACTACTGCAACGCTCTCTACATGGGGCTGCCCTTGAGGACCACTCGGAGGCTTCAACTGGTGCAGAATGTGGCCACGCAAGTTGTGATGGGGGTTTCCCGATACTCCCATGTAACACCTCTACTCCGCGAGCTGCATTGGCTTCCGGTTGCCCTTTGGGTGAGATTCAAGGTGCTGGTGATGACCTATAAAGCCCTAAATGGCTTGGGTCTGGGATATTTGAGGGAACACCTGCTTCCGGCATCAAGCTCCCTTCGTCCTGTGCGTTCCCACAGGGAGGGCCTTCTCAGGATACCGCCGGTTAAGGAATGCCGGCACGTTATTCCCAGGGGAAGAGCGTTCTCTGTGGGTGCGCCGGCCCTATGGAACCAACTTCCCACGGAACTTAGGACTGCCCCCGACCTTCGCTCATTTCGCCGGGACCTGAAAACTTGGCTCTTCGAGCTGTCTGGCCCAGGCTGAGGGGTTTTAATTTTTTATTGGGTTTTAGTTTTAAATTTCGGGAACTTGAATTAATTAATTGTTTTAACTGATTTTAATTTTTGTATGTTATGCTTTTAATTTTCCCTGTAAACCGCCCTGAGTCCTACGGGAATAGGGCAGTATATAAATTTAATAAAATAAATAAATAAAATAAGGCGCAAGGAGTTGACTCTAGACTAACTACTCCCTAATTAGCCACAAAATAGAGCAGGTTAAATAGCCACTACTCCCTAATTATCAGTTTGGTAGGATGGAGATGACCTTCCACATTCTCTTTCTATCTGCTGCTCTATTTTGATATTTCCTATATCTATGAAAGATAACAGTAATCATTCCAGACTAAGACTGACTGAAATTATTTTCCATCTTTTTATACCCAGGCTGCCAATCCCAAAATGACTAGCATTTGCTATCGCAATTTATTGCTGGCTGAATGATTCATGTAAGGTTTATAAGGTGTAGCCGTTATATATAAAGCAAGCGTTTCTATTCTATTAAAAAGCTTTACTGAAAATAGACCATTGACCATTGACCTCTATGTAAACTCTGTCTGTTAAACAGGATCTTTCTGAGATTCAGAGTCCTGGAACAGAATTTTCCTCATAGGCCTCTCCTTGACATTTTCTTCTCATTGTGTCTTGTGCCAGAATATAATTCCTCTGTTAAAGAAGCTGCTGAAGTTTTATACAATTGTAAAACAATCATCTGTATTGACATTAGAATTAATACAAATGTGTGTTAAAACTGTATGCCTTAATATGGAATGAAAAAGATTGTTTTGATTTAGTTTTACATGCAAAGTGTAAGACACCTACAAACTGTCATATGTTTCATGTTTTTATAAACTATTATGAGCAGTGCTTACATATAATTACAGTGTATTTTTTCTGACTTATCACACTGAATGTGGATAAACGTTATTTTACTTTCAGCCTAAATTCAATTATCTTCTATTTCTTTTTTTTGACATGATTTTCAACAAATTTTCTGTTGAACTAAACCACTTGAAGGCTTGCATATTGTTAGATCCACTGAATGCATTATCACAACTTTCCTTTATTTGCTTAATCTTAAATAGAATAAGATAATTTTTACTGTTGGAATTGAGGCTGAAGTTAAATGCTATTATGTGCTGATTGCTGTGGTCCCGCTTTCCATTCCAGGAAACACTTGTCAATCACATTCCTTTCACTGGGCAGATTTTACTGGATATAAATGCTTTTATATGTATTTGCACATACGCATACAAAAATAAAAATATGTGTATGAATCAGATGGGCTGTTTGGGAGCTGGAACTCTTCTATCTCAGACATCTGGAAAAATTATAAGAATTATGAAACAAAGCACTGGTGGATTTATTATTTTTTCAAAACCCAATAGAAAAGTATATAATCCAGGAAAAAGAATACAGATAATCCTCAATTTATGACCACAATTAAGCCCAAAATTTATTTTGCTAAGAAATTTGTCAAGTGAGTTTTGCCCCATTTTATAACTTTTCTTGCCATATTTGCTAAGTGAATCACTGCAATTGTTAAATTAGTAACATGATTGTGAAGTGAATCTGGTTTCCCCACTGACTTTGCTTGTCAGAAGGTTGCAAAAGGAGATTGCATGACTCTGGGACACTGCAAACATCATAAATGTGAGCCAGCCAAATGTAAATCATGTCACCATGGGGGTGCTACAATGGTCATAAGTGTGGAAAATGTTCCACACTGTTGTAACTTTGAATGGTCACTAAGTAAACTGTTGTAACTTGAGGACTATCTGTAGTAATAAACAGTATATATTGCTGGGTTCAAAGGAACTGTAGACAAGTACTATAACCTCTGCAGAATTAGAGAACTACAGTACTGATAAAGGTAGCTCCAAAAGACATTGTAGACCATAAAAATTATTGACTAAATTGAGGACTACTCCTACCTCTACACAGTCACCAATCAAAGTGAAGGGGTTTGCCTAGATTCAAAGCAGGCAAATTTTGACCTGGAAGAAGCCAGAAAATCTCACTTTCAGGAAAACATTGGCAGAAGTTACATTCATAGTAGCTGGAGGTGAACAGAGGATTACAACATCCATTCCAGTCCTCTAGAACTATGGGTGTCCCATACTCACCATAGTTAGTTGGCCATGCAGACCTGCCCTCTGTCAAGTGATACTAAACTGAGCAAGTTCTGAATTAAAACTTCAATTTCCAGAACATGCTAAGTTAAAATAGTTGACTTATTAGTGGCTTATTATCTTGAGTAATCCTGGACTAAATTAATAAAACATGGTTTGGTTATTCAAGGTTAATGAGTATGTTATCCTTACTATTGTCATTTGCAAGTGGTGCAAAGGTGGTGACTTTGAAGGGGAACACGCGCTAGTTCAGCTTTGTCTCCCTACCCCCTTCTTGTAATAGAGCCCATCACAAGTTTGTTTTGGACTGGAATAGAAAGCTGTGCACTTTGATCATCAAGTGGATAGGTTTATTTGTACAGTGAAAGGAAGTGTAGTTTTGTGAGCTCAGAAACTCTCCAGACACTTATCCACATGGTTTCCTGGAGATTTTCCAGCATCTCGGAGACTAAAGCAGGGGGCCAGTTCTCATTTATTTTCTCTGTTTTGCTCCATTTGGTATTTACATATCTCAGCTCAACAGATGGCTTCCATCTGTCTGCTCTTAAAAAATAATTCAGCAGGATCAGCTTTTTTCTGCTCTCTCTCATAGTTTTGTAATAGAGGTTGGTTCCTTATATGGAGCCTGTTCCCCCAGCTGATTTCTTTTTTGCAGCTGTTAGGAAGATGCTTATATAAAGAATGAGAGCTTTGCCCAGCTCGAATCTGACCTGGTGGCATTTTTATTAGATGCCGTTTGCCTCCACTGCTCCCACTGCCTGTTGTACGTGGGTGGGCAAAGGGAAGGCAAAGAAGCAAGCAGTTTATGCCCACTTTATGTAAGCACATTCAGTGGGAGGAGAAGATGGGGGTTCTCCCTCTTCCCAGCAATCTTAAGAAGACTGGTGTGTGTGTATGTGTGTGTAGTTCTTTGACTGACTTTTGTGGCCGCTGGGGCCAGAAATTCTGTATATGCCTCCACGAAGAGATGCATTTTTAAAAACCATTAAAACACAAATTATGAACTTCTAGTATAATCATTAGAATCAGATACTAATTTTATCTCTAGAAATAACTCTTTGGGGATAACTGGCTTCCATTTTCTTTTTCTGGCCTTCTTTTTCATTAATCATATTGCAGCTTTATATAATATGTACGTTTAGAAAATAAGCAGGGGCAAAGTTATGCTGGCATATTATCCTTTAAATAGATATGTAGATTTTTAACAACAGCAAAAGAAATCAATGATGAAGGTAATAATAATAATGCAGGAAAAATGAAATCAACCAGAAAATGGGTGAAATGTGGCAAGAAAAAAAAGAACAAAGAAAAAATAAATATCAAAACCTTTTGTATTTATGATACTCAAATCTTAAGGAACAAATTAAACTCTGACCATGTGGAATTATATTGTATTATATATATCTGTAATTGACAGTCATGTGTGACTAATGTAGATGTAAATATTCAGTCAGATATCATTAAATCATCCATTTATTTATTTTTTGCTCTAATACATGAAATCAAAATTCTTCCTACTTCAATATGTTCCTAATTTTCAGAATGTAGAATGCTGAAATACATTTCTATTACTTTTTTTAAAAAAAATTTTTTGATTCTGTTCTCTTCTGAGGTGTACTGATGAAAGTTGATTTTCTGAATTATTGGGGAAATAAGATTGTACCCTGATAATATCCCTGGGTGTTAATATATATAAGTTTTTTTAAGTCTCTAAAAATGAAAATAACAAATTTGGCAACCCTCACCTGAAATGCTTTACATTGGGCTAATATTATCTAGAATGCTCTTATGTCTTGCCCTTAGTCTGGGTTTAGCTCTTTCATATGTAAGACAAAGTTTGTTTGTTTATTACATTTATATACCATCCCTCTCATTGGTGAGGTGACTCTGTATCTGCTGTATCATGCTTTATATTTGCTAAGAGAATGAATATTAATTGGTGGCATTACATAAAATATATTGTACTGTAAAATCCAAATCAGTTGTTATCTCATTTGAAACTTTGGAAAAAGTTCAGAGAAGAGCAACTAAAATGATCAAAGGCCTGGAGACTAAAACATATGAAGAACGGCTGCAGGACTTGGGTTTGGCTAGTCCAAAGAAAAGAAGAAACAGGGGTGACATGATAGCAGTATTCCAGTATTTGAGGGGCTGCCACAAAGAAGAGGGGGTCACGTTATTCCCCAAAGCATCATAGGGCAGGACAAGAAACAATGGTTGGAAACTGACCAAAGAGAGAAGCAGCCTGGAATTAAGGAGAAACTTCCTAACAATGAGGACAATTAACCAGTGGAACAGCTTGCCTTCAGAAATCATGGCTGCTCCATCACTGGAGGTTTTTAAGAAGAGACAAGACAGTCACTTGTCTGAAATGGTATAGGTTCTCCTGCTTGAGCAGAGGGTGGACTAGAAGACCTCAAAGGTCCCATATTCTATTCTAGTCCAGGGCTTTTCAACCTTTTCACCCATTGTACCATTTTTAGGATATGGCAACATCCGAGTACCACCAGTCACCTAGCAAGGTGTCAAAAACTTGATGACCAAAAAAAAGGAAAAAAGTGATGAAGTACAGACAGTCCTCGACTTACAACAGTTCGCTTAGTGACTGTTCAAAGTTACAATGGCACTGAAAAAAGTGCCCCCCAAGCCACAGCCGAGCAAGACACCTGCCTGCCCGCCTGGCAGTGCTCTTCCTCCTGTCCGAGGTTTTCATTGTTGTGAGCATTTCTGTTGAGGATTGGCAGCGGGGGTGGGGTGGGGGGGTTGGTTTTTATTCCCCCCCATCTGCTGGGTGGTTGCAGCAGGTTTTGGTCACTTCACATGACCCTGGGACACTGACGGTCATAAATATGAATGAGTTTTATTTATTTATTTTTATTTTAATTCCATTTATATCCCGCCCTTCTCCGAAGACTCAGGGCGGCTTACAAGCTTAGCAGTAGCCTTCATTCTATGTATATGCCTGCTTATTAGGGCTTTCACACACACCCCAAGCGGCATTATTACAAAGTCAGCTTATTGCCCCCAACAATCTGGGTCCTCATTTTACCTACCTCAGAAGGATGGAAGGCTGAGTCAACCTTGAGCCTGGTGGGACTCGAACCTGCACTAATTGCAGGCAGCTGGTCAGTTGCCAAGCATCTGAATGTAAATCACAAAACCCTGGAGATGCTGCAACATTTCAGCTATCGGCGCTTCTTCTGGGCTCAGCAGACGCGCTGGGATCAGTGCCGAACTCCATCTGGAGCTTGGCGCTGATCCTGGCACTTCCACTGAGCCCTGACAGCCCTGCAGCTCCAGCCGTCTCTCGCTCAGGCTTGTGCAGTGCTGCCACTGGTTCAGCTCATTCCCCTCCCCCGCTACCACTTTTCTAGGATGGTCACATACCACCTGCTAGGTGCCAATGTACCACAGGTGGTACCCGTACCACTGGTTGAAAAGTCCTGTTCTAGTCTATTCTAGTCTATTCTGTAATAAGTGTCAAGTTTCCGACAGATGAGCTCTTCAAATGACTCTGAGGCATTGTTTACCTTAAAAGTCTTTTATTAGAGCCTATAACATCGGCAATCCTTGCTAAGAGAAGCTGGAATCTGAATTCCCTTCCCCTTAGCACAATATGTTAAACCCAGTTCTCCTTTTCATTGCTGTTATAAATCACATTCTCCGATTAGTTTGAAGGGTCAGTCTTCCCTTCTGTTAGACAACCCGCCAAATTCTTATCTTCTCATATTTTGAGACAGCCTTGACACATTCTTCCTCCCCCCTCCCCCAGCAATAACTGATTATACCTCTTAAAGTAACACATAAGTTTACATATGAAATAGCTGCTGCTTCATCTTTTGTCAAAGCAAGAACATTCGAAGTTAGCAGCGTTGACATCAAGCAATTTTGTAAATAAATGTTTAAAAGCAAATTGAGATGGTAGAAGGGGGTAAGAATGGAGATTGGGCTGTCCCTTGATGACTTTAATTCTTCTCTATATCAGAATCAACAGTGGTCCTAGCAGTTGTGCGTGTCCAGATTTCTTATTGTAGTAAGCATACAAGAGGACAGAGAGGGCAATCTAGACATGATCCAAAGCGGGATATTATATACATTTATGCATACTTTTATAAGTTGTGTGAATGGCATCTCATTTAATTGGGAACTTTAAAGGATTGTTCTTGAGCTTATCCAATGGTAGCTATTCAGTCAATGCCTATCCCTGGGGAGCGATTACAAAATAGGCAATGTTAATATACCAATTGGGCAAGTGACACTGAACAACAGTTGATCTATATACTGTCTACAGTCTGGGTCAGACTATGTGAAAATAAATTCTATGCACACATAATTTGGTATAGAATCTGGCTACACATCTATCCAGCTCAACTGTCTGGTATATGATAAGAGTGGGGTGAGGGGAAAGAACAATGCCAAATACAAAAATACTTGCCTGACGAGGTTACCTAAATACACAGGCTATAGCTACCCAACTTCACCATTTTCCTTCCAGCTTTGGGCCAACTAACTTTGATTTTTTCCCCTGTTCCTGTAGGAATAACATGGGGTAAAATTGCATCTCTCTATGCCGTGGCAGCAGGTCTTGCTGTGGACTGTGTGAGACATGCCCAGCCAGCCATGGTCCATACCATCGTGGACTGTTTGGGAGAATTTGTACGCAAGACTTTGGTGACATGGATGAAGAGGAGAGGAGGCTGGGTAAGTGGTCCTGTAGAGTTACACCTTCCTTAAAAGCATGAGAGGACAAGATACGGGACTGTTACTGGCAGGAATCAAAGTAGGCAGGTACTTCACAGGAGGACAAAGTTGTCCTTTCATAAAAATTTGTCTGTCAGGCCTTCTTGCCATCCTTGGTCTGAATTTGGAGTATATTAGTTTCCCCATGTAGCTTTGGGTCTGATCCATTGGGACTGTGGCTGCCTTTCTTCTCAAGTTTTTAGCCTCATTCCATTGGCTTAATTTGCTACTGCTGACTTGTAATAATTGTTTATATGAATCTGGCCTTTCTGCTTTTAAGAGAGATAAGTAATGACACAATAGGAAACCTTGGCCAGTTATTAGTCACCTGATGTGTGTGTGTATATACGTATCAGGGACACCTTTCTACATTGGTCAGATACTTTGTGGTAGATTGGAAGATACCACTGCCCCCATTTTTTAACTGCCATTTTCAGTGGCCAGGAGGGTAGTATAATGCTGTACCAGGAAGTAGAGCTGATTCTGTGCAGTCTTATACAGGTAGTCCTCAACTTACATCCACAATTGAGGTCAAAATTTCTGTTCCCAAGTGAAACATTTGTTGAGTTTGCCCCATTTTACGATCTTTCTTGCCACAGTAGTTGTAGTTGTTAATCAAACTGTTGTTAAGTGGATCTGGCTTCCCTATTGACTGTTGCTTGCCAGAAGGTCGGAAAAGGGGATCATGTGACCCTGGGCCACTGGAATCATCATAAGTATGAGCCAATTGCCAAGCATCTGAGTTTTGATCACGTGATCACAGGGATGCTACAATGGTCATAAATGTAAGAATTGGTCATAAGTCACTTTTTCAGTGTTATAACTTTGAACTGTCACTAAATAAACTGTTGTAAGTCGAGGACTACCTGTAAAGGTACAGGTAATCCCCAGGCTATAACCTTTCAGTCAACAACCATTCAAAGTTCTGAAGGCACTGAACAAGCAGGACTTACAACTGGACTTCCCATTGTTCCACAGTCACAACTTCTGATGTTCTCTGCTGGTTTCCCACAAGCAAAGCCAATGGGAAAGGCATCAGGACATCAGAAGCACTCGTGCTTGTGCTGCTTTTTCTCCCACCTGTACTCCCCTAGTGCCTGTCCAAGCCACCAACACCCTGAAAATTTTAAATCTTTGAGATAGTTTTCAGAAGTGGGATTGTAGTGGAAAAGCTCTTGGATAAGCATGGGGAGATATATATTTTGGACAAGAAATCTATTGCCGTAGGAAGAATTTATAGAAGGGCAAATGTTTCTTCTGATAAATGGTTGCTGCATACATGTGCTTAATAAATAAATGAATAGCTAATGGTGCTGGGCCATCCATTCTTTGGAGTCCTGATTCACTTTTCATGTGGCAGATTAGGACTGCTTTAGGCAGAGATCAGAATCAAAGGCTTCCTGAGAACTTTATAAGATTTCCAACAGCAGATTTACTCAAAGCTTTCCAAAGCTCAGATCAATGGAAGTATTTTAGGGATTTTGATAAATCCTTCACCAGCAATCTGGCAGGAATCATGCAAAAGCTCTATTAGTACTCAGTCTGTAACCTATGCAAAAATGCTGATCCTCTTTTTCTTCTTTCCACCACAGACAGACATAACAAAATGCGTAGTGAATACTGATCCCAACCTCTGCTCCCATTGGCTTGTGGCTGCCATTTGTAATTTTGGCCACTTTTTGAAGGCCATCTTTTTTGTGCTCTTGCCAGAAAGATGATATCTAGTTATCAAATGAAGTTTCATTTTCTTCTCAGTGACAGACACAGTGAAGAAGTAATGAGATGACTTTCCTCGACGATTTTCCAGCAACGGGAAGCCTTTTTTCAATTCTTGTCTTATACCAAACAGCTTTTGTACTTTAAGATTTGCATAATCTGTTCACAAGGCTGAGCCATGGAAGAACTTGTCACCCAGTTTATTGTTTATAAATTGTGTCACATTTTAATGCACTAAAAAAAAGGAAGCTGATTTGGAGTTGTGCAAAGAAGAAAACTATTGTAAACTATTTTTCAGTCGTGATTTTTACAGTGTTATTCATTCTGGATCCTAAATTCTTGATTAATGATTGCTAAATAAAGAAGGGAAGGGTTTCTCCAATATACTGAAATTTAGTTTAAAGACCACTTCCTAAGAAACGAAACTGGGATTATATAGCATAGATTCCCAATCCACATATCCATCTTTATATTTTCACACCTGACGCATCAAAATAAAAGATCATGATTTTTTTTAAAAAAGCTACATTTATGTTGAATAAAAGAATCCAGAGACATCAACCACAACAACTTTTAAAATACAGCAAAAATCTGTATGAAGCATACAACCTTTTAATGTAAGGTGCAATTGGCAAATTGTGTGATTTGATTTTAATCCTACTCTAGCCCATATATGATAGATAACAAGCATGATCAGGACAGAAGGAAAGTATCTTAAAGATACTTTAACTCATTTTGTCTCTTTCTACTTTGTAACTTGCAGCGTGCAAAATACTAGTAAATGGGAGTGGGATTAGCAATGAAGATTATCCCTGAAATTTGTGAAAATAGCAAAGCTGTTAAACCATTGAAACAAAATTTGAACACTGTATATAATGAAATGACACCTTGAAAAGGTTGATTTATTGTGACTAAATAAAACACAACAGAGCATGAAGAACATGACTTCTGGAACTCTTTCTAATCATTTCATCATAGTTCTGCTCTGGGTCAAGTGGTCAGGAGTGGATCTTAGTTTTGAGGCATCAGCAATACTCCAAGTGGCTACCTAATTGCCTTTTCAAAAAGGATACATTTGGGGATTTTTCAAGTTTTTTTTTTCTCCAAAGACTCCATCTGGACCTAGCCTGGTTTTTTTACTCAATCTTCCTTCTACAAGAAAGGAAATGGGATGAAATTTCCAGGAGCGAAAATTGAGTTCCATTAGCTGGACAATGTCTTGACTTCCTTTATGCAACTTCTTTCCACCATTTTATGATTTTTTTAAAAATATTTGTATATACTTATAAAGCCAAAATGATGCAGGCGTGAGGAACAGGCCTGAAAGATTCATCACTAAGAGAAGAAGAAATATATATGTAGGGTGTGGAAAGTGGGAAGACCCCTCAAAACTGTATTTAGCATACTCTGAAAATACATATTTTTGGTGGGGGGAAATGCAATATTTCAGCGCCAGAGCAGAAACAATGTACACTGCTACATTTTGTGAGATCTGTTGCCATAGATACAATCAGAGCCCTAAATAAAATGTATATAAAGGAGATGTGGGAAAACTCTAGGTTTTCAGAAGAAATATCCCAAGAAAACATGTGCATTAAGTGTTCTTAAATATTATATATATGATCATCAAGCAACATGACAATAACTGCAAGAATTATCCTCTGATTTATGGAATGAATGGAGAAATATAACAGGACAGTTCTGTCAGATTAAAGAGAAGCTGGATTTGTACAATATGCTTAGTAAAGAGCAAGCAAGTTACCAGTGTTAACCACTTGCATTTACAGAGTTTTCATACTTTATATACAGTAAGGTAACTCTAAATATTAAATATATTCAGACTGGTGGTTATTTTGAGTTTGACTGATGGTAAGTCTAAAATGTTGCATGAGAAAGGGGAGAAAAGTGCCCTATGCTTATTGAAGTTTCACACAAACATGTGAGTATGGCAAACAAAATCAGTATCAATCCAGATTAGCCATGATTTCAGGGGTGCATTCCTACCCAGAGAAGATTCTGATAATTATTGAGTTCCATGATGTGCATTTATTTAGATGTATGCTCTACCCTACCATCTCATGGTCCTCAAGGTGCCTTTTAATGATACATAAAAACGGCATGAAGATTTCAAACATGCAAACAAAAACATCAACAATGTAAAACTTGTAAAAATATTTTAAATCAATTTCAGTGGGCCCATTCATAGTTCAGGGTAATCATACATTTAACTGTTTCAAAAAGTCCTCAGGCCTGTTGGAAGTTTATTCCAAGCTCTGGAACTACTATGGATGTCTGCCAATTCTTTTTACAAATGGGACTGTCATCAATCTCTCCTTAGTAAATCTCAGATTGTGGATATTAGGCAAAATGCTGTCAGATATCCTGGTTCAGAACTATTTAGAACTGTGTAAATAAATGCCAACATCTTAAATTAGGTCCGGCAGCTAATATAATGCTTGGAAAGTATTAGTAACATGCTCCTGTTTTCAGAGCCATAACCTCTTGCAGCAGTTGTAATCTCTAGATTTTTATAACATGTACAACTGAGGTCATGCTATTTTTTTCTGACAGAGTTGAATGCCAGCCAAATATGTGCATCTTTCTAAACAAAGATCATATGCATCTCGTGATAGTTTGACTTCCCAGAGCTCCCCAAACTTGCTCCTAGAAGGAAGTGCTAGCACCAGGGAAAAACCAATGAATTTTTAACTGCCAGGGTCCATTTGCCTTCATCTGGTTTGTCACCATTTGTAAACACTGGTCAAATATAGGCTGCTTTTTCAAAACCATTTTAAAAGTGATTTAGTTTTTAAAGAATTCAGAAAAGGAAAATTGACTCACCCTCAACACTCAAAACTATGTATTCTTTGTAAGGGGAAGTAGAGGTAGGAAAGGAATGATTCAGTTAAGGGTTCCAGCATCTCCCTTTCATTTCATTTATGGACAGTATCTTCTTCTGTTTTGGGAAATAGGGACTTTCATACAGACTTCAAGCCAGAGGACTCACAAGCTGCATTTGGACATGAAATAGAGATTCATCACTGGTCATTTAACATTAAGCAGGTAGTGGTTCTTCTACTATACTATCATAAAGGAATTAACAGATTTGGACTTTGAGTTGCATTGAAGTAGAATCATCTGCAATACACTTTGGAAGTTTTAATATATGCCTTTGCAAGCATTTTTAAAGCAACAGAATGCCACTCCAAGTCACACCTTTAAAAATAAAAGCTTTTTTATTGGCTTTTGATTTTGTTTGGTTTTGTAAGTCTTCTATTACAGAAACTCAGAATAAACTCATTCAGCAACTGCAGTTTCTACTCTTGGTTATGAATTGGGTCGTGAAGATGCAAAGTCATATTTTGCTTTCAAGCTATTTCAGTTCTCTCCATGTAATGTCTTTTTCTTGATGAAACAAATCCTCCTTTTTAAGGAACCACTTTTTTGTAAGTTATATGAAGGTGCTGAGTCATTGGTTGCGTAGTAGTTGACATAGAGACCGTCTGTTCTAGTTTTCCCTCAGAATTGAGCCTGAATTTTCTAGTAATCTAAAAAGAAAATAAAAAAGACATTATGTATTATTGGATTCTGTTTAGAATTCAAGAAAATGGCAAAGCAAATTAAGATGAAGGAACATAAACGAATAAAAATGTTCCTCAGTGGTACTGTAATATGCATACTTAAAATCCTTGCAAAATTTCAAGCATGATATTGAGGCTTATTTCAATGTTTATCTTTTCATTTTGACACTTATTGGAAGGAGAAAACCTTTTAGAAGGCTTCTGAACACAAACCTGGTATGTAATATATAAAGCGCAGACTAACATAAGCAGGCATATACATAGAATGAAGGCTACTGCTAAGCTTGTAAGCCGCCCTGAGTCTTCGGAGAAGGGCGGGGTATAAATGGAATTAAAATAAAATAAATAAAAATAACAGGTACCCTTAGAATAAGATACAACTCAGACTTCTAACAGAAATGGGGAAACATCATATATCAAATAATAAAAGTATAGAAATCTGTCTATAAATATGGTGATCGCTTTGCTTTGCATATGCTTTGTCTGAAACTTACATTTGAGAGTAATTCTTAAAAGAGAGGTAGCAAAGAATAGTTTATGATTAAATACCTTTACAAATTATTGGATATTGTGTCAAAGCAGGCATATACATAGAATGAAGACTGTTGCTAAGCACATTGATTTATGCTTTAGATTGTAAGCCACCCTGAGTCTTCGGAGAAGGGCGGGATATAAATGGGATTTAAAAAAAAAGAGTTTATTATCAGCCCAACTCACCTCACAGGGTTGTGGGAAAAATAGGAGGTGGAAAGACTACAGTATTAGGTATGTTTACCACCTTGAGTTACATATAAAAATAATAAGGGCTAGATAAAAATAAATAAGTAAAATAAATTATCACATAGTAAACCCAAACAGCATACCCCTTGGCACTGGCCCCTTGCATTTCTCTTCAAATTGTTTCTAAAAAACAATTCTGTTTCTCATCTAGGTTTTGAATCTTTTGGTGCCCTTTGTCCTTTTGAAATAGTTACATTTAGAATGGGAATGAAATATCTGGGATTTGCAAAACCTTCCCCAGAAAACTGCCAAAAATTGTTCTTTGGGGGCAAGTGTTCAAAACAAGTTGAAAAACAATTTGCCAGGTACAAATCAATAATAAAAATTGAACAGCAATAACATTAACAGACCAATGTCTGTTATGGTCTATTAATGGACCGAATAGTTTGAGGTATATATTATGAAAAAAAGACAACTACGGCAATAAAATCTGTTCCTTATCTACTCTTCTTATTCTTATGCCAAATCAATCCACTGCAAAATAAAGGCCTCTTCATTGAAGCTTATGGGCTGTAAACTACAAGGCTAGTTAAGTGCAGGTGGGCAAACAGGTGTCCTCCGGCTCCCAATCCAGGGATAAGACTAGAAGAGTAAAATTTGGGGATCTGGCTCCCAGTCCAGCACCTTAATCACTACACCACATTTTCAATTTCTGAATAGACTTTTTTGGTATGTGGTCATGAAATTCACTATTGTTACATATTGTTACCCAGAAATAGTAAAGTAAATATCAAAAATGAACGCTTCACTTAAGACACAAATATCAAAGATATAAGAAGGGGGAGACCTGATTCAGAGTAATAGCTATGAAAAAGATTTTGGACCAGCAAGCTATTTCAAACTTTTGAGGCTATTAATGTGGCTGCAAGTGGCTGCCAAAAAAAAAGCAAAGGCAAAAAGCAAACTCTATCTTGAATATTGTGTCCAGTTCTGGGTACATCACTTAAGGAGACTTCAGACTATTTAAAGCTGGTCTAGACAAGGGTAGCAAGAAAGATCATGAAGACATGAACTATGTCCTTGTGAAGCGACATTGAGGGCAATGGGGCAATTTGACAAAAAAGATTTTGGCTAAAAACTGATAGCTGCTGGAAATCTCTTTGCTCTTCCTCAACTCTAGAAAACCTTTGTTCACTAGCTCAGGAGAAAAAGGATGCTATTACTCGACTCAAAGAGGAACAAGATAATTTTAAAGCAAACCTTTTAGCTTAATTGTGAAAGCCACTTGTCTTTTGGGGATAGGCAAGGATGTAATGTGATCAAGTTGCTATCAGTGTTTACTGGATTTATCAACAGTTTCAGAATAAACCTTTTTATATTTATGTTGTGAAGGTAAAAATATTTTTGTTTTGCGGAATTGGTACGGTAAATTAGCACATACTCAAGCTCAAAGATTCTCATACTTTAACTAGGATTTATATTACATATCATAAAGATTTGTGAAGAACAATGCCAACTCAATCCCTATCTACCATTTGTATTCACACAGCCAACAAGGTCTTTCTTGCTATGATTATTTTGCACCTTCTCTTTGGGATTCAGATTTGTACTTTTATAAAATGTAATATCCTAAAAGCTTTCCAGTCCAAGTTTTTGAAAGCTATCTTTGCAGTTCCAAACTGCATCAACATTGCTGGCTTATGGCTAGAGACACATTTGGTTTCTGTGGGTGCCATAGCCTGGTATTACTTTCTGTTAAAATTATTTTTTTCCCTGTGCATCTGATCCCACTGTTTCTCAGATACCATTTTAAATCAACTTGTCTAGCAACTGGTAAAAGCAGTCTTCAATTACTAGCATTCTCTTTGGAGCCTCTTCCCATTTGGGTGTGAAAATGCCAGGAGTCACCTTAAGCAGAATCTGAGATACTGATTTTTCAAACTAGTCTAAGTCTAGTCTCCAATCTCAAAGTGCACGGATTCATCTTGACCAAACTGAACACAGCCATCCATTGGAAAACAGGGTAGTTTGGGGACATGCAAAATTCTATCAGAGCATCAGAATCTCTGGGAAACAATACAGAGTAAACTCTGCTCTACCAGTCTTAAAACAAGGAGGACTAGATCACTGGATCAGATGAAAAATCCTAACAGTGATGCAGGAATGTGAGTAAAATTACTATTTGAAGAGTTTTAAATATTATAATAGTATTAAGAAACCTTAGCAGGGATGAAAAACTAAATGAAAGGTCAAATGATTACAAAATATTAGAAGCACAATCTCTGATGATTCAATTAAAATCCATATGTTTACAAAATAGCTAGTCATTTTCCACAGTGGTAATATAGCTAGGGCTTCAGAGAACACACAATAGATATGACAGCTGAGTTTTCTGGCCCAATCCACCCAGTCATTGGTGTAAGTCCCAAATATTACTAATAAATCATGAAACAATCGGACTGCAATCAGACTGCTTAATTTGACAATAACCTAAAAAAAATTGTTGTGGTTCAGTTGAATAGAAAAATAAACTTTTCAGTAGCATTAGAGGCAATTGTTCTCACATCACTTTGTCCAAATAGCATAACATTACAGTCTTCTCTCTTTAGACCTTGTATGGTGAATTCACCAACCCTTCATTACTGTACTAGATTCTTCAGAAATTCCAAAGATTCATTCTAAATACATCTTTAATCACCTTTTGTGTCTTGTAGTTAAGAAAAAAAATACTATAGAATGAATAATTATAGAAATTATTAGAAATATACAGAATTGACCAGAAATATAACAGTTTCTGGGGAATGAACTAGCAGAATTATATTGTTTGGGATAGCAATAGGAACACATACATATTCATCAACTAAATTACAATTAAACATACTCACTTGCTCTACATGAGGTTTCTTGGCAAAAGAAATCCTTGCTACTGAGTGGGAAGCTATAGAAAGCTCTTGCCCGTTTACCTCTCCCTCTTCTACTTCCACCAACCCTACATAAAACAAACAAACATTAATGTCCATATCACAGAACTGTATCAACTATACCTCCAAACTAATCATTTACAAAAACAAAAAGTACATTGCAGAAAATTTTCCAAGTACTTTCAGGCAAATCAGGTTCAAAACTGGGACAACTATAACGCAATAAGATTAATACCTGTGTTCTGAGCACTAATGAAGGCCACCTTGTTAGTGTCAGGTTGGATGCGGATAAATCCACATTCTCGATGCATTGGTTTCTTGGTGTCTGGATGGAAAGCACTGAATCTGTTGGGATAAAAAACAGTACTATCTGCATTCTTCTACTATGACTTTCCTATACTTTAATTCCTCCATGCTACACAAAACAAGGCTAGTTGTTTATGTCTAGCTTAGATGGTTCCTAAAAAGCTATGCAAATAATTTAAAAACCACCAATTCCCTCAAGCTAGCCCACAAGAGTTAAAATGCTTCTAATAAAAAATAAATAAATAAATAAATAAATAAATAATTATTAACAATTAATAAAGAGAGCTAAGGTCTATGTGGCAGTGGTTTGGGGGCTTATAGTTTAGAAGGGGGTTTTCTTCTAAAAAGATATGAAAAAAAGAAAACTCACGAGAAATTCAACATGGGTTGACCAACATGAGAGATGTGCACTTCTTCAAGGTATTGGAAGGGCTTCATGGAAGGGAAGGTACCATCTCCTGGTGGATCTGAAAGCCAAGTGCCCAGCATCCAGGAGAGCGGCTCAATCACAGGATTCAACTGGGCAGCTTCTAAAGAAATAAACCACCTGAGAGTATCAAACTGTACTAGGGTTTTTTTGAAAGTAGGAATACGCAAGCTTCCTTAATAAGTTGTATAAAAAAACATGATAAATTAACAGATCCTTATATCATCTTTTTAATTGCAAAATAAAACGATTTATAATAATGTATTCTAAAAGCTTTATTAAAAATCTATTCTTCTGAATTTGAAAAAAACCTGAAGAAAAGCAATGGAGTGGTTGTAAAAAAATTTTTTTTAAAGGTAGTTTTATTTCACAGGTAGCAGGTGGGGCTTCGAAGCTACAATAGACAATAATCGACTTTAAAAGGATCATCTTAAGAGTCTAAGGAAATTTCTTTTGATCATGTGAAGCTTAGGTAGTGCTGAATTTGGACTAAAATAGTATTTCCATGGAATGGAAACTAAAAATGATAGATTTTTTTTTGGGGGGGGAATGAATTCAAATAACAAAACTTGAAAATGAAGGGAGGCTAAAGAAGTTTTTTTTTACTACCATCTAGTGGATTAACTCACATTATAGCAACTCAAAACATAAGCATGCATAGCACACTATTACTTTCCAAATTAAGCAACATTTTGCAAAATGTTTAACTTATATTTACTTATGGAAGTGCAACCAGAACTGTGCCATCATGCACAATAGAAAGGCATTCAGAGTTTCAAGTTAAATACATGCTCTGTAGGCATTACACGTCCATTCATTCTCACGGACACACACCTACACATAAACAAAACACACTAACTCAAGGAGGGAATGAAGAGGGTAACTAAGTCACTAATATCTCCGTGACTTTAGATATTTAGGGACCAGAATGAAAAAAAAAATGAAAACAGATTGGGAAGGGAAATAGAATGAAATAGAATTGATGGCTACTAACAATGATTGCAGAAAAGAATGCATGAGATAAAAGGATGGATTGAACTATGTTATTGTTTGAGTAAGCAATCTGCAATCACACTTAAAACTATTTTTAAATTTCCCTAGGGATGAGTGTGAAAGCTACCCACAAACATTAATGGAGAAATCAGATAATTTAATGCAGTTGAGTACCGACATATTGCTACTGTATTTCCCCCTTTTTGTGGGTGGAACAAATAAAGGATCAGAAAACTTATTAAATATGTTTGCATACAGTAGAAATTTTATATCATGATTCATACAATTTAAATATAAAAATTGGATCTAAAAACCAAGATACATTTTTATTAGATTTGTTCCATATCATTTTGATCACAGACAACTTGATTTACCGCATTCTTATATCATAATTTAACTAATTTTCCAAACTGATCATGAAAGAAGCTTTATTTTTATTTTTGCATTGAATTAAACCAGAGAATGGTGAAATATAGTTGCCTAACTTAGGAAACTGATCAGAAACAAAATATTACATATTACTGCTTAGCTACTGCTAAGCTTGTAAGCCGCCCTGAGTCTTCGGAGAAGGGCAGGATATAAATGGAATTAAAAATAAAATAAAATAAATAAAAATTAACCAGTATCCTTCTCCAAAAGCCACAAACAGTGCCCAAGCCAGTTCTCTTCTTGCTCATTCTCACCCTCTTTTTAGTACTATGCTAAAAAGAGGGTGAGAATAACTCAAAGCTCCTATTTTACATTGCAAATGTTGCAATAGTACCTAACTGAACAGCTTCAAGGAGTGCATAATTTCATTGAATGTGTATTGTTTTCCTTTAAATTGGTATGGTTACATGATTTAATTTTTTTTATATCTATGCTCCTACAATTTTATAATTATGTATATATTTTGACACAGGGGACGCGGTGGCTCAGTGGGTTAGGACGCTGAGCTTGTCGATCAGAAGGTCGGCAGTTTGGCGGGTCGAATCCTGAGTGCCGCGTAACAGAGTGAGCGCCTGTTAACTCATCCCAGCTTCTGCCAACCTAGCAGTTCGAAAGCACGTAAAAAATGCAAGTAGAAAAATAGGGACCACTCCGGTGGGAAGGTAACAGCGTTCCGTGCGCCTTTGGCGTCTAGTCATGCCGGCCACATGACCATGGAGACGTCCTCGGACAAGCGCTGGCTCTTCGGCTTTGAAACAGAGATGAGCACTGGCCCCTAGAGTTGGAAACGACTAGCACGCATGTGCGGGGGAACCTTTACCTTTTTACCTTTATATATTTTGAAAAGGAGAAACTCGTGGAACTATATTTAATGATATACCGGTAGTTAAAAACTAATAAACTTATAAATGTTTCAGTTGACCTATCAACTTCTTAATCCCCTTCTGAATAGTTCATCTGATAGTTATGTTATTAGATGCAGTTGTTAATAGTAAATAGTATAAAAATAATAGCGTTTTAAAACTTATGAATGTATTATAGTATTTATCAGGCCTTAATTACTGAGAAATGATCTGTCACAGAAAAAAATAATATGCTATATATTTTTTAATTGTGTATGTATCTTGAATACAAGAATATTTTGTTTGCATTCATGCCCTGGAAATTGAGCGGAATGTTAGCCAAATCCTTCCCACCACAAACAACGCTGACACAATTGAATTTAAAAACATATAGGAACATCCTGGTCTCTTCTTAATACTACCTTAACGTTAACAAAGCGGGAGAAAGAATGTGTAAATCTGGTGCTATCATGGGTTCAGAAACAATCAACAATCAGCACAAATTGAAACATTATAGAATTGTCTGTGTGCAGCACTGATTGAAAAGTTTTCTACATGCAAAGGAAAAAGAATACAAATCAGCAGTGTAATTTAATATACAGTACATAAAACATAACCCAAATCTCATATTCAAAATGTATTAGTACTTCAGTTTTAAAAAGTAACTCTTTTATACAGTACCTGTTTGGATTTCACTGCTGGCCATATTTTGCAATATTATTTATAGCTTGCGTACTTAAGAGCACTAATCCTACCTCTAGCTTCCATGAATCAAAACAACACTCTAAGACCAAACAGGAAACAAACTTTGGACTCTATAAAGGTTACTGCAGTGTTTTCTGGGATTTGTAGTCAAGTTTAAGAAAGTGATGCAGAACTGATGTAAAACTTTGGCATAGATTGTGACTCATAGTTCTTTTAGGTTCCTTCTGCTCTTTCATAAAGGCACATACTGGCATCCCATAAAACAAAGGCAAGCATTCAGTATTACTGTTTTCATCTTGTAAAACAAGGCAGAAGCAAAGGAGGAGGAAGTGAAAAGCCAGACCGAGAAACGTTAGTATGACTAAATACAGTAGTTCTTTTGCTAGTGAAATCCAATTTGCCAGGCTTTCTTTTTTATAAGCTAAGTAAACAAGGGATAGAAATGGTGGCAGCCTATACACATTTACAAATGAAAATGCACCTCAACAATATTACAGTTCATTATCAGTGATATATATAAATAAATTTACGTTCCAAGCATAAATTAGGGGTCCCGGGTCTTTTGTGAGCTTGATTGTTTTCTTGCAGATATTTCATTACCCAAACTAGGTAACATCATCAATGCTAATCCATCATCAATTGCACAGATGATGTTACCTAGTTTGGGTAATGAAACATCCGCAACTCAGCTCACAGAGTACTAAGGACCCCTCATTCCAACTCTGAGTTACAAACATTCTCTGTTATCCTATATAAACAAGTAATCTAATTAGGGAATATGAAAAAGGCAATGTGGCCCTGACAAGATTTAAACTGTAGCATCAGGTAACTGTAGCCAGTACAGTATAAATGTAATTCCTAGACTTCTTGTTTGGAAAGTGCAATATGGCACTGACCTAAAGCAGGTGCACATGGCCAGGCGTAGGTTCAAATACTGAATCCTTCTCCAAGCCCAGGGGTTTTATTTAAATTAGGCAGCAATTTATTCCAATTATCACCTGCAACGCTCTGAGTTGGGAGAGTGTGATTGGGGGCAGGCAAGAGTTTGCCTGCCAGGCAAAAATCTTACCCAGTTTCATTTGTTAAACCCTTGGGGAGGCTGTGGGCTGGGCCGGTTTAGTGAGGCTCTCTCTGCCACACAGGACTTCCAGTCACTATTGCTCTCACCTGTAACCAATGAAGATGTGGCTCAGCTGAGCAACCAGCCTGGGATCTCTCACAGGCTAATCCAGAGATACTAGCAGCCCAAAGAGTATGAAACAAACCACCATTAACACTGGAGCTAAAGCAGCAACAGGACCTGTATCAGATGTGTCACTTTAGTCTGTCATTTTAACAACTGGTTCTCACAAACAGAACTCCACGCCTGTGCACAAGGCCCTCTGAAGGTAGCAGGAGCCAAAACAGCCGATACGATCCATTTCCCAGCAAAGGCATCAAGACCATTGTAAAGGAGATTTAATTCTACCTGTCCTACATTTCCCACCCCCACCCACCCCCAAGGAGAAATCTATATAGACTAGAGCAGGGGTCAGCAACCTGAAACAGTGAAAGAGCCACTCGGAACCGGTTCCCTCACAAAAGAAAAAACTGGGAGCCGCAAAAAAATGTGTGCACATGTGCATACATGCGCGCATGCGCAGAACACGGTTTGACTAAAGAGTGGAGCCAAGGCGAGATATGCACCTAGCCTGCATATTTGAATTGATTGGTTGAACTTTTTTAGTTCCACTTTTTTTTTTTGGACTGCACATGGCAGAGGACTGGGAGCCGCAGGAGATGGCTGAAAGAGCCGCATGCAGCTCCAGAGCCGCGGGTTGCAAACCTGTGGACTAGAGGGAAAACAGAGCAACTGGCCCTTGAAAATATTCTATGCTAAGAAACTTTGTTAATTATCTGACTGTGTCTACCTGTTTTTCAAAAGGAAAAATCTGATGCAGCAGAGTTCTATCCTGCATCCTATGCTCTTTAGCAGAAATATGAAATCAATGGGCAGATCGCTCAGAAACATCAATACAATGCTGTATTTTAATTCTTCTTGAGCCAAAACCAGAAAATGATGAATGTCAATGCAGATCTTGTAAGTAAGTAATGTGTAGAACAAAATCCATTAAAAAGTTCATCCAATGTGTTTCTGACACTTAGTTCCTTCAAAATGCCTTGACTATCTGGTTTTAAATGTTATCCATATTTTCTTCTTTTGAATGTTTTTCCTTTGGGGATTTTTTTCTCCAATTCATTATGATTGGGGCAGGATATAAATTTTGTTAAATAAATTGACAACTCGCTCCTATTAAATTGTACCCTATTCTAAAAATAAATTAAAAGGATTAGGTAAGAAATCAGGCAGTCAGAATAAACATTATATAAAAATCTGAAGGCAGGCAACAACTGTTATCCAATACAAAAAAAATCAATACATAATTTCCCCTACAGAATACCAAAAATATATTTTTGTGTTTTTTAGTCTCTTTAAACAAGTAATAAGCAACAGTAATTGTCCCTCAGAAGTATGAAATCTGTTCTTCAGTATAGCACATATAACACAACTAAAGCCATAGTTTAGTAGATCATTAAAAATTACACTAATAAGGATTATCATAATGCCAAACCATAATAGTTCTTTGATGCTTAACTCACATTATATGAAAATTCTAAATGTTTCCATCAAAATCTCAAATGTAACATTTGTTCTTTTAACTTAAAGTACATGGCTTTCATAGATTTCTTTGGGACAACAGCTGTAACCAGTGATATCATTGAAATTGGGACAAAGAATACCCACCTTCAGGAGGTCTTAGAATGCAGGCAAGGAAAGCATTCTGACCTCATTTCAGACATCCTTTTCTTTTGGCCCACTTCATCAAAGGTAACTGCTATTCTAAATCACTACTGAGGAAAAAAAACCTTGGTCCCTACTGCTGATAACCTCAATATTAGGAATAAAAGGCAGGATTTGTCTATTTCCCACTGGACGGTCACAGGCCCACTGCACCTGGCCATGTTCGTAGGTGTTAGTAAATTTGCATTACTAAATACAATTTACTTGTAAAGAGCATAAGAAATGGATTTGAAGGGCAGGAGGAAGAGTCACTACCAATAAACTAAATTGATTGACAGAGGATTGAGTCTGGCTAAGAAACTAATTGGAAAAAACAAGCCCCTCTAATTCACATCAAGATAAAGTGAAGGAAGGCGGCAACACATTCAGACTTGTAAGATTCTGTAACTACAGCTGTTACACATAGCATTGTTTCTTAGTCTGGTCCAGCTTGCAGGGCTGACAATATGACAGCAAACTCTGTCATTTGTATTATGTACCAGGGAAGTGACAAAGCTTGCATAATTTAAGATATTTCTTTTCTAAGTTATTTTGGGTATAATTTATGTTTGAAACTACATTCAAATGCTGGTTAAGCTGTAGTTTTGGCATGGCCTATATTTAAATAAGTCTGTATTCCACCACTTGGGAGCCAAGTCTCCAGTTCAAACAGAATTAATTTTATCTCTTAGGAAATGCTATACTAATCAAGGGATATTCACTTCTTGAATTTAAATATGAGAACATATTAACAATGAGGAGAGAGTAATTGTGTAGCTGCATGAAGTAGAAGGAAATTAAGATTAGTGAAAGTGAGCTGGTGAACTATGGGTAGATGAGAAGATAGAAGCATGAGTGTGTCAACTTACTGGAAAAGAAAACTCAGTTGAAGATAAAATGGAAGGGAAGAAAGACAGATTGAGATTATATGAAGCAAAGGGAAATCTATTTGGGAACATTAAACATGAGAATGGTATGTTGAAGGGGTCATATGGTAGAAGACACTGATGGCATGCAAGGATTGAGTAGAATAGTGAAAGTGGACTGAAAGTGAGGCAACTGGTAAAGATTGGATGGATAGCCCAGAACATTATAGGCAGCAGAGGTAGAACCTATCCATTTGGAAGTGTTACCACCTGTTCAAGCCTCATGGTAGACTTGGCTGGGTATATCCACAAGGACTATACTGTGAGGTCATTTGATTGCCTTCGCCTTTGGACAAGGAGAAGACAGGTAAGAAATGACATGACTTCAACTATTCTATGAGGATTACTGGCTGGTTTTGGTAAATGAAATCTGTTTTGTGGAAGGCTATTTGGAAAAACAATCTATTTGAGGTGAGGATAGGGAGGATAAGTTGATAAAAATGGAGCGTGTGGTTTGGATCTATTGATAAGGAAAAGGATATATGCTCTTTTCCAGTTTAAGACAAGAGAATAATCAGAGTAGGTTTGGGGAGACAGAAGTTAAGACTGATATTTTCCACCATTTATGGATGGAAGTCTATTTCGGGAGAGTGGAAATATAATTGATCTTGGTTGGGATTAGGGTAATTAGAGGATATTTAGATGAGATTTCTGCAACTAGCAGTAACTCAGGCAAGGGAAGCCAAATGATGGGGAAAGGACGTGAGGTTGTTGATGGGTGAGAAGTGTAAAGAGTTGGAGTGTCAGACTGGTATAATTAAAAATTAAGATGAGAGAGTGATGGGTGAGAATCCCTTCTAGGTAGGCAGGACCAGATCTTGAGAGGAATAGCATTGGAGGAGGATATCGAGAAAGGAGTGACGATCATGATAGCATTGAGAGAAAGAGATGCGGCAAGAGCAAGTACGAATCTTTCTTGAACAGAAAAAAAAGAAACAGCTTATTGTATGCTAGATATCCACATATTTTGCCATCAATTTTTCTCAGCTGTGAAAGTGCAGAGAATACTAACCACAATCCTGGGACAACAGGTTGCTCAAGAAAGGGACATTAATCCTCTTCAGCTCATCCAGCTTTTCCTTCAGCTTTTTAACCTGGCTGTCCGAGCGGCTGATCTTTTGCCTCAGCTGTTTTAGCTCTCCGTTCTTCTTTTCTACTTGTTCTCTCAAACAACACACTTGGCTTTTACTTTGCCTAGAGGAGAAACAGTACGAATGAAGGGAATCAATGAGCTTGCATGCTCCTGAAGCAGACATGATGACCTCATTGATTGACATGAGGTTGGCATCAGTCTCTCCCTTCTGACCTACTACAGCTTCTGTGGCTGGTTTAGGGGTCAGATCTGCAGGGGATGCAGACATGCTTTGGGAAGACTTCTGGGGGATAGCAGTAAGAGAAGAAGTAGAGGAGGCTTCTCTAAACCTAGTGTCCTGCTCCACAGGGTTGTTACTACAGTTTGATTCCACACTTCTCCTTAACCTTTTTCTTTCTAGTTGTTCCTTTGGAAATGATGATTTCTCTCTAGTATGTTTGGAGAAAAAGCTGTAAGAATGAAGGGATCCAATAAATTTACATGCACCTGACACCGGAGGTGTGAAGTCATCCTCTGATATACCATTTTTATCAATTTTGAAACTTCCTGGATGGATAACCATTTCAGAATGGTCCTCAATAGAATGTTTTTCTGGTTTATTCTGAGAAACTTTTGTAACTAAGTTATCTGCTAACATCCTTCTAAGGGAACCTTCAAGTTGGACCTGAAAACTTGCCCCCTGCTCACTCATTGATCCAATTTCAGCTTGAAGAGTCACGTGCTCCATTTTATTACTTCCTTCCACAAGCAAGTCTTGACCAGATGATAAGGTTCCTTCATCTACCTTCCCATGTCCTTCATTTGATTGATTGCCATTTCTTTGTAGAGTCTGGGTTATTATTTTTCTCTTTCTTTTGACATAACCCCTGCTGTTGCCCCTTGTTTCAGAAATATGGAATATAGTTGGGATGGCGGTGGGTTTCAGTAACCGATGCTGGTCTTCCAACCGTTTTGAAAAGCTGTCCTTAGTGAAGTGTTCACTGCAGAGAAAGGAATATTTGGTAGGAATCCAATTGTCCCGTTGTACTGCTTTTAGCCACTGGATTAGTCGCTTTGAATCCTTTAATGGAAACCTTTGAAAAAGTATAAAAGGAGAAAGTTACTATTTACATTTCTTTTTCTTTCTTTCCTGGAATCATGAAAATACATAGATGAGGTTAAACTAAAAAAACCTCAATCTTCTAAAAACGTTAGATATAATATATAGATATAAATAGCATCCATTACATTTTTAGAACAAGTATTTCAGAAAGATGCTGAGCTGTTTTAGATTTTGATCTATTCAATAGCTATTTTTATGAAACAATCATTTCCAAAAAGTGGTTCAACAATCAGATTTTAATAAAAGATTCATCATCCAAACATTAATCCCAAGTGAATTTATGCCCAAAGGTTTTCATTCAATTAACTGCATATGACTGAACTACAGACTAAAAATGACAAAGAATTGGGTGATATAGCTAATACAGAAATACATAATTAAATATTCAGAATGGTTTTGTTGGGTTAGAAAAGCAGGCTATAAATAATAGAATTTAAAAGAATCAAACACAAAGTTCCCTTCAGAAAATACAAATAAATATTCAGATAAAAGATTGAGGATGCTTGACTTGGTTATATGTGAGAAATTCCTATAATGCTGTAAACTGGCTGAGTTATCAAGGAGATACCAAACACTTTAGGCTGCAACAAAAGGAATCATCTCCAAATCATGGGATTATAGCTTCACTTCATTTTGAGTGGTCACACGCCCATTTCAAATATTGTGTTCAATTATGGATATCATATTTTAATAAAGATTCAGAGAAACTGGAACACATTCAAGGAAGATCAATGATAACTATTAAGATACTAGAAATTACAGTCTAAAAAGAAAGATAGAAATAATTGGGTCAGTTTAGTTTAAAAAAACCAGAGAAAATATGAAAGCACTATTCAACTATCTGAAAGGATGTCACATACAAGATTAAACCTGTTCTCCATCATTCCAGAATGTAATAACATTTAGTTTAATACACTAAATAATACATTAAAGTCAAAGAAAAGTATGTTCCAATTGAATTTTACAACTTTTTTCCTAGCAATAACAGCAGTTTGAAAGCAGCATCAATTAGTGAGAACTGTGTGTTCCACATCACTGAATATGTTAAAGTAGATGTTAAAGGTCCATGTGATGGGATGGTTGTATTGTGTTTTTAGATGGATGTTTTTCCGCAACTCATTTCTATTTATTTTTCAAAGTGTTTTTTAATAGATACAGGAAGTGAACCCTGAGAGGGGTCAAGCATGTCATCAGCCTCAATCCCTTCGTGCCTACAACAGACCTAAGTCCAGCCCCTCTTGAATTCTGTTGACTCTTATCTACTGCCAGTTTGGTTTGATCAGCAAGGTCTGAAGTTGATGTTAGGGTTAATCTATGCTGATCTGAGTTCTGATTACTGATGGAGATCCAGCACCTCTCCACCAGTAATCTGCACTTGGAACAGAATAGATTAACCCTAAGGTCAACTTCAGACCAACAGTCAAGTAAGCAATACCCCAATTAAGAAACTGCCAAAGAGCCATTAGTAAACAGCCCAACCAAAGAATCCCTAAGACTGCCCCCACCCACACAGGCAAGACACCAGAATATAAACTGACAGCAAACAGCACTTCTTACTAGTACTGATGATGTCACCTAGTTAGGGTAATGTAACGTCTGCAAGAAAACAAGCAAATTCAGAAAGCACCAAGGACCCCTCACTTAATAACTTGTCTAGTATTTCGATGATGATGATGATGATGATGATGATGATGATAATAATAATAATAATAATAAAGAAAATCTCAAAATATCAAGACCTGCAGATAGCAGTAGAATGACTGTGGCAATAGAAAGCAAAGATAGTACCAACAGTAGCAAATAGTAGCCTTGAATGCAATTCTAAAACACCTGGAGCACCATTTGAACACCAATGGCATTGACAAAATCATTATGGTCAATTATAAAAGATAGCCTTACTCAGAATGATTTTGTGATGATACCTTTAATACCATGAAACAACAACATTTTCCTATCTATCCCAGGTACTTGGGAAGAACTCAGTAGGTGGACAAAAAATGCCAAATCCAATCTAAACATCTGGCTGACTGCAACAAACCATAATAATAATAAAGATCTCTTTCTCATATCTCATCCATTTGCAATAATCAAATTATTTTTAAAAAATCATCATTCAGTCCTAATCAACAAAAGTCTATTATGAGGTGTCAGGGATAGTTATGCACAGTGAGGGAAAAAGTATTTGATCCCCTGCTGATTTTGTACATTTGCTCACTGACAAAGAAATGATCAGTCTATAATTTTAATGGTAGGTTTATTTTAACAGTGAGACAATAACAACAAAAAAATCCAAAAAAACACATTTCAAAAAAGTTATAAATTGATTTACATTTTAATGAGTGAAATAAGTATTTGATCCCCTATCAATCAGCAAGATTTCTGGCTCCCAGATATCTTTTATACAGGTAACAAGATGAGATTAAGAGCACTCTCTTAAAAGAAGTGCTCCTAATCTGAGCTTGTTACCTGTATAAAAGGCACCTGTCCACAGAAGCAATCAATCAATTACATTCCAAACTCTCCACCAAGACCAAAGAGCTGTCCAAGGATGTCGCAGACAAGATTGTGGACCTACACAAGGCTGGAATGGGCTACAAGACAATCAACAAGCAGCTTGGTGAGAAGGTGACAATAGTTGGTGCAATTATTTGGAAATAGAAGAAATACAAAATAACTGTCAATCTTCCTCAGTCTGGGACTCCATACAAGCTCTCACCTCATGGAGTTGCAATGATCATGAGAATGGTGAGGAATCAGCCCAGAACTACACAGGAGGATCTTGTCAAGGCAGCTGGGACCATAGTCACCAAGAAAACAATTGGTAACACACTATGCAGTGAAGGTCTGAAATCCTGCAGCCTCCGCAAGGTCAACCTGCTCAAGAAACCACATGTATGTCTGAAGTTTGCCAATGAACATCTGAATGATTCAGAAGAGAACTGGGCAAAAGTGTTGTGGTCAGATGAGACCAAAATCGAGCTCTTTGGCATCAACTCAACTCACCGTGTTTGGAGGAGGAGGAATGCTGCCTATGACCCCAAGAACACCATCCCCATTGTCAAACGTGGAGGTGGAAACATTATGCTTTGGGGGTGTTTTTCTGTGAAGGGGACAGGACAACTTTGCTGCATCAAAGGGACGATGGACGGAGCCATGTACTGTCAAATATTGGGTGAGAACCTCCTTCCCTCAGCCAGGGCATTGAAAATGGGTCATGGATGGGTATTCCAGCATGGCAATGACCTAAAACACACGGCCAAGGTAATAATGGAGTGGCTCAAGAAGAAGCACACAAAGGTCCTGAAAGGGCGTAGCCAATCTCCAGACATTAATCCCATGGAAAAATCTGCGGAGGGAGCTGAAGGTTCAACCTGCCAAATGTCAACCTCGAAACCTTAATGACTTGGAGAGGATCTGCAAAGAGGAGTGGGACAAAATCCCTCCTGAGATGTGTGCAAACCTGTTGGCCAACTACAAGAAACGTCTGGCCTCTGTGATTGCCAACAAGGGTTTTACCACCAAGTACTAAGTCATGTTTTTCAAAGGGGTCAAATACTTATTTCACTCATTAAAATGCAAATCAATTTATAACTTTTTTGAAATGCATTTTTCTGGATTTTTTTGTTATTCTGTCTCTCACTGTTAAAATAAATCTACCATTAAAATTATAGACTTATCATTTCTTTGTCAGTGGGCAAACATACAAAATCAGCAGGGGATCAAACACTTTTTATCCTCACTGTATATGTTTTAGCCTTAATCAAATAAATCTAGTTTTTAATCCAACTTATCACTTTCTCTAAAACAAAACAAAAGATTTATCTCCCCATTTATGAACCACATTGAAAGCCTTATCAATCAAATAGGGTCAAAAAGAAATTCCATTAATGTCTATCAGAAACCACAACACAAATGTTTTAGTCCTGTTCAGATAAATTCACCTTATAAACCTTCTATTTTCTTTTTAAAAGCTTGATCTTTAATCTCATCGAATCATGTCCCAGAAATTGATTTCTTCTCATTTTGTCTTTTCAGAAATAGCTTGATTGCTTTAATACCTTCTGTTTGTAAATCCAAGACAAGAAGGCTTTCCAAATTGCTCTGCTGACTCATTTTAATAATTAAAAAGAGACATAGAAATAATATCAACTGGTTTCATTTATAAATCCATTTTGGCATCCTTTTCTATATTAACTTCATACTCTTGGCATTTGAAATTCATTTTCATATCCATAGCATCCTTTTTTATATCACTGTTGTAATCCAGCATTTTTTAGAAATCCAAATCCATATTCAAATCAATCTCAGTCTGTTTTATCCAATAAAATCTGTTGTTCTTCAATATCTTCTGCTATAATATCAAACAATCTTATAAGTAACTTAGGTTATTATTTATTCATTTATTTATTAAATTTGTTTGCCGCCCATCTCACCACGAGGCAACTATTTGTTTCCAAACAGCCTCTGTTCCTTCTATTTTGCTCCATTATATTAATGCCTTTGTTCTCCTCTCCAATCTTTTGTTCCAGGTTCCCTCCAGCCAGCCTTCAGATCTCCTCTTACCAATATTTCCCTCCAAATTCACAAAATTTTCCTATGATAGGATTTGTTACCATTAATTTCAAAGACTTCATATATTTTTAAAATAAATTTTAGACCTCCTTTTACTGTTTTCCAAAAATGAAAGCTTTTCTCGTTAATCCTTAAATTTATTAACAGGGCAAGTTAGTTAGGGTAGAAGAAAATCTCCTGGTATTATAACATCTTATCTTGGTTCTTAACATCCAGAAACGCATTAATAATGAACTTCTTAAAGTAGTTAAGAGAGGGAGTAGACAGATTCAGTGTCCCCTTGAAGCTGCTAGAGTAGACTGTGGCTTAGGTAGGACATTTTCTTCCCTTGCTCACAAAGCTCTCAAACCCGCTAGAGATATCCATTTTATGATATCTTCACAAGGAGGCTCGGAATAGAGAAAACCTGTGGGTGATCCTAGTCCTTTCCTTTATTTGGAAAGGAATTTCAAGGAACCAATCCATTCACTGGTTCACTTTTCACTTCAAACATGACTCCATCTTCCCAGAGCAATCTTCAGTCTTCCATTGCTCTTCTTGAAATTGGAAGCTCAGATCACTGGTCTGATGTAAACTGCCTTTTGCAAAGAGCTCTTGGGCAAGGATGGATCTGGCTCTGACAAGGGGGAAAACAGGTTGCTTTTGGCTGTTTTTCCCTTTTACGCAAAAACACACAACAAAAAAGGGTATGTTTTGTGCACTCCAACTCGGGGTAAGCCTGCTTTGCACTTTTTTTTCTTCCTTTTTTCAGTGCAAAGTTAGCTCCATATAGTCCAGGAAAGGGATGTTTTAGCACATTTAAGCACCTTTAAGCTGCTTTGTGCTTTTTAAATCCTTTTTTTGCTGTGTGTAATCAGTCCCATATGGCCCGGCAGCCAAGCCAGGTATGCCTCATCATCAGCAGGAACAAGAAGGCGGTGAAGGTGAGAGCTTGAGGCACAGAGCAGCACTGATGGTGGTGAGAGACGGTGGGAGAGACATTTTTTTCAAGCATGGTGCTTGTGAAATAGATAGAAAATTATTCTCTCTGTTTTCTTTTTCATTGTTTATATTAGTGTTCTATTATTTTACTTATGTTTTGTTTACACTCTTTTCATTTCTTCCTTTTTATTGTTTTAAGCCACTTACAGTAGCCCCTTGGCAGGATAGGCAGCAAATAAATTTAACAATAAATAAAATAAATATGCACAATAATGGGGAAATACTGAAATTCCCACAGTAGAGAAATAGGCAGTAAAGTTGTCAGAATTATCAGAAATGGTGAAACTAACCTGTTTGGTCAGGGATAAAACAATAAGTATCTTCTTAAAAAGACTGGAAATTTTTTAAATTTGGACTTTATTGCTGAGAAAGAGATAAAAATTGAAGTGCTGATTTATGGATGTTGATGACTGAAAAAGAACTAAACAAGAGGCTAAAGGGATTTTTGTAATATTAAGGAAGGAAGGAGGCTGGATAATAAGCTTGTTAATTTCTGTTGCAAAGAAGGCTAGAAGTCATTTAAGTCCCCAAAGTCTTTTTTTTCTGACTTTTGTTCCCTAGGTTCTTATTTTTTATGTATTTCACTTTCTTCTTTTTGTACCCTGAACCTTTTTAAATTTTATTTCTTTTTCTTTTAGATTTGTCTTTCCTTGTTTGAAAAAAAATCACTAATAAAATTATTAAAAATATATTTAGAAAGTGTTAAAATAACCAGGTTGACAATATATAATAGAAAGAAATTTTATTTGGGTGGGAAAGGCATAGACCTCCTCTCCAAAAATGAAAAGTTTCCTCAAAACAAGGGACAAAACATGCTCTAAATAGCAAAAAAGTTATTCAATAAAGCAGTTTTTTTAAAAAAATGCATGGAAACCAACAATAGCATCAGAGGTTTATATGGGGGAACAATGCCAGGTTCAGTTGACAGTAAGGAAACAGAAAAAAGATATTAACGAAAAGACTTCTTGAAGAAGTTATCCATGTATAATCAGTCCCTCCCAACTTTTTTTTTTAATCCTATTTATATCCCGCCCTTCTCCGAAGACTCAGGGCGGCTTACAATCTAAGAAGCGTGCTTCTTAGATTGTAAGCCGCCCTGAGTCTTCGGAGAAGGGCGGGATATAAATAGGATTAAAAAAAAAACACTTGGTCCCAGAAACTAAACAATTCACAATCTAATACTATAAACCATCTTTAAAATATGGAGACAAACAAAAATAATTATAGTGCATATCAAATAATTACACATGAAACTCTCCATAATTTCTTCAGTTCATTAGAAACCAATGACTATTTCTAATCAACTCATATTTTAAAATAGCATACATTTATACTATTTTTCAGAAATATAAATTCATTTCACATGCACAGAAAAATAAATCACAAGACAAATGCGGAAGAAAAATCTGGGACCCAAAGAATACTCACTGCTCGTAATAATTGAATCAATCTCCTATGCTGAAAAGGGAATATATGTTTTGAGTAGCAAACAGAGCCCAGACATTGTCCTTGCATTATACTTGGGAATTACTAGATGCATCTCATTTGATGCTTTTAAGCAGAGTCACTATCCAGCATGGAACCCTTAACTTAAATTCATATAAATTTCTTCAGCTGAATTAAATTAATTTTGCATTTTTCACCTTTGGACTACTTTCACATTTTAATTTTTAAAATTAATCTTAGATAGAAATAATGGCTACTATTGAATGTCTGAATTCTTAAAATGTTTACATTTAACACCAATATCAAAAAAAATAGGAACCATTCATTGTAACAATAAACATATATTTGTTTTTGCTGTATGCAGAATAAAATGAGAATGCCTTCATAGTTGCTTGAGTATACAGAGATGACATTTCTTGTTTTATATTAACAGTATACTAAACAGTTCTGTCACTTTTTTGCTTATTTTCTCATAGCTGTAATGTGTTCCTTTTCTAGTTTAAATAAGGATTTGCACACAACTGTATATATTGGATAAAAAAACAATCAATATTCAGTTGATATTTCTAGAATACAATTTATCTCTTGCAAGGATTGGCAAATATGCCACGTCTCAGAGCAAATTCAGAGATTAGGATGTGACAGGAAAAGCAATCCTCAGCTTTCTCGGTTGCTCCACAAGCCACCTACAGACAGATTTGCTACTGAATAAAGTTGGTTTCTCCAATGGATGCATACTTGCAAAACTCAAGACAAGACAGAACAGGTAAACTTGCAAACAACAGTAATACTGCTTACTCATGCATCAGTGTCCTACATATGAAATTTAATAACTAAATAAATAAAAATCAGGGCTAAACCTTGAGCCACATCTTAACACTGGAATGCTTCAACTACAAATCCATGGTGGAAAGTGGCAGTAGACATTAGAGTTGGTGTCCCTATAACCAAGCAAGTATAGAGAGTCCTTGCCTTCCCTTCTCAAAGACAAAAAGGAACTTTTTAGCTTAAAACACGTAGAGTCATTTTCACAGGAGTTGCAACCCTCTGGCTATTTTATCTTAAACTGTGCACAGATGGCAAGAAGAATCGGGTGAAAGAATAAGAAGGATGAGAGAGGCAAAAAATTGAGTTTTGACCGTGCGTGTGTGTGTGTGGGGGGGGGGGGGTTCTGTATGTGGGGGAGGTGAAGTTGGTCCCTATTGTTGGGGGCGGGGGGGGGGAGAGTTGGTCCTCTATTGCAGCGTTTCCCAACCTTAGGAACTTGAAGATGCGTGGACTTCAACTCCCAGAATTCCCCAGCCAGCATAGCTGGCTGGGGAATTCTGGGAGTTGAAGTCCACGCATCTTCAAGTTCCTAAGGTTGGGAAACGCTGCTCTATTGTTGGCCTCTCTGGGAGGGACCCGTAATGAGGGATGCTAGTCGGCGAAAGAGAAAGAACCCGGTCCAACTCCCCAGAAACCAATGTAAAAGGTACGCAAAGGGGGCAGCCGGGCAAGCTCAAAGGGGCATCAGCCTGTCACAGAACTGCGAGCGGAAGAGAAACGGGAAGCTCTGCGTCGGTCTACCCGATCGAAAAGGTGCGCCTCGAGAAGCCCCGTGTCGAGGTACGAAGCAGGAGACGGGCAGGTGCGAGCGCTCCTTTCCCTCCCCCTGGTTACCTGTGGAAAGAGACGGCCGCTCGGCCCCGGGCACCTTTGCCCTGCCGGTTGGAGCAATTCAGTGCCGCGCAACAGATCACCATCGCTGGAGGCCGCACGGGCGGCCCTGCCTCAACCCCCTCTCCGCCCCCCCCCTTCAGCCGTACAACAAGATGGCGAAGCCGAGCAAGTCACACAGCAGCCTCGCCACACCCTGCAAAGTAACTTCCGTACGGAAGAAGCTGTCATTCAGTTACACCCCCATATGCCTTCGGCGGTACAGTATATGAGCGAAGTGGCTCTTACGACCACCAGCAACGCTCCTTAATTCCCCTTTCCCCCCCGTTGCATCTCACCGATTGACTCGCTGTCAGGCAAACTAGAAGCAGCGAAGAAATAGCTACTCTGTCGTTGAGCCAATGTTGTTAAAACCACGCTACGCTGCGAATTACTTGAGAGCGCCATATTGGGTCAAGGGGGTGGTGTTTAATATTCCGTACAAGAATATGGCGGCTCCCTTCTACTTTCTACTCCTGAAAATACCATATGTCATTTAAACTACTCCGAGGGATAGAAAGCAGTAAATGGTAACTAACGAATTTTTTTTTCTGCTTCAGAAGGAAAGCCAGGCCGATTTAAGTAACCTCGTTCACCCATCGCTCTCTCCGTAAAACAAAATGGCACCCGCCATACAGCGGGAGAAACCATTGCATCTGATACTAACCAATCGTCGCTTAAATGAGTGGTGAACAATTCCGCGATTGGGCGAGAGCAGCGCTATGGGATGAGAAGTATAAAGTGCGCCGCTTTGGAGATCTGTGCCAGTCAGGAGACAAGCCGTGGGCCCCCGGAGCTTGAGAGGGCGGGGGCAGGATGGACGCGGGTGAGTGGGGAAATGTTTGGTAGGGGTCAACTGGGAAAGCTGCGTGGGTCGACATGCAGCTCTCTATATTTGGGGTAGCGGGCAATGGGTGTGGAAAAGAAGGAGTCGGTTTGTTTTTCAGCAGAGGGCTAAATTGCGGACTGGGCTAGTCGGTGGAACTGTGAGCATGGCTTGCCTAAAAGGGAGAGGTCGATGAAAGCTCCGTTATGTTGCCCTGGGAACTGTGCTTTCTTACAGTTTTTTTCTTTGTTAAATGACTGTGACGAATAGAAGTTGCTAAAGCAATTTGACTAATATGGTACTTTGTCTTGTCTTCTCTTTTCAAATAGAGGCAACTATACAATAACAAAGCCTGTCGAGTTTAAGATATGTTGTCCAGCCTACCCATGTTTTTGCGTGGTTTATAAAGCTTAGTGCTGGTCCTTCAGTGCTTTGATGTATGGAACTAATCTTAAAGTTTTCTAACCTTTATAAGGACCCAAGGTTCTTGTTTAAGTAGTTAAAAGTCAATGCACTGATTCCTTATATAACTAATTATAGTGACCTGACATGTGATGGAAGAAAAATAATGCTGTTTTAATGCTGCCTACCAATGTGCCATAGTCCATATGGGAAAAACTAAGAATCTAGGCAAATGGGTAATACCCTTTTTTCATCCATTTCTTGATTTCCCCCAAAGAGATAAAAAAAACAAATAGCATTTTATATAAAGATTTGTACTTGGTTTTACTGTCTGAATAAGATTATGAAGACAAGTACAGTGTTTTGTAGTAGGTCTACACCAAACTGAATTCTTATTGAAACTCTCAAATACGTCTTAGTAAGTGATAGTTAAGGATTTTTATTTGTTTATTAATTTGGTGTCTTCCAATCAGCCGGAAAACTTCCTGGAAGGATTTTTATTTATTTGTTTATTAATTTGGTGTCTTCAAATCAGTCTGATGACTTCCTGGTCAAAAACTTCCTTCAGTTTTCCTAACAAAGTTTTTCTGAAGTGGTTTGCCATTGCCAGCTTTCTAGGGCAGAGAGTGTGTGACTGGCCCAAGGTCACCCAGCTGGCTTTGTGTCTAAGGCAGGACTAGAACTAATGGACTCCTGGTTTTTAGCCTAGTGTCTTAACTATTACATTAAACCGGCTCTCTAGTTAAAGAATGAATTTAATTTTAACTTCATATAAACAGTGTATTGAATGCAACAAACTTGAGACCTCACAGCAAGTGCAAAATGAACTTTGTTATATATTTATGACTAGACTGAGGAAAAAGGCTTAGCAGTCTTTTCTTGGAACCTCTCACATTAAATGCCATTCTGAATCACATGGTGTATGGGACATGATGTTCTCTAAGGCAAGGTTGCAGAGTATGTGAAATTTGAACTGAATGGGTTATCTGGGCAGTAATTTTTGCATTTAACAACTATGAGGCAAATAGAAGGATGTGATGTAGATTTACACTAGAGTGCACTGTACTGATTCTCAGTCCTTTTTTAAAAAAAATTAAGTACAACAAACTTTAATCTCTGAAAGCAGAGAAGCAAATAGATGCCCACAGTCAATTTGGGCTTAAAGTAGAGTGGAATGAGCTACAAATATTCTTTATTGGCAGAGTGGAATATAATAGTTTAAGAGGTTTTAAAATGAAAGGATGAGAAGAGCTAACTATAACAAAAGGAGAAACTTGTTCTAAACTAAAACATGTGTGCTATTATTAAGACTTCCCATCTAGCCCATGCCCTTTATGCTTGAACATCTGCACATATTTATACCAGTCTTGATTTTGGCAAGGCAGTGCCTGATGTTTAAAGATGCTGAAAAGAATATTGAATCTTGAGCCTAAGTAGAAGGTTAATGTTCCATCTGATGCTTCTTGCTAGTAACCCATTCCATTACTATTAAGGTCACTTGAAGGCAGGCAAGGAACCAAATGTAGTTTTAGTGTAGTAAATATGTAAATTGTTGTCATAGTGCTGAATCGTTGCTTCACAGAGTGATGCTTTTTTGGCAGAAAGCATGATTACGTGATCACCGTATGCTCTGAATAAAAGGTGAGAAATTAAGGCTAGTCTTTCAGTTCCTTCATACCATGAAGAAAATGGTTATTACTGGCATTTGATAATGTGCTAATTTTCAAAACAGAGTTGGACCAGACCTATAATAATCTAACAATCCTCCCCCCCGCCCGGCAATCTTAGAAAATGTCTGTGGGAAGGAAAATATTCCTTTAGTTTAATTAAGTGACAATATTTTCTGCCTCTGTTGTTTGATGTTAGAACCTGGAACATAATTGCTATTTTTTTATCATCTAGAAAAGAAAAAGAAAACTTTTTTTGAATTTTGAATGGCAGATCCTGAAAAGTGTTTGAGACTGCTTTGTTTGTTTGTTTTGAGCAGCTACTCTCACTTATGATACTCTCAGGTTTGAGTACGAAGATTTCCCAGAAACCAAAGAGCCTGTTTGGATCCTGGGAAGAAAATACAGCGCACTAACAGGTATTTCTCCTGCTAATATTTCAAGGGCTTTATGATTCTGTACCGTGACTTGAAGTCTGCTGTCTCTTTATAGATTTGACATGCCTTAGAATGCATGTAGGCTAGTTTCCTGATCTTATTCTGGATCAGCTCTGCCATCCTGAATCTTTTAGAGAAAGCATGTACCTGTATTTTGCAAATAATAGATGCTAGAAGGTGTTCTGCTTTTCTATTGATATGAGAGAGAAATCTGAAAAGTCTTATTGTTCCCACCCCACCCCTCAAAAAACTAAAGTTTACTATTTTATATGTACTATACCAGGGCTTTTCAACCTTTTCACCCATTGTACCACTTTTAGGATATGGCAACATCCAAGTACCACCAGTCACCTAGCAAGGTGTCAAAAACTTGATGACCTCCCCCCCCCAAAAAAAGGAAAGAAAAAAGTGATGAAGTACAGGTAGTCCTCGACTTACAACAGTTCGCTTAGTGACTGTTCGAAGTCACAATGGCACTGAAAAAAGTGCCCCCCAAGCCACAGCCGAGCAAGACACCTGTCTGCCTGCCTGGCGGCGCTTTTTCTCCTGTCTGAGGTTTTCATTGTTGTGAGCATTTCTGTTGAGGATTGGCAGTGGGGGTGAGGTGGAGGGTGTTTGATTTTTATTCCCCCCATCTGCTGGGTGGTTGCAGCAGGTTTTGGTCACTTCACATGACCCTGGGACACTGTGACCATCATAAATATGAATCAGTTGCCAAACATCTGAATGTAAATCACAAGACCCTGGAGATGCTGCAACATTCCAGCTGATTGGTGCTTCTTCTGGGCTCAGAAGCGCCAGGATCAGCAGGAGCTCCAGCTGGAGCCTGGCGCTGATCCTGGCACTTCCACTGAGCCCTGACAGCCCGGAAGAAGCACTGATCCTGGCGCTTTCGCTGAGCCCTGACAGCCCTGCAGCTCCAGCCATCTCTCGCTCAGGCTTATGCAGTGCTGCCACCGGTTCAGCTCATTCCCCTTCCCCCGCTAACACTTTTTTAGGATGGTCGCGTACCACCTGCCAGGTGCCAATTTACCACAGGTGGTACCCATACCACTGGTTGAAAAGCCATGTACTATACCAGGGGTCCCCAACCTTTGGGCACCAGGGACCGGTTCCATGGAGAGAGGATTTTCCACGGATCGGAGGAAGCGTGGTTTTGTGTGCTGCCTGCATCCTGCGGATGGGACTTTTGCTTGTTTGTGTGGACTGGTTGCTAGCATGCCACGGGCCGGTACTAGTCCACAGACCGGGGGTTGGGAACTCTTGTGCTTTACGATTCTTAACTTTAAATGTTGAATAAGTCTAATTTAAAAATAAATATATTTCAGTTAACAGTTATCATTGAAACCACGTAATCTTAAGTTCTGCAAGTGTATTGAAACATTGTTTGTATCCCTTTAGAGAAAGAGGAGATTTTGTTGGATGTCACTTCTCGTCTTTGGTTCACATATAGAAAAGGTTTTCCAGCCATTGGTAAGCACCAGTTTTCATTTTCCAGATTGTTGGGGAAATGGTGCTTATTTATTTCTAAAAAATCAGATTTACATTTACAACCTAAAGAAGCCAATTAGAATATTGGTATGGCATATTCGTTTGTTATGAGATGGGCAGCAAATAAATTTCAGAAATATTCCATTTAGTGTCTTTTAACCATCCTGACATTTGAGTTTGTACTCAACTATCTAGGTTTCAGAAAATAACATTGGCTAATGGTCTGTTGCGGACCTGTTTTCACTTTATTGAAAATAAGATTCTTCCACTTTTAAAATAGTATGGAAGGAGGGAAATTGCAGAAAATAAAAAGGTGTTCTTTTTTTAAAATCAGAGTTGTATATTTATTTAAAACATATAGCCACCCATCTTTCAAACTTTATATTATTTTGATCAGGGGTGTCAAATTCCCGGCCCGTGGGCCAGTGACCACCCCAGCTCCGGCAATGTGAAAAAAGTCATGACACGTTGTGACACGTCACGTGACACAGCAAGTTTGACACCCATGATTTAGATCAATTATTTTTTTCCTTTCTGTTTGCATGAAGATTAAAAAGCAAATGATAAAAATAGAAAAGTCCTCAAGTTTGAAAAGAATTTATCTGTCTTAAAATTCTAATATAGTTGTTGTTCCTGCATATAAACAGAGAGGCTGAAAAGTGTGTAAAATTCATGTTTTAAATATCCATAGTGCACTTGGGCTGTGTATTTAAAAACGTCTAATATTTTGGGACTTAATTATTCATCTATGTATTAATATATAGGAATTGATCTTATTTTTTGAAATGGTTAGGAAACTTTAAAATTATAACCATATACACATGGATTTATATTTATATTTATATATTTATATTTAATAACATCTTTTTCTAAAATGTGTATATTTATGTTCTCCTTTTTTATTTTCCTCTCTAATTTACTGACTTGGTGAGTAGACAACAACACAAGAGAAGGAAACAAAGTATTAGCCACATTCAATAGGATATAACCCTATATACAGTATGTAGTTGCATGTTCCCTTATATTCTGAGGGGTATAACGTCAGAGCAGCATATTTATATTTCCAATCATATTTTGACTTCTGTCTGCCCCCTGCCCCCTGCCCCCTGCGATCCTATTCAGGTACATCATAAAACTCAAATGCTTCAAATTATTAGTGATTACTTGTCAAAAATTTTGGTTTGTGTGATCTGTTTATGGCTGCAGGGGGAACAGGTCCGACATCTGACACTGGTTGGGGTTGTATGCTAAGATGTGGCCAGATGATTTTTGCCCAGGCTTTGGTTGGCAGGCACTTAAGCAGAGGTAAGTCGCACTACTGTGACAATTATAATGCAAAATCAGGATGCTCCGTATGTTCAAGTAACACAAGGTCCTGCATAAAGGTGTTTTTCACTGTAAAGGAATGCATACTGAAGCAGGCCTATTTGCATATATTCCAGTTCCCCTTGGTAGCATCTTTTCCTTCAAAATCTATAATTCTTATCATGGGAATAAGATAGTTAGGACACTGGGTTGACAATCACAAAGTCTACGTTTAAGTGCTGAGTGCTGCTATGTAATTAAACTCTCATCATTCGCTCCAGTTGTGCTGAGTTTGCAGTTCGAAAGTTTGTAAAAACGCAAGAAGATAAATAGGTACCACTTTGATGGGCCCTTTAATGGGGACATGAAAGGGCCCCCAATCGGGCGTCTCCTGAACAGTGGTGATGTCACTGGCTAATCCTTTCACTCTGAAAGCACCACCAGCACAAATATGATGACAATTCTTCTCATGACTAAAAGGGCTGTGGTAATTGATATGTTTGATGATTAGATCAGTTTACTTCTTGCAGTGTAAACTATATTTTGAACATAGATTTTTCCATAGAAATTAGATATTGGTGAAATACAATAAAAATAGAAGCAGAAAAATGTTTGTCATTTTACATGCAGATTGTATTTGAAGTTATCTTTTCAAGCAGTTTCAGACTATATTCATCAACCTTTTGTATTAGAAAGGATTTGTTTAAAGCAGGCTGATTATTTTGGTATGAATACCTTGAAAATGTAAAGGTGGCAGTTGGATTTTCTTTTGTTTTTTTTAGCATTGCCTTTTGTTTCTTAGATTGGAGGTGGATGAAAGGGAAGAAACAGATAGACAACTATTACAATGTTCTCAATGCTTTCATTGATAAAAAGGACAGTTACTACTCAATCCACCAAATAGGTAAGATGATTACCAGCATCATGGGCAATCAAATGTTTCAATCTGTATCTTCCTTTTTAATAGAAGTAGAAAGGTTCTGAGTTTATTAGTTTAGGTAGCCCATATGTCCATTTACAAACATAGTATAAATTACTATCTGTTTTATTATTGGAAATTGAGTTAGGGAAATAGTAATGTAGAAACTAGTCCTGCCTTTCAGTTTCTTTTATTCTAGATCTAGGCTATTTGGGTTAAGGAGCCATGGTGGGGCAGTGGTTAGAAGTCTCTGGCTCAAGATTGACTCAGCCTTCCATCCTTCTGAGGTCAGTAAAATGAAGACCCAGATTGTTGGGGGCAATACGCTGACTCTGTAAACCGCTTACAAAGGGCTGTAAAGCACTGTGAAGTGGTATATAAGTCTAAGTGCTATTGCTATTATCTAGGAACAAGACATTTCAGAATAATACTTAATTGTGTAAAAACCAATTGATATACACATTAGAAATAAATTCCATTGAGCTTAATGGAATTTACCTTTAGAATTGAGCTTGTCTATATTTTTTCCCGTATAACTTATACAGACAGCACATTGGGCTACTTACGTTTTCTGTCAGAGAATAAATCTATCCTAAAGAAATTTTGTTCTGTGAATTATAATATGCAGTAAGCTAACCCTTCAGTATGCCTTCAGCTATAAATTATGTAAACCGTACATACATGTACCCTACTGTAATCCCTTTCAGGATAAGCAGTGTTATACAAAGTGAAACAAGGGAATCAGAAATACTAAGCCAAGGTAATTAAAAACATGAGCTAAGGAGAGGAAATATAATGTCTGTTTTATACCAATACTTTTCACTATACCTCTTCATACCCTTCTCTGCTTACAAAACTCCTGTTATGCTTATGGCAGCTGAAAATACCTCTTTCCCAAACACAAATTCAGAGGTTTCTTTAGCAAAATTTACTAAAATAAAATAGCACAAGGACTGCTGCATATGAACATTTTTTCAGTTTAGAATGAATGAATCTCGGTGTACATCAAAGCAGAAATTTTCTGCATCTCTTTCTCACTGCTTTATGATGTACCAGAGGGATGGCAGTCCTCATCACTGTTAACGGGGAACTCTGCAGCTGGTTACAGAGTTTACTAATGGTGGTTGAAGTTTACATAAAAATTGCATGAATCTTTATAAGTCTAAGAAACAACTCTTATACCACCTGTGCTTCCACCATATCCAAACTTCGCTTCATTCTTTAAAGTTCTCAACTCTTTTAGAGAATCCTATTAGTTCCATCCAATGACAGTCTTTCTCCTCCTTTCAACACAGCTACTATTGATTTATAATTTTGTCTTACAATTTGACTTTCAGTCATTCTCTATACATGACCAAACTACCTTCCTATATTCCCTTTATAGTGCTAACTGTGTGTTCAGTCCATATTTATTCCTTGTGCTCAATTTATATTCACTCAGCATTTACTCATTCTGGACACTATCTCTTCTTGTTTGCCACACATACTTCTTAAACATCCCAATCTCCCTGCATTCAACTTAATGTTTATGATTTTACAGGCATACCCAAAAGTGGCTTCTATATAAAAAAAATAGTGGGAAAGAACACACTCTTACACATATCCAATTTTTTGCTTCTTTCAGCAAATATTAGTTCCCCTCAAAGAGACCACATGACTGATACAACCATTTTCCATTCATTCTGCTGGGAGGTTATATTCTAATACTATTCATACAGGCGTTGTATTTTCTTTTCCTCAGTCATGGTACATTGGTTTTTCCCACTGTTTTTCTTTTATTTCTTGACCATTGTCTCCAAAGATTCCTTCCTGACACAATAAAAAATGCTTTGCCTTATATACAGAATCTCTTTATCACCATTCTATCTTTCACTCATTCTCTAATCTTTCACCATAATCTAATAAAATCAGTCATGCATGAATAGCCTTCTGCCTTAAACTATCCATTTGAAACAAAACTTTTTCCTAAGCAAATTCTTGCTAAATAGCCACTATTCGCATTCATTCTTTGGTCTCCAAATGGCCCAGTTGCCTGTTCCTTTTGCATTCTTTTATTCCCACCCATCCATTCATGTCACTTCACAAAATAATTTCATTCATTTTTCCTAAAACTCATTCCTGCCTCTTCCGTTGTCAGCATTCATTGGAGTATAATCTTCTACTGCTATTAATCTATGGATTTGAAACCTTTAGCTTGGTGGGTGCAAGGTGGTACCCTCTTGTATGAGCTGCATTGGCTCCCAGCAGGCTTCTAGTGCGATTCAAAGTGCTGATGTCACCTTTAAATCCCTGCCTAGTTTAGGACCAGATTATTCCCGATGGTACTCGTCTTAGGGAACATCTTCCCCTCCAGAGATATGGATGATCCCAACTCTGGCAGCCTTCAGGAAAGCAGGGAAAACATGGTTTTCCCCATTCAGGCATTCAAGCCAATATGTTGATTCAGCTCGTATGGGGTGGTTTATTAATAGATGCATTTTATTGGGGTCGCAACATTGTTTTTTGTTTTAAATGGTTTTTTTTTACTCTTATAGTGTTGCATATATATTTTTTGCTACTACAGTTCTTTCTGGTAGATGAGTAGTCATATTATTAAACTTTATTAAACTTTGTTTAATAAAGAAATAATAATGTAATTACTTTCATATACATCTAGATACAGTAACCAGAAATTGCCAGTTTATTTCTTCTGTCCATTCAAATCTTCCCTTCCCTTCCCAGTCTGTACTTTTTTATCATTTCCCTGTACAATATCAGACCTCCTTCCTTCAGATCTGTTATATTCTTTCCCCTTTTTCTTAGTTCCTTACGACATGCAAGCTCCTTCCTTCCATCCCTTTTTTCCCCTCTACTTTGATGCTTAGTTCTAGATTTATTTATTTTTTATTTTTATTTTATTTATTTTAATCCCATTTATATCCCGCCCTTCTCCGAAGACTCAGGGCGGCTTACAATCTAAGCCCAAATCAAATGTGCTTAGCAATAGCCTTCATTCTATGTATATGGCCTGCTTATTAGGGCTTTCACACACACACACCCCAAGCGGCATTATTACAAAGTCAGCTTAATTGCCCCCAACAATCTGGGTCCTCATTTTACCTACCTCGGAAGGATGGAAGGCTGAGTCAACCTTGAGCCTGGTGGGATGCGAACCTGCAATAATTGCAGACAGCTGGTGTTACTTAAAGAGGCATTAGCCCACTGCTCCACCAAGATAATAAAGTCGTCTTTGAAAAAGGTACAGCAGACATTTTAAACTAGCAATTCGTTCAAAATAGCTATTTAATAATTTTGCCGAAGTGACTTCTATTATGTAAGGCTTTTTTGTCTCCATTTTGTCTGTTTTTTCTCTCTATGGAGAATAATCTCTTGCTGTGAGAATCATTTTTGAAAAAATCTGTTGAGACGTTAGTTTTAGATATGTTTTTATCTGATGCAGAAGCCTTTAACTTTACTAGCAATCACAAAGAGAAATAAATGACTGAAGGACTTAAGGATCCATAATGAGAAAAGATGGCATTTTATCTTAAAGGAATTAAGGGAGAATACAGGAAAACATGTTCTGTGTTGGATACTAAAGAGAGAAGTTGCATTTCTACTCAGTGGGAACAGTGCATTCTTTGCATCTCTCAGAATAGGCTGTTGTCCTGCACCAGAGTGAGCCATTCACAGTAAAACTCATAATCTGAAATGTATAGTCCCCAGATTGCACCAAAAATGGCAAAATAAGGTATTACTGCTTCGTTTTTCACTTTTTAAAGAATTACATCTTTGCTTCATCTATATATTTCCAACCATTAAAATTCTTCCATATCTGAACGAATGAAAAAGGCCAACAGTTTTCAGCTATGTTCCCTTAGCAAGATCATCATTTCGCCAGACATTTTGCTTGCAGCCTCAAGAGATCAGATTTTAAAATGCCCCCCAAGGAAAAAGTCCTTGCCCTAATGAGCATAGTGATTTTATAGTAGCAAGGGATGGCAATAGATCAATGTTTCTCAACTTTGGCAATTTTCAGATGTGTGTATTTCAGTTTCCAGAATTCTGCGAGTTGATATCCCGACTTCCTAAAGTTACTAAGGTTGACAAACATTGCAATAGACTAATATGCCTGGAATTATTTGTTCTTGTTTTGAAGCCTAGGGGGATTTCTTATTCCAGACAAGGTAGAAAGATTTTCCCTGATGAATTATTATGTGTGATCTTCCAAAAAATTACTGTAGTACATTTCTCCGGTGTTCATGAATATACTTCTCTGCTAGGTAGGTATGTTACAATTTGAAATATTTCACATTTTTAATAGGACTTTAGTTCAATACTCTTAAGAAGTCTAAATACTTGTCCAATTAATTTTTGTAAGTGATTAAGAAGTAGTCCTGAATGATACTATGGAGCAATTATAATGTGTTTGTTGCAGCCCAGATGGGAGTTGGAGAAGGCAAATCCATAGGCCAATGGTATGGACCAAATACAGTTGCACAAGTACTCAAGTAAGTATTCAGTAGCTCCAACAATTACGGTTTTATATAAAATAAAATAAAGCAGTTAAATAACTACCTACCCAAAAGCGTGAGCTTAAATGGACTCCAGAAGATGGTAGAGGACAGGAAGGCCTGGAGGAACGTTGTCCATAGGGTCGCGATGGGTCGGACACGACTTCGCAGCTAACAACAGCAACAACAACTCAAAATAAATTTTAAAGTTGAATTTCTATTCAGTATGTTTCCAAAATTCTGTGTCTAGTTTTGGGATATTAAATTCCATGGGAGATTTCTAGAGTGTGGGTAGTTGACCAATCTTCCAGTTGTTCTAGCTTGTGCCCCGAACCCCCTTGAGCAACTTGTATTATTCTTTTCAGCTATATTTGCTCAGTTTTGTGCTAGGCTTGATGTTACTTAGGGTAGAGCTATACCTAGGGAATCTTATCACACTATCTATTAATATCATTACTTGTTTTTTGAGGAGGTCGATACAGGTTTTCATTCTGTTAATATTACTACTTGCCTCAATGTTCCTCAGCCTCAAACAGTTCTATCCTATGATAGATCAGTTTTATATTAAGACAAACTGATGGAGAAGACAGTAGCCTTGTAATTTCAGGAATATTAAATGAGACAGTTTTTCTTGATCCTTTCATCTCCAGTTTACATGTGGTGATGGTCTTGATCACTTTTTTTGGATATTCTGTACTAGGAAAGAGAGAGAGGGAATAGGATTCTATTGGATCTTTCTGTAAATTTTGATATTGTTGACTACAGTAACTTGTTGGAGTGCTTATGATAGCTGGAGGTTAAAGGTTTCATCTGGTATTTCCGTGTTGGTTCACTGATACTGTCCCAGATGATAGGATTGCCCTTGGTGAATTTCTAGATTTCTTAATGTGCACCTTATTCATTTAAATGTCTGTCTTTAATTTTTATCCTTAGAAAACTTGCCACATTTGATACATGGAGTTCTTTGGCAGTACACATAGCCATGGATAATACTGTTGTGATAGAGGAAATAAGTAAGTATCATTGAACGGTTTATAAAAGAATGTGCCTATTGTTGAAGGGATATGGTTTTTAAGATAATCGGGTTTAGGAGCCATAAGACATTAGGTTTACAGGATCCTGTTGCAGTGTATCAAATCTCTAATAGATTGGTTTGAATAAGTTTTTATTGGTACTGTTGTTAGAGGTGGATTTCAGAAATAGCACAATTTTATATTTCAGTATTTACTGTTATGTCTGGAAAAAATTGGATTGTTGGGCTCTCTCAAGGCTAGGATGTTCAGATCTTTTCTACTTATGAAAAATAAAGTTTTACTTCTGCAGCTTTATGATAGAATAGCAACAAGATGTGTGGAAGAACCTGCTTCCAGGCTTTGAAAGGTTGATTATAAATATTTCCATTACAATAAAATAAAAATTATATTAGCAATAATAGATGTAAGTGATATGTGGTAGATGTACTGTGTGTAGTTCTATTTGCTAGTCAACAGCAAATTAGACTATATGGGCATAAGGCTATTTCTGCTTATTTTTCATCTTTTGGCAGGAAGGTTATGCAAGGCCAGCTCTCCATGTCCTGGAGCCTCAGCATTTCCTTCTGCAGAATCAGATTTTCTCTCTAATGGTTATCCAGATGGAGATGAACCTACAGACTGTTTATTGCTTTGGAAGCCACTAGTGCTGCTGATACCTCTTCGCCTTGGTCTCACAGACATCAATGAAGCCTATATTGAAACGCTGAAGGTATAAAATAATTTTAACTACCTGGATATCTGAAACCATGTGGTTTGGTGTATGCATTTTTAATACTCATAATTCTGGTCCATATTCATACAACAGAAATAGTGTGCCAAGACTAAATTCATTATCAAGCTCAGAATGTCTGAAATATATGATCTCCATGTTCAACTGTGCTATCCAAAACGGTCATTATTAGAGGAGCTCACTCTGAATGGATAGAATTGTTTTACTGTTTGTTGTAATGATTTATATATGCAGGTGCCTCATGCACATTTGTGATCACCCTAGTTCTATTTAATAATTCAAGGGCATATATTTTTTTCTGAGCTAATTCCAAACAATTGCTTCTTCATTGACTAATTAATATGATTAAACTACAAACTTGTATAAACGTTTGCCTGAGAATAGGGCTTAGTTTTGAGTAAACACTATGCATAGAATTGTGCTGGTGGGTATTGTGTGTAGGGAGCCAATCATTTCATGCTACCATTGTCAGTCATCCTTTGTTGGAGTTTAGTAATTATATAAAATAGCTTTGACACTGTTATTTCATTAAAACTATTGCAGTGTAAATGGCTTCCCCCTTTGCTTTCTTGTCTTAAAAATGGCCAGTGTTTGAATGTTCAGTGGATAGGTATTAAAAAAAACCCTATTCTGAATAGCTGTGTAATGCTTTTTATTGTGATGGTGTTATCTTCCACTGTGCTTAATTGTGCATATATTGCTTTCCAGCATTGCTTTATGATGCCTCAGTCCTTAGGTGTGATTGGAGGAAAACCCAATAGTGCTCATTATTTCATTGGATATGTTGGTAAGTTTAAGCTGTATGTATGCTGAATATACCGGTATTAATGAATATGGTCTGTAAGATATTTCAAACCATTTTCTCAAGTGCAAACCAGCTGCTATGAGCCAAGATAGGCTAAACAAGGCTTAGTGCTATTTATTGACATATGTTCAACCATTCTTCTTAAGAGGATGCACCGTGGGGAGTCTTACGTTTCTGTTTATATTATGTAGGAAACATCTGTTTTTGTTCAAACGTAGTCATCTCTAAAATCTATATTCCCTCAAACTTTGATCTGTAAAAAGGTAATTTCTTTACATAACCATGCAAAATTTCTTACATGAGCATGCAAAAATATATTGAATTTTGTTTTCTGCCTATACTATGATAAAGCGGATTGACAATCTTTATCTTTTGGAGACTATTAACATTATATAACAAGTTTTCTAGTAACACAGAATTACACATTCACACAATTGAAGGTAGTCCTTGAATTGTAATGACTCATTTACACGTTTTCCCCAAAATAAGACCCAACTGGAAAATAAGCCCTAGCATGATTTTTCAGGATGCTCGTAATATAAGCCCCATCCCCAAAATAAGTCCCAGTTAAGATTGTCAGCCAGACGAACGCATGTAGAACTGTATTTCCCAGAATATAAACCCTAAGCAGAAAATAAGCCCTAATGCATCTTTTGGAGCAAAAATTAATATAAGACCCATTTTTATTTTGGGGAAAACACGGTAGTAACTGTTTGAACTTACATTGACATGTAAAAAAGTGATTTATAAGTAACTTTCACACTTAAAGACTGTTGAAGTATCCCCATTGTCATGGGAACAAAATTTGGGCACTTTGCAACTGGCATGCATTTATGACAGTTCCAATGTCCTGGGATCATGTGATCACCATTTGTAACTTTCCCAGTTGACTTTTGATGAAGAATGGTAGAAGCCAGATTCATTTAACAACCAATGATTCACTTAATAACTGCCAGAACAAGGCCAGAAAGCATGAATTATACATGTTAGTAAATCCTATTACATTTTTCAAAAGTGGAAAAAGGTTACTGCAGAAATGTCAGTATAGGAGAACATGCTTCAACCTATTCTGGATCCAAGGTCATAGTCACGGCAGATACAGTATTTGCTTACATCTTTCTTCTAAGCAGTGGTGAGTGGAGAGCATTACATAAGGCTGAAGTGAAAACCCTTCTCTGAGTTAGAACATTTACTTGGTATTTCCTATATCTCTTATTAGCCATAAGAAACAGAGAATTAACTGCATTGATTTGATGATTCAGTTGCTTCTTAAATGTTGCTGTTATTTGTTCATAACCTAAATAAAATTAGGTAGGAAAGTGAAAATCATAGGAACAAAAACTTGTGAATTTGTTTGGTTCTACTTGCTTTGAAATTTGTCCTAAGCTTGATGGAAGAAGTGTTGACTTTAGCCAGTAATTTAATGTGGTCTGCACATTCTGGTCTCCACACTTGCCATTCCAGCCCCATATGCATTAGAGGTACAGTGGAGGACTCAAAAATTGCCCTTAGAAATTTGGACTGGATGAGTTCCAATGAAGAAAGATTAAAGAGTGTTCCAAACTGTGCACCACATAGTAATTATGCTAGATGCTTGGTTTAAAAAGCTTAGGAGTTGCAGATGTTTATATTGGCCTTTACTAGTAAAATCTTAAAATATCCACTGCACTCTTATGTGCATTCTCTGTAACATAGTTAGCATCAGCCATTTTCTTTCCATTATCTTGGAGGGACTCTGCTAGGTATTTAAAGCAAAGCACTTGTTCAGTGGCATTGTTGGAGAGCCTTTTGGGTCAATTGGCAAATGCAGTATTTGGGGGGGGGGCACTGTAATTAATTTCCAGTTGGTTTTTTTTATTTAGCTGTACAAAAGCATTCAAGTCCAACAGGGATCCTTGAGAGGGTTAATGCATCAATATCTTCATAAATGACTTAGATGAAAGAATTGAAGGGGAACTCATCAAATTTGCAGATGACACCGAACTGACAGGAGTAGCCAACACCCCAGAAGACAAACTCAGGATCCAAAAAGTTCTAGACAAGCTTGGACAATGGGCCCTATCCAACAAAATGAGTTTCAATGTGGAGAAAAGCAAAGTTTTACATTTAGGCAGGAAAAATCAAAGGTACAAGTACAGATTGGGTGAGACCTGGCTTAAAAACAGCAACTGTGAGAGGGACCTTGGAGTCCTAGTGGACAATCACTTGACTATGAGCCAGTAGTGTGCACATGACAAATAGCATTAGAATGATATTTTTCTCATGGTTCATGAATAAGAAATCAGTGATCAATGGTGGTATTGTACACCTTTTATGATAGTTTTGGCTGAGACATGGAATCAAGATAAAGGCAGGGAAGAGATACTATTCTGGAGGGGGGCTCTATTTCTCAAGATGTTCGAGTATGAGGCACTGGTCAACTATAGAATGACCTTCTCCAAAGCGGCTTGTTCTGCAGGTACTCTTTTAACTTTCCCATGGATATGTCTCACGTAGAGTTTACTGATAATATTAAGGAGCTTGTAGATAATGATCTTTCCATTGATCTTTGTTTAGGTGAAGAACTAATCTATCTTGACCCGCATACTACTCAGCCTGCAGTGGAACTTGTAGACAGTTGCCACATCTCTGATGAAAGCTTTCATTGCCAGCATCCGCCTTGCAGAATGAGCATTGCAGAACTGGATCCTTCTATTGCAGTAGTGAGTATGCGTACCTGAAGTTCACTTTCCTATCAAGGCAGTGCTATGATCTTGGACAATCCTCTAGTTCAGGGGTCTGCCACCTTGACAACTTTAAGACTTGTGGACTTCAGTTCCCAGAATTCCTCACCCAGCATAGCTGGCTGAGGAATTCTGGGAGGTGAAGTCCACAAGTCTTAAAGTTGTCAAGGTGGCAGACCCCTGCAGTTAGCTACTGATTCCTATCTTTATGAAGATAAAATGTTGTGCTCTCCCTTTTCGTCACACAAATTAGATATATTCCCGTTCTGAAGCATGAGAAATAATTATTTCCAGATTACAATAGTTGAGGCTTTCAGATTACGGTGTAACAGAAGAGAGACAGGTATCCTAGACAAATCTTTGTACATGTTGTGTAATGAATGGTCAGATGCCATATTGTTTATATTGTGTTGATATTACAAGTAAAGATCATCCTTTGAAGTGTAATGTAGGGAGATTCAGGAGAGACATAATTTCATACAGAATCTAACTAAATATGGAATTTTCTCCCTGTTAATATTTATTTTATTTTATTTATTTTAATTCCATTTATATCCCGCCCTTCTCCGAAGACTCAGGGTGGCTTACAAGCTACATTGGGGTGGTTTTAGAGGAAACCTGGTCAAGTTAATGGACAGTCAGGCTATCAGTGCCTTCTAATGTGAATGGCTATTTATTACCTGCTGAATCACAGGCAGCATGCCTTAAATGTTAGTTACTGGGAATTCATATTGCCCTCCAAGTGCAAGCTTTTGAGCTTTCCAAATAGACCTATTGGTCACTCTGTAATACTGAATGCTGGAGGAGGATCCCTGACTTATCTAATAGGAGTCTTCTTAATTTGAATCTGTTTTAGAGTAATAAAACTATTTCTTTATAGGGATTCTTCTGCAGAAAAGAAGAAGAGTTCAGTGACTGGTGCCAGCAAATCAAGAAGGTTTGTATGTAGCTTTTTTTTGGGGTAAAAAAATTAGTCAGAACTTATGACTAGGGCAACATCTGATTTTTTTTAAAAAAAAATATAAAAATGTATGCATTTGGAAGAATTCAAACTGAAGAGTTATTTTAAAAAGTATACTAATCTTGTCAAGATATCTGTTGCCAGTGTCACGTTAGCTCTGTAAGATATCTTAGAGGTTACAGCTTTTCTTGATTGCCTAATTATTAGCATTTAATATAGTAGGATAGATGAATCTGTGGGCCGTATTTGATATTGGCAAAGTTTTACCTCCTTCACCATTTTCTCGTTTGGAGATACCCATTGGAATATTTGTTTTTTAAAAGTGATAAAATATGGGAAATGTATACATAAAAGTGCTTCTGTTAACTTGAATCATTTGGCAAACCAGATTTAAAGCTTATTGATGCTTACCATGGAATTATTTGTTTGTCCCATGTCTCCAAAGAATCCAGATAATCATCCTCTTGGAGGGGGCTGTATAATTGCCCTCTAATACATCTTTCCTTTTTTGAGTCAAAAGTTGTCAAAAATTGTTGAATCTAGGAGGCCTATTAAGAAGGGGATACGGGAGTTTTTCAGTTGCTTATTGAAGTGAAGAGCAAATAACCTCCCAGATCCAGTCCCCGTATGATCTGTAGAAGAACCAGGTGTGGGTATGGGGTGGGCATCTAAGCCAAGGACACATTGAACTCCACCCATGAAGAGACAAGAAATTTGGAGAAAAACTGTTTAAAAAATAGGAAATTGAATGTTTAATGTCTAACTTTATGTATAATGTACTATGCAAACTGGTCCTAGTAGCTGGGTGGGAAATCTACCTTCCACCACCTCCCAAGAAGGGAGCTAGTTACCTTAAACAAGATCACTGGCCAACAGCCCACCAACACAATCAGAGAGGAAAATAAATTCCTCTTCATGGTCTCCAGACATTACTTTGGCCTCTTCACTTACCAGGAGCTCCTCAGTCCACTAGGGGGCCATCTGCCAATAGAGAGAGGCTGATCAAGAGTAGTGTCTGCATCATCCCCTATTATCTGTGAGCACCAGGTACTCAACAACTACCCACATGATAACCGGGGAATTCTCCCAAGTTCCTGCTTGAAATCATGTGATCCGTAAGGCACCTGAGGCAAATAATCTTAACTCTAAAACATTAAATGATAAAACATGAAATAACCATATCCCAATTAGTCATATTGCAAGTTTCAATAAAATTAATAGGGCCTTGGCTTGCCAGTTATCCATCCTGTTCACTTGAAATTGAAGCCTGTACTTTTTCTGCATTTCATATAAGGGACGTTAAAGTCAAACTAGGTCCTAGACAAGGAACTTTGGGAATGTAGTTTTAAGAATAGATGTAGAAAATAGGGTGGAAAGCTGGATATTGTGATGGAAATCCTGTAGCCAATTATTAAAGTATTAATTTAATAATAGTGTGCTAGAAGCAGTATTTCCATGCCAGTTCTATTTAGTCCAAGATAGGTTTTTAGGTTGTGCTAAAACAGGGGTCGGCAACCTAAAAAAGGAAAAGAGCCACTGGGAACCGGTTCCATCACAAATTAAAAAAAGTGGGAGCCGCGTGTGTGTGTCCATGCACGCGCAAGCGCAAAAAAAGTTTTGCGCATGCGCAAAACGGTTTTTTGCACATGCGTGGACTCACGCGGTTGCCATTTTTTTTTAAAGTGAGATGGAACCGGTTCCCGGTTGCCCGACGGCGACGGCCCGTCTGCAAAGCTGCCGCTTTCAGCAGCTTTGCAGACGGGCCGCGGCAGCTTCCTCAAAGAGCAGCGCCCCTGCCCATTCTGAGAGGTGCGCGCGCACCTCTCCGAACGACCGGAGGTGCGCGCGCACCTCCCCAAACCTTTGGAGAGGTGCGCGCGTACCTCCGCGCGAACGGGCAGAGGTGCCGCTCTTTGAGGAAGCTGTAGCGGCCCGTCTCCGAAGCTGCCGCTTTCGGCAGCTTTGCAGACGGGCCGCTACAGCTTCCTCAAAGAGCAGCGCCCCTGCCCGTTTGCGCAGAGGTACGCGCGCACCTCTCCAAAGGTTTGGGGAGGTGCGCGCGCACCTCCGGTCGTTCGGAGAGGTGCGCACGCACCTCTCAGAATGGGCAGGGGTGCTGCTCTTTGAGGAAGCTGTAGCGGCCCGTCTCCGAAGCTGCCGCTTTCGGCAGCTTCGGAGACGGGCCGCTACAGCTTCCTCAAAGAGTGGCATCTCTGCCCGTTCGCGCGGAGGTACGCGCGCACCTCTCCAAAGGTTTGGGGAGGTGCGCGCGCACCTCCGCCCATTCGGGGAGGTGCGCGCGCACCTCTCCAAACGGGCGGTGCCACTCTCCATTTGGAGAGGTGCGCGCGCACCACTGCCCGTTCAAAGAGGTGCGCGCGCACCGGGCGGCTGGGAGCCGCAGGAGACGGCTCAAAGAGCCGCATGCGGCTCCGGAGCCACGGGTTGCCGACCCCTGTGCTAAAACAACTGCATAGAAAGTCCAACAATGAAATATGAAGTTGTTTAAGGCCAGGGCTTTTCAACCTTTTCACCCATTGTACCACTTTTAGGATATGGCAACATCTGAGTACCACCAGTTGCCTAGCAAGGTGTCAAAGACTTGATGACCAAAAAAAAATAATGGAAAAAAGTGATGAAGTACAGGTAGTCCTCGACTTACAACAGTTCACTTAGTGACTGTTCAAAGTTACAGTGGCACTGAAAAAAGTGCCCCCCAAGCCATAGCCGAGCAAGACACCTGCCTGCTCGCCTGGCGGCACTCTTCCTCCTGTCCGAAGTTTTCATTATTGTGAGCATTTCTATTGAGGATTGGCAGTGGGGGTGGGGTGGGGGTGTGTTTGGTTTTTATTTCCCCCATCTGCTGGGTGGTTGCAGCAGGTTTTGGTCACTTCACATGATTCTGGGACACTGTGACCGTCATAAATATGAATCAGTTGCCAAGCATCTGAATGTAAATCACAAGACCCTGGAGATGCTGCAACATTCCAGCTGATCGGCTCTTCTTCTGGGCTCAGCAAAAGCACCAGGCTCCAACTGGAGCCTGGCGCTGATCCTGGCACTTCCGCTGAGCCCTGACAGCCCTGCAGCTTCAGCCATTTCCCGCTCAGGCTTGTGCAGTGCTGCCACCAGTTCAGCTCATTCCCCTCCCCCGCTACCACTTTTCTAGGATGGTCACGTACCACCTGCCAGGTGCCAATGTACCACAGGTGGTACCGGTACCACTGGTTGAAAAGCCCTGCAATAGATGAAACCCATCAAAATAACTTTGAGGCAGAATTCTCCCTTAAAGAACATTTTATTCAGGAAACAAAGTATTGGCACTATATAGTTGAACCTAAAACTAAATTATCTTTCCCCCAGATACAAAGTAACAAAGTGCAATTCTCACCCCAATTAAGCTGTCATAAATCACATTTTCCAATTAGCTTAAAATGCAGACCCTCTCCCCAGCTCCTCAACCCGCCAAAACGTTATCAGCTTAACCTTGGGTTCTCACAAAACAGTGTTATTATTGTGGCTAGCTGAGTTTTCATTCCAACCTCCAACCTGCCCCCCTCTTCTGCACCTAATTTCTAAATACCAAAAAAAGCATAGTAAAGAAGAGAAAATGGCTGCATTTTCATCAGTTGTCAGAGCAGGAACATTCAACGTTAGCAGCGTTGACAGCACACAAAAATATATATTCAAATTTGTGCAACCTAACAGATTAATGTAATGAAAAACAGTGAAATCAAACTATATAAATTTGCCCCTTGTTGGGTTCAAATCTCACTTGAAGGGAATCAAAGCTGCTGTTTTGCTGGCTGCATTAATTTGTGTTCCTTAAGTGGGCCTGTGTATATTCTATTCTCAAAAACAGTATATTTTCTTGTGCTTTTCTTGTGTTCTTTTTTATTGTTGGCAGCTGAAGGGAATTATACCAAATATGTAAAACCGCTATACTTTTCAGAAGAATATTTTTAGTATTGCAGTATTCACACATTTTAAGCAAATCTTTACAATCATAAAGACTAGAAATTAATTTGTTCTGTAAGTGAAACTGAATTGAAGATGTATTATTTATGTCAAATACTTGACGCCCCTAGAAATAGGAAAGAAGTATATAACTGGTTTTAATACATTTCTAACAGTTGTCACTGATTAGAGGAGCCCTTCCCATGTTTGAGCTAATAGAGCATCAGCCTTCACACTTCTCTAGTCCTGATGTCTTGAATCTCACTCCAGGTAATGTTCATTTATTTGGTTGTAGAATGAATGAATGCTGTATGAATAAAGGAGTTTTAATATTTGGAGATATTTTTTTATTCCAGATAATTATGATAGCATTTGTTTCTTCATTGACTAAGAAATAGTACCAATTTTCAAAATTGTTATTTGATCTTTAAAAATATTGAGATTGTTTTTAGATGCAGTTCCATACTATGATATTTTAAGGTCAGCTGTTTCAGATAGACTATGAAGCCTTCTTCAGATCTAAAGTGACTTTATTGAAACAGCTATAACAACAGAATTCTGCAGGTTTAAGAAATATTCCCTCCATTTTATCTTCAGGAAAACGGGAGGGTGGCTGTCTGAGGCATTTTCTCAAAACAATTTTCTTCACCTGGACTCACATTTGGTGAGGGGAGTCTTCCGTCTTGGGAGTCATCCTCTTTATTCACTACCTAAAATGCAGTGATTTATAAAACAATTACTTCTAAATCCTGCAAAGCAGAGCTGCTCTTGCAGGATTTTTGTTGTACGGTACTTTTTTCATCCCTGTGAAAACCTCTGAAAATAGATAAGGAAGGCTAAATTATCATCCTACATATGTACTGTGGCTGATGCAAACTGAAACTACCAGACTGGGTTTCAAATTTGCTAAAAATAATAGTTAAACTTTGTGGAATTACTTATTTTTATTATTCAGAGTCTGGCAAGTCACAGTTGATGTTCCGCATAGTTTATATATAATTATGATTATGTGTGTTGTGGGAACAGTTTAAGTGTAATACTGAGGCATATAAATCATTCATGTCTTGTAGATTCTTCTGATGCAGACAGATTGGAAAGATTCTTTGATTCAGAGGATGAAGATTTTGAAATCTTATCACTTTAACAAAAGAAACTACAATAACTGCCAATTTGGGTTGAGTGGGGGAGGGGAGCTCCTTGGAGAGCCTAGGGCTACCAGCTTTCATAGGTGCTTGTTGACATCCTTGCCTCCCATTTACCCCAGCATTCTGTGCAACCTTGGAGCAGAGTGGATTTTTGCAGTGGGATCAAGAAACGGGTCGTCATTAAGGCCTTAATAGCTTTAGTTACTTTCTCAGTGCAAGAATATCCATGGGAAAGGGATGCAGTTTCCTAGGAGCTGGAAATTATTTTCATAGGAACAGGCACAAAGGCTTGACTATAATAGTAAAAGCTCTTCAGTGTTTGGCCTAAGTTCTCTCTATTATTAGGGAGTCTTGTTACTTCTGTTCCCATTTTTATAGTGTGAAATGAAAACCAGCATAACAGCTGTAAGACAGGTATCTGCATTATGTCTCCCTAATCAGCTGGCCATATTCTGAATTATTTGGGGCCACAAGCTCTCTCAAGATCGACAGCACCAAATGTTCCAATTGTACTTTAGATTTTCTCCAATACAGTGCTTCCATGGTTTTGGTTTCAAAGTTGCAATTTAGTTTTTAAAATATAACGTTCTGCACTCTAGCAATCACAAGAGCATATCATACAGAACATATTAAAAATATGTTCTAAAGATGACAAGAGAACATCAGTAGATAATATAGGGGAGGCTCTGACAGTTACTCTTCTCACAGTAAATGCACAAACCGAATGGTGTTACTCAGATTTTGCTTCGTTATTTTTATTTGGATATTTTTCTATTTTGTATTAAAAATATGGCTGCTATTTCATAAAATGAGGTGAAAACATCCATTAGCTGATGAATTAAAAGTACTTCTGATCCCTGCTTTTAATAAAATTTAGACTGTACATGGACACAAATCTTGCGTTAACAGCTATTTTAAAATCATGATTTCAGGCCAAAGGTGTGCTCTCATCTCCCCTTTTGAAAGTACCACACAGAGCTATTCCTATTGTGTGTCTTTATTTGTTTTTCATTTGTTTCAGTTCTTAATATGTAATTCTAAAGAAAGTTAAAGCAAATTGTTCATCCCTTAAATCATTACTTTTCTGGCTAGGATTTCCAGCCTATTATATTCCAAAATAGCAGAAGAGCTCCTCCTCTGTTTCTAAAAGATAGGAATGGCGGGCAAGAACCCCATCAGTTCCAAGCATTAGCTCAATCAGTGGATGTTGCAGTGGCAAATATGTTTACAAAGCGTTCTTGCCTGCATTTATAAGCAGAACTGTCAACCTACAGATGGTACTATAACCATCTATAAAGTAACTGCATATAGTAGGTCCAGTTGCCTATTTAGTACTAAAAATCAAATTTGAACCATGATGCTTATTTGTCATTGTTATAGCTTATTGTGCTTCTTCTTTTGGAAGAAGAGCATAGTCAGATTGTGTTTCATTCATCAACTGCTTTCAATTTGTATCTGAATAAAACAAATTTAAAAAGGCTTTTGTAGTCCTGGTACATTTTTCTGCACCACTGATTGAAAATAAGACAAAAGAGAATCATAGTTTCTTTTTAATAAAAGTTCTAAGGTAAAGGTAAAGTTTCCCCCCCACATGCGTGCTAGTCGTTTCCAACTCTAGGGGCCGATGTTCATCTCTGTTTCAAAGCCAAAGAGCCAGCGCTTGTCCGAGGACATCTCCGTGGTCATGTGGCCGGCATGACTAGATGCCAAAGGCGCACGGAACGCTGTTACCTTCCCACCGTAGTGGTCCCTATTTTTCTACTTGCATTTACGTGCTTTCAAACTGCTAGGTTGGCAGAAGCTGGGACAAGTAACAGGTGCTCACTCTGTTACGCGGCACTTGGGATTTGACCCGCCAAACTGCCGACCTGATTGACAAGCTCAGCGTCAGCCCGAGCCACCGCGTCCCTCAAAATAAAAGTTTTATTACGTATTTTTAAAAAATGATACACAGTCTAAATATTGTAATATAACCTTTCCCAATCTAGGATATAGTACGTAGGTTTCCTCATTAAATTTTGTGCAGACATAACAAACATTATATAGGATTGAGGAACTGATTGACATATACAGCTCTGAAAGAACATTAAATTATACAGTATTAAAGCCTTTTAAAAAGCATAAAAACTGGTGGAGAAATAATTGAATTTGAAGAACACAGAACTAAAAACTACAATTTAAAATTTGAAAACATAACTTAAACACATTAAATGTAAACCAGATATTATATAATTCATAAAAAGTACCAAGAGTAAAGGAAACTAAGAGCAACTCACTCCATGTGCCAGTGCTAATTTGAAAATATCTCATAACCAAATCACTCTGAGGAATTTTCAAGGCAGACAATGGAGTAACGCACACACAAAAATTAAAAAAAAACCTAGTTACCTAAGAATTCTACAGAACTTGAGGAAGGTGGTTTAAACTCCATTGAAGATAATATGCTGAAAACCTTGCTCTTCTTCCAACTCAATAGTTTTTAACTATTATCAACTGATTACATGAACGAAATATTCCTCCAAACACAAAACGTCCTGCATGTGCTTTGCAAAAAAATGAAAATAATTAAAACATAAAATGAAAGAGCTAAAACAAGGAATCAGCTATCGTCTTCCAATAGAGGGCAATGAAACTGAAATGCAAGCTCTTAAATCATCTAGTCATTTAAAATATTTCAATTCAAACAAGCATTTGTTTTCAAGAATTCAAATGGGGCTTGATATTGGAATGGAGAAAGTCCTTTATTTGAACAAAAGATTTAATAGATATGTTTGAGAGAATTGGCAAATATTAGATATTACTCACCAAGTGAAGCTTATAAACTAAGTGTGAAAAATGCCCCTAATATACAGTAAAGATTGAGCAGGCTATCACTGAGGTTAAAATAATAGTAAATAAAAATTAAAAAATAGCAAATTTTGAAGTTTGTTACAAATGAAGAGATATTAGCAAAAAAGCTTACAATGATATGATGGATTACATAGCAACACGACTTCATGATCTCTTCCCAGATGTACATTAGATGAAGTACAGAGTTCAAAACTGCAGGCTCGCAAAATTCAACTAATCAAGGACAGTACTTGTTTTAATGAATGTACTGGAAATGAAAATATTCAGGAAGTATCCAAACTGAAAGAAATAAACTTGAGAGGAAATGAAAGCTTTGTTTTATTAAGATTGTAGCCAAACTACTTTACAATAAAATTGCATTTAAATCTATTGATAAAGAACTATTGATAAAGGAATTCAATATATTTGGGGATTTCCATCTAAACATAATATTGAAGTGGGGCAAAACTCACTTAACTGTCTTGCTTAGCAACAGAAATTTTGGACTCAATTGTGGTTGTCAGTTGAAGACTACCTGTAAAGATTCCAGATGATAGAAGATTCTGACAGTAAAGCAAAAGACCAAAAAATATTAAAATGAACTCTTAAATTTCTGAATGCTTAGTACAGTATTAAATCATTAGCTTTTATTAGAATTAAGCTGTAACTATATGAGATAAGTAAATATTTAGAAGAGAAGCAGAGTTATATGGGAAGAAGTATGAAAATATAGTTGATTTAAGATACAGTAAATACTCAATTCATTGTGTGGAAAGCAACAAAGAACTTATACCAGGAAGTGGATGAACCTGTGAACCTCACGTAGTCACATAGGGAGGGGAAATGGAAGCTACAACTAGAAGCACTATTGGAAGGGAAAGACTATGGGTAAGGCCGAGGTAAGTTTAAGGGAAAAACCATGAAGAACCAGATTTACTATTGGTACTAGTCATATAAAATTTATAATAGGACTACAAAAAATTTGATTTATTTTATAGGATGCAGGAAATTAAAAATAGTGAAAGTATATTACGAGTGACAGCTCTAACCTTATTTTTTAATAGAAGTTCGGGAAAACAATGAACACATACAATATATAATTAGGTTATTTCTCACCTCAACTGTTATGCTGCAAGAAACTTATACGACAGTGCTAAAGATTTTTTCTTTTTGAAAATTCTTGTTCATTAAAGATAATTTACTAATTGCTATTGCTTCAATCTGTAATCAGTCTCTGTTTAATTGTTGAAATGTCAGTGGTTGCATTATGTGTGAATAATCAAATTCAAGGAATTAAAATAGAGGGGAAAATTATTGATTGAATCTAAGTTGCTGATTATTACAATCATCTGTAATGCAACATATTCTTACTCATTTAATAAAAAGCTTTAAGAATCTGCTTGAGTCTAACAGACAATTTTTAAAATTCTATAACAGTATATGAATAGCATTCGTATTTAGCCTTGTAAGGAAAAATTATGTACAGTATTTTAGAAATTTCCTTTGAACATAAAATCAATCACATAAAATATAAAAGTAAATAAAAGAATTAACATATAAAAGAGTTTAAATAAGCTATTCAATAATAATTATGGCTTTGCTTGGTATAAATAAGAAAGAATATAAAAAGGTGGAACAGGAATTATATTAGTATTTAGGCCATGTATCAGCAATTAAGATATTATTCCCAAAATTAATCTATTCCAAACTCTTCCAGTAGATATTCCTGACAAGTCTTATCAATTGGAACAAAAAAGTTTATTATTTTGCTTTAATTCAAATACAATAAAGTTAATTTAAAATGATGCTACCAGTTTTCCAAAGACTAACCTGGTTGTCTTCCTATAACAATGGCTGGAAGACTCTGTGTCAGCTTGGAGGATTATTACCAGCATCTATACATACAGGCAATATATTTTAAGCTGTTACATCAGTGGCATCAAACTTCCTTAAGAATGTCACACACACAGACACATTGTTAATACCTCAAGTTATTAAGTGTCATTAGCCAAACATGCCCACTGCATGTTTGAAAATATTTTATTGATAGGCTTACAAATGGAATTATTTTACTACACACACACATACATAAAACCTTACTATAGTGAGAAAAAGTTAACGCACTCATACACATGATTACATTCGATATATTTATAGTAAAACTATATTATTGAACATTTCAAGTCTTATCTAAATGGAAGGTATTACTCCTTTCATGCATTTCTTTTCCAGGTGTGAGTCCCTGCAGAACTGCTTTCTAAGGAAAGGACAAGCTTCACTCTTCTAAAACTCCGGTCTATAGAGAAATGGAACTGATAAATAGTAAAGACTAGCAAAAGAAACCTGCTTGTCCTCTCAAATATAGATACACAGACACGCAGGTTCACAGAATATGTGAATGCAAATATTGCAGAATTTGATTAAGTAAGCCCTGATTTTAGGAGTTAAATAAACTTCATTTCCATAGTTCTCCTAGAGCTTTGTGCTGAGCTTCTTGCATAGCCTCTTCTGCAAAGGATTTAATTTCTTTGTGCAAATCTTCTACATTCTTCGAAGCATCAATCAACTATGTTCAAAAACAAAACATACAGAAATGAAACATTCGACTAAGAAAAATGCGTAACTGAATGAATGCCTTAAATTCAGCTTTTCAGCTGGAGAGAAATGACTCATTCCATCTTCCTGTCATAAAGTTAAAACAACCAACAGCTTATGGTTAACTAAAAACCAAAGTACTACTAGTTAATTCTAATTGGTTTTTTTATATTTAATTTCTTACCTTCCAATTTAAAGATTTATCTTTTATCAGATGGTAAAAGCACTGTAGAACTTTCTCCTGAAAAGACGCATCCTCATAGCGTTCATTTCCAAATTCTCCTCGTTTGGCTGCTTCCAATGTGCTCAGTTGAAGAAAAAGGATCAAATCTGGCTTTGGAAGCCCCACATCAGGTTGCTTACACCATTCAAAAGAGAAGTTCTGTTCAGAAAGAATTAAGAGATATAATAAATAGTTAAAAGAAAACAAAGAACTATTTGATGAGATTATAGGAAATAAATTATCAATCTATTTGTTCACTATTGTCCATACTTTCAGTTCTCAACCGATAAGCATTCTTCAAGTGTTTGCATCACGTAAGTTTATATCTTATAGAAACGTTTGAACATAAGACTTTTACATACAGTACAACGAGGTGTGCTATCAACTATTATCCTTCCCCAAGGATATTGTCTATTCTGCTAAAATTCCCATAATATTTAGGTACTTGACTATGACTGGAGCTTTTGAGAACAGTAGCCCAATATATTAGGATAAATGTTACTTTCCCAAGGAGTTTAAATAGGCTGTTTCAATTTTATTCATTTATAACTGCCTTTAGCCAGTAAAGCAGAAACATGAGTCAAAATAAAGACAAATAAGCATGTAGAAGCCATCTTAAATATTAAAATGGATTTCCTGCCAAAGCCTTTATGCTAAATAACATAACTTTGCAACACTGTAATACATATATATATTACCTTTACCTTTATATATATGTACATGTACATGTATATCTGATATAGCTATTTCAGACTTATTTGTTCTCATCAGTCAGCCACACCCTTCTGAGATTCGAACCTGGGCTTGTCGGCCCAAATCTTTTTGCCTGTATCAGCCCAAACTCGGGCTGTCCACAGACGGCAGTTGCAATCAGCCCAGGTTCGAATCTCAGAAGGGTGTGGCTGACTAATGAGAACAAATAAGTCTGAAATAGCTATATCATTCTCCCTTTAATTCTTTGTTAGCAATCCAAAAAATTTACACAAATAATGATTGTTGCAGCTGCGACTGCCGTCTGTGGAAAAGCCCGAGTTTGGGCTGATACAGGCAAAAAGATTTGGCCCGTACTTGGGCTGACAAGGTGTTCAAAATACTCAAGACATATCTCCCCTGTCTCTTCCCTCCCTGATTCAGCTGACAAAGTGAGAAAGAGCCTGTGGCCTAGAGGTTAAAACAACTGCATAATGTGCAATCAGCCCAGGTTCGAATCTCAGAAGGGTGTGGCTGACTGATGAGAACAAATAAGTTTGAAATAGTTATATCAGTCTCCCTTTAATTCTTTGTTAGCAATCTAAAAAATTAACGTGCATGTATGTATGTATATATAAAGCTTATCAGCAAGCAGCAAATTGACAAACTATCTGCTAGAAGGGGTAAAATAAAAGTTTGATACAATGCTAGGCTAGTACATTTCTGATTTACTCACTTCTTTTGCAGCTGTGAAGGCTACTCCAGAAAAGGCGTATCTGTCCACTATTAGAGTGACACCTTGGCTTAATTTTTCTTTAATAGATGGCCTGAACAAGAGAATTGCATGTTAATTACCAAAAATAAAAACTAGATTTAAGCTACTATACTAGCATTTCATGACTATTCATTTAGTATGTGGCGGAGGGCTCATTGTTCACACATCTTAGGGAAGAACTCCAGAAGAATGCAATGGTGCAAAATGGGAGATCTCAGTCCTTCTCCTTTATATAATTACTTTAAGACTGCATTGCTTTGTAACATCTTTTAATATAATGAAAATAATATACCAAATTGGACTACTTCAAAATTATAACCAATTGTAATTAGCATATATAATCACTGGCACTTGGGCAGCTTTTTAAGGACAGTAAAATGTGTTTGCTAATAGTTTTCAGCGCCTTCATTTTGTTACTTATAGTTCAAAAACTACATTATGTTTTTAAGAGTCAATTTGATGCAGAGTTTTAAGACCAGAAATTGAGACACCATAAGTTCTAGTCCTGCCATAACCATGAAACCGGCTGGGTGATCTTGGGCCATCACTCTCTCAGCCTTAGGAAGGAGACAATGGCAAACTACTTAAGAAAAACCTTGCCAAGAAAACTGCAAAGGCTAATCCAGGTAGTTTCCAGGTGTCAAGATCTCTCAAAGGTACAAAAAGAGATGAGTGAGTCTTTACAAAAATTTCAGTACAAAGTTTTGGATAGGTTTATATAATGCTGCACCACTGAGTTGCAATCTTATGACCTATGGAACAGTGTTATAATTCAAAGTTGATTTTGTCCCCTTTTCTTACATTACCATGGCATTCTGTACCATACCTATACCAGGTTTAATTGGGTGTTGGAATCTAATTTTAAAAAAACTTTTGGAGCAGTATAATTTAAACTTCTTGTGTTAGTTTGTACCTGCTTCATTATGTTATTCTATAACATTCCTTTATTTCAAACATTCTATCAGCATTTCTTTACCATAATTCTGAAATAAGAAAAGGCACTGCTTTATCTTCTCAGAAATAATGCTTAACCTTTTGAAATAATTCTGCTAATTGAATTACATGCTAGTTTATAGTAACAAGTGGTTGATATCAATAATCAAATTCCAACCTGCCTCCTCTCATCTTTTTCTAAAAAGAACTACTGTTGTTTTGAATGTTCTAGGGAGAAGGGACTTTATATCCAATTTCCTTCTTTGAAATCAGAGCTGCCTCTTCAACCTGAGGGCACCTAAAAAATATTTTGAATCTTGGGACCACCTACAGACCATACCACTGCAGCCTAACACAATATTTGAAACACAAATGATCAGCTGTCTGCAAGGAATATAAATCCTTCCATTCCCCACCATCCAGTCAGAACTAGAGAAGTTTCTTGGATGAGAAGCGAAACGTCTTCAAAGAAAAACAAGAAATTCCAGTTGCCTTTTGAAAAAGCACCTTTGGGACAATATTTGAAAGTCATACATTCGTAATTTTCCCGAAGTAAAATGTGAAATCAAATTGGATTTAATGGGAACTATTTGGACCCCCTAGTACTAGACAAAAAAATACTTTACACTTGCTCCCAACGATTAGCAGAAAACAGTAGATGCACTGTGTGGTCCTCCAAGTTGTTTTTCTTTTCCAAGTAAGAACTTATTAGCTGTCCAGTTTCTGTTGACCTTTCTGTAATAAACAAATAGGAAAAAATGAAATATAACACACATCCTCAGTGTTTGCAAATTCTTTCTCTCTTAAACATGCACATTTGAAATAAAATGCAATTGCTTTATCTAATAATTTTCATTTCTCTCAAAATTCAGTTAAAAAGTATGGCATGACTTCAATATACAATTAAAGTACTGATAAGAACATAGAAAGACTATGACTAGGACTGCGTTAGTTACACTACATGTCTTGAAGTGTAAGAATAAAGCTGTATATGCTTTTTCCATCTTTATTGCCATAACACATGCAAACAAGATCCTAATGGAGTATTAGTTTACTAAAATACTGTATGTACAGTGGTGCCTTGATACTCAACTGCTTTGAAACTTATCAAATTTTGTACTCAACGCATTTTGATATGAAAATTTTGTCCCAGTACTCATTGTTTGTTTGGTAGTCAATGCATAAACTAAAACTTGCTTGTTTCTTTGTGGGGGAAAAATAGTAGTCAGCGTTTTTGGTACTCACTGCGCTTCCTGGAACCAATTAACAATGAGTACCGAAGTACCAAATAATTTGCAGTGGAAATAAACTTAACATTACATTGTTTAAAATCTCACTAGTATGCTGAACATGATTAAATGTAAACATATTCTGTATAGAACCAGCTGCTGAAAATGGGGGTTCCACGTGTTCCAATACAAGAGGAGCTTAAAGAAAAGCTTAAAAGTATAGGACAGGATTACTTTTGAGCATTTATTAACTATAGATTAATCACGGATTATAACAAACCACAGACGGTGCACACCACTTCTCCTATCAAATAGCACCATGGCAAAAACTCTTTTAGTGTTACCATTTCTTTCACTATAATTTTATTGCTCAATAAAAATAAATTCAACGATATCATCTAAACCCTAGTTTGTCTGGTTCTGAAAGGCTGTACCCATTGAGTTTCAGTCTGCTCTGCGACATCCTTTTAATATCATTTTTCTTTTAACAAAATTGGGGCGACGCCATTCCTGCATTGTGTATCCACTCCGAGGTCTGCACTCCACTTACCGGGAAACCTGAGAAGTTCGGCGTGGTGTCCTCCTGCCCAGAGGGCCTCCACCAGCTTTCGGCTCTGTGTGCTTTTGCCTGCTCGATCAACACCCTCCAGCACAATCAAAGCCCCTCGTCGGCCCGCCATTGATAAACCCTTCCGGTCTCTATCCGAGACAACAACAAAAAAAAGTCACTGAACTTGCAACTCCCGCGCTTGACAGTCATAGAAATTATTCTTCCGGCGTGCAGAGCGGCTCTACTGTCGCCATGGTAATCAAATAGGAAGTGTGAAACCGGAAGCGTAGCTCGCGCGCGTACATTTTGTTTTCACGAGGCCCTAGAAAAAACTCGTTAACTCTCAAGAAATAAGTGTGATCCAGAAAGGGGGGGGACGAATTTCTTCTTGAGCATCCAAAGGAACTGCGAATTAATGAAAGGCGTGAGCGCTGAAACCGGTCGCCCAGTGTTTCGTCGCTTCTCTAGGCTCGCTAATATTAACTCTTAAACCTACCGTATTAACCGCCAAGTCTTTGGGCCACCTTGTAGAAAATTCTGTACAGTGTAAAACAGTCGCGGATCAGTGTGTAGGTCACAGGGGTCTTCAAACTTGGCCCTTTTATGACTTGTGGACTTCAACTCCCAGAATTCCTCAGCCAGCTTTGCTGGCTGAGGAATTCTGGGAGTTGAAGTCCACAAGTCATAAAAGGGCCAAGTTTGAAGACCCCTGGTGTAGGAGGAGCTGGAAGCTGGGGAACTGCACGTGCTGGCGAGGAAGGTTTTCGAAATTATTTTTTTTTAAATACGGGATCGACGGTGGTAACCCTTTGACGGCAATGGGAGAAGAAGCGATCGCAGAACACTCTCGTATGCAGTATATTTATTTAGTGACAGAACCTCCCAAACTCATTCGGCTATACTTCCCAAGAATTTTATTCATCCTAACGTATGCCAAACCTCTGCTTCGGATGCTGAAGGCTGAGCACGTGGCACTCCCCTCATTTATCCCAACGATCCCGGCACGAAAGCGGCTGGCTCCAATAAAGCAAGCAAGCGGGTAATTGGGTGGACTTGTACCTGGATCTTTTCAAACCATTTCTGCAGGTTAACCATGAAAAATAAAAGCACCGCTTTCAACTGTTTCCCCCCCCGCCCCCTTCTCCATTCCTTTCATTGAAAAAAGAACCCTCCAAAGCGGCACGCTTTGCTTTTAAGTTCATTTCCTCTGTCGGGTGTGTCTTAAGAGAAAGGGCACTGGCTGGAATAGGACAAGGAAGAACTCCCTTTACTTTGAAAAACAAATACGAACGAATTCGTCCAAGAAGCATGAAACGTTATAAAAGACTTAGAGCCCAGAACCTTTTATAGGCATCCAAGCTGCATTCGATATGAAGCAAAGACTTTTTAGGGAGTTGCTGCTTCTTGGCTGGCGCGGCCCGGGGCCATCTGGTGCGAACTTTCCAGCAGCATCCAGCCAACTTCGCCCACTGGGGGAGACGCTGTGGCCGGACGGCTCCGGCGTTCCAGTCCTCGTCCCCGCCCTCTCATTGATAGGCGGCGCAACCAATCGGTGGCGGCGTCTCATGACTAGGCGATGAAAGCTCGGCCGGCCATTGCAAAGGGGCTTAGGCGGCTAGGGTGACAGCGCCGAGCGCGCGACGGCTGAAAGGTGGGCGTCGGCCGGTTGGTTGGCGGTTGGCTGACTCGAGATGGCGGCCGCGGCCTTGTATTTGGAGCACTACCTGGACAGTGAGTGAGTGCGGCGTTGGGGGAAGGGTTGAAGCGCCCGCGTGGTTTTGCCGGCTGTTACAGCTGCGTCATAGCCCCGATGTGTGTTTGTGCCGGGTAGCGCGGGGGGGGGGAAGAGAGAGAGGAACTAACCGGCGAGGTATTTTTGCTGCGTCACACCTCTAACTGCGAGCGGAAAAAGACGGTTCAGTCGGGTCTGGGCCTGTAGTTGAGGGTCTTGGCCGGTAGGGGCCGCTTCCGCGCTCCTCGCCGTCAGTGCCACCTGTAAGCTTGTTAGAGCAGCGTTTCCCAACCTTAGGAACTTGAAGATGCGTGGACTTCAACTCCCAGAATTCCCCAGCCAGCTATGCTGGCTGGGGAATTCTGGGAGTTGAAGTCCACGCATCTTCAAGTTCCTAAGGTTGGAAAACGCTGTGTTAGAGAAACATTCTCCTCTCCTTTTTTTAAACTTGAAGCATTTTCCCGGCTGAGTGCCCCTTTTACGGCAGGCCCCGTCTTCTCTTTGAACAACCTCGTGGCCGTCAAAGGACTTCCTTTTTATGCCTCGCTGCAAGTCTGCGCAGTTACTTAAAACAGTTACTTTAAAACACTTTCAAGAGGAAAAGCGAACCATCTTTCCAGATTTTGCTCTTGAAACTCCTGAGCTATCGCTTTCACCATCTACAGGTAGTCCTCTAACGATAGTTCATTTAGTGACCATTCAAAGTTACAGCTGTGCTGAAAAAAGGCACTTATGACCGTTTTTAAAGACTTATAACAATGCAGCATCCCTGTAGTCACGTGATCAAAATTCAGATGCTTGGCAACTGGTTCATAATTATGACGGTTGCAGCATCCCAGGGTCATGGGATCCCCTTTTGTAACCTTCTGACAGGCAAAGTCATTGGGGAAATCAGATTCACTTAACAACCATGTTACTTAATTAACAGCTGCAGTGGTTCGCTTAACAATTGTGGCAAGAAAGGTCGTAAAATGGGGCAAAACTCAATAAATGTTTCACTTAGCAACATAAATGTGGGGCTCAGTTGTGGCCATAAGTCGAAGACTACCTGTAGAAAGATTGAGTTGAGTTGAGAATCTGGTCTGCCGCCCATGTTAGGCTTATCCACATATCTTCATGGATGTGGATGCCTCATAGACTTGACTGGAGGAAAGTATGTCCCTGCAAATATGTCATGTTGCAGCCCAGGTTTAACATGTCGCATCATTAGAGTGCTCTGAACTTGGTTTGGGGATTGCAGATACTGAATTATTGCACTGGAAAAGATCAGTGATCAATAGTTTAATTACAAGAGAAAGAAAGAAAAAGAAAGAGAGAGAGAGAGAAGCAGCATTGATATTTCTTTCTCTTCAGCAGCCAGAAAAGAAATGACTAGGAAACAACAAACTCCCATGGCTGGATGGGATGAGTGGTCTTGCAGCAGACCAATTGGAGCCTTGCATGTTACTGATCTCTTTCATACTCCTCTTCAGTGTAACAGGGAGCGTTCACATAGAAAGTTTTAATGCGTTTTCCAATAGAAGATCGCCTGCAAACCTCCTTTGCTCAGTAACAGGCTGGTGAGATGGAAGACCGCTGTGAGGATAAAGGTATCTCCCAGATACCCAACAGCATTGATAAAGGGTCCATAGGATTACAATGTGAAGTGTCAGAGATACCATATGTATGGAAAATGTTTTTTCGTAATGGAAAAGGTATACATTCGGTGCCCAAAATGTATTATAAGTGGTGGTGATGGAAGTAAAGTTGGTGAAAGAATTCTGAGCAATATCTTCTGCCATTATCCATAATATTGATAGAAAACAGGGAAATCGCATGGTGACATCACTGCAACTTTAGATTTTCTGCTTTTTTTTCTGCTAATATTTTCTGGTAACAGAACATTCAGAGACAGCAAGAGTGTTAGTGAACAGAACTAATGAAGTGAGCTATGTAACACTTTTAAATCTCATTTGGAGATTTTAAAGTATCTTGGGTTCGAGCAATATTTGTTTTCCAACCTTAGGCACTGGGATCTATGAGACCAAGAAGGATGGGAATGATGTATGGTGGGAAGAAATCATAATGATAGTTACAAACTGTTGTTTGTGGTTAGAAATTTAATTTGAATAGATTTGTGGTATGAAAATAATTCAGTCTTTCTACATCTTTTTCAGGCATTGAAAACCTGCCCTGTGAATTACAGAGAAACTTCCAACTTATGCGTGAACTGGATCAGAGAACAGAAGGTATATTCAAATATATTAACTCTCAGATCTTTTTCACATAATGCAGGGATACAACCTATTGTTCTAGGACAGGGGTCAGCAACCTGAAACAGTGAAAGAGCCACTCTGAACCGGTTCCCTCACAAAAGGAAAAACTGGGAGCCGCAAAAACTGTGTGCGCATGCACGTACATGCGTGCATGCGCAGAACAGGGTTTGACTGAAGAGTGGAGCCAAGGCGAGATATGCACCTACCCTGCATATTTGAATTGATTGGTTGAACTTTTTTAGTCCCACTTTTTTTTTTGGGACTGCACATGGCAGAGGACTGGGAGCCGCAGGGGACAGCTGAAAGAGCCGCATGCGGCTCCGGAGCCGCGGGTTGCAGACCTGTGTTCTAGGATCACATGTAGCCTTTGGTCTAATTTAAAAAGCCCTTTGCAAGAGATCAGTTCAGAATCATGGTAAGTGATACATATCCTCTCCTATACTTTATCCGTGGAAGAGAGTTGAAAGAGCAACAGAAAATATCAACAACTTAAGATATGCAGATGATACCACTCTAATGGCAGAAAGTGAAGAAGAACTAAAGAGCCTCGTGTTGCGGGTGAAGAAGGAGAGTGCAAAACTTGGGTTGAAACTTAACATTAAGAAAACCAAGATCATGGCATCCGGCCCTCTCAATTCCTGGCAAATAGATGGGGAAGAAATGGAGGTAGTGACAGATTTTATTTTCCTGGGCTGCAAGATCACTGCAGATGGGGACTGTAGCCAAGAAATTAAAAGACCCTCCTGGGGAGGAAAGCCATGGCAAATCTAGACAGCACACTAAAAAGCAGAGACATCACCCTGTCAACAAAAGTGCGTATAGTCAAGGCTATGGTCTTCCCAGTTGCAATGTATGGCAGTGAAAGTTGGACCATAAGAAAGGCCGAGCGCCAAAGAATTGAGGCCTTTGAACTATGGTGCTGGAGAAGACTCCTGCAAGTCCCTTGGACTGCAAGGCGATCAAACCGGTCAGTCCTAGAGGAGATCAATCCTGACTGCTCTTTAGAAGGCCAGATCCTGAAGCTAAAACTCAAATACTTTGGCCACCTAATAAGAAGGAAGGACTCACTGCAGAAGAGCCTAATGCTGGGAAAGATCGAGGGCAATAGAAGAAGGGGACGACAGAGAATGAGGTGGCTGGATGGAGTCACTGAAGCAGTAGGCATGAGCTTAAATGGACTCCAGAAGATGGTAGAGGACAGGAAAGCCTGGAGGAACGTTGTCCATAGGTTCGCGGTGGGTCGGATACGACTTCGCAGCTAACAACAACAAAAATGTACTTTTGGTTCTAGCCCCATTATTTTAGCTGTATCTCGTGTTACCCTCAAAGCAAAGAAAGGTTTCCCATTTTTGATGTAATGCATACCTGGTGTTAAAGTTAGACAGATCTGAGAAGACAAGTTTAAGGACTCGTCATACATTTTTAAAATAAAAGTCAAACAAGATTATTTTCCACATCTTGAAAATAATTAGTGATAAGAATCAAATTATTGAATATTTTATTTTTGTATATGACAAATATTTAAAGGACAAACAGTACAGTGTCCCAAAGGTGCTTTTTTCAAGAGGCAAATGGACTTCCTTGTTTTTCTTTGAAAATGTTTTGCTTCTCGTCCAAGAAGCTTCTTGAGCTCTGAGTAGATTGTGAGGATGGAAGGATTTATATTCCTTGCAGACAGCTGGTCATTTGCATTCTTGAGTTTAAAGTGTGCCAGTTGCCTCTTGAAAAAGCACCTTTGGGACAACCATGACATGGATGACTGAGAATCTCCATAGACAAACAGTATAGTGCTGGTACAGCAGTGCTACCGGTATTCATTACCAAAAAGTATGACATTAGAAGTAGCCCATTTCTTTAACTTTGGTTCTCTGCTTGCATATGGGAAACAAGTTAGGCATTTGAATTTATGAGATATTGTTGGAAAACAGATGTTTAAATCAAACTCTTTCAGAGGGCTGAATACAAAGGGATATTTCCTTCCACCAGCAGAAATTTAATGTTTTGATCCTCAAAATTATTATACCAGCCATTTATGTTCAAGAGAGTCAAATAATACACCGCTCTTTCTCTAAATAGCTGATTTCTGGGGGCAGAATGAGATATTTTGTTTAGCTAATACTAGTTAGCATCCCAAATCACATATGAGATATTCAGTAAATGCTCCATACATCTGGTAGTATGCTTAAGGATTTTGTGGTAAAGAAATGGCTGCCAGTGAGTTAGTAGGTGAAGTAAATTAATTGGAGATTGAGATACTGAAATTTTAGAAATTTCTGTACTAAAGACTTTTAAAATTACAACATCTCAGGTTTGGAATTTCTATCCTATATTTTAAAATAAATGTAAATGTATTTAAAATGAGAAATAGATTTTGTTTTGTATGGTTCTTGAAACATTTCAGTTACAAAATACAATTAAATACTTATTGTGTTTATATGAAACTAAATGCCAGTCTGATCAGTAAAACATCCCCTAGTAAATGAGCTCCTAACTGCAGCATGAAAACACAATTTCCTAGTTCTCTACTTAGACAAAATCCTCATTAAATTTTTTGAGGCTTTTTGGTATGATGAAGTTTTGATTGCAGTTTCAGTTTTATATCGTTTCTCATTATCCTTCAGACAAGAAAGCAGAAATAGATAGTCTTGCTGCACAATATATTTCAACAGTGCGGGATCTGTCATCGGAGCAACGAGTGGAAATCTTGCAGAAGATCCAAAATGCTTATACAAAATGCAAAGAATATAGTGATGACAAAGTGCAGTTGGCCATGCAGACCTACGAGATGGTAAGATTAAATAGAGCAGTGATACTGCAGAAGACTGCCTATGTTTATGGTATCTCTTATCTAACCTTTTAGTTTATGTTTCAGATGGCAAATTTTTTTAATATTTAATAACTGTTCACTGATGAATTGAGGTGCTGTGCTGGATTTCTGCTTAACACCAATCATAAATTTTCTGCTTCAGAGGTTGTGTATAAGATTGTATTAATTCCTCATTTAATCTTTTGCACAATAGAAGGACTAGTAAAAATGTAAAGTCTAGAGTGAGTGTGTCTGACAAGTACCGTATATACTTGAGTATAAGCCGAATTTTTCAGCCCACTTTTTGGGCTGAAAAACTCCACTTCGGCTTATACTCCAGTCAACAAAAAAATTTTACCGAGGACTTGCGCGCGGCCGAGGCTTCGGTGCTTCCCTCCAGAGGAAGAAGGCGCTGGATGCAGCCGGCTCTGCGGGGAAGGGGGAGCGGCGGCGGGGGCGACGGAAAAGCCGCAAAAACGGTAGGAGAGATGCTGACTGGCGGCGGCCTCGGAGGAGGCGGAGGGGGAGGAGGGAGGGAAGGGTGACCGGGCGGGGGAGGGGGGGGTGAGCCAGAAGGAAAAGGGAAAGTCATCCCGCAGAGCGGTTGCGAAAAGAGGGAGGAGATAAGCCAGCCCGGTACCTGGATCCGCTTCCTGTGTCTCCTCTGCTCTGCCATGATGTCCCCGTTTTGGTCTCCTGGTGACGTGGGGCTGAGCCGGAAAAGGGGGAGGGGGAGACCGAGGGAGGGAGGAAAGAAGAGAGAGAGAGAGACGAGCTAGCGTCAGCCAGCGGTGTCACGCGGGGCAGCAAGCCATTAGGAGCCCTTGGGGAGGCAGCGCAGTCTGGCCGCTGGGCTTATGTGTGTGTGTGTGTGTCCCATCTGCAAAGCTTCCGAGGAAGGAGAAGCGGGATACTGGTTGGGGGGGGAGCGGCAAAAGCGGGGGGGGAGAGAGAGAAACGGCTCCGCCTTTGGTTCCCCCTCCTAAAGCACAGGGGCGCTAGAGAAAGTTTGGAGTTGGGTAAGGAAGCGCAAAATTCAGGAAGAAAAGCGGGGCGGCGGGCGAACGGGAGACCTGTACAAGGGGGAAGGGGAACTCTCTGCTTTTGTGCGTGCGTGCGTGTGTGTGTGTGTGTGTGTCCCATCTGCAAAGCTGCCGAGGAAGGAGAAGTGGGATACTGGTTGGGTCGGGGAGCGGCAAAAGCGGGGGGGGGGGAAGAGAAACGGCTCCGCCTTTGGTTCCCCCTCCTAAAGCACAGGGGCGCTAGAGAAAGTTTGGAGTTGGGTAAGGAAGCGCAAAATTCAGGAAGAAAAGCGGGGCGGCAGGCAAACGGGAGACCTGTACAAGGGGGAAGGGGAACTCTCTGCTTTGTGTGTGTGTGTGTGTGTGTGTGTGTGTGGCCCATCTGCAAAGCTGCCGAGGAAGGAGAAGCGGGATACTGGGGGGGGGAGCGGCAAAAGCGGGGGGGGGAAGAGAAACGGCTCCGCCTTTGGTTCCCCCTCCTAAAGCACAGGGGCGCTAGAGAAAGTTTGGAGTTGGGTAAGGAAGCGCAAAATTCAGGAAGAAAAGCGGGGCGGCAGGCAAACGGGAGACCTGTACAAGGGGGAAGGGGAACTCTGCTTTGTGTGTGTGTGTGTGTGTGTGTGTGTGTGTGTGTGGCCCATCTGCAAAGCTGCCGAGGAAGGAGAAGCAGGATACTGGTTGGGGGGGGAGCGGCAAAAGCGGGGGGGGGGAAGAGAAACAGCTCCGCCTTTGGTTCCCCCTCCTAAAGCACAGGGGCGCTAGAGAAAGTTTGGAGTTGGGTAAGGAAGCGCAAAATTCAGGAAGAAAAGCGGGGCGGCAGGCAAACGGGAGACCTGTACAAGGGGGAAGGGGAACTCTCTGCTTTGTGTGTGTGTGTGTGTGTGTGTGTGTGGCCCATCTGCAAAGCTGCCGAGGAAGGAGAAGTGGAGGAGGCAGTGGCGGCGGAGGCGGCCGCAGCACCGGCAGCCTTCCGCTTTTGCCGCTTTTGTGTGTGCGTGTGTGTGTGTCCCATCTGCAAAGCTGCCGAGGAAGGAGACACACAAAGACACACAAAAGCGGCAAAAGCGGAAGGCTGCCGGTGCTGCGGCCGCCGCCGCCACTGCCTCCTCCATTTCTCCTTCCTCGGCAGCTTTGCAGATGGGCCACACACACACACGCACACACAAAAGCGGCAAAAGCGGAAGACTGCCGGTGCTGCGGCCGCCGCCGCCACTGCCTCCTCCACCCAACCAGTATCCCGCTTCTCCTTCCTCGGCAGCTTTGCAGATGGGACACACACACACACACACACACACACACACACACAAAGCAGAGAGTTCCCCTTCCCCCTTGTACAGGTCTCCCGTTCGCCCGCCGCCCCGCTTTTCTTCCTGAATTTTGCCCTTCCTTACCCAACTCCAAACTTTCTCTAGCGCCCCTGTGCTTTAGGAGGGGGAACCAAAGGCGGAGCCGTTTCTCTCTCCCCCCCCCCCGCTTTTGCCGCTCCCCCCCAACCAGTATCCTGCTTCTCCTTCCTCGGAAGCTTTGCAGATGGGACACACACACACACACACGCACACACACAAAAGCGGCAAAAGCGGGGGGGGGGGGAGAAACACCTTGTTCTCTCGTCTCAGCGGAGACTTGTTTCGGGGGATCCAGCCTCTGTCACCCCCTTCTCTCAGCTGGGCAGCTGACAGAAAGGGGCGGCAGAAGCTGCATCCCCCGAAAGAAGTCTTCGCCGAGAAAATGGGCGCTGAGATTTTCTCGGCGAAGACTCACCTTCTCCCGTTCATCACATTCTTCGGTAAAGAGATTCACTCGATCCATGGTTTCAAGGTTGGGGTAGAGAAATCCCGGTTTGTTTCAAGAAACCGGGGTGGTTTATGAGCCTATAGATTTTAGACTTTGCATCTTGTTTTGCTTCCTCGGTTCCCACGAAGCCCGAAATTCTTTTTTCCCCCCTCTGGTTTCTGCCCAACTGTCAACTCGTGGTAAAACAAACAAACAGAAAGCCCCCCCCCCCCTCTCTCTCTCTCTCTAACGAATTGAACAGGCACCCAAGCTATCAGGTGATGGCGTTCACGCTTGGGTGTTTGCGCGGATCAGAAACGGAAGGAGAAATTCATTTCTGCTTGCAATTCACTATCTCGGGCATCCCTGAGAGAAGAGAGCTTTTAAAGAAGCAGCTGCAAAATTCGTTCATCCTCATCCTCTTCCTCATCCTCATCCTCATCCCCTCTCTCTCTCTCTCTCTCTCTCTCTGTGTGTGTGTGTGTGTGGTGTGCTATCTCGAACCAGATGGGATGGCAAAGTCAAATGCAAATGGGGATCTTGCAGATCTTGCCCTGCCTTTCACCCCACGGTTACCTTCTGTTCTTGATGAGCTCACGAGTGCTCAAGGACAAAATAGGGCAGGGCAGAGCCGGCAGTTAAAAATAGGATGCAGATAAAAGGAAAGGTAAGGAGGGGTTCAGGTTGAGAGGAGAGGCTGCGTAGCCTTAGTGTAACTCCTGTTTGGGCTGACTGGGTTGCCTCCGATGGGCTCTGACAGTGGAACAGAATGGAATAGAAAATATGGAATGGAATGGAACAGAACGTAGAACAGAACAGAACAGAACAGAATAGAATAGAATAGAATAGAAAAGAATAGAAAAGAAATATAGAAAGTGAATGGAATAGAATAGAATAGAATAGAAATATAGAAAGTGAATAGAATAGAATAGAATAGAATAGAATAGAATAGAATAGAATAGAAGAATAGAAATATAGAAAGTGAATGGAATAGAATAGAATAGAATAGAATAGAATAGAATAGAATAGAATAGAATAGAAATATAGAAAGTGAATGGAATGGAATAGAATAGAATAGAATAGAATAGAATAGAATAGAATAGAATAGAATAGAATAGAATAGAATAGAATAGAATAGAAATATAGAAAGTGAATGGAATAGAATAGAATAGAATAGAATAGAATAGAATAGAAATATAGAAAGTGAATGGAATAGAATAGAATAGAATAGAAATATAGAAAGTGAATAGAATAGAATAGAATAGAATAGAATAGAATAGAATAGAAATATAGAAAGTGAATGGAATAGAATAGAATAGAATAGAAATATAGAAAGTGAATAGAATAGAATAGAATAGAATAGAATAGAATAGAAATATAGAAAGTGAATAGAATAGAATAGAATAGAATAGAATAGAATTATAGAAAGTGAATGGAATAGAATAGAATAGAATAGAAATATAGAAAGTGAATAGAATAGAATAGAATAGAATAGAATAGAATAGAATAGAATAGAGCTGGAAGGGACCTTGGAGGTCTTCTAGTCTAGCCCCTTGCTCAAGCAGGAGGACCTATACCAGTGGTGGTGAACCTATGGCATGCCTGCCAGAGGTGGCACTCAGAGCCCTCTCTGTTGGCACGTGCGCCACCACCGCTGCCAGCAGCAGGTCCTTGTCGGTTGGTGGACTGGAAGAAAAGGGAGGGGGAAGCATTTTACATGCGTGCATGCGCGCACGGGGCCACGAGCAGGCACATGCTGCAAAGGGGGCGGGGCTAGTGCCTGCGTGATACTCACTAGCCCAGCCCCGTTCTCACGTGGTGCGGTGCCTTGTATCTGCACCCTGCGGCGCGGCGGTTGGCATTTTTGTGCCTTGCGGTACGGTGGCCCATTTTTTGCTCCCCCTTTTTTTCGTGCCAGAGGCAGCACTCAGAGGCGCCTCCCTGTCCCCTCCCCCGAGGGCACCAGAATGCCGATGCTGCCTTGGCACTTTGTGATAAACAAGTGGGTTTTGGCTTGCGGTTTGGGCACTCGGTCTCTAAAAGTTTCGCCACCACTGACCGATACCATCTCAGACAGGTGAATGTCCAGTCTCTTCTTAAAAACCTCCAGTGATGGAGCACTCTTGATTTCTGGTGGCAAGCTGTTCCACTGGGCAGCTGAAAGGGGCGGCAGAAGCTGCATCCCCCGAAAGAAGTCTTCGCCGAGAAAATGGGCGCTGAGACGCCTCATTCTCTCGCTCAGCGGAGACTTCTTTCGCGAGATCCAGCCTCTGCCGTGCTGCACCGAGAGAACAGCAAGCCGCCCCATTCTCTCGGCAGAGCACTCCACCGCCCCATTCTCTCGGCGGCTTGCCACCCCGTTCTCTCATCTCAGCAGAGACGTCTTTCGGGGGATCCAGCCTCCAGCTGCTGCATTTCCCAGCCTCGGCTTATACTCGAGTCAATAACTTTTACCAGTTTTTTGGGGTGAAATTGGGGGTCTCGGCTTATACTCGAGTCGGCTTATACTCAAGTATATACGGTAACTATATTTATCAGAAGTACTTTATCAGAATTGTCTCTTCAGCCAAGTTTCTAAAGTGGATTTATTGATTGGAATTTCATTGAGGAATATATTAACAGCTGTGAGACAATTGGTACTCACACATTGTACTAAGGCATGATTTTTGACAGTTATAATAACTATATTGTGTACTTGACATTGAGCCGTAGCTGATTGATTCTGCTTAGTAAAAAGAATTGCTATTCTTATGATAGTGTTCCCTTGTTTCTGCACTTACAGAAAAATGTTTCCAATGTGGTCTGGAAAAAAAATTGTAATTATCACATTTTTTTACCGCTACAAAGCTTCAGAACAGCTTGCCAGCAGCCAAATTTAGTGTGCCTGCTAGCTGCACTAGCAAATGAGAAAAACATACAAGTATTTTGGGGTGGTTTATAAAAATTATAAAATATATACAATATATGAATATTGCATACAGTATTCAATTATTTAAAACTAATTAATGAAATATTGAAAAATGTAACCTAATTCTGTATTGTTCATAAATTCAGTATTAATCGATTTGATGCTTTCTTTTTTCTCTTCCTGTTTTTCCTTTTCTTAAAAATCCTTAATTAAAAAAATAATATAGTGTCTGGAAAGGACATTATCAATCATGTAGTTTAAGAATCCCTTATTTATAACATCAGACGGTCATTCTGGCTATTTTTATATCCTTGCAGTGAAGGAGAGCGTGCTACCTCTTGAGACGGTTTGTTATGATTAGGAAATTCTCCCTGATATCCAGTCAAAATCCTGCTTCCTTGTACTTTAAACCTATTCTTGTTTTACCTTCTAAACATGTTTACCCAAACTCCTAACATTTTATTACAGAAAAGAAGTCTAATTAGAATTAAAATACTATTTAAGAAAATTTGTTTTCTTCAGCTCTGTGGTGTATCTGTCTCTGTTTCAGGTGGACAAGCACATTCGACGGCTGGATGCTGACCTTGCCCGATTTGAAGCTGACTTGAAGGATAAGTTGGAAGGCAGTGATTTTGAAAGCCCTGTGACACAAAACTTAAAAAGTATGGATATTGTGACTAAGATGGTAGAACCTGTAGAATTATTTTTTTTAATTGGTCTCAGCAATCAATCTTGGTCCTTGGCGTGTGTATACATATTTGTGTATGGGGAAGCTTGCAATATGAGAAAGTGTATGACTGATGATATAATTACACATTCAAATACTGGAATGGAGAAAGAAAAGGCTATTTATTTGACCAAAAATGATTTATGAGAAATTGTCCTCAGGAGAGATAAATGAGAAAGATCCAGGAATGCAGTTTTTCTGATTTGCCATGTCTACTTTTGATTAGTGACTGTTCAAAGTTACAATGGCACTGAAAAAGTGACTTATGACCGTTTTTTCATACTTAAGATTGTTGCAGCATCCCAATGGTCACGTGATCAAATTTGGCCATTTGGCATCTGGCTTTTATGACTATTGCTGTATTCTGGGGTCATGTGATCACCTTTTGCGCCCTTTTGACAAGCAAAGTCAGTGGGGAAGTCAGAGTCACTGAATCGTACTACCAACTTAACAACTATAGTGATTCACTTAACGGTGGCAAGAAAGGTTGGAAAATGGGGCAAAACTCAATGACTGTCTTGCTTTGTAATGGAAGTTTTGGGCTCAATTGTGGTCATAAGTCAAGGATTACCTGTATTTCAAATTGATACTTTCAATTAGGCAGATTTTGTGAAGAGAAGTTGTTGGAACTAGACATATCTATCTTTCTTTAATAAGACTGCTGATCTGCCAAGGGAGTAATAGTCCCTGAAACAATTTGAGAGATTTGGGATCATCAGGATTCCTGCAGAATCTGTTTGTTAAAAGAAGCAAGCAGTGAATAATAAAAATTAAGAATAAATAAATAAGCAATAAAATTATAGATTAAACCCTTCAGCCTTACTTATTGCAACAATTTGCATTTGATGTCCTGCCAGCGGATGATGCTGGGTAGGAGAAGAAAAAGATTTGGGAATCCACCACACTGTTCTGAAGTTATACCATATTAGCATCAAGGTAACAGCAGTGCCTGATCCCATTGCTATGGTGCAATAATAGGCTATAGGAGCAGCTTGATTTATTTCAGTATGTTTTCCTTTATGATTGGAGAGGAGGAAAGTGTATTAATGTGGCCTTGAGGAAGTGCCTTATGACAGCCCTATAAAAAAGCTTACTCCTTGCCTGGATACCTATGAGATTACTCAACTGAAAATGGCATTGGAGAAAAGCCTCCTGTGATAATAGTACACATGTTTAAAAATAAAAATCATACTATTTTCTTTAATAATGTAATCAATGAAAAATACTTGTGTTTCAGAGGGGAGAATTCCAAAGGATAAGAAAACGTCTCGTGGTCGAGGCCGGCGGACATCAGAGGAAGATGCTCCAGTGAAAAAGAAACCAAAACGAAGGTTAGAAATTAGTACAGACCATAGGCAAGAGTTCTTGGGTTTGGATTTTCCCCCCAAAGTCAACTTGCAGTAGAATCACATTTTCATTCCAGAGTCCATGGAAGTATTCTATAGTAAATATGTTTTGGATTGTAGCTTTTAGTGAGAAGGAAAAAATCCCATTCAGACACAAAAGATTTCAAGATTATTCAAATTGGATCTGTCAGTTTTGAGAATGGACAGAAACGAATAAAACATAAGAACCCAACCACTGAACAACTAGTCAGAAGCAAGAAAGTTCTTTTCTAGGTAGGCCTTAAAAAAAAAGAAGGGAAACTCCATCTCTTCCCAGACTGGCTTCAAGTGGGTTTAAAAAAACACCCAATCTGGAGAAGGGTTGGAGAATGAGCAGATAATAACTATTGGGAATAGCAGTCCCTAGTTTAGATATCCTAGCTCGCAGAGGGTAGTGCCAATGAGCTTGGGGTAAAAATTGAGCATCGGTTGCAGTTGTAGCATATGGACAAAATGTGCCCAAACTAATTAGTACTGTCCGTACCTTTAGCAGGAAATACTTTATGTGACAAGTTTTCATTGAGGGGTTCATCTAAACCAGGGATGTTAAACTGCTGGCCCGCGGGCCAGATGCATCATGCCAAAACCGCACCCACTCCATTGCCTGCAATGGAGAGAAAGTCAATACATCATGTGAATTTGCGAGTTTGACACCCCTGATCTAGACTTTACTCTTAACCACAACTCCAAAATGGCTTGTTTTCCTTTTGTTGAGGATATAGTAGACCTTCATTTTGTACCAGCCTTTGGTAAGGCTTGGTAAGGCTTGGTAAGGCAAGTTGAAACCAGATCAAAGCTATCTGGCAGGAAAATGGTTTTTTTAAAACATATGTTTTATTCAAATACAAATAATACAAACATAACACATATAAATCTAAATAAAAAATAGTATAAAAATACAAATAGTACAGTGCACCCACACCCTTGGAGACCATTTTTAATTCTATATTTCTTTTCATATAACTTTATATCCATTTTCCTTAACTCTAACTGACATATTCTTATATACTCTTCTGTTCCAAATATTTTTCCAATCTTGTATCGTTTGGAAAAATATTTGGAAAATGGTATTTTTCATCAGAAAACTTTCACATGTTGCATAGAGAAATAGGCCAAGAGAGTATCGTGGTTGTGGTACTTTCCAGCAAGGTTAGAGGTAAGGGAAGACGCATTGAAAGGAAGAGGAACAGAGGAAGCAAAAGCAATGGGCTAGGAGCAAGAGGGAGGCAGCAGAAGGTGGGGGGCGGGGAAGCCTTATTCTTCCCTGCTCCCCAACTACAGCAAGCACAAAGGAGTACCTCTGTGTAAAGACTGTCTCTACCTGCCTAATCTGAGGCATGGCAAGTGGATTATGTGAGATGGGAGAAAAACACATTCTCTGGTTGCCTGGAGAAGTCATTCAGCTGGTAACCTAGTGTACGCCTTCCCTATAATTCCTAAAACCATGTGAAAGCTTTGTTTGACCAGAGCCATGGGGGGCAGCAAAGATTAATGTCTGTGGGTGAGTGATGATGACCACAGCTTACAGAAGATTGCAGTTTGGAATGTACAAAGAATAAATGATAAAGAACAAGCATTAAGGAGTGAAATGAATGAAAAAACGTTGACAATTATGTAATTATCTGAATGAAGATGGTCTGATCTTGGACAATGGGGCTGACGGATACTACAAGGAGATGCAATTGTAAGTTTATGAATGAAACTGTAGGTATCATAAAGGAACCAATGGCATCATCTAGATGATTGCAGATGCATATTAAAGTGGAAAACCATAGGTTTGTGACTGCTTTGTGTTATACTGCTGTGAATATAGTGGAAGAGAATAATCTCATGGGTGGCATGAATTTATGAGTTGGAACAAGACAAAACAGTACAGAAAAAATGTTTACGCTATTCAAAAACCCAACGGTAGTATCTTTCTGCTATGTATCATCTTTGAAAAATATCTGTTGATAATTGTTTGTGTCCTGGAATGTTCTTCCAAGGATTTGTAGAGACTTGTCTAGTTCCATTTTCTGTCTTTTTTCCCCCCTAAAGAATAAAACATAGAAAAATAGTCTCTGTTCATAGAATTTACTTTCCCAGTCCTCTGATCCTTCTCATAGCCTTTCTGAACCCATCTTGAACTTCTCTTGTTTATTAATATTGTGTTAAATTTTATTTCTGGCTTTGAGGTATTATTAATACAGGTAGTCCTAAACTTAAAAGGGACGCGGTGGCTCAGTGGGTTAGGACGCTGAGCTTGTCGATCAGAAGGTCGGCAGTTTGGCGGTTCGAATCCCGAGTGCCGCGTAACAGAGTGAGCGCCTGCTACTCGTCCCAGCTTCTGCCAACCTAGCAGTTCGAAAGCACGTAAAAATGCAAGTAGAAAAATAGGGACTACTACGGTGGGAAGGTAACAGCGTTCCGTGCGCCTTTGGCGTCTAGTCATGCCGGCCACATGACCACGGAGACGTCCTCGGACAAACGCTGGCTCTTCGGCTTTGAAATGGAGATGAGCACCGGCCCCTAGAGTTGGAAACGACTAGCACGCATGTGCGGGGGAACCTTTACCTTTACCTTTAGTCCTAAACTTATGGTCACAGTCGAGCTTAAAATTTATGATGTTAAAGAGGCCGTTGTTAAGTGACTGCCCCATTTTACAACCTTTCTTGCCAGTTGTTAAGTGAATCACTGCAGTTGTTAATTTAGCAACATGGTTGTTAACTGAATCTGGTTTCCCCATTGACTTTGCTTGTCAGAAGATGGTAAAGGTGATCACATCACCCCAGGACACTGCAACTGTCATGAGTCAGTTGCCAAGCATCTGAATTTATATTCAAGTGATCATGGGGATGCTGCAATGATCATAATTGTGAAAAACGGTCATAAGTCACTTTTTTCCGTTCTGTTGTAACTTTGGCTACTAAAACGGTTGTAAGTCAAGGACTACTTGTACTATATTGTTTTGTCTGCAGGCTTGTTAAGCATGTTCTCATCTCTTCTTTCAAGTCCTTAATAAAAATGTTGAGAAATAAAAGGGATATTGCCCACTAAATTGTTAACCCATCCAGACCTTGTCAATTTGCTAATCAGAATAGCATGGAATACTTTGTCAGATGTTTTTCTGAAATCATGATATAGAATCCACAGCATTGTCACAATTTATTAAGGATGTTTCTTGATTAAAAACGCAATAGAGTTAGTCTGGCAAGACTTGTTCTGACTTTTGGTTTGATTGTAAATATTATTCTATTCAATTCATGGTATTAGAGAAATCAAACAACTTATCTGGAATGCACCTCTCTATTGATTACTACTCAAAAAGCATTATTTAAAAACTTATCTGCAATGTTCAAATTAATATTTGCACTGTACAGCTTCTGTTTCATTGTAACAATTAGAACATAGTGCCTGCTTTCTGCTCATCACACAACCACTTTTATGCACATTTTTTATTTAAATGGTTACAAGTGAGAAAGGCTGCCATTTCCACTAGAATTTCAGCAAGGAAAGAAATTATTTCTATAATTGTTTAGGATTTTTAAAAAATAACCCTATGTTTACTGGTTTCAAAGAATGGAAACTAAGGAGCATTTTTTACTCTGGGAGTGGTAGCTTCTTATGTTGATGTATAATTGAATTGATTGATGGACTGCTATATATGATTGAAAGTGAGAATAAGTGTGCTAGTTGAACTACAAAAATAGTTTCTGAATTTTCTTGTGATCTGACTGGTATATGGATACAGCAACTTTTTAATATTTCAATTTTTGAACTAATTAATGACAAACTCTTACATTCTGAATTACTGAGTCACTGACATTTACCCAGTTCCACTGAATTTATATCATTGCAGATCTGAATTAGCTGATACCATCCTGTCAGTTCACCCTTCTGATGTCTTGGACATGCCGGTGGATCCCAATGAACCCACATACTGCTTGTGCCATCAAGTATCTTATGGAGAAATGATTGGGTGTGACAACCCTGATGTGAGTATTGAAATAAACCAAAGTATGACAACTGCCAATCCATTATAGGATTCTTCATAAAATCACAAACCCATCCCTGGTTCTTGCAAAGTGTTGGAACTTTGAGTCATCTTGTACCCTTCCAGGAAATACAATTTATTTTGCAAGAATTTGTATTGCAAATGTGGAGGAAGCAGCACAGCAGTAGCAATTTAAAATCACACTGATTTATAGGCTTAAAGGAAAGAAAAAGACGATGCAAAGAAAAAAAATCACAACCATAGTAGTACCATAGAGGGATTCTGTAGACTTTTTGTTATACAATTTTGGAAAAGTTCAATTATTATAGTTTTTTAATTTGAAAAATCCATACATTAACATTCTCCACATATCATTGCTCCATATTTCATATTATGAAATATGGAATACATACTACTATGAAATGAATATCAGCTAATGTGCTCCTGTTTTCTTTGCTGTAAAAAATAAGCCCTGTACTTCTACAATGTAAGATTTTGCAAGAAAGAATATTGAAATAAAATTTGCCACTTCTGCATATGATACAGAAGGACTAAGTAGCTCATAAGACTGATAATGAAAAAATAATGCCATTCATCTTATTTTCAACCCCAAATATAGTGTCCAATTGAATGGTTTCACTTTGCTTGTGTGGATCTCACGACCAAACCCAAAGGGAAATGGTATGTACCATGAATTATTTGCTTTTTGTTCTCCTATTTTCTTTACAGATCATTTGTCCCAAGGTTGAAAACACTGTTGCTAAGATATATTTGATCCAGTGCTTTCTAAATTATTATGGAAGAGCTATCTTTTGATATCTGAGCTTATAATATAAGGCAACCCTTCCTCAATCTAGCAACTTTCTGGATATGCTGGAAATTATAGTCCCAACATATCTGTCAGGTACCAATTGAGGAAAAAGTAGTCTGATGCAATTACTGTAAGCATATCTGCTGGAAAACATATCCCACTGAATTTAGAAATGTATATCATTCAGCAAACTGCTGTATGAAGAAATTACTGTTCCTTTGAAAAATATCACTGAAATCTGAGATTTTAAAATTTATACATCTGCCTATTTGCAAAGTGTCTTTAAATTGGCAAATTAAAAAAACTACACATCCTCATACATAATATACATATCTTATGTGGGTCTAGGACGTTTAAGCCAACATGCAAAGATATGTGTATGCATTAAATCAGTGGATGAAAATAGGGGAAGTCCAGTGGTCTTCATGCTAATCTAGTCATAAATCAATTTATTCCTTTGTCTAATAGCAGTGGTTTCATAGAAGTGTATTGGGCTAAATATAATGCTTTTCTTTTTTCAGGTATTGTCCTCGCTGTGCGCAGGAGAAGAAGAAGAAGTAGAAATGATGTATGAAAAAAGTTTAATATATTCATATGTTGCAGGATTTTGTTTTCATCACCAACTCACCTTGTTTGGCCTGAAACAAAGCAGTAGCCAGATGTTCTCTTTATTAGCCATGCTAATGATAAAAGTGGGGTATATAGGAAGTTCATTAGTGATGATTATTTGGGTTACAAAGTACAATTCTTTGTCACTGTAATCAAAGGTATGAAGTACTTAAAAAGGTATGAAGGTCTGCACTGGAATTTCTGCTAATATACTGAACCCTGTGAAAACTGCCTGTGGCCTTTCATGTGAAGAAGATAGCATTTTTTGTTGTCACAAAATGTAGTCATTTTGGGAAGCTTTCACCAGTGTCATTTCCCTGGCGGAATGACATGTTTTCTCTTGTATTTCCCAATGCATCCTCTAAAATTATTGTAGAGATTTGGGATGAGCATTGGGAAACACGTTCAGAGTGAAGTATGAATCCTGTTGTGTGAGAAGGATAGGCTTGCATAATTTTTGATGCAGGCCTTTGCTTTGCACAATATTTATGAAGTCTTTTAAACCCAGTATTGATAAGGTATGGAATCCTGTAGTTCACTTTTGCAGGTAGAATTTCCATTTGTACAACATTGGATTCTGTCAAGGAGTGGGTTGAGAATTTCAGTGTGCAATTTTGCCTCTTTGGAAATAGGTTTGCAAAGTTATATTTTACACAAAGAACAAAGAGAATTTGCTTTTAATTAGGGGAGTTCACACATAAAATATAGGAGTTTCAACATGTTTATTGTTTCTGTGTACTGCTCCCTCTGGGCTTCATTCTGGTTTCACTGAAACTGAAGGCTCATTCTGCTGAGAAGTAATACCTGTGATATCAGTATAGTATAAACCCCTCATAAAATAAAGTAAGATTTAATATTTTAAAATAAGTTTGGATTAGCAAACAAAGGACCAGGAAAGCTAGTTTTCAGGGAATAACAGTTTTAGAAAAGGAGAAGTTCCCATAACTGCACAAAAGTGTTTGATAGAAGGTTATGCAGTTCTGAGGCTTATCTGATACGAAATGCTCATTTTCTGACTTCACTAAGATACTTTCTACCGCCCACTGTAAACATTAGCATTCTTTTCTGAGTTTCTCATGTAAGAGATAGGCATTCCCCCATCAAACACACACACACACACACTTTTTGTTGCCCATGTGTCATTCTCTCATAGTTCAAAGTTTGCATGCTTTTGTTTAATTCATAAACCTGAGAATTCTGTTCAGCTAGATAAAAACATACACTTGTTCGTCAAGGACTCTGTCATACAGTCTTCAGCTTTTAAATAGTATATTTTAATTTTAAGAAAAAAGTGAAGGCAATTTAAAAGAGAGGAATACCCTTTTGCAAATAGCTAGTTGTCTAATTTGCTAGAATTGGTTTTAGGTTGTAATGTAAAAATGATTGCAAAAATGTTAGCAATCAATCCCTTTCTTTAAACCAGAGGTCACCAACCTTTATCGGTTGGCAGACTGGAGGAAAAGGGAGGGGAAGCATTTTAAATATGTGTGCGTACGGGGCTGCAAGAACGCATCTGCCAAAAACAGGGCGGGGCTAGCGCCCACGAGATACTAGCCCTGCCCCATTCTTGTGTGGCACAGCGCCTTGTTTCTGCGCCCTGCGGTGGCTGTTTTTGCGCCTTGCAGTGTGGCGATGTCCCATTTTTGCATGGTGCGGCGGTGGCTCAATTTTGCACTCTGCGGTGTGGCAGTGGCCCATTTTCACACCCCAAGGTGTGGTGGTAGCCCATTTTCACACCCCATGGCACGGCAGCCCATTTTTGTGCTTCAGGGCGCACTGTCCTGTTTTTGCACCCCGCAGCTGTGGCACTAGCACAAGTGAGGGGTGCGCACGTGTGCACTGATCAGCCTGTCCTGCAGCCCTGGTGCCAGTAGCCACGGCCCACCGCCAGGCTGTGGCCCACAGGTTGGGGACCCCTGCTTTAAACAATTCCCACCTTTCTATCTGCAGCATCAAAATGAACCCCATTTAGTTTATTAGTTTATTGAATTTATATACCGCCCTTTTCCCATAGGACTCAGGGCGGTTTACAGAGTATTTAAAAACGTCAATACAATACAAAAGTTAAAGACAGTTAAAATAATTAAATTTAATCCCTGAACAAATATAAAACCCCATTTAAAAACTCTCAGCCTGGGCCGGAAAGCTCAAAGAGCCAGGTCTTCAGGTCCCGGCGAAATGACCGAAGGTCGGGGGCAGTCCTAAGCTCCACGGGCAGCTGGTTCCAAAGGGCAGGCACACCCACTGAGAAGGCTCTCCCCCTGGGTGTTATCCGCCGGCAGTCTTTTACCGGCGGCACCCTGAGAAGGCCCTCCCAAGTGGGAGCGCACAGGACGAAGGGAACTTGATGCCGGCAGCAGGTGTTCCCTTAAATATCCCGGACCCAAGCCATTTAGGGCTTTATAGGTCATCACCAGCACCTTGAATCTCACCCGGAGGCCAACCGGAAGCCAATGCAGCTCGCGGAGTAGAGGTGTTACATGGGAGTATCGGGAAACCCCCATCACAACTCGCGCAGCAGCATTCTGCACCAGCTGAAGCCTCCGAGTGGTCCTCGAGGGCAGCCCCATATAGAGAGCGTTGCAGTAGTCTAAACGGGAGGTCACAAGCGCATGGGTGGCTGTGCGTAGGGCATCTTGGTCCAGATAGGGTCGCAACTGGTGCACCAGGCGAACCTGGGCAAAAGCCCCTCTGGTCACGGATCCTATGTGATCTTCAAAACTGAGCCATGAATCCAGGAGGACACCCAAGTTGCGAGCCCTATCAACGGGGGGTAACACGTCACCCCCCATCGTTAAAGATGGAATAGTCTGGTTAACCCGAGATGCCGGTATGCACAGCCACTCAGTCTTGGCAGGATTGAGACGAAGCCTGTTTCTCCCCATCCAGACCTGGACCGCCTCCAGGCAATGGGACATCACGGCGAGGGCATCACTGGGTTGGTTCGGAGTGGAGAAAAAAAGTTGGGTGTCATCAGCATACTGATGATACCCCACCCCGAAACCACGAATGATCTTGCCTAGCGGCTTCATATAGATGTTGAACAGGATGGGAGAGAGAACCGACCCCTGAGGAACTCCATAAACGAGAGGCCTCAGGGCGGATCTCTGCCCTCCTGTCAATACCGATTGCGAGCGGCCCAGGAGATAGGAGGAGAACCACCGTAAAACGGTGCCTCCCACTCCCAACCCCCTGAGACGCTGCAGTAGGATACCATGGTCGATGGTATCAAAAGCCGCTGAGAGGTCTAATAGGACTAGGACAGAGAAACAACCCCTGTCCCGAGCCCGCCAGAGATCATTCACCAGCACGACCAATGCCGTCTCCGTGCTGTGACCGGGCCTGAAACCCGATTGGTACGGATCCAGATAATCAGTTTCCTCCAGGAACAGAGGAAGCTGATGCGCCACCACACTCTCAACAACCTTCGCCAGAAAGCGAAGGTTGGAGACTGGACGATAGTTATTTAAAACAGCTGGGTCCAGGGCAGGCTTCTTGAGGAGGGGTCTCACCAACGCCTCTTTCAAGGCAGTGGGGAAGATACCCTCCTTCAAGGAAGCAGTTATTACTGCCTGGAACCAGCTTTGTGTCTCCTCCCGAGCCGTATAAACCAGCCAGGAGGGGCATGGGTCCAACAAACAGGTGGTGGAGCTCAGCCTCCCCATAATCCTGTCCACATCATCAGGGGAAACAGGATCAAACTCAGTCCAGATAACATGCTCAAGACTGTCTGATTCATCCACGTCAGACTCTGACCAGTCAGAGCCTAAGCCGGCCCGGATCTGAGCGATTTTGTCCATCAGATGATGACTAAACTCCTCGGCCCGTCCCTGTAAGGGGTCCTCCCTCACCTCCTGGTTAAGAAGGGAGCGAGTTACCCTAAACAGGGCGGACGGGCGATTAGTCTGGAAAATCAGATCTCTTAGATTGCTGCAAAATACTCACAATTGTTAGTTTACATTTAGGAAAAAAATACAAGAGTGGTTTTTATTATGTAAGAATGCAAATTCTTACAGTTTTATACACACAATTTTGTAGTTCAGTTGCAGCATTCTTTGCACCATTTTATGTTTTCTGTAACTTGTACTTGCTTTCTAAATGTGCAAACTGCATTATTTTCCCAAGAAGGAGAGAAGAAATAACATTGTAATATTCCTGCTGTAGGGTCCTTATATGCTTCTGGAATGTCATATTGCTATACAGTGGTACCTCAGTACTCATCATTAATTGGTCCCAGGAAGTACCAAAGTACTTTTTGAGTACCAAAAAGAAATTTCAATACATTCCCAAACCAAAAACAATGCACATTTTAAGGCAATATGTTAAAAGCTGGGATTGTATATCATTACTTTATATGAGAAACAAACCTAAAAATTAATACTTAGATTAAATAAAATAAAAACTTCACTTTAACTGTACTGATGAGGAAAAAGTGCAAATATATTCAAAATTACCACAGAAACTAAGATAAGACTGAAAGGGGATGTGAACAGGGCAAGGACTACCATGTGATTAACAGATCACCCTTTCTTTTGGCTGGAAAAAGTAGTGACTCATGAGGCAACGGACACTGACAAGTTCTAGCTTGCAAGTTCTAGCTCTACCAAACAAATGACAAGTACCAGGACAAAATTTTCTCTTCAAAATGCATTGAGTACCAAATTGGATGAGTTTCAAAGCATCTGAATACCAAGGTACCACTATATAGCGGTGTTGTCAATGCTTAGGAATTTTAGAAGACAGATTTTGTCCCGTCAGATTCTTGAGATGCTTGCAAAAGAGATGAAACAAAGCACCGATAATATTTCTCTTTACAAAAAGAGCAGGAGTCATTGGCGCCCTGGAGTCACAAATGAGTAGTCTGTGGCCACATAAATGCTGTTTGATAATTCCTATCATCTTACATTGTTCATGCTGATTAAAGTTGACAGACAGCAGGAATCAGCAGAATCTGGAGGATCATATTGTATCTATTCCTGTCCTAACGTAAATTCCTAGAAGAGAACAAAAGATAAATGTGAAATTGGGGGTGTACTATACTGATCTGCTATAAAATAAAGTGTGCCTCTGTAGGTAGTGATGCATCAGTTGACTAATTTTTTAGTCTGTCAGATGCTTGGTAATTCTGTTTCACAGTCCCAGTTGTATCATAATAAAATTATATTGAGTATCTTACAGGATTTTTGATCAATGTTACATAGTTTTTATAACTGCTGAGTCACAGATTTTCTAACCTCCAATAAAAGTTAGTGTGCATTCTTATTGACAGCATTTTTTGTAAGAATTCACAGATCAGTAGTTTAGTTATTAACAAGTAGTAATTATGGTTTTTAACCTTCCAGATTTAGAAGAATGTGACATTAGATTATAGTATAATAGCAATTACTTTTAAATTATGTTTTTCCTGTCAGTAGAGTACAGTACTCTTTGATAGTAAAGGCTTTTTTATGTAATATCAACAATTACTGCTGCTACATAGTTCCTGAAGCAAATTCGGTTGTTAACTTTATCATAAATAAGATTTAAACTCATCCTTAAGTTCCAAGGAGTTAGGTATTTAACATGAGTGAGTAAAATTTCACTGTCCAGTTTTTGAAAAATGGTATTGGACTGAGCAATTGTTTCATGTTGACATGTCTATTTTGAAAGCTTTGTATTGATACCAACCAGTTTATATTTGAAGCTTTAAAATCCTTATTGGTTTTGAACTTATCTTGATTCCTGTCTTTTGAGAAACTATTCTAAATGTGCTTGTACAATATCCTGTTTCATTACTTAAACTTGAACATGAGCTGAAACATGTTTTTAAAAAATGAACTCCATTTTTCAAAAAGAAATAATGTTATCTTCGTCTCCATTGTTCCTCATAAATAAATGTCCCAGCCTAAATTTTCTAGTCAACTTTAGGTTTATGTTTTCTTTGTAAATGAAGAGAATATTATAAATCTTTTTATTAAAATGTGAAATGTATTTTTGATCATGTTATGGATATATTAGGTATATTATTATAAATAAAGTATTTTTGAGAACAAATATATGGACGTTTGTTTGTTTCTGAGAAAGAAAATAATGCACAAACTAGAAGTGAAATAAAATTCTGTCTATCTAATCTAGATTTTAATTTAATTCATGCTTCAAAGTTCTGGGGAAGAAAACTCAATTGCGTACCGTAACTGACTTATATTTTAAGCTCCATTCTAGGAGCCCTTTGAATGATTTGCATTTCACTTTTATGCTTTACACCAAATCTGGCATATAACTAATACTTGAAATGCAATTACCGCCACTGTATAACATAATCTTTTAGAAAACTATGGAAGAAGAATCATTGGCTTTGACTAGTTTCATTCCATTCTTATTGTTCAAAACATCTAGCTTAAAGGTTGTACATTTGACAGTAAACCACTTTAAGTTCATCCACACTTCTAGCAGTTGTTTCAGTTACAATGTTTAATTTAATGTCCATTTCTATAGAGTAAAATGCAGCCCTATTCTAGTGATTAATCTCCCTGCATTGGATGATTTATCAGATCAATCCTTCTTAGGTGATTAGAGGATTTTGTAATCTTCCACTAAAACTTTACATTTCTAAATTTGGCTTTGATTTTAGTTGGAGATTTTAAATCCAAGTGAAATCCTGATGACAAATCTCTACTTTTGCAACTCAGTTCAATACAATGGGACGCGGTGGCTCAGTGGGTTAGGACGCTGAGGTTGTCGATCGGAAGGTCGGCAGTTTGGCGGGTCGAATCCCGAGTGCCGCGTACAGAGTGAGCGCCTGTTACTCGTCCCAGCTTCTGCCAACCTAGCAGTTCGAAAGCACGTAAAAATGCAAGTAGAAAAATAGGGACCACTCCGGTGGGAAGGTAACAGCGTTCCGTGTGCCTTTGGCGTCTAGTCATGCCGGCCACATGACCACGGAGACGTCCTCGGACAAGCGCTGGCTCTTCGGCTTTGAAACGGAGATGAGCACCGGCCCCTAGAGTCGGAAACGACTAGCACGCATGTGCGGGGGAACCTTTACCTTTACTTCAATACAATGGTAGATCTAATAATAAAATTTGAATTAAATTTGAAATGGCTGAGTAACATCTCACTAGGATCTGGATGAATGGCATCACTGTATTTTCAAAAATACATTAAATTTATAAAGTAGTTTACAAATCATGGTAGCAAAACCAATCACATATTTTAGTGTACCATTCAGCAACAAAATCATGACCATCAGTTCCGAAAGGGCTGAGCTGGCTACCTACTTCTAGTCCAAGTTAAGTGCAAGTGCATATTAAATGCAGATTAATTAAAGCAGTGTGGGGTAGAGAGAATCTTAGAACAGGTGACACTATCATCATCTTACAACTTCTTGATTTTAATAGCATTACCTTAACCGGAAATGCTAGCTTAGTAAAATCTTGCATGGTAGCTACTATCTGGCAAGAATGATATAACAGCACAGCTGCCAACTTTGTGCCTTCCAGAAAGACCAGAATTCAGGGGATTCAAGAAATAGTTCCAGCACATCTGGAATCATCAGATGATTGCAGTTTGAGTTCTGACTCTTGACACCTTAATCCAGGGTTCCCCAACCCTCAGTCTGTGGACCAGTACCAGTCAGTGGCATGCCAGCAACCGGTAGGCACAAACAAGCAAAGCTCCATCCATGGGATGCAAGCAGTACACAAAACCACACACTCCGGTCCATGGAAAAACCTTTCACCAAGGAACCAGTCCCTGGTGCCCAAAAGGTTGGGGACCTCTGCTTTAATCCAGTGTTTGTCAACCTCAGCAATGTTTAAGATGTGTGGACTTCAACTCCCAGAAAGACCCAGCCAGTAAACTTGGTCAACGCCTTAACCCCTCTTCCTAAATCCCTAAGTCTGAATTGAGAATGAGAATTGGTGTTATCTACTGACTCCATGGCAGTGAAAGTTGGACCATAAGAAAGGCTGAGCGCCAAAGAATTGAGGCCTTTGAACTCTGGTGCTAGAGAAGACTCCTGCGAGTCCTTTGGACTGCAAGGTGATCAAACCGGTCAGTCCTAGAGGAGATCACCCCTGACTGCTCTTTAGAAGGCCAGATCCTGAAGCTAAAACTCAAATACTTTGGCCACCTAATGAGAAGGAAGGAGTCACTGGAGAAGAGCCTAATGCTGGGAAAGATCGAGGGCAATAGAAGAAGGGGACGACAGAGAATGAGGTGGCTGGATGGAGTCACTGAAGCAGTATGTGTGAGCTTAAATGGACTCCAGAAGATGGTAGAGGACAGGAAGGCCTGGAGGAACATTGTCCATAGGGTCGCGATGGGTCGGACACGACTTCCCAACAACAACAACTCACTTTCCAGTTAATTTTTGTCACAGAAATGTGGGAAATTGAAAAGTGTCTCCCTCACTTTTCTACTTCGGCCAAAAGTCGGGTGACAAAGGCAGGATAGTTTCACTTTCAGACTCTTTCCCGAAGCATCCGCTATTTTAATACGAGCGTGAACGAGAATATTAATATTGCCATGTCAACTTTTACCATTTTTTTTAAAGAAATGCTTTACATTCGTTAAACTTTCAAACGGCAAACGACCGTATTTCTCTTGCCTCTGACAGCTCTGGGAGGCGTTAGGCTGCTGCGGCCGGATAGATTGAGAAGCTTCTGTTCTGAACCGGCGGAGCGGATAAAGCAAATTAAAGGGCAGAGATGCAGCGCTGCGAGGAAAGAGTCGGCAAGCAGGAAGAGCACCGGCATCTGTATCTGATCGATTCAATCGCGCTTAGGTGACGAGCGTGGCGTGTCGCTTCTGTACTCACAAAGATGGGGCGGAGCGAACAAGGGACTGCCTAGAACAGGGGTAGGCAACCTCGGCTCTTTTATGACTCGTGGACTTCAACTCCCAGAATTCCTGAGCCAGCTATGCTGGCTCAGGAATTCTGGGAGTTGAAGTCCACGAGTCATAAAAGAGCCGAGGTTGCCTACCCCTGGCCTAGAAGATCTACCCGAGAGGGAGAGGTCGGCCCTGGGCTGGTGCAAAAGTGAGTACATGGCAATGACTGCTGCCTGCGAGGCGCGCAGAAGAAACTTCCGCCTGGTGACGACACTCTTTCTTTCCTTCCTTTCCATTCCCTAACACTGCTACAGTCGATCAGAATTTTCTTCCAGGGCCTGCGATTCCCGTGCTCCTTCCGCCCTAAACGCCTGATATAATTTTCCCGACAGCTCGGAAAAAAAAACGGGCATCGAGCACTGGCTTTGCCCCCCCCCCCTCGTTTTGATCCCTTTCCTATTGTAAGTCCTAGCAATCGTAAAAAGAATAATAAATCCGATTGCAAGCCAGTTCGAGGTCACGAAAGACCGTGCAATTTTTGATATTTTCCAGTTAGCCGGAAGCGGGTCAAAAAAGGGATGTTCGAGCCAAATGTCAAAGTTCGTTTTCTGGACTTCAGCTAGCAGAATCAGCCACAATGACTTGCCAAGTGGAGAATTCCAAAGCACCTGGAATTAATATACTATAATTGGAAATTGTCAAGATTGGGAAACACTGCTGAACCTGTATTCATTTAACTACTGTGTTAAATAAAGTGATGAAATAATTTGAAGATAGGAAAAATGAAACTTAGAAGGCTTATCTGATTTAGTCTCTTATGGTTTGCACCCAAGTAGTTATAGTGTATACCCTTTTTTAATGAAAATTATCAGCACTTTTGATCATTCAAATAAGTGTGCATAGAAATCATTTCTAAGCATGAGGAAAAAATGGCTAAATGTAAATGGGAAATGGATTTTTATCCAATCTTTAGCACATTCTATCTTCATGAAGCCCTATTAGATAGGGGATGCATTCCCTACATTTAACTTCACATCCTGCAACTTGGTGCTTCCACTAATGCTATAGCATCTTATACTGCCTGTGTTTCTCATGCTTATTTGAATGTAGATCTTATTGGTGTGACTTACTTTTAAGTAAACATGCATAGCAGCAGGTTACTAGAGACTGCAGTCCTCCAGTCTTATGCCTGGACGCAAGGAAATATTAAACAATCCTGTATCATATTTTTAGCTAAAATGCCCAATGTATTTTTAAAAAGTGTGCAAAGTGTATCAAGAAATCAGTACAATGTTGTCTTAAATTTTTAAGAAGACTAGCAACAAAAGCACTTCCAGTTTATTTCTCTAGATATAATGTACATTTTTCAGCTATTTGTAAAGAGATAATATGTAATAAACTGAAACTTATATTTTAAACTTGGATGAAATTACTGTGCCAATAGAACACCCACTGCAGTGAGTGGCCAAATTTCAGTATGTTATTTATCAACCAGAAAAGCAATATGCTCAATCATGTCAATGATAAGGAAAAAATTTTTAAAAATACCCCACCCTCACACACAGAAAGTCCTTGTACAGCAGTCAGTACCCTTGGGAAGATAGTTTGGAATAGCCCTTGACTTAAGAGTTGCCACTTGTAGATCGTTCAAAGTTGCAACGAAACTATTTTGTAGTTTGATTTCACCATGTGCAAGATTGCTACATAGAAATAGAAACAATAGCAGCACAGTGTGCAGAGCCAAGAAGACAGTGCAATGTACATACGGACTAATGCATATTTTTTCTTTAAAAATTTAATATGAATCAATATGATCTATTGTTCTAGCAGAAGTCATTTTTTTGTATAGGTATCTTTAGATGTAGCCCAAAACACACACAGAAAATAAAGAATCATTTTCCTTACCCTCTGAATTTCAGCTTCTGGGACACCACAAATGGCTGGTCGTCCTCCCATTCTGAAGGAAAAGAAAAACCCCAACATTCAGAATTGCTGCAGAAATGTTTATAAGAATCTAAATGTATGAAAGTATGAAAGGCAAATACCTTCATATATCCTCAAACATTCTAAGTCTGTCAATTCATTCTAGTGAAAGAAAACAAGCAATCAGACACAAGATTGTTACAAACTCCATTTTGCACCTAAGTGTTTCAAAAATTAGGCATAAACTACTTATATTAGTAGGATTCATTCTGAAAAGATTCTTCTTAGCAGATCAAATTGCTCTGGGTATGGCAGAAACCATCAAACGTGACTGTCCCAGTAAGGGCCATGCTTTTATGCAGGCTGTTGATGTCACAAATTAATCCCATCAGAGTGGGTGAGTGAGTTCTTCTCACCTTTTGCAAAACTGCCTCATCAGGAAAACCTGATTGGATAATATCACATGAGCTTTGATTAAATTGTATCTCTGTGTTTAAAACCTAACAAGGTTAAACAGAGGGCCACCAAAAGAAAAAACATAATACATCTTTCATGAGATTTGTAAAGCACGTTTTATTATAAATTTCATAGCGTTAACAGTTTCTTGTAATCAATTTCTGTTACATTCTGACATATGAACCTCTTCAGAGACAATGGCAATTCAGCTTCAATCTTTGACATTAATGACAGTGGTTTACCCTTATTCGCTATATGATGTATGATGTATGAATTTCTTGAGCTCACCAAGGGAATCCCTGGTGAAATATAAGTTATTCACTTTGTCAGAAATACTGATGATGACCCAGAGAACATGAAGCATAGAAAGTCTAAAGCATAAGCTACTAATAAGCTCTGTTTCACTGGTACCATCCTCATGGTCTTCATCTGATTGTAGACATCCCATTAAACAATGGTGTAATATTTTAATGATACACGCTTTCAGAATCTGAGACATGCTGACATTTTGAGATTCCACCGTTTCTAAAACAGGAAATAAGGTAGAATTAGTCTAGCTGTTTCAACTAATCAAAATACTGTTTTCTTAATTTTTATATTTACTTACCATTTGATGTTTTGCAGAATCTGCAACAACAAGGCTTTATAAGTTTGTTGTCTTCAATGAAGCCATGTAGCTCAGGTCCTTTTCTTATTCTACGCCCACGCTTGGGAGGTTTGGGGGTCAAATTTACATCAAACAAATCTCCATCATTATTTGCCATCTTCAAAAGACTGCCGGAATTAAATCGCTAGCTATTCAGACCTGCCTGTACAATCTCCCCCGCGCATGCTATGACACGTCCTTGAGCCTTGCGCCTGTCCAGAATCACGGGGTATGACATGCCCAAACAAGGCCTAACCCTCTTTTTTACTATCAGGCACAAACACACATGCCTGGATCCGCAGCCCTAACATGCCCGAACAAGTCTACTTCCCACCTGGCCGGTTGCCCCTTGTGAACATTTTAATTCCTGTTAATATTCCTTGTCTTTTTGCTGTAGGGGGCTGCAGAATAAATTTTATTAAGGCCGTGCTTCGTACGGTTACATGTACATGTGGATTTGTGGGCTCAATTGACAAAATATGTGTCTAGATTTTTACAAAGGTAAAAAACGGCTGCGGGTTTTAAATGCTTTTTCCCCCCCACCCTGCATTCGAGAAAATGATTTTAAAACCTCCTAGAAATAAATACCTTTTAGGAAAAAGGGGGTTAAATGCAAGCCCTGGCCACCTTTTAGGGCCTCCTTTTTTCCCTGCTTTTGAGGCGCTGATTTTTAAAACTCCACAAAAATTAAAAGCATCATTAGGCTAGAAAGATTAGAAATAAAAAGCATTTTATTATTATTATTATTTCACAGCTCCCCATAGTAGGGCTTGTTTCCCAAAAACACAGGCCTCTGTTAATTATTTACTTTATTTAGCTTATTCTGTTTGTTTAGAATGTCCATGGAATTAGTCTAGGGTTAAGCTAATCATATACCCAGAGGCTTGACTGCCTTGACTTATTGATGGGGTTAGGCTCAAGACGCCTTATCTGAAAATAGGGTTGCTAGGGTTACTCTTGCTTATCCTGATGGGCTTAGGCCTACACGTCACTTCCACTTGCCTTATCTGAAAATAGGGCGGTTACTTCCGCATAGGGCCATGATCTGCTGACGTAATCAACACCACGTGGGTTTGTTTACTTTGATGACGTCACTGATCAAAAGTGCTGATAATTTTCATTAAAAAAAGGTATATACTATAACTACTCACCCAAACAGCAAAACTTCCATGCCCATTTCTGGGGATATTTTGCACTTTGTGCATGCTTTGTTTGTAAAATGAGTTTTTTTGTATAGTAAAAACTTCATTTCAAATACGGAATGGTATTTTGGATGAGGACCCTTCATGTATGGGAGCACAGGCAATTAATTATTCACATCACTCAGCTTGCAGAGATAATGCAATTACATTTTATTGAAAATGTATTTTCTCCTACATAGCAATGTAGAAATAAACAGGATAGGTGAAGTCAATTGTGATTTTTAGTCTCTGACCCCCCTAGAGTAACTTAGCAAATTGTTGTATCATATGAGCCTATCCATGACTATGACTTTCTAAAATGGTCTTCATTTTAAATGATCTTCACTTTTTAAAAAAGTGAAAAATGTAACGGGAGCTTTTTGGAAAAAGGGATTCAATCTGGTTATTTTGTATTTCAGGTTGATTATGGCTATTTCCAGCCTTGCCTGGCATTGTCTATTTCAGTACATTGGAACTGTACCCAGGTTGGCTACCAGATGCCAGAGAAAAACTAGGAGCATATGGAATAGGACTGCCACTCTATCCAGAATCGAGAAGAAAGCCACAGAACCACTGAAGACACTTCTGCTCTTACCTTCTCTCCAGTGGAGCATCAGTAACATAGCGAAGAGAAATCTGCACACCAGCCAGCGTCATCTCCAGGAAGTAATGCTCACCTGTGAACGGTATGGGGTAGAGAGGCTGCCCTTTGCCCATCTTGCTGATTCTGATTTAACTTTCTTTGAGCACCTTTTGCCTGGGAGGGTCATTACTGATGCAGAGGAACTCAAACCTTTCAATGTGGACTGGCTAAAGTCTGTGAGAGGTAAATCATTTTAAAAGTTTTATTACAACTGAACATTACTATAGTTGCCATCCTGATAAAGCATTCTGCAAACCACATAGGACAGGTCTTTAGTTCAAAGCATTATTTAAGGATAACTCTGGCATTGAAGGGGGGAATTATAGTGCATAGGAGTATCCATAGTGTAATACCAACTAAATTACATTGCTTAGCTATCTTTTTTTTTGCAATTAAGAAATAAGTGATGGGAAAACGGGGGGAGGGGGGAGGTTTAAAATTAAAGATAACACTGAACTTCCCTCTCCCCCATCCAACCCTGCGCATAAAGGTTTAGGTAATTGGATTAAGAAAAAAAACCTTAAATCATGTTTGTAATAGAATTTTCTCATCTTATTTCCATTGCAGGCTGCAGTACAATACTGTTAAAGCCACGGACAACAATGGAAGTGTCTCAGATTCTCAAGTAAACATGTTTCTCTGAACATAGTATACAGTGTTAGAAATTTTGTTATTTAGAAGAACGTGCCTTCTGTATTGTTCATACACATGTGAAGGACAGAGTATATAATGAAGCAAAATGGGCCACGTCCTGTTACATTTCTGAAGACTGAATGATTCAGGAGTTAGGATTGTAGTTTTTGAAGGAAGAGTTTTCTTTCCATTTCTCTCTCTCTACCCCTCTCTCTCTCCCTCCCTCTTCCACAGCCTCCTTGGCTCTCCTCCATCCCTCTCTCCCTCCCTCAATGCCTTTTGTAACTGGACTATCAGTGTAAAGAGGACCAGGTAAAGAACAGTGTTGTTTAAGGTGCATTAAGTAGGAAAAACTCCTCATATAAGCATGATCTTATATGATAAATGAATTGATGTTTAAGAGGGTAGAAGAAAACTTTTGATTACTGCATATAGAGAATAAAACATTACAGTAATTTTTATCTCCTGGATCTTGTCATAGTCTCCTAATTGATGAACAAGTAATTTTTATGTGGGAACACAGAACAATTCTCTATACTTTTCAGTTGACTCAGTCTTTCTCTAAAAAGAAAAACTGGGACAACACTAAGGAATCCTCAAAGTACATCAGCCTTGTGCTTTTAAGAAGATCTTAGATCAGATAAAAAATACTGTCAAAATTGTGCTTTCATATAGATGGATTTTTCTACCCTAGCTGGCTTCCAGACTCAGCATGCATTTGTTTAATCCCCTCCCACAAGCAATGGTTTTTATAGAAGGTTTAAATATTGTTGACTATAATCTTTCCAAATTTCCCAACACTTCTATCTTTTTCTTTCTACTGTAGCCTTTCCTCCAAAAGTGGAAAAATGATGGAACAGGTGCTCGGTATCTTTTGACTGGAAGTAGTAGAAGCCTTCAGTCAGGAAGCATCTATACATCTGTAGTGTATAGAAGCATCTATAGTCAAAGAGAGTTCTGCATATCAACTCTCCTAGAAAACAGCTACAGATTCTCCTAGGTCATTTTTGCACATCCATGTGTGCAAGCACATCACCATCTGAAGAAGCGATATCAACGAAATATATACCAAATGCTGAAAGCCTTTAGTACAAATGTGTACTACAGGTAGTTCTCAACATATGGCCACAATTGGGACCAGAATTTTTGTTAGTAAGCAGGGTGGTTGTTAAGTGAGTCACACTTGATTTTACAACCTTCTTGACATGGTTGTTAAGTGAATCACTAGTTGTTAAGTGAATCACATGGTTATTAAGCAAATCTGGCTTCCTCCATTAATTTTGCTTCTCAAAAGGTGACTGGGAAGGTCACCAATGGCAATCACATGACCCCAGGAGACTGCAACCATTGTAAATACATGCGGGTTGCCAAATGCCTGAATTTTGATGACACGACCATGGGAATGCCTCAGTGGTCATAAGTACAAGAACTGGTGGCAAATTACGTTTTTCAGTGCTGTTATGACTTTGAATGGTCCCTAAACAAATGGTTGTAAGGTGAGGACTAGCTGTAAATGTTGACAATCATTTCCTGAATTTTGGATGAACTCCCACTTCTAGCCATCCCCATGTGTTAATATAGGAATCATACTGACCTTCTGACTAGAAGCCAGAAAGTTTATTCTGACTTGATCTGGAGAGACCTAAAATAATTGTGTCATAGATGTAGCATTTTTTAACTTCTAGAATAGTAAAAAAATGTGTTCCTTTTCAGGTACTGCAATGAGAAGAACTTGGCCGTGAATCCTCAGGGAGGCAATACCGGCCTTGTTGGTGGCAGTGTTCCTGTCTTTGATGAAATCATTCTTTCTACAGGACTTATGAACCAGATCATCAGTTTCGACCATATTTCTGGTAAATTCTTGTCAAGGTTTGAGGGGCAAATCTGGTGGATTGACAGAACTGTCTTTTCAGGGAAGATGGTTCCCAGACCTAGAAAGCCTGATAAAATTGTTCTCTCCCTCCTCCACGCCTATAACAACGGGGGGGGAAAAATCTTAAGTACGTGAGATAAAGCTATTTAAAAGTCTGCATCCTTAGCCACATCTTTGAAGACTTCAAAGTGTTCTCTGGTCCAAGAAAGGATCTTGCCTATATAAGAGTCACCTTACTACTGCAAGGAAAGTTAGTTGAAGAGATAGTGACCTACTCAAGGTGATCCAACTGAGTTCATACCACACTTTTAAATGTATTTCCTTTTCTTGTTTTGCCCAATGTATTGAGCTATAAATTCACCAGAGACTGGGCTAGGCGGCATGCTAAATGAAAATAACTGGGCCAAATTAAAATTAATTGAGCTTAGCCAGTCGTGAAGAAGCAGCTGCTAGATCTTTGATTATTAATTGTATCCCACAAATCCAACTAGCTTGTTTTATGCCGGAATTTTGAGAAAGCTGCTCCATTGGAAAGAGAATGATATTTATCTGACATACTGTAACTTGATACTTATGTCCCAGGAATCCTGATTTGCCAGGCGGGCTGCATTTTAGAGAACCTCAACCAATATTTGGAGTCAAAGGGTTTTGTCATGCCTCTTGACCTTGGAGCCAAGGGCAGTTGCCATATTGGAGGAAATGTAGCTACAAATGCAGGGGGCTTGCGCCTTCTGAGGTATGGGTCCCTTCGAGGGACAGTTCTTGGATTAGAGGTGGTAAGTTGAAATTCCAAAAAGTGCTTTCTGTTTTTTATTTTTTTAAAAAAAATAATTATTCTCTACCATTTATTCTTTATTCTATCGCGAAGGTAATATTACCTTTTTTCTACAAAAATACAAATTAGAATATACTGTTTCTCTAGTTCAGCCTGTGTGACCATCATAAACAAAATTTAAAATAAAAACATTATATTGATCTATTTGAAATAAAGCTGATTCGTTAATGATGGACCAAAGTTTGTCCTCTTTTAGGTGCTGGCTGATGGTTCCATCCTGAACTGTTTGGCATCACTGCGGAAAGACAATACTGGCTATGACTTGAAGCAGCTTTTCATTGGCTCAGAGGGGACTTTGGGGATGGTCACTGCTGTGTCCATTCTCTGTCCACGGAGATCAAATGCTGTGAATCTGGCATTTCTTGGTGCGAGTCATTCCTGTCCCTTGTTTTTAGATGCACCTTTTGTACTTCTAAGAGTTGCAGAGGAAGAATGCATCTGAGGCAGCAGTTAGTTTATCAAAGCTACTTTCTTATATTTAGGTTTTTGTAACTATTTGATGTGATCACCAGTGTTAGTAATAGAAACAGGGATGAGAATGGAGAAAATAATTTATGCCACTAGCAAACTGCTTTTTACTATTGGCTTGGAAGCCACATGCAGATATAGGAAATCAGGGCATCCTGAAATAATAACTGAATATGAAATAGAATTATCATGAATCTTGTCTAATTTATAAAACTGTGTCAGTGACAAATCACAGCTCTGATGCGGGCTGAAACAAACTAATTCCTTCCTTGTACCTAACTACAACAAAACCACATCTGGCTACCTCCTTTTTTCCGCTGTGCCTTTATGAGTTCCCTTTGCTATACCTTCACTCCATTTCTGGGGCACCTTTAACTTGTTCTTAGTTGTACTGGTTTTGAAGTAACACTTTCCTCCTTATTTTGACATAGGTTTTGCCATGTATGCAATATAACGTGTTATGCCAACTGATTTGTTGGTGATGTAATCGAGTGGCTTCTAAGGGATGGGTTCAGCCTGGGAATCTATTGTTCCTATTAGTTCTGGTGCCCTTTGAGGCCTGGATACTTTCTTCTGGGTTCATTCTGATTTGGGCAATGGGTAAGTCTAGGTCAGGGGTAGGCAACCTCGGCTCTTTTATGACTCATGGACTTCAACTCCCAGAATTCCTGAGCCAGCATAGCTGGCTCAGGAATTCTGGGAGTTGAAGTCCATGAGTCATAAAAGAGCCGAGGTTGCCTACCCCTGGTCTAGGTCTTTAAAACCAGGCTTTTGCCCAGTACCTACCAAATCTCCAAGCTATTCCTGGTTGCAAAACTTAAATCAGCTTGAATAGCTGCTGATAGGCCGCGGAGTGGGGGCAGTGCATGATGATGTCGGGAAGAGAGAAAATCTTGCTCTGATGTTTCATAGTGTGTCTTTCCCCACACCTGTTCAGCTGTTGTCTGGGATGCTTTTGAACGTGACTTTAGTACTTTTTTGAAATAGCACACATATCAGCAAAGAGTCATGTTCTCACTGAACACATTTACAAAACACTTGGGCCTAAACAGAGCAAATATCAGAATTCAACTTCTCCAGCTCTATCATATTAAGATGGATAGTGGATGTTTTCAGTTGGTGATATTTGCTGGGGGGGGGGGAGTGTCAAGCAAAGAGCCTTGGTGGAGCAGTGGGCTAATGCCTCCTTAAGTAACACCAGCTGCCTGCAATTAGTGCAGGTTCGAGTCCCACCAGGCTCAAGGTTGACTCAGCCTTCCATCCTTCCGAGGTAGGTAAAATGAGGACCCAGATTGTTGGGGGCAATTAAGCTGACTTTGTAATAATGCCGCCTGGGGGGGGGCGAGAGCCCTAATAAGCAGGCATATACATAGAATGAAGGCTACTGCTAAGCACATTGATTTGTGCTTTAGATTGTAAGCCGCCCTGAGTCTTCGGAGAAAGGGCGGGATATAAATGGGATTTTTTTAAAAAAAAAGCAAAGCTAGGGGATCCAGTCTGGGTCACCGGGACCAGAGGTTTCATCTTCCGAGCTCGTGCTAGAGCCCATCCTTGGGGAACTTCTCTGTGTTCCCTGAAGTCCCCTGAGGATGGGGACTCTGGCACAAGTCCGAAAGCTTGGAAGACGAAACCTCTGGTCCCGGTGACTGACCCAGATTGGATCCTGCAACATTGTCCTGGCATACGTATGTTTGCCTTCATTTGTGAAAGCTAGGGGAATCAATTAATTTCTGCCTTTCGTGCACTCTAAATTAGAACAGTTAAATTTCTATTACCTATTTTAGTTTTGTAGAAATGACTCTTGTCAGTTTCATTTCCTTTTATTAATCTTGGAGTAAAGGTAGAACGAATTAAGGTAAAATTACATATTTTTAAAAAAGAAAGAATAGATATGAAAGTTTCCAATGCTTTCCCTACCATTTTGTAAAAAAAAAATTATGTGCCTTCTTACTTATTTTCTATGATTTTTGCTTTCACCATAAAGCTTGCCCAAGTTTCTCTCAGGTCCTGAGAACCTTCACAATCTGCAAGGATATGCTGGGAGAAATTCTGTCTGCTTATGAGTTCATGGACAATGGATGCATGAAGTTAGTAGAGAGACATCTGAAACTGACCAACCCAGTAGCAGGTATCAGCTGCTCCCAAATGGATCCCTATGTATGCATACTTTGCTTAAATAATTTGATGGCTGGCTTTAAATGTACTAGATTCATTTGTACTTAATTTGCTGCCCTGTTACCAAAATTAATTTAGTTCTACAATACTGTATATTTTGCTCAGAGTTACATGGTGATATAGATATTGTGATCTTGCATGATAATATTTATTTGTTTTTTAAAAATCATTATGTTGGAGGAGATCAAGATACAACCTCGTTGGATGAATCTATAAAACAGAGGGTGACGCGTGCTGCTGCAAAACGATCTAAGAAGAGAAAGTAGCAGGAATCGCAGAAGTCTTTGGAACTTTTACGATATAGTCAAGTAGTCAAGTAGGGGAGGGGGGAAAAGATTTGGGTGTAGACGCAATATATTTCTATATTTGGTGGTTTTGTGGAAAGGGTGAGCTTTTTTGGATTAAAGTTCAAGTTTTGTTTGCAATTTTTTTTTTCTTTTTTGTTGTGTTTGGAATAATTATAGATGTGGTACGGGAAGAGGAACGGTCGATTACAGAAGAGTTGACTTTAAAGTTTTTTTGATTTGGGATCCTTGGTTAATTTGGAAAATTATTTGTAAGAATGTTATATTATGGAATGGATAAAATGGATGGAGTTTATTTAGGATAAGTATAGGGTTGAGAAGGGTTTTTTTTTTTTCTTTTTCCTTTTTTTTTTTTTTTAATATATGTTTAATACTATTAAGGTTTGTTCTATTCTATATAAGCTAGAGAGTGTCCTTTTCTTATTCTAGTTTTTTTTTATATATATATTTAATATTGTTAAGGTTTGTTTTATCCTATATAAGCTAGAGAGTGATGGATTTTAGAATTTATAGTTGTTAGTATATGGTTGCTTAGGTTTGCTTTTTTTTATATATATATACCTTGTATTCAGCTCTGGGAAGTAGGGGGGGGAGGGGGGGAGGTAGGGGGGGGAGGAGGGAGGGGGGAGGAGGGGAGGTAGGGGGGGAGGAGGGAGGGGGAAGGGGGGTTTTTCAAGGGAAAATTGTATTTTAAAACTTTTCAATAAAAAAAAAAAAAAAAAAAAATCATTATTAAACCTATGACTTTAACAAAAGTCCAATTTATCATGGTATCAGGGGAAAGTGATTGCCAATTTCCTTAATTTATAGTTCAAGTTAATGTAGAAAAGTTAACGAGACATGGGAGGGACATAATCTTTGTGAGTACATTTAAGTAATACTTCATTTATTAAAAGCATCTCTCCGTAGATGTTTTATTTTAGTTCACATGTTTTCAAAATGTGATTTCCCATTGTTCTATGTTCTGGACTTATATCTTCATTCTGCTAATTGGGGCTAGAGATTCCCGAAATTCTACCATAAGGATTATATTAACCATTGTTCATGATCTTGGCTAAAAAGGAAGGGTCATTGATGTTATAGAGCCTTGGTGGAGCAGTGGGCTAATGCCTCCTTAAGTAACACCAGCTGCCTGCAATTAGTGCAGGTTCGCATCCCACCAGGCTCAAGGTTGACTCAGCCTTCCATCCTTCCGAGGTAGGTAAAATGAGGACCCAGATTGTTGGGGGCAATTAAGCTGACTTTGTAATAATGCCGCTTGGGGTGTGTGTGTGTGTGAAAGCCCTAATAAGCAGGCCATATACATAGAATGAAGGCTACTGCTAAGCTTGGAAGCTGCCCTGAGTCTTCGGAGAAGGGCGGGATATAAATGGAATTAAAATAAAAAAATATATAGAATTACAGAAGATAATTTTGCATAACATGTAGTGAATAAAGAGGATGATCTTTATGAAGAGAGAGAATTTCCATTCTCAAACCAATATGTTGACAATAGGATAATTTGAGCCAGGCTATTATGCCCTGAGTGATAATTTTGGGTTGATTTATTTGATACTCCATTAGTTGTTTTCTAGGCTATGCACAATATTCTCAGGTGTCTTCACCAACACCAAAGTTCAAAAGCATCAATATTCTTCCTATCCTGTTTTTTTAAAGTTCAACTTTTGCTTCCTTAGAATGTCTCTGGGAATACCATTGGCTGGCATGATTCTGATCTTTGTAGGTGTAGACTAGTGCTTCCCAACCTTGATAACTTTAAAATATATGGGCTTAAATCCCCAGAATTCCCTAGCCAGCCAGCATCACAGTATTTAAATATCTTTTCCAAAGTCTTCGTGGCTGCTCTACCAATTACTGGTGTGGGGCGTATTTCTTGACTGCTTGTTCCTTTATGGTGATGGCTGATCCTAAAAGGCAGAAACTACCCATACTTCAGTATCTTCATTGTTAATTCTAAGGCTGGTGGTTGTATCTTTTGTTATTAATTTGGTCTTCTTTATATTTAGTTTTAGTCCTATTTTTTCACTGTACTCTTTGACTTTAGCTGGGCAGCTGGGATAACTTTCACACTTTGCGTGACCCCACTGGGAATATGTATGGGAATATTGACATACACTCCTGACATTCTTTGCTCATCTCTCCCAGCAACATCTCATCCCTACAGTAGGACTTTGGGTGTATGTGTGTGCCCCAACTCTATATTATTTAATTTTCATAATCTAGGAAATTTAACTTGATTTTTATATATAAATATCAGAGCTTCAGTAGATGTATTTGTTTGAAACTGTATGACTGTAATTCTGCTTTTTGTAAACCTAGAAAGTCCTTTTTATGTGTTAATTGAGACTTCAGGCTCCAATTCTACTCATGATGAGGAAAAACTCAGCCATTTCCTGGAATATGTAATGAGCTCAGATTTGGTGGCAGATGGAACTCTGGCCTCAGAAGGAAAAAAGATAAAGGTATATTTTTCTTTCTTACCAACATGTTTGGTTTGGATTCAAATATGATTTAAATTTGAAACATACATAAATTGAATTTGCAACTATTGGCCATGTAGTTTTAACAAGTGAATACTAACTGCTAAATTCAAAGAATACACTATGGCTTAGTTGGAGAAAGAGTCTCAGAGAACTTTCTAGATCAGGGGTCCCCAGCCTTTTGGGCACCAGGGACCGGTTCTGTGGAGAGAGGTTTTTCTGCGGACTAGAAGGTGCGTGATTTTGTGTGCTGCCTGCACCCCGTGGATGGGGCTTTCTTTGTGTGGACCGCTTGCTGGCATGCTGTGGCCCAGTAAGGATCCACAGACCGGGGGTTGGGGACCCCTGTTCTAGATTATCTGAGGGAATTTATTTTCAAATCTTTCTGATGTTCCAGTATGATCAGACAGAGTAGGTGCACTTTGGGTTCCATCGCCCAAAGAGAATCATCCTATAGGACCTGGGAGTGTGACTACTCTATTGCAGAACTTACCCTCAATCTGTGGGTCTTGTGTGATCACCAGTACCCATCTACAATCCTCAGAATCCCACAGAATGACTGAGTCTAAAAATTTAGATGTTTTGCATTTTAAAGACTCAGTATCATTGGCCATCATCTCCTAAACTCTCAAGCAAGACAAAAGATCATAGTACAGTTTCTAGGTTTAAAAAGTTGTCCCATCTTTTCTTCTAGTCTAATGTTTCACACAAAAATGCCTCTAAACCCCTTATCAGTCCCATATATATATATGCTACACAATTAAAAAAAAGTGGTTGAAAGGCTGCAATTTAATGTTTTGTTTGAAAATAGCCCCAGAGCTAGAAAAAAGACAAAGATAACTTGAGTTGCACAGTGAATTTTGGGTCTAAAGTAGATGGGAGCTATTTCATCAGATTGCTTTTTAGTAAGTAAGGGTTTGGGGGCCAGACCACATAGAATGGTACATATTTTGTGAATATGTAATTGCCTTTCTCTATAGAAGGTATGTCAGTCATATTGGAAGATCGTACAGATGATGCTCTTAATTCCAAATGTGCCTCCTATCCCTGACCTTTTAGCCCCAAATCCTATAATGCTGATGTTTTCTGTGTAAGCATTGCTGCTCAATGTGCACATGTAAATGAATATAATGTAAGTTATTTATTGTATGTTCTTTTTAACCTGGTTTTCATTAAAAAAATAATCTAAAGCAGAATACAGTGGAACAAACTAATAAAAATAATATAACATTCAGAAATGAGAACAACATAAAACAAAGTTAAACCTGTAACTTTTGTCAATCATATATTCTTTAAGAATGCCAGTGTGGTATTGTTTTCTCCAAACAATATATTTGGTCAACTACAGGCATTGTGGGCTTTACGGGAACGGATCACAGAAGCCCTGACATGTGATGGAGTTGTTTATAAATACGACATTTCACTCCCTGTCGAAAAACTGTATGATCTTGTGACTGACATGAAAGTACGTCTGGGTACAGCTGCTAAGAATGTGGTTGGCTATGGACATCTAGGTGAGTTCCAATATGCTGATAAAAACTTCCTTAATTATAGATTATTTGGATTTTGAATCATTGTAGCAAAATTGCTGATTGTGTTTCAGTTCTGGATTTAAATCTCACTTCAGCTTTCAACTGCTAGATAATTTTAAGCCATTATCTTTTGGTCTCAGTCAAATTGGTGTGTTTGTGTGTGGTTCAGGCATCTGCAGCAAAAATATAATATTTGCTGACCTGACACAATTACCGTAAGCGTGCATATTAGGTGAGGAAGTGTTGTTGGCCCAGAATAAATTATGTTTTAAAAGTTAAAAATGAAATAATCCATTGCCAGATTGTAATAGTCTGGGTGATTTTCTCTGGAAATGCTGAAATCATGAGTTCTTTGGGCAGGAAATTTCAGAAAGAAACCACTCAACATGGGTATAGGGCATTATTTCCTAAGCCCATGAACGAATCTTATGGAAAGTGCAGATTGGCAATGTTGTTCTAGCAGCTTATAGGGAGAGTTTTTGAAAGGGACAGAAGGCCAGGCTTTATAACAAATATGGATAAAGAATCTAGCATGATCTCTGAAAGTGGACATGCAAAGTTATGCTCAAAGATTAAACACAGATGCCTGCTACCAAGAAACTAGTGTCCCTCTGTATTTTTTTTCTATCTTTGAAGAATATGATAGTTGTATATTTTAGTTCTTTTTTGTTCAAAAATAAAGCCATCAACATGGAAGACTGGTATGATCCCATGTTTTGAATAGACTTTTTCAATTTAGTACCCTCAAGATTTCAGCATTTCCAGAGAAGATCAAAATATTGCAACATGTTGGTTTACCATTTCTACCATCTCCAGTTAACTGCAAAGGAGTATGGAAATTGGTGCACTTTAATAAAAAATATTATTGCATATCACAGCTAAGGAATTAATAAAGTATTGTCTACTTTCTCTTTTGAAACCAATTCTCAGTATTATGCATATCACAGACAGAGAATAATTGTACTGTCTATTTTCTTCTTTTGAAATCAATTCTTATTTCTGGTTTGCTCTGACAGGAGATGGAAACTTGCACCTGAATGTCACAGCAGAGTCCTATAGTCATTCTCTACAGGATGCCATTGAGCCACATGTGTATGAGTGGGTGTCACAATATTATGGAAGCATCAGTGCAGAGCATGGCCTAGGTTTCAAGAAGAAAGATTATATCCATTACAGTAAGCCCAAAGAGGCAGTTCTTCTCATGCAGCAATTCAAGGTTATGTTAGATCCTAAAGGAATTTTAAACCCTTATAAAACATTACCGTCAAAGGCTGTATGATGATTCTTTTGAAAGAGTTGGTCTGTTGCTTGAAGTATGGTGCATCAGGTCTTTTTATAAATAAACTCTGAAGCCAGAGCCAATTTTCTATTTTTTAAAGAAGGAATAATAAAACAATTGAACTGTATTCACTTCCCAGACCACAGTTTTACTTTCTAATCTGAATGGAAATGTTGGCAGCTTTAGAAATACTGTTTTTGTTCTGTACCAGCCTGCTACCGGCCCTGCAGAAAAAGCAGGGACAACCCCTTTACAAACGGCAAGAGGCTGGAATTACGCCTGCCAAATTTATAGCTACAAAAACAAACAAGACACAAACCAAGAAACAGGAGCTTTAAGAAACACGAACTATCCAAGCGGTTGCCTTCAGCAAACCAGCCCTCCCCACACATTCCCCTTATATAGAGTTCAGGGCGTGGCTTCTCTCTGCCTCCTTCCGAGAAGCCCCATTGCCTTCCTCTGTTTACTCCTAATTGACTGCCTCCTGCGTCGGGCGTCCTTGAACAGGGCCAGCTGTGGGTCATCTTCATCCACGCTGTCAGGCTCACACAGCTGGGTCTCCGTGGTGACCAAGTGGGAGGGGCCTGGCTGAGGGCTCTCATCAGCAAGATCTTCAACCCCCTCAGCAAGGTCTTCAACACCCCCCTCCTCCTCCTCTGAGTCATCCGACCCAACTGCCGAACCCACAGGCTGACCCTGAATCACAACACTTTTCTAAGGATCCTCTCTTCTTCTCTTCACGGTCTGTTCTTGAAACCAAACCAGAATAAGAGAATATAGGCTTTCAGTTGGACACACCACTGACCTGTCTCAACTATAATATAGGGAAGTCAGGGATAATATAGTACAATAGCATTAAGAAGGTCTGAGTCATTCATCCCTTAAATGTAACAGTTTCTTAATGGCATAAATGCTATAAAAATTAAATAAAATTTATCTGTTGTCTACAATGTGTAGAACCTGCACTTAGTAAAATGATCCAGTATGAAGGTTCATTTACAGCAGGATATCACAGACATCTATATGACATTTTCTTCTTTGTTTTTGAATAGTTTGATTCAGTATACAAAACTTCAAGCATCTTATATATGGACTTTGTAAATCCTGCAATAGCTAACAGAAAAAGCCCAGTACCTGATTAGTAGAATACGTTAAGCATAAACATAGAACATATTAATGGAACTAGTGTATGTGTTAAATAATAAATAAATAAATAAATAAACAGCAAATAAAATCCTGCAAGGATGAAACATGCTTCCTATGACTTGCTTATCTCTCTGCTATCCAAAAGACACCAGTGGACACATAGTAACTGATTCAAAGAAGACCAAAGAAAGATGGAAAAAGTATATTGAAATATTATGCAGTAGAGATGTCAACATCAAATATATATTGGAAGATATTCCCTACTCTCATGTATCTCTAGTACTGGAAAATGAACTTAGATAATTTCTCCAGTCATTACCAAGTTGGAAGGCCATAGAAATTGATAGAATATCTACAGAAACCTGTATAACAACAAAAGAAAAATTAGTAAATTCTCAGTTAATGAAGATTCTAACCAAGCCATACCAGCCAAACAGAAGAAGAACAGTGAATAGATTTAAAGAGATAATTCTACATACCAATTCCAAAGAAAAACTTAACAGTGTACAAACTATAAGACAAAACTTGGGAACTTTAGAGCTCTACATGAAATAGAAGATAACAAATGTTTAGGCTGGCTTAGAAAAGACTGAGAATCACAAAACATTGCTGATGTACACTGGGTAATTGAGTAGGTGAAAGAAGTCACTGTTGATTATAGACATTACTGATTATAGAAGGCCTTTGATTCTGTTGTGATTCAGGGTCAGCCTGTGGGTTCGGCAGTTGGGTCGGACGATTCAGAGGAGGAGGAGGGGGGTGTTGGAGAGCTTGCTGAGGATAGCCTTGAGGCTCCGCAGAGCCCTCAGCCAGGCCCCTCCCATCTGGTTACGACGCAGACCCAGCTGTGTGAGCTTGACAGCGTGGATGAAGATGACCCACAGCTGGCCCTGTTCAGGGATGCCCGACGCAGGAGGCAGTCAAGCAGGAGTAAACAGAGGAAGGCAATGGGGCACCTCGGAAGGAGGCAGAGAGAAGCCACGCCTTTAACTGTTTAAAAGGGGAATGTGTGGGAGGGCTGGTTTGCTGAAGGCAACCATTTGAATAGCTCCTGTTTCATGGTTCGTGTTTCTGTTTGCTCTGTTTTATGTTAATAAATTTGGCAGGCTTAGTTCCAGCCTCTTGCCATTTTGTAAAGGGGTTGTCCCTGCCTTTTCTGCAGGGCCGGTAGTAGGCTGGTACAGAACAGATTCTGTCAGTCATGTCAAACTGGAATTTGCTTTAAAATGGGAATCTAGAATATCTCATTGTCCTCATCAAAATCTACAAAGAGATTAGAAAACCACAGTATAAGAGATCATGATAAAACAAACTGGTTCAGATTGGCTAAAGAATGAGACTGTCCCTGAATATATAAGGGAAGTTGACTGGAAGAAGATGAATATTTTTTTTAATTGGAGGAAGAAACATCAATAATTTGCACTATGTTAATAACATTACTCTGATAAAAGTAGAGAAGGGAACTAGGGGATTAGCCATATTGGGTTTAATTCTCACAGAGATGAAATGATAGAAGGTGTCGAAGCCACAGGAACCTTGGGGGGAAGTGATCATGCAATATTGGAATTCAACATTCTGGAGGCACAAGCAATAGAACACAGCCAAACTAGAGTCTTGGACTTTAAAAGAGCTAATTTCAATAAACTTAAGAGAGACCATGGGAAGAATTCCATGGATGAGAATCCTAAAGGGAAAAACAACTCAAGAAGCTTGGGAAATTTTGAAAAGTGAGATAATAAAGGCCCAGTCTAGTACAATACCAACAAAGAAGAAAAATAACAGCTCTCAAAAGAAACCAGCATGGCTGCATAAAGAACTCTCTGATAAATTGAAAGATAAAAAGGACAAGTATAAGAATTGGAAAGAGGGGCACATAACTAAGTCAGAATATCAGCAAATAGCCCGTGCTTGCAAAGATGAAGTGAGGAAAGCTAAGGCTCAAAATGAACTAAGGCTTGCGACCAAAGTCAAAAATAACAAAAAATGCTTCTTTCAACATATAAAAAACAAGAAAAAAGTTAAGGAAATGATTGGTCCATTAGTGGGGGAAAGTGGCAAGAAGGTGACAAACAATAGGGAGAAAGCAGAACTATTTAATTCGTTTTTTGCATCTGTCTTTACACAAAGGGAAAAAACAGTCCAACCTACTCAAACCAGTGCCATAAAAAACAGAATAGAAACGCAAGTTAAGATAGGCAAAAAAATGGGAAGTGAGCACCTGTCCAGCCTAGACGAGTTCAAATCACCAGGACCAGATGGATTACACCCCAAGGTTCTCAAGGAACTGGCAGACGTGATCTCAGAACCACTGAACTATATTTTTCAAAGATCCTGGAGCACTGGGGAACTACCAGAGGACTGGAAGAGAGCTGATGTAGTTCCCATCTTCAAAAAAGGGAAAAAAATAGATCCAGGAAACTACAGACCTATCAGCCTGACCTCAATACCTGGGAAGATTCTGAAAAAGATAATCAAACAACAAATCAGCGAACACCTTGATGCAAAAAAAGTCATCACTAAAAGTCAACATGGGTTTGTCAAAAACAGATCATGCCAAACAAATCTTATTACATTCTTTGAGCAAGTGACAAAACTAGTGGACCAGAGGAATGCTGTAGATATAATTTACTTGGACTTCAGTAAGGCATTTAAGCCAACACAGTGCTAGGGTGCATTAACAGAGGGATAGCATCAAGATCAAGTGAAGTACTAATACCACTTTACAATGCTTTGGTAAGGCCACACCTGGAATACTGCATCCAGTTTTGGTCACCACGATGTAAAAAAGATGTTGAGACTCTAGAAAGAGTACAGAGAAGAGCATCAAAGATGATTAGGGGGCTGGAGGCTAAAACATATAGGGAACGGTTGCTGGAATTGGGTATGTGTAGTTTAATGAAGAGAAGGGTGAGGGGTGACATGATAGCAGTGTTCCAATATCTCGGGGGCTACCACAAAGTCAAGCTATTTTCCAAAGCACCTCAAAGCAGGACAAGAAGCAACGGATGGAAACTAGTCAAGGAGAGAAGCAACCTAGAACTAAGGAGAAACTTCCTGACAGTTAGAACAATTAACCAGTGGAACAACCTGCCTCCAGAGGTGGTGAATGCTCCAACACTGGAAGTTTTTAAGAAGAGACTGGACAGCCATTTGCCTGAAATGGTATAAGGTTTCCTGCCTGAGCAGGGGGTTGGACTAGATGACCTCCAAGGTCCCTTCCAACTTTATTATTAAGAGCCTTGGTGGAGCAGTGGGCTAATGCCTCCTTAAGTAACACCAGCTGCCTGCAATGATTGCAGGTTCGCATCCCACCAGGCTCAAGGTTGACTCAGCCTTCCATCCTTCCGAGGTAGGTAAAATGAGGACCCAGATTGTTGGGGGCAATTAAGCTGACTTTGTAATAATGCCGCTTGGGGTGTGTGTGAAAGCCCTAATAAGCAGGCATATACATAGAATGAAGGCTACTGCTAAGTTTGTAAGCCGCCCTGAGTCTTCGGAGAAGGGCGGGATATAAATGGAATTAAAATAAAAAATAAAATAAAATTATTATTACTATTATTATTATTATTATTATTATTATTATTATTATTATTATTATTATTATTTATTATTATTATTATTATTATTATTATTATTATTATTATTATTATTATTATTATTATTATTATTATTATGGCTAAAAAAAGCAAAGGATATACAAGCTCCTTTTACAAAAGTAGCACAGTGAAAAAAAAATGGGACTGAAAGGTAATATTAAAAAGATCAAACTAATTATAAAAGGAGCCCTAACCAGCTTTAGAACTGACAATGAAAGTATCAGAGTGGTAGATAGCTTCTGCCTTTTAGGATTAACCATCAATTGTGAAGGAACAAGCAGCCATGAAAAGCTTGGGAAAGATATTCAGATCAGATAGTGCAAGCAATGTATTTTCTATGGCAGGGGTCCCCAATCCTCAGTCCGTGGCCTGAGGTATGCGGAGCTCCACGTTCACAAGTGGTGGGTGTGTGCCTGCGCAAAAACATCCCCCCACCACCACTGCTGGTTCACAGAGCTGGAAAGGTTGGGGATTGCTGCCCTGTGGCATTCTATGGAAATCAATGTTGAAGAAGCAGGATAGGAAGAACATTAATGCTTTTGAAGTTTGTTGTTTATTATTATTTTCAATTTATAAAATTGATTAGCCACCCATCTTACATCAAGGTAATTCTGGGCAACCTTCATTCATAAGAAATAAAAGCTATACAAAGATAAAAGCATAAATACAGTAAAATAAACAGAGCCAAATAAAACAGCCCAATTAAAAGATGGGTAGGGTGGGGATAGGATGAAGGGAAGGTGGGATCTGTTGTTAATTGATCAACTACCTCCCTGCGATGATCCCCCATTGAAGTCCCAAGCCAACTGGCAGACCCAGGTCTGTAGGCTCTTATGGAAGATGGAAGATCAGGAGGGTTGAAGTCCCACCTCACTTGAGGGGGTCAGGCGCAGTGCTGCACGAAGTTGGAGAGTACTTCTAATTATTCCATGGATAGCTAGCAAAAGATATAAGTGGATCATCAAACAAGTCAATCCAGAGTTCTTACTCAGGACACAAATGACCAACTCAAATTTGCATACTTTGAACACTTTATGCAAAGACCAAACTCTGAGAAATCTATAATATTGGGAAAGATGGAAGGAAAGAGAAGAGGATCACCAGAAGCAAAGTAGGTGGATTTAATTATATAGAATCAGTAAAGGGCACACTTTTGAAAGACCTGAAATACTAGGATGGGGACAGATCACTATGGAGAGAATCTATTCTATGTGATTATTGAAAGTTGAAATTGACTTGATGACACATAATCCCATGTTTTCATATATAAATGCTCTTTTTTCAAATTGCTTTCAAGTACATTCACAAAGAAATGTGTTTTGTTTTTTGTAGAGAAAGTCTATCAACATTAGGTCATCACCTCAGGCAGTCCTCTGAATTACAACCATTTGTTTAGTGACCATACAAAGTTACTAAAAAAAAGTGATTTATGACTGGTTTTCATGCTTACGAGTGTTGCAGCATCCTGATGGACCTGGCAACTGGCATACATTTATGACAGTTCCAGTGTCCCTGGGTCATGTGATCACCATTTGTAATGTTCCCTTTTGGCTTCTGACAAGCAAAGTTAATGGGGGAAACCATATTGACTTAATCACCTCATGATTCACTTAACAGCTGTGGTGATTTGCTGCAGCAAAAAAAGGTAGTAAAATGGGGCAAAATTCTTAACAATTTTGGGCTTAATTGTGGTCATTAAGTTGAGGACAACCTGTTTTATTGATTAGGGTTTTTTCCCTTTTCCTTGGAAGACACACTTGTAATCTACAACTAACTTTACAGTTTAGTTACATAAAAGCTTTCTCAAGTTTCTTTCAAAAGTGAGAGTCTTATGTAAATATTTGAGGACTATAGATTTACAGAAGCATCTGACAGATGATTCCATGCAATCAGATTTTATGAAAATATTTGAAAAATGATTCCAAAGTTTTGTAATATATTCAAATTAATTCATTTTGGGTAATATATTTGAATTAATTCATTAATTCCCCCAAATGCCAACTTCTCTTTTATTGTCTTTTTATGTCTCACAAATGTGAACACGAATTTAACAGCATTAATAATTGAACTATAGTTCTCAATAAATATATTCCAAAATGGATTATTCTACTTAATTTTAGATATAACCTGTTTTGTATAACCTGTTTTAGGTAAGTATGAACTGCTTTCATAATCAGTTATGTCAGTATTGACACTTTGAATAGCTTTTTTGTATCCAGAAGTAAATTTATTCTTCAGTCAAGACCAATAAAATAAGGAATAACATTTTATTTTGCCAAGATTCAGGCTCAGCGTATGTGTAAAAATCACATAGCATCTGTATCATCTATGCCCGTTGTGGCGAACCTATGGCAGTGAAATTACTGCCAATCTTGGTAATTTTTTCATTTGTGTTTCACAATGTTGTTTCTTTTTTCTTTTTTTCTACTGGCAGTGGCTTTCAAAAAGCCTTCATTTCTAAAGGCCTTTGGAAAAGTAATCAAAGCCAACATAGTAACCCAATAATATATATAGCAGGGATGTGCCTGTGCATGAACCAAGGGTGTAAGAAAATGTGTGACCTTGGGACCACGTCCCATTCTCATAATTGGCTTGCTTTATGCTCTCCCTTCCTACTTCCCTGACTCAGTGATAAGTAAGCAAGCTGAATGGATATTATTTGCACACTACTCAAGAGAGAGAAAGACCAAGAATACTCCTCCCCTTTCTGAAGTGAGTATGGGAAGAGGGATCAAGAAGGGACAGGCTCCATTTCAATCTAGCTGTCTCCCTAAATTCAATGCTATATTTACATATGAATTGTAATTGTTTTATACATATGCTATTACAATTCCAGGCATCCATCCATGTCTCTCTCCCTCTCCCTCCCTCTCCCTCCCTCTCCCCCCTCTCTCCTCATCCCCCTCACAAAGAGACTCTGGGTGGTATACAAATAAATATTAAAACATAAAAAACAGAATATACTACTTAAAATGAGGCAAGGAAGATTCTCTGTTGTTTTAGCCAACTGGTAGTTACACTTTTAGTATCCTGACCATCCTCCTATCTCAGACATGTCAAACACAAGGCCCGGGGGCCAGATCCGGCCCGCAAAGTGGTTTCATGTGGCCCGCGAAGCCATCCTGGAAACAGTGAGGAAACGGCCCCCACTGCCTTGGCCCTGGCCCAGAGACCCTCCTTCTGCCAGAGACCCTCAGATCTGTCCTAGTCCTGCTCGGGCCCCCATAGGCACCCTTGATGCGAACGACGTAGTAGGCCATATGCACTCTAGCCACGCCCACCCAGTAGGCCATGCCCACCCAGGCCATACCCACCCGGCCCCCTGAGGGCAACCACAATGCTGATGCCGCCCTCAATGAAATTGAGTTTGACACCCCTGTCCTATATCATTTTGTGTACTTGAAGGTTTTCTCCCTAAATAATGATTATTTCTTAAACCAATACTCTTTAAAATTCATTTTGAATCTTTTTGGATGGGCAATGAATTTTAGAAGTCTTTCAGCTCTGTGATTTACATGATATCACAAAATAAAGCATACATATCAATGTATCAAAAGAGGTTTTTATTTTTGAAAAGGCAACTGGACAACTGACAAAGCTTCCAGGATAGGAAGCGGATGTCATCATCTTCTTCCTCAAAAAATCAGTCCAGTTGCCTTTTCAAAAACTGTGACCTGGATGATTGAGAGTCTTCATAGACACACATCAGTGCTTTTTTCTTTATTTTTTCAACCAATTACGCAAAACTGAGGCATTTCATTACATGAGATCCAAAGCTTTAATTTCCTTAACTTGCGCCTAAACTGCACAGATGTCATTTAATGCAAGATTTTACAGTCATCATAATTTCTGCTTCAGATGGTAGGGTAAATAAAAGGGGAAGGGAGGGAGATTTAAGGGTCATTCTGTCACATTTATGGTATAAGTCATAAAATAGCAATAAAATATAATAGGAACTAGTCAATATGTAATATAGTAGAAAATCAGTAACTAAAATAAAGGAAGTAATGCAATTTGTGAAATAAAATACGACTATTGTAATATGTAGCATGTCTAGAGGCAATTTAATGAATCAAGAATCAGGTCCAAGTGCACAGGTTTTATATCACAACCAAGGCAAGGGCTGAAGAACAGAACGGAGGTAACATTGTTTGCCATATTTGAATACACAATCTGAAGAACTTGGGGTACAAAACTGAGCTGTGACCTCCTCCTGATCCAAGCGCTAGCAATTAGAGTGCCATAGAAGAAGAGTATGGGAAGGCCTCACATTTCTAAATTCAAATGCCTCTCTCTTTAGGACTTGGTTGGGGCTACAGGGAATCTTCAAGTTACAATCACAATGAAGCATGTCTAAGATAAAGGTAAAGGTTCCCCTGCACATGTGTGCTAGTTGCTTCCAACTCTAGGGGCCGGTGCTCATCTCCATTTCAAAGCCAAAGAGCCAGCGCTTGTCCGAGGACGTCTCCATGGTCATGTGGCTGGCATGACTAGACGCCAAAGGCACACGGAACGCTGTTACCTTCCCACCGTAGTGGTCCCTATTTTTCTACTTGCATTTTTACGTGCTTTCGAACTGCTAGGTTGGCAGAAGCTGGGACAAGTAACAGGCGCTCACTCTGTTATGCGGCACTCAGGATTCAACCCGCCAAACTGCCGACCTGATCGACAAACTCAGCATCCTAATCCACTGAGCCACCACGTCCCTTCGAAGCCTGTCTATCACAGTCTTAACTCATGATGGTCATAAAGCAGGTCTGTCATGTGATTTTATGATCTTTTTTGTCATTTAGCATTCTGTTTTGCTTAAAACTGGAAATAAATGCTGAGTTTTGGTGAAACCATGATAAAATGCAGTCACATGACTGAGGGATTCTGCAAACAGTTGCAAATGCAGTTGCAAAGTGCCCAAGGTTTGGTCATGTGACTGGGGGGGGATGACCATCAGAACTTCAAATTCGGGTCATAAGTATCACCAAGTAGGTCCATTAGAACTTTGCATAGTTGTTTAGCAACTGGTCATAAGTCAAGGACTATCTGTATACAAGTGTACCTGTGGGGGCTCTCTTTTTCTAAGCATAGCAAGCCTTTTTCTCAGGCAACTGTAGCAGTTCTTGCTTGAGCCTGTCATTCCTCCTTTTGTTACAGTCATATCCCCCTATCCAAAGGTTTTCTTTTATGTCAGGTGTTCATAGTGTTTGTTTTTCAACTTTCAAGACACTTGAGAATTCCCAGAACCACTCTTAGACATCTCAGTAATGAAAAAGGTATTTTTAAAAAGCAGAAATAAATGCAATAAACGGCAAGTGGCTTAAGAAACCAAGCCTGTCCCAAGTTTTAAGAACTTTGGGAATTATCATTCTTTCTTTTCACCACTTCTGAAAGCACATTGATTAAAGATAAGAGAGAGAGCTTACTCAGTGACCACTCTCAGATTTTTATATGCCATTTCAATGGATGTCTGATGAATTGCATAGGCATCTCCTCCAGCTGATGCTGACAGAAAAAGCACTTTCATTAACACAAGATTAATAAAACTGAATAAATTCCATTCATTTTTTCCTGTTCGGTGCTTTCTAAGTAGAGTGGAAAGAGATCTATTTTGTCTATAAACAAGCAAAGCAAAGGAATTCCTGTATTGCAGAATCTGAAAAATTGTTCCTGACGTTTGGAAACCTTCTAGAAGAAAAGAATTAATGAAAATTAGATGTCTTACTAGTATGACATCTAATAAATGTTTTTCGATAATGTCAAAAAAACACTGGAGGTAGCATATTCATTTAAGAAATTAGTTCATCTCCTTTGCTGAAATCAACATTACATACTGTATAAACAAATCACATCATTAGTTGTTAATATTTAATTAAATTTAACATTTAATGTTCCATAATATTTTTCTTTCTTAATTCTGTACCTTAAAAAGAAGCATTATTTTTTAAAGTGTTTTCTTCTAAGGAAATTTTATTAACTGTATAAATATTATGTACAAATTTAAATAGTTTAAAGTTACATGAATTACATATGAAACTCAACATTATATTGCATTTTATGGTAGTTTATTAAACGCAAACTTGATAAATTTGTGGCAGATGTAGGAAGCACCAAGTTAACAATTGAGGCTGAACTGTGTTACCCCCCGTTGATAGGGCTCGCAAGTTGGGCGTCCTCCTGGATTCACAACTCAATTTTGAAGACCATATAGGAGCCGTGACCAGGGGGGCTTTTGCCCAGGTTCGCCTGGTGCGCCAGTTGCGACCCTATCTGGACTTAGATGCCCTACGCACAGTCACTCACACGCTCGTGACCTCCCGTTTAGACTACTGCAACGCTCTCTACATGGGGCTGCCCTTGAGGACAACTCGGAGGCTTCAGCTGGTGCAGAATGTGGCCGTGCGAGTTGTGATGGGGGTTTCCCGATACTCCCATGTAACACCTCTACTCCGCGAGCTGCATTGGCTCCCGGTTGCCCTCCGGGTGAGATTCAAGGTGCTGGTGATGACCTATAAAGCCCTAAATGGCTTGGGTCCGGGATATCTGAGGGAACACCTGCTGCCGGCATCAAGCTCCCTTCGTCCAGTGCGCTCCCACAGGGAGGGTCTTCTCAGGGTGCCACCGGTAAGAGATTGCCGGCGGACGACACCCAGGGATAGGGGCTTCTCAGTGGGTGCGCCTGCCCTTTGGAACCAGCTGCCAGTGGAGCTTAGGACTGCCCCCGACCTCCGTTCATTCCGCCGGGACCTGAAGACCTGGCTCTTCGAGCTCTCTGGCCCAGGCTGAGAATTTTAATTTTAATTTTAATTTTAACTGGGGTTTTATTTGTTCAGGGACGGATATAATTTTTTAAAATTGTTTTTAACTTTTGTATTTTTGTTTTTAATCACCCTGTAAACCGCCCTGAGTCCTTCGGGAAAGGGCGGTATATAAATGTAATAAAATAAATAAATAAATAAATAAACTAACAAAAGCCTTTCTCAAGTATGATGACATTAAAAGGGCTTTAAAATTCAGAAGAAACTATTTCTGTGACCAAATATGTATGCTTATGCTTTTGCAATCTAAATTCTCTCCAACACATTTCCTCTTTACTCTGCCCAGAAAACAAACATCAGAGGAATCTCCTTCAATAGAGTGAATGTTCCACAAATTCCAAACACAATCTGTACAATCTGTACAATCAGATATTGGTTCTATATGTACAGAAGAAAAATACTAATTTCACACCTAAAGCTTATTGAAAGAAAATTGAAATGCTGTTAAACAAATATATGCGATGGCGACATCTGGAATACTGTGCACAGGTCAGATCGCCAAACTTAAAAATAGATATAAAGAACTGGCTTAAAGTGAAGGAGAGGGCAATCCAAAACAGAGTGGCTTTGAACATCTTCCCTATGAAAGAAGGGTAAATGTTTGATACTGTTTGGCTTGGAAAAAAGATAACTAAGTGGGCACCTTTCTGAAATGTATAAAATCAGGGAAGGCCTGGAGAAAATGAGCAGGGAGGGTTTTTCCCCCCTATCTCTTTCTGGTGGGGATAGCTTACTCCAAACACCAGTTGTGTAAGGATATGTCTCCATCTTTTGCTCCCGTGGCATTTGGTGAGAAACAAAATGCTGGATTAAAATGGGTCTAGTCCAGATGGACCGCATATTTATTCATTTATTTATTTTAATTCCATTTATATCCCGCCCTTCTCCGAAGACTCAGGGCGGCTTATGGCCCTGGACAGCTATTAATGCGGCCCCACAAGATTGTAAACTTTTAGCATTTATATATTCCAGCACCTCAAGGTTTTTATGGTCCGTTCAGACTTCAAATGGTTCTTTGGCTCCCTCCAGAAAATGCCGCCAAGTCAACAGTGTCCACCGTATGGACTTCCGGATGGCAAGGCATCGCCAGAGGCAGCCATTCTTAGGCTGTCAGCCCCGCGGCTCCGTAGAGCCGCCGAAAGCAGCGCCGATCAGCTGTTTCGGTGGCTCGGAAGCCCCCTCCTCGGGAGAAGAGGGGGTGAACGCCCAGGTAGGGGTAGAGCTCTCCAGGGCCGCCAGAACTTAAAGTTTTGGTGGCTGAAGGATTGAGCCCCCCCAAAGCCTGGGCATGCTCCGGACTGCGAGGCGCTTCTGCTCCGGGTTTTTTGGAGCAGAACAGGGCGTCCGCAACCATCCCTGCTAGCAAGAAAGAACTTTGGAGAACGAGGATGCAGGCAGAGCGATACAGGAGATTCAGGTGAAAGTGGTTTTTTGATCTTTAACTCAATGGACTTTGCTGAGCTTGAAAGTGGAAGTGCGTAGCAGACAATAGTGGGTGAAAATGGCGGCTACATCTCCTAAAGTTCCTGCTCTGGTGCAGCAGTCTTTGTTGCAAGCCTTATTGCCCCCTGCACCCGTATTTGCATCAGCCCTTACAGTTAAAGATTTGCAGAATGTGATGCAAGAGATTATGGAAAAGCAATTGCAACAATTTGCTGAGATAATGGATAAAAAGCTGGATGAGAAGTTAACAGAAAAACTAGCTGAGGTTATGGATGAAAAGATTACAGAGAAACTAACAGAAATAAGAGCAGACATCTTATCTGCATTTCAAGGCATGGCTATATGTATTGAGAATTTGGATGAAAGAGTGGAAGATCTCAGTCAAAATAATACTAGATTAGAAGTAAAAATGACAGAAACCGAAAATGTGGTGGAGAAAATTGATTGTGATTTGACCTTGGTACAGTATCATCAGATGGAGTTTGCCATGAGAATCAGAGGCTTAAAAGAAGATCCGAAAGAAAATTTCCGTGTTAATTCGTGGATTGCAAGACAAAGGAAATTACCCAGAGATGTGGTGGTTTATTTTACAAAGAGAGCGATTAGAAATGAGGTTATCCAAGCCTCCTACAATACTGAATTTGTAATTGCTGAGCAAGAAGTCTTGATTTTAAAAGAGATCCCTCCAAGAATTTTAAGTAGAAGGAAGGAATTTGCTTTTTTGACACAAGAATTAAGACGACGTGATATTAAGTTCAGATGGGAGATACCAGTGGGTATGGTGGTGACCTATGAAGGTATGAGGCATCGTCTTACTACGGTGATTCAGGCACGTGATTTTTATTGTAATGTTTTAAAAGCAGCCCCATACCACTTTTGGAATCTACAAAGAAGAAAGGTGAGGGAGAGTCTCAACAACACAGAGAGAATCTACAAGGTGCTGAAGGAACAATGCAGACAGATGAGAAAGTTACAGGAGTGGATCAAATTTCAGTTTCACTGGAGGAGGCCAGAAATTGGAGGAGGCGTGCTGCTTCTAGATGAATGAGACGAGCCTGAAGATTTAGTTGTAGAACTGAAGGAGATAATAATGCAATAAGGATCATAAAAGGTGGTTTTAGAAGAGTAAATGGGAATTGAAATTGTTAAAAGGGTTAAATATTTGGGGATATATTTTTCACCCTTAAATGTAGAGTTATATAAAATAATTATGTTTTGTAATATTTTATGTTGTTTTAATTTTAAGATAATTATGAAAACTTAATTGGGAAGAATTGTAGTAGTGCTTAATGAAATTTTGAAGGTTATGATTTGCTATTTGGTTGGTATGTATATCTATTGTGTGATAAGAAGGTGGATAATGTGTTTAAGGTATATATTTTATGACATGCTCTGTTGCGAGTTTGGGAAAAAGTATAGATGAAAGTTAACTTGTAAGCTACTTTTATGGGCAATAAAGAAACACGTAATAGAAAATATAAAAATGATGTGATTACATATAAAAAAAAATTAAGTTTGGAAAGTAATGTATGGTACTTGAAGCTGTATAATATATTAAGAGAAGGAAAGATTGTATAAACTTGGTTTTGGTATGGAAAATTAAAGACCAGGTGGAAAGAAGAATAGAAAATTGGTTTTTTAATGATTAATGTAAATTTGTTTTGTCTGTAATTGTTTTTATTGGGTATTTTTATTGACACTACTGTTGTGGATATCAAGCGGACGTTGAATTTAACTACGGCAGTAAGACTTTTAGTAGGGCAATATTGGAAGAAGGAAGAACTGCTGATTATAGAAGAATGGACTGTAAAAGTTCCCAACTTGGAGGATATGGCAAAGATTTTAGTGTACTTGAAAGACTATTTGCAACAGAGAGATACTGTGGAGTAAATATGGGACTAAATATGGGGTGGGGTTGTGTTTTGTTTGTTAAAAATAAAATGTATTGTAAAACTTTTTAAATAAAAAAACAGTGTCCACCGTATGGTGAATGTCAGTTTATGGGAGGTGTATGCACAGGGCTATAGTGTTCCTTGCCCGTTCTTCTATAGCAAAACCACCCCAACCGTGATGTCACTGGCATCAGCCTGGACGACGAATGGCAGGTCAGGATTGGGATGTTGTAAGATGGGCTCTCTTGCAAAGAGGGCCTTCAGGTCCTCAAAGGCACTCTGGAAAGCCAATGTCCACATCAGTGGTTGACTGGGGTGTGGTTTACCCACTGTATGTCTCATGTGGAGCAGATCTGTTAAAGGTAGGTCTACCTTAGCGAACGAGGGGATGAACTGCCGATAGAAGATTGCGAACCCTAGGAAGGTCTGCAGCTGACGACGGGTCCATGGTGCCTGCCATTCTATCATGACTCTGACTTTGGCAGGGTCCATCTCCACACCTTCACCTGATATCCGGTACCCTAGATAGTCTAACTGGGTTTGGTGGAACTCACATTTACATACAGGTGCGCCCTCAGTAGTTTCTCCAGCACCTGCCATACTAAGTGGACGTGTTCTGTCATGTTGGTGGTGTAGATCAGGATGTCATCCAAATACATGAGAACCCCATAGTATAAATGCTAATGCAACACCTCTTAATTAGCTGCATGAACACTGCAGGGGCTCCCTGCAATCCAAATGGCATCACACAGAACTGGTAACCCCCTAGCAGGCAATTAAATGCTGTCTTCCACTTGTCTCCTCATTTCGCCTGGACCCTGTAATACGCCTCACATAGATTGAGTTTAGTGAACACCATACCATTTGCCAAATGAGCCAAAAGGTCCTTCATCAGTGGTAGGGGCCACAACCCATGACCGTGCAGGTTGAATGAACCCTTGCACTAGGTTGTTATTGATGTACTGATACAGCTCTTCCATTTCCTTAGGCGTCATTGCATACATCCTGGGCTTTGGGAGTTTAGCATCCAGTAGGATATTGATTGCACAGTCGGTTGGTTGATGAGGAGGTAACACATCACACTCCCGCTCACTGAACACCTCAGCGAGATCGGCATACACCGATGGGAAGGGGTTTTTCCCCACTGTTCTCCCCTCCCACGTTACTCCCTCTCCCTTGCTCTCTATGCTCTTCTGCGCTCATGTGAGGGGGTAGCTGAGAACCAATACCTATTTTTACCTTCTGTTAGCCCACCTCCTACCATATCGTAGGACCCCATTTGTCCAACCACGCCAACCCCAATGCACCCACATCTCCAGCCGTACCAGTTCTGTTACGAGGGTGGCAGGAGGCCCTCCCAATAGGGAGCCATCCACCTGCTTGAACCTCACGGGACTGGCCAGCTGCCTCACTCCGATCCCCAACTCAGCAACTACAGCCCTACTGAGCAGGCAATGGTCCAGCCGGGATCGATTAGGGCCCTATACTCCCCATGGTGGCCTGTCTGTGGAACCATCAAGGTGATAGGGATGACAAATGGCCGTATGGGTTCACTCACCATTGGGTCCTCCGCTGCATCTTCCTTGCTGTTGTAGGCGACCAGCTGATATCTCGTTGCTGCCATCGCCGCCTCCTCCTCCTCCTTTGGACCCCCCTTGAGGGGTAGGGGGCTGTGCCTGGTGCACAGCTCTTGACTTCTCTGGGGTCTTCTTGGGTGTGGCTCTAGCTCCCCCAGGACCACATTAATCCCCTGTGGAACAAGAACTGAACACTCTGCAACTTGATGTCCTGGCTGGTTGTAGCAGAAGCATCTAAACAATGGGTGAGGAATGCCCTTAGAGGTACCCAGGCCCAGGCTGGGGCTACCTGGCCATCACCCCTCAGTTTCTCCATGGGCCTGCGCGGTCCTGATGGCCCATCCCTCTCACACTGGAAGTCCTGCAGCCCTGCATCCAGGTCCACCACCACACGAAACCAGTCCTATAACCTGCTTGGGATGCCACAGTAAACATATGCTTGGCGCAGGTCACGGTCCAAACCTGCCCGGAACTAGTGAACCAGTAGACTTTCCGGCCAGGACCGCAACCTACTGGCTACATGCTGGAACTGCCATACCTATTCAGCCATGGACTGGCTTCGCTGCTGGTCTTGTCCCCCTCCCCCCTCCCATTAGTGTCAAGCCCACAGAGGCTTGACATTGGCAGTGGCAGGTAAGGGGCAAAAACAAGCATTGTAGAAGCTTATTTTGCTCTTTAAAAAACCCCAAGTTTCTTTTTTTAACCCATTACTTTAGTAGTATACATCTCAGCATCTCACACAGAACCAAGAGTAGCTCAAAAGTGCAGGCACACACTTTTGCATAAGTAATGGTTGGCTTAATCATGATTTGTTGACTAAAGCACAAATAGACTTATTGCAGCTAAACCAGAATTCATGGCTCATACAAAAATTAACATGCTATGGTTTAGTGTAGTAGAACCTGATCTTAAGATTCAAGATGATGTATATCTGCAAATAATGTGATAGAAGTAAACTAACTACATATCATTTTGGCAGATCTCAAGCTATTTGTTTTTGAATTAATATGAAATAGGTCAGAGAACTTGCAAGAAAACATCAGCAAGTAGGGGAAGTGGATTAAGCAAGCCTTTGCTTGCTGAAGAATTGGAGAAATTAATAATTAAGGATATAACTAAATAAATGCTTTTTATTGCTAAAGTATTATTTATGCAGCAAAACTTCATACACTTTGGAATATGTGCAATAGTATACAATCCTTGAACTCTGGGATAATTGTAAAACAGCTGTTTATTGTTTAAAAATCATAAAACAATAAATTCAACCATTTATAAAATCTAAAAGTCTAAAAGTCAATTGTCTTAGCTTTTGCTTTTGGAATATGTGTGTACAATTGTGATGTAGATTTACTGATTTACTGATTTGAATGTATAATTATATTTCAAATACGAACCAATTAGATGTAGTTCTTAAGGGCTAGAAACCATGAAACTGTGAGTTCAACAGAGTTATCACCCAACCAAGGGAAAAGTCATCTCTTACCTGCTTTTTGGAAGATTAAGAGGATGGAGGCCTACTGGATCACAAGGGGAAAAGTATTCCACAGGGCAGAGACCAAAACTAGTTACAAACATATAAACATTCCACATCATGGAAATCTTTAGTAGTGTAAAAGGCAAAGATTTATATGATCTGAAAAAGATAGAATATTGATTTTCAAAGTATCCAGGTATTACTTACAAAAATGAATTCTCAATAAACAACTTTTCCTATTCTCAAAACTAAAGAAAGGTTTTTGAGCCTTCCATGATCTTGTATACATCTTTTATTTTTTTTGCATTTCACGTTTCTAGACCGCCCATCTTCCTCAACTATTTCTAGTTACTTCATTGCGTTTCATTCATCTTTATATGAGTTGCAATAATCTACACGTGCCATTCAGATCTATGTATCTTATTATGCATTGGCATTATTCCACCCACTTTGTCCCTGCCCAGACTGCTGAGCAGCTCTACACAGGAACTGCACTCTGTCCAGCTGGCCAGCAAGAAATCCACCTATCAGTGTGACAGACCAAAGGCAGAATGAAAGGCATTTGCTGGTAAGGAGAAACATGAGGGGGAGTATAATTTCCTTTACCAAAACTTTTGATGAAGGATAAAGCTGTTTTGTAACCGTACATAAAATTCAAGGTGACCTTTGGCCGAATTTCAGACTGTGGGTCTTTAGGTTGAAAAGAAGATTTTGAGAAGATGAATTGTGTGCTTAGCAGATGAAGGTGGATAGCATGGTCTTCATTCCTGTTTGCCTATCACTTAGTGTTATAACTTTCTCCAGAGAATTAACAGAATAACAGAGACTTGGAAGGGACCTGACATCCCCTCTTCCACAATAATTTCTATGCAAGGCTGATGGGGATAATCCATTAGGGTCTTAAGGAAAGGGGGAACGTTTTCTTGCCTGTAATTTGAGCTGTGTTTCAGAGCATTGTCTCTTGGACTTCTCAATTCTTTCATTAATGATTTCTGTTTCCTTTGTTTTTCCTTGTAGTTTTGGTCTTCTAACCTAGCTTTCTCTTGTAGAATTACTTGCTCAAGTGCAAAAGAAATGATCTAAAGCATTTAAAGCATTTAAAGCATTGCTGATTGATTAATATGTATGCACACCCACTGTTTACCAATTAACTTATAACAGATACTCTGTGTAGTTCATAAGACAGAAACAAAGACAATGTTTAAGTACTAAATTACAATAAGAAAATCAATTAAATGCTGCAGGTAAAAACACAATATAAAGCTCACAATGTTTTTGAAAGGAATAAAAATTTATAAAGCTGAAGTAGTATTCCAATTCTATATAGATTAAAAAGCCAAGAGATTTTTTTTAAGTCTTTGCTGAGTGTTGGGAGGGAGAGACATGGGGGAGGCCAGATGGTAGACCTTTCCGAGAAGAGACTCATATCCAAACAATTGGGTGGGGTGGAAGCATTGTGAAAGGGCTGTTTGATATATGACTACCTAGCCATAATTGTGCCCAGAAGGGGAACTTGGAAAAACTTTTGGATACTTTCAAAGACAGAAGAAAGCATATAGGAAGAAATCTTTTTTTAAAAAAAGTCTCAAAGCATAAAAGTGCCTGTGGTCCAAGACTGGTCCAGTTGGCTACCATACATATGATAGGAATACTCCCTCCCTGAAGTCAATGTCGCTGCCCTCCATGGTCATTTTATTCTGAGCTGTTGAGCCAGTGGAATGTAGAAGAGCTGAGCTTCATTGGAGGTTCTTAAAAAAAAGATTACACAGACATTTTTCTGAAATGGTATAGGGTCTCCTGTTTGAGCAGCAGGCTGGACTAGAAGATGTTCAAGGTCCCATCCCTCTGTTATTCTGTTAATAAATGGAATAAGGAATAAGTTCTTTTTTTCTTGGTTTACTGGTGGATGTATCAGTCAGGAAGGCATCATGTATGAGGGAGGGTTATAGAGGGGAAATTACACAAAAGGTCAAAGTATATGTCTTCAAATAATGATGGAAAACAAAATGCAGGAATGGGTGAGAGGACTAAAGAAGCAAGAGAGGTCATCACCATGGGAAAATGGCCAAAAGGCTTTCTTAAGCCTGTTTCTTTTCCAAAGAGTTTTTGTTTTTACTAAGCAAAACCTTTTTTAAAAATCACACAGGTACTTTGGTTTTATTCTACATTAGTAATATGCTACTTTCTTTCTTGTAGTCAATGCAAATGTATTCACTTGTAGTCTTTCTTGTAGTCAATACAAATGTATTTTTAAAGTGATAAAATCATCATGGATTACAGGATTGGTATTAGAAGTCAGCCTTATGAATGAATAACAAATATCATTTTGAGAAAATGTCTAACTCTATACAAAACTTTTATTGTTCTCACTCAAAAATAGGTTTCAGAAGAAGATAGAATGATTCCATTATAATCTTTTTGTGATTTCCATTTAATATTTTTTTCTAATCTAAAAATCCTTCTTATGAAGGTGAAGATTTCAATGCTTGTTGATTGGTAGCAGCAGGTGTTGAGAAGCAACTTAATTCTGAAACTTTTATAAAACATTTTCTTAAAATATATTGTACAATTTGCAGGACTAATTAGCAATACCCACATGACTATCCGTAAAATCTCTAACATCACTGAAGAATGATCTTAAACACATTGATCTATGAATCTGTTCTAGATGACTGATACTTTTAGGTTCTAAGGTAGATGAAAGAAAACAGAAATCAAGTAACTCTAGGCTGTTCTTTTTGACATTTTGGAATTTTTACCCTACTGTGGGTCTAATAAATTTCTAAGTCAATAATATTAAATTAAAGACCACATTTCTGAATACAGCAGCAAGAGTATTCCTGGCTGGAAGCAGTCATGTTTAGCCTATTTTAACAGGTAAATTTGAATTCTACAATTGTCAAATAATTCAGGCATGTAGTGCCTATCACAACCCCATTTTTTGTAAAAATAAAAGGAACAGTTATTTCTAGCAATAGCTTTAGTAGATTCATGCTACCATTAAGCTATTGTACATCGAGAGAGAGAAAAGTACCTCTAAAAAGATTATTACACTATATATCCCCTTTATCCTAATGTCAAGGTTCTAATAGAGCTAAATAAATCAGAACTCCGAGGCTAGAAACTTCTTCAAAGAACATGTTTATTAGATACAAAGTATTGGCACAGTCAAATGTGAAACCAAGTCTAAAATTCCCTCCAAAGAGTTACACTATTACAAAGTCAAACTTCCCACCCCAGTGCTATGCAATCAACTACGTTTCCCAACCCCCTAGCATAACCGACAGAATGACCTTGGTTGCCATAGGACACAGAATGGTTTAGACTAGCAAAAATCCTTCATACCCCCTCCCATTCATGTGGCAACCTAGAATGAGGAAGATGGCTGCAGCCGGGTTCGTTGCAGAGTTGACACCTTTATTATTTGAGTAAATAGGATTTTAGAATACTGACTGCAGTTATATCCTAGTTCTCTGTACATTCACAGATAACTTCTTACTTCTGGTTAAAGCCTTCTTAAGGATACCTAGGTCAAGGAAGGCTTGAGATTTTCTTTTGGAGTTCTCTTTAGTTAATAGCTGGAATATAATAAAATGAGAATAACCACAAAATACACAAAAAAAAGGTTCCAAACAGAAAGCCTACTTGGTGGGTGAAAAAAAAGGCAATGGTAAAGAACTGTGTGTGTGTGTGCATGTGTGTGTGTGTGTGTGTGTGTACTGAGTGTTTGAATTCTTTTAAATGAAGTTTAACTTTACAGAAGATTTTCTTCCCTGGCGATAATAGATAACAATATTTCTTCCTTTTCCTGTGTGAATTGAAGGCCCACCATTTTTTAAAATAAACAGCAGTTGTTTTAATGAAGACTAAAGTTATCTGACTGTAGACAATAACAGATATACTTTTACTGTTGAACTAATTTTTATTAAGTTATAATATATGTATATTGAAGGCTATCTAGAGTTGTATTTGTAAGCAGCACAATGTTTAGTAACAAAGTCTAGCAGTGTTTTCCAAAGCCTTAATTTTAAGCTTTATAACTGAATAACTACAACTTTCCACTCAGCCCCAGAATGCCTACGTTGGTTTTAAATCATATTTTTAATGTTACTGTCTCTTTTGATTCATAATCTATATCTAGCTGGCATGCTGTGGCCCGGTACTGGTCCATGGACCGGGGGGTTGGGGACCTCTATTTTAGACAGTCAAGGGCTACAGTAGACAATACAGTAGATTGTCTGTATTGTACTGGTGTGGAATGTGATTCAACTCTCTGAACTTTTTTGTTCTGGTAGTTATAGGATTATTTCCAATGCATTCCCATTTATTTTCCCCCTAAAATTTGCAGGAAACCACACCAGCATAACTCTATAGTTTACGACCAGGTTTTGGTGCTACACTTCTTGGGAAGCTTGGATTTCATCTATATTTTTTCACCAAATGGCTTTTTTGGTTTATATTGGGTTAGGAGGTGAATACGTTAAATTCAGGAGTTGGCAAAAACAGTTTGTAGTGTATAAATATCCTAAGAGCTATGGCAGATAATTAGAAGATTGTATCGGGTTCTCTTCTAGGAATTTTCAGCGTTTTTTGCATCTCATTCTTTGGCTGGCAGGTCTTACCCTGATAGGATTCTTTCAATACAATACCAGAAAGGATATCAAGTAAGTGCATTTTTTAAAAAACAAATACACTAGAAATGACATCCCCTTTAAAGAATACTGATACTGAGCTACTGAATTGCAATTATAAGAAAGTTTTAGGTTGAATTGATCCACCAAGTGTTCCTCTCTCTCTTTTCACACTAGATTGCAGGTATAGTATATGTGTGTGTGTGTGTGATTAAAAAAACCCCTAGTATTACAATTATTGATAATTAAAAACAACCATATCTTGGTTATATTGGTACGCTACATATACCCTCTAGGGGTGAGATGTGGGTAACAATATGATACTTGCAAGAGTAATTTGCATAGAAATTGTGAGTGTATTTGGATAACTGTGCTGTGTGCCAAGCACCAGAGAAATCAGGAGATTCAGGAAGTTTAAATGAGTATAAAGATTTATTGCAAGCTTAAGCTCTCTACAATATTAACGGTCAAGGGAAATGTGCAGGAGTTAAGAAGTCATTCAAGGAGGGCTGGACTTACCGGTAGATCTCTTGCAGGCATGCAGGGACTCATGACTTACGACTTATGATACATTTGACCCCTCCCTTAGGCTCAGCCTGGTCATTTCCTATACTGTGCTTGCAGCATACAGGCCAAAATGTGCCCAAACTGTTAGCATGGAAATTTGCATAAGGCATTAAGTGTAACTAAGGGTATTAATCTGCCTCAGAACAATACCTTGTCTAACTTAATGAAGGCATAACGGGAAAGTCTTGATTAATTAAAGCCATGATAACTGCAGAGGCCCAATATGCATAGGTTTTATTATTCTACCCTTGTTAGCAGGGATTATTAAAAATTTATATTGTAAAGGAGGGACATATTCAGGCATGCCTAGAATGCAGAGATTGGGCCCCTGATGGTTCCCAACTTTCTTCCCACAATCCTGCTGCACCTTGTCCACAATTCCTGGGAAGAGCCAATGCATGTTTATGTATTTATTACTTATTTATTTTTATACTGCCTTTGTTATTTTTACAAATAGCTTAAGGCAGCGAACATATCCAACATACTTTCCTTCTCCTATTGTTTCCACAACAATCCAATGAGGTGACTTAGGGTGTGAGAGAATGACTGGCTCAAAGTCACCCAGCTGACTTTCATGCTTTAAAGATACCATCAAAAATGTAAGGGGAATTCTCCCTCTCTCCATTCAATAGCCTGATTTTGTGGGGAAGCATATATTAAAAGCTAGTTCCCTTTCCAAAAATAAATATTGCAAGTTCACTAAGAAATGGAAAATCTTATTATATACAGCAAAGTCAGAGATGTAGAAGAAAGTTGAACAGAAAAAAATAAAAGGAGAAAGAATGAATCATTGTTTCTTGAAAAGGTGAGTCTCAATCAGCTGATCTCTCTAGCCTAGGATCTTAGACGAGCACTAGTCAGTTTTTATACATCTTAGTCTGCAAAAAACATAATATTGCAAATAGTTTAACTGACCCAATGTTCTATCTAAATTATTAGCTGCATCTCTGTTGCTGCTCAGTGCAGCTTTGCTGTTAACAGGCTTTCAGCCAAACTTCAAGAAGGGAGAAATGAAACACAGAGGCAAAATGGAGGCTGTCCCTCCCTGCTTGTAAAAACCCTCACGAGGAAGGAAATCTAATCTCTTTATTAGCTCCTTGGTGTTTTAGTTTCCCTTTCTTTAATTTTATCCACCCATTATCTGGACTGACAGAACAGCTACTTTATTTAATTCTTTCAATACATGAACATCTTAAAATGGATGTTTCTCACTTTCATTACACCTCTGAACAATCTGTTCATGCTTGGTACTAAAACCACACTTAGCTTTTTATTGTTAAAGTACGAAAAAGGCACTCTATCTTGATTATATAATTTATGGCCTATAAATGCCATAGACAATTCACAAACTAGACATTCCAGCTGTTGACAGTCTTTATCAGGATCGAGTCCAAGCCAGGAATAAACAAAATGGAGACTGCTTTAGAAAGAAAGTTGTAGTTTATTGAAGAGCAGAACCACAAGACACGAGGCTCTGGAGCAGCTGACCACATGTAGCTGCAAGTGGTGGGTTTTTATACCTTCTTGGGCTTTGGCGTTTGGAGTTCTTCCTATTTGAGGCTTTGTATTTCCTGTGTCATGTACTTTGACCTGAGCTTTTCAGTATGTCCTTTTTGGTATTGGTGGATTAATCCTATTATGTCCTAAAGGTCATGTCTTTTAGAGTTTGGGTGGGGTATGTAGACTTTAGGGGTCTTTGTCTTCCTAATCTCATCAGCTTGTAGCTTCCTGGCTCCATCCTTTCTGAAAGCATTATCACATCTGCATTTCTACAGGCCTGGTTTCTGCTTGGGGCAGAGAGAGGGGGTGATGGTTTCTGGGGTCTGGTTTTGTCTTAGATTTTTTCCTCTCATTATTCCTGAAATATATTCTGCCTTTTTAATATTCCCCAAAATATTTCATTCTTGGGGGTGGGGGTGGGGCTGACTTCCAACACAACTTTCAAACATATGTAGACACATTACATATTGAAATGTGTCAGAAAAATAAAAACAGATCAGAACGAAACATAGAAGCCAAAGGAAAGCAGGGAGGACCACAGCAGTCATAAGGAATGAATTACCAAGTAAGAAGAGTAGCTTCAAAATATCTTTCCTTCATTATATTTATTTATCTGTATTTATAGGCAGAAGCATCCTTCCAAAATCTGTCAACCCATCACAAATGTCATGTTTCTCAAGACCCACAAAACAGCCAGTAGTACAATCCTCAACATCCTCTACCGCTTCTCAGAGAAACATAACCTGACCGTGGCCTTACCCAGTGGGGATGAGCCCCATCTTGGCTATCCTAGTCCCTTCAACGCATTATATGTTGAGGAATTCAAAACACTGGGAAATAAATTCAACATCATGGGCAACCATCTAAGGTTTAATTGGCAACAGGTAAGACTATAGAAGTTATTTTGTAAAGTTTCCCATTTTTATTCCAGCCTTTGTCTGTTGGAATTAATGCATTCTGCAGGAGTCATTGTGGCTGTTAATCTGTGTTGATGCTTAATTTGGAATTTGCAGAATAGATACCAAAGATTGAGGAGATTCCAGAACAATAACAAATCTTGAAAAAGGTTTATTTATTTTTATTTTTTTTATTAAAAAGTTTTACAATACATTTTATTTTTAACAAACAAAACACAACCCCTCCCCACCCCCTTCCCACTCCCCAACCCTCCCCAACCCCTCCCTCCCTTCCCCCTCCCCCCTCCCCGACTTCCCAGAGCTAAGTACAGGGTATAAGAATACGAACAATCATAATCTACCTTATGCAAACAATCATGAACTATTAAAACTATTGCACTTTAACTCTTATGAATTAACTCCAAGCAGTATAAATATCACATCAATAATTATTCAAATGCTGGATAATACTTTTTAGTCCCATATTTACTCCACAGTATTTCTCTGTTGCAAATAGTCTTTCAAGTACACTAAAATCTTTGCCATATCCTCCAAGTTGGGAACTTTTATAGTCCATTCTTCTATAATCGGCAGTTCTTCCTTCTTCCAATATTGCCCTACTAAAAGTCTTGCTGCCGTAATTAAATTCAGCATCCGCTTGATATCCATAACAGTAGTGTCAATAAAAATACCCAATAAGAACAATTACAGACAAAACAAATTTACATCAATCATTAAAAAACCAATTTTCTAATCTTCTTTCCACCTGGCCTGTAATTTTCCATACTAAAACCAAATTTATGCAATCTTTCCTTCTCTTAAGATATTATACAGCTTCAAGTACCATACATTCCTTTCCAAACTTAAAATTTCCTTATATGTAGTCACATCATTTTTATATTTTCTATTACGTGTTTGATTATTGCCCATATAAGTAGCTTACAAGTTAACTTGCATCTATACTTTTTCCCAAACTCGCAACAGAGCATGTCTTAAAATATATACCTTAAACACATTATCCACCTTCTTATCACACAATAAATATACATACCAACCAAATAACAAATCATGACCTTCAAAATTTCAGTAAGCACTACTACAATTCTTCCCAATTAAGTTTTCATAATTATTTTAAAATTAAAACAACATAAAATATTACAAAACATAATTATTTTATATAACTCTACATTTGAGGGTGAAAAATATATCCCCAAATATTTAACCCTTTTAACAATTTCAATTCCCGTTTACTCTTCTAAAACCACCTTTTATGATACTATCATATTCTTAAACAACATTTTAATTTTTGTATGTTAAGCTTAAATCCAAAAACTTTCCCTTATTGCATTATTATCTCCTTCAGTTCTACAACTAAATCTTCAGGCTCGTCTCATTCATCTAGAAGCAGCACGCCTCCTCCAATTTCTGGCCTCCTCCAGTGAAACTGAAATTTGATCCACTCCTGTAACTTTCTCATCTGTCTGCATTGTTCCTTCAGCACCTTGTAGATTCTCTCTGTGTCGTTGAGACTCTCCCTCACCTTTCTTCTTTGTAGATTCCAAAAGTGGTATGGGGGCTGCTTTTAAAACATTACTATAAAAATCACGTGCCTGAATCACCGTAGTAAGATGATGCCTCATACCTTCATAGGTCACCACCATACCCACTGGTATCTCCCATCTGAACTTGATATCACGTCGTCTTAATTCTTGTGCCAAAAAAGCAAATTCCTTCCTTCTACTTAAAATTCTTGGAGGGATCTCTTTTAAAATCAAGACTTCTTGCTCAGCAATTGCAAATTCAGTATTGTAGGACACTTGAATAACCTCATTTCTAATCGCTCTCTTTGTAAAATAAACCACCACATCTCTGGGTAATTTCCTTTGTCTTGCAATCCACGAATTAACACGGAAAATTTTATCTATATCTTCCATTATTTCATCTGCTGATCGCCCCAGCACCCCTTCCAGAGCCTCAGAAACTATTTTCTTCAAATTTTCTTTAGGATCCTCTTTTAAGCCTTTGATTCTCACGGCAAACTCCATCTGATGATACTGTACCAAGGTCAAATCACAATCAATTTTCTCCACCACATTTTCAGTTTCTGTCATTTTTACTTCTAGTCTAGTATTATTTTGGCTGAGATCTTCCACTCTTTCGTCCAAATGCTCAATACATATAGCCATGCCTTGAAATGCAGATAAGATGTCTGCCCTTATTTCTGTTAGTTTCTCTGTGATCTTTTCATCCATAACCTCAGCTAGTTTTTCTGTTAACTTCTCATCCAGCTTTTCATCCATTATCTCAGCTAATTGTTGCAATTGCTTTTCCATAACCTCTTGCATCACATTCTGCAAATCTTTAACTGTAAGGGCTGGTGCAGGTGCGGGTGCAGGGGGCAATAAAGCTTGCAACAAAGACTGCTGCACCGGAAAAGCCCCCGCACTTCTAAGAACTTTAAAAGATGTAGCCGCCATTTTCACCCACTATTGTCTGCTACGCACTTTCACTTTCAAACTCGGCAAAATCCATTGAGTTAAAGATCAAAATTCCACTTTCACCTGAATCTCCTGTATCGCTCTGCCTGCATCCTAGTTCTCCAAAGTTCTTTCTTGCTGGCAGGGATGGTTGCAGACGCCCTGTTCTGCTCCAAAAAGCCCGGAGCAGAAGCGCCTCGCAGTCTGGAGCATACCCAGGCTTCGGGGGGGCTCAATCCTTCAGCCGCCAAAACTTTAAGTTCTGGCGGCCCCGGAGAGCTCTACCCCTACCTGGGCGCTCACCCCATCCTCTTCCTTAATGATGGGGGGTGAGGTGTTACCCCCCGTTGATAGGGCTCGCAATCTGGGCGTCCTCCTGGATTCACGGCTCAATTTTGAAGACCATATAGGAGCCGTGACCAGCGGGGCTTTTGCACAGGTTCACCTGGTGCGCCAGTTGTGTCCCTATCTGGACCGAGATGCCCTACGCACAGTTACTCATGCGCTTGTGACCTCCCGCTTGGACTACTGTAACGCTCTCTACATGGGGCTGCCCTTGAAGACCACACGGAGGCTTCAACTGGTGCAGAATGCGGCCGCGCGAGTTGTAATGGGGGTCTCCCGATACTCCCATGTAACACCTCTACTCCGCGAGCTGCATTGGCTTCCGGTTGCCCTCCGGGTGAAATTCAAGGTGCTGGTTATTACCTATAAAGCCCTACATGGCCTGGGTCCGGGTTATTTGAGGGAACACCTGCTGCCGGCATCAAATGCCCTTCGCCCAGTGCGCTCCCACAGGGAGGGTCTGCTCAGGGTTCCGCCGGTGAGAGATTGCCGGCGGGTGACACCCAGGGATAGGGCCTTCTCAGTGGGAGCGCCTGCCCTCTGGAACCAGCTGCCGGTGGAGCTGAGAACTGCCCCCGACCTCCGATCATTCCGCCGGGGCCTGAAGACCTGGCTCTTTGAGCTCTCGGGCCCAGGCTGAGGAGAAATTTTTAATGGGGGTTTTAATTGTGTACAGGGTCAATTTAATATTTTTTAATTCGTTTTTAACTTTTGTATGTTGGATTTTTTAATTCCCTGTAAACCGCCCTGAGTCCTCAGGGAAAGGGCGGTATATAAATATAACTAAATAAATAAATAAATTCTCCCGAGGAGGGGGCTTCCAAGCCGCCAAAACAGCTGATCGGCGCTGTTTTCGGCAGCTCTACGGAGCTGCGGGGCTGACAGCCTAAGAATGGCTGCCTCTGGCGACGCCTTGCCATCCAGAAGTCCTGAAAAAGGTTTATTAAGTAATTGACTTTGAATATGCTTGCAGCATCAAAAGAATATAACCCCAAAGAACTGGGTGAGCCTAATCAGCAAAAGTTTCTGGAACTTTACTCATGAGGAAGCTAATAAAAGGGCAAACCTTATAATTCTTTTCCCCTGCTTACTCCCTCCTTTGGAATGCTCACCTGGCACTGGGATAATTAGCAAGAAGAGAATTAATGTTTGTATTTACATTCATTGGAGAGAAAGTTTGTTATATGAGTGTAAGTAGGCACATATTGGCACATTGAAAAGAATGCGCTAATGAGGATTATTTAAGCAATCTCTCCATGCTATGAAGGGGGAAGAAAAATAGGACAGACACAGGACAGATATGAAGCCCAGCCCATTTTTGTAACCCCCAATTTGCACAACCACATTTCACGAGCAAAATGTTAGTTTTCAGTGACATAAGTATTTAAAAAAACAATTTAAGATATAAAATTAGATGCATTAAGTCTCTGAGATGATGAATAATCCTATTCCCTGTTATTCTCTGAATAAACTTCTAAAAAATGCAAATTCATCCACAAAAATTGAGCTCCATGGACTGATGATATCCTCTTCTCCGCAAACTCCATATCCTCCAAAGCCAAAAAAAAAAGAAAAAGAAAAAGAAGAAGTAAGTTTAAAAAAATCCAAAGAACTGCTATTTCTCCTTATATATCTGAAGGAGTGCAATTTGGAAAAATTGACTCACTTTTCATTTTAAAATATCAGCTTTGTCCACCTGTCTCATCCTCTCGTTGAGCAGTATGTAGTGCCATTTCAAGTACTTTTCTACATAAAAGGGGAATAAAACAAGCTCATTCAGCATGTGTAATTGCACACAAACTACACTGTGTTTATTGTTAAGCACTATTTGTTTCTACACATATTGTTCTGCAAATAGATCAGATACATCACATGATTCTGCAATATGCAATAGCCAACACCTATGGTTCTAATAAGAGAGACCCCTCTTTACATTCCCCTCTTCCCTGCTTGGTTCAGGTCCGCTAAGAGTGAAACTTACTTTCTTCTTAATTTGTTTCCAGTTGTGTGGTTGGTGTGATATTTTAATGAGGGGTCTGTGGAAAGGACTCCCTTCCCAGAATAAAATATTCTACAGAATATTAAAACAGGCAGAATGGAATATTTGCCCTAAAGGAGAAGAGGGGAAAAATATCCTTAACGAAAACAGAAAGGGCTCCAAGACTTTCTGCTATACAGAAAACAGCCAGAAGCAGAAGCCTGAAGAGGCTAGAAATGGATATTTTGGTATCCATTCATAAAGCCAGGCCACTTTATTCATAAACAGGGGAAAAGAAGGAAGGAAGGAAGGAAGGAAGGAAGGAAGGAAGGAAGGAAGGAAGGAAGGAAGGAAGGAAGGAAGGAAGGAAGGAAGGAAGGAAGGAAGGAAGGAGTGGTGGGATTCAAATAAGTGAACAGCCGGTTCTCTGTGTGGATGCAGCACAATAGGCAAGGAGCTGAAACTGATAAAATTAGTTTAGGCAAACAAATTAGCTAGGATTTGTATTCTTTGCCTGTGGAGCCAATCATGACCCTTAAATGACCCCATAGGAACCTGGCAACATCCATTAAAATATTAAAGGAAACATTCTGGCACAGGAACTGGGGCAATCACAACCCCCCCCCCAAATTGTACAGATGCCCATCTACTCTCAACCCCAATTTGTCAGCCACCCAGAAACATGCTGCTGTCACTGTTGTTTCTGACTACCAAATAAACCGAGACCTTCTTTCCAAAACTGCAACCTGCCTCCAATTTATTTCTCCTGCATCTTTCTCCTGGCTTGGAATAAGAACTGGACTGTATTTAATTTCCAACAGGTCCTTGATGCTCTCTGAGCTTGGTTGTTTTCTTGCAGATGTTTCATTACTCAAATTAGGTAACATCATCAGTATTTTAATTATCTGCCCTTAATGATGAATATAAGTGAGCATTTTGCTGGTTCCTCATATTTACTGAATGCAAATGTGATAGATTGAATCTTTCTTCACCCGAACTATAAAAAAAGATATTGGAAACTTTGATTTTCTCCCCAATTACCTATTGTTTAAAGTAGCATTCAAACCTTAAGGTATGGTTAATCTAATTTATATTAAATTAGTTAAATAAAGGATAGATAGTCCGATTGGGACAATATAACCTGCTATAATTACTTAAAGAGAAGCATGGAAGCCCAAAGGGGGTTAAAACTTATTTATGCCATTAGAGTCTTTGTTTCCTTATGGTTTCTTGTAATGTCTCAGTAAATATGGCTAAATTAATGTATAATATTTCTCTACAGACATGCAAAAGCAAGTACCATTTCATATTGCACCAACTTTCCTGAAATCTTGCGAAGATTTGCAAATGATGGTCAATTGTATTTATTTCAGAATACAAAATTTTTACTGATCATTCAAAAATATTAATACTTATTTTAATCTCTCTCTCCCTCTTTCATTTAAAAGGTCAGAAGAATAATGCCAAATAATACCTTTTATTTTTCTATCCTGAGGCACCCAGCATTATTGCTTGAATCATCTTATGTCTACTACAAAACCTATGCACCAGCATTTAGAAAGTCCAAGAATGTTAATGAATTTCTATCATCTCCTTGGTCATACTACAATATGGCAGAACAAAATAATATGTATGCTAAGAACAACATGTGGTTTGATTTTGGGTATAACAACAATGCAGAATACGATGAGCATTACATCCAGTTTGTCCTGAAGGAAATAGAAGAGATTTTTCATTTGATACTGATTGCTGATTTTTTTGATGAGTCAATGATCCTTCTGAAGGATTTTTTGTGTTGGGATCTGGATGATGTGATTTATTTCAAGTTGAATGCCAGGAGCCAACATAGCGTTCAGACTCTGAATCCAGAGAATAAAGAGAAAGTGAAGGAGTGGTGTGCTTTAGATTGGGAACTTTATAAACATTTCAATAAATCATTTTGGATGAAGATTCAGGAAAGAATGGACCTCAAAACACTGTACAAGGAAGTTGATCTTCTGCAGAAGAGACAAAACGAACTGATGGAGACATGCCTCTTGGAAGAAACTGCAATTGAGCACTATCAGGTTAAAGATAAGAAAATGAAGCCTTTTCAATCAGGAAATGCTGCGATCATGGGTTACAATCTCAAACAAGATTTAGACAATAAGACCCTGAACATCTGTAAAAAGATGATCATACCAGAGCTCCAATATACAGCCCATCTATACAATTCACAGTTCCCATTTAAGAAGAAAACATTTGTTAGATGAGCTCCTTTAACAATACCATCTTTCTGTACTGTGGACCAATCTCTATGACATTCTAGACTTCGGTTTTTCTTCATCCAAAATACTCCAGATGCCTTTTCGGAGTAAAAAATGAGATGGAAACAAGAGTCACTGTTTGTGGACCCCCATCCTGAAGCTCTAATCTTATAAAAGTCTTAAGGGACAACAATTATAAAGTTAGAAAAAATATAGAATTATTCTGATCAAGGTCTAAATCCATTCACCATTTCAGTGTGGTGAAGGTATAAAGACAGATATCTGACCACACATGGACACAACCTTTTCCAAACAAACAGTGGACTGGATCATATCCACAGTTCTCAAATTGCCATAGTATCAGAATTAAAAGCTGCATCTCATTGAATTACAGAGGAGCAACATAACATTTTAGCAATTCTGTCCAAGCCCTTACTCAGTGTATATTAGAACATTTTTGATAAATTATTGTTTAATTTTTGCTTTTGCACATCTGTTGAAAAAGGTTCCCTCCTCCCCTGATACTTGATAGTACAGTGCTTAGATTCAGTTTAGGTTGCCTTACAGCTGAAAACCTGATGAAAGATTCTGCCTCCAAGTTGCTCAAAGGTTTAACAGGTTTCTTTTGTAGATTCAATAAGAAAACTTTTTCCAGGTCATTCTTTGGGTTTCTCATTTGCATTTCCCCTTTAATTTTTATCATTTTCAGTCAGTTTTCTTTAAATATTAGTAAAGCACCTTTTTCCAAATCATTCTTTTGGCCTGTCGCTTGTAGTTCCTTTTTGGGTACTTTTTCTTGTCAGACAAAATTTACTCCACATCTGTCATTCCCTTATTGACATATTTGGACATTGTCAATCCATAGAATCAGACATCTTTACTGACACTATTGTTATTGTAAATATTAGTTTCTGGCTCCATTCTTCAAAGATCTTCTTTAATATTTCCAATGTTATGACTTTTTTGTCATTTTGTAAGTCCTGGTTAATTGACTCCAAAAGTTCGCTTGTAATTTTTGTCCTTTCAACTATGAATGTTTAGTCCCCTCTAAAGTTCAGTTTCTAATACCACAAAGTTCTTTATCTTTGTGATGAATCAACATAGCCGAAATAACTTCCCATGAGAAACTGTTTTTATAGTCAATTAGATCAACTTTTTAGATCAAAATCTTACTTAGCTTTTTGCTGTTTATTTCAAAATATTTAAGTTCTTAAATTTGTAATTAATTTTTCTTTTGTTCAGAGTCACCCTGTGACTTTTTAAGCTTGTTGTTCTGAAGGACTTTAAGATGGTTAATAGGCAATTTCTGAAGGTGAGGCTTGCAAAACTACTGTCCTTTAAAAGTCTCTGCTTCAATTAAGACCAAAATGGCTAATCCCTTCACCTCCTGGTGTTCAAACCCATGGAAAAAAATTGTGTCTCCTGTGGTCTCCTTGTGAGGAGTACATCTGGAGTACATGTGGGTTATTTCCCGTATTCTCCTTAACCGGAAAAATGAGTAGACACTGCTGTGGCCAACTGCACTTTCATGAAGGTGTCTTCAGTTCACCATGACTTCCATGGAAGTTGAATAAAAGTATTACCAATAGGTCAGCTGGAAGCTAAAATCCTTGCCAAACAAGTTTTAAATGTCCTATGGTTTGTATTTTTTGCTTTTTTTAGTTGTAGGGCAACTTAACAAGCAGTTAAACCTATTACTGTGCCCCTGACCTTTTTTCCTCATGTAAACATAAGGAACCCAGCCCCACCACAAAGTCATGGAATTACCAGTGGAACCATTTGCTTCAAAACCAGGAGTGCAGATCTGTCTACATAGATCAATGTTTCTCAACCTCAGCAACTTTGATGAGTGGACTTCAACTCCTAGCCCCTGTTCAAATAAAATTAACTGTGGAGTATTGTAAAGGAATTTAGAGAGAGAAGATACAAAAGCACCATTAAGGGGTAACTTGCAGAAAAGATTACTCAACGCAAAGATAGAAAGAAAAATGAGAAAGAAATTCAAAATAACCTTGCCTTGATTTCCTTCCATATAAGATGTCACAGAAAGAAACTCAGATAGACTCTCAAAATTTTGTTACAATATCTAACAATATAAATAGCACTCTGGAATCCCTGTAGCATCTGTTTCTTGATACTACAGGGCTGACAGGTTCTTGGACAATAACAATACAGGTAGTCTTTGACTTACAATCACAAATGAGCCCCAAATTTCTGCTGCTAAGCAAAATAGATAAGTGAATTTTGCTCCATTTTACTTTACTTATTTTCCTGCCACAATTGTTAAGTGAATCACTGCAGTTGTTAAGTGAGATTCAAGGTGCTGGTTATGACCTACAAAGCCCTACATAGCATGGGTCCGGATTACCTATGGCAGCACCTGCTGCCGGCATCAACTTCCCTCCGTCCAGTGAGCTCCCACAGAGAGGGCCTCCTCAGGGTGCCTCCGATCAAAGAATGTCGATTGGTGGCCCCCAGGGGGAGGGCGTTCTCTATGGGCGCGCCAGACCTGTGGAACCGCTTGCCGGTTGAGCTCCGGATGGCTCCCGACCTGCGCTCCTTCCGGCGTGATTTAAAAACTTATTTATTTGAACAATCTGGCCTGGTCTGATGGGTTTGGGGTTGGATTTAGTTTTAAACACATTTTTAGTATTGTATTATTGGGCATAATTATTTAATTCTTTTTAATCTCTTTTTTAACTTTTGTATTTACATTTTGATATTTATTGCCCTGTACACCGCCCTGAGTCCTTCGGGAGAAGGGCGGTATAAAAATTTAATTAATAATAATAATAATAATAATAATAATAATAATAATAATAATAATAATAATAATAATATGGTTATTAAGTGAATCTGGCTTCCCCATTGACTTTGCTCATCAAAAAGTCACAAAAGGTGATCATGTGACCCAGAACACTGCAACCTTCATAAATATGAGTCAGTTTCCAAGCATCTGAATTTTGATCACATGACCATGAGGATCTGCAACAGTCATAAGAGTCAAAAATGTTCATAAGTATCTTGTTGTAACTTAGAACAGTGACTAAATGAACTGCTGTAAATCGAGGACTATCTGTAATTTAATCCCTACTTACTACTAGATTATAACATGTGTATTAAAACTCTGAAAACAGGATCCAGAATAGAAGACATGCAGTTTGGAGCACAAAAATACAACCACTGGTGATATTTACAGATCAAAATTACATTTCTATGAGTTGAGCATTTGTCCTTCAGAAAGCAATAGGCACAGTTTAGCAAAATGTTTTTTTTCCTGCCACATTTGGTGAAAATAACAGTCTCTCACTGTGCAATCTGGCTATACTTTGACTTGCATGGAGATTGGGATGAATATGGTAGATGATCAGAAAGATGGAGTGTGGGGCAAATGTTCTGTTTTGCTGGTTAATGAATCAGACAAAAAACCCCCAAAGCTCAGAATTTCAGGCCACAGAAGAAGATTCATTTAGCAAAAGCTGCATTGGGGGTAAAAATCATCTATGTTATACTATGTTGGCAGTGGTACAAGTACTACAGTACTGGATTTAATATACACAAGGAAGGGTGACTTTAGGCAAGCACGTTGAATCATTTCTAATTGTGAAGCAGCAATGGTGTTGGGTATCTCAGGTTAGATTACTAGATCCATGTTTAATTTCTGGCCAGGAAACACAATATATAATCACAGGTTTGGCAAAAATCTTTACACAATTCAGGGCAAATTATTTTTGTTGGTATAGTCTGACTTAATTTTCCTGCTGTTGTTAATGAGGACGATATAGCTTAAGATAATTTTAGTATGAACTACAATGGAATCTCTTTTATCTCAGAGATAATTCTGGATGTTTAATACATATTGATATATGTATTAAATGTATATAATGCTTAGTGACACACATTAATTACCACAGTATAGTATTCATTGTGTGCATAATTCTGCCAATTACTATAGTGTATAGCGTACAGTATAGATAGCGTATAGCATAGCATAACGTAGGATAGCATAGCATAGAATTCTTTATTGGCCAAGTGTGATTGGACACACAAGGAATTTTTCTCTGGTGCATAAGCTCTCAGTGTACATACAAACAACAAAGTTATAGGTCATAGATCATAGCATATAGCACTTACCATATACTATGTAAAATATACTATATACTATAAGGCAAGATAGTGTAAATTATAGGAAAGGTCAATGATGTTTGAAAGCGCACATGTATGTTTTATCATTTATGTTTATATACATGTCTCAAACTAACACTAAAATGCAAGAGAAGTAGGAGAATACCCTTCCATTAGCACATCCTGTTTATTAGCTATTTTGATATTTCTCATTTTGAAGAGTTAACATGACAAAGTATTGTTGGATCAACAATGATATGCCGAGTATTTTTGTTGAAAAAACAGAAGTGTAGTATAGGAGACTGCCTAGAAACCATAGGAAAAGAATCATGATTACATTAGCCCAATGGTTAATAGATGCCAAGCTGACTCTATTTGCTATGGGTCACCTGAATTTGCTGCTGATGGAAAGGCATCAAAATCCATATAGCTTACTTTGGATTATTCTAGCTTCATAGTAGTATAGTTAAGGGCATCATCAGCCTGTCTCACACATGGGTTGGGTTATGTGAGTAGGACAATATGCTAGAGACCTTGCAGAAAAAAGTTGATGACAGGTATATTTGTATTATAATTAGGTAAAAATGAAAAAACAGAGTTAGATCACAGATCAAACATACAGATACTGGGAGTGTCACAATCTCTTGTAATTTGAAAATTAGAGAGGAAAATCTTTGTTCATGACCGGGTCACCCAAAATTCACTTCCAATTATGGTGCTTTCTACCAAATTATGTTTTAATTATGTAAATATGGTCTGGAAGCCAGTGTCTCAATTAGTAAATAAGTAAATAAATAGGGAAATTATAGCCATTAATACCTGCCCATGGAAAATGCTGGTTCTGTCCTCACTGAACTCTTGACAATGAAGTCTTTGTCTGCCATTGCTGATCAAGCTACTAAATACTGCCTCGGTGCTTTCTCTGTAACATCTAGTAAGGTCATTGAATCAAAGGGAGAGGAAAAGGAGGGGCGGGTGTGTGTGTTGAAAGTTAAAACACAACAAACAAGGTGCCACTAAAGAGAGGAAACTGCTGAGACTATATTGGTTAGAAGGCAGCATCTGTACATGAGCACACATGTAATTCAAATGACTACCGATCCATCTAAAGAACTAGTGGATTTAGTGGTAACAGCCAGAAAAAGAACAAGGTTTGTAGTCTTATACTCTCTTTGATCTGTCAGTTTCCCTATGTGTCTTCCCTTTTTACTTTGTACTTTGTAATTATAATTTGCTTCCTTTGTTTCATTTTCCTATACAGTATTCCTTTCCTTTGGGGGGTGGGATGGGGAGAGAATGCTGCACGGAGTCGCAGCGCATCTGGTGCCCTCAGGTATTCTGGAATTAATTTCTCATCGCTTCTGGCTAACCTGGCCCATATCAACAGATTATGGAAGCTCTGGTCCAAAGCATCTGAAGGGGTTCAGATTGCCTCCATCTGGGGCTCATATTCTGTTTCCTTCAAGAACCCATAAAACAGTGCACAATCTAAAACCCCTCCAAATTTCATTTCTTTGGGAAGGTCATGGAAGATGCATGAATTATTGTAATCCTGGAATTTATTTACCAAAATATAGATTGAATGAGGTGAACAGAGAATTTAAATACTTTAAGATCAACCTTCATGATCCATGCAGATTTGCAGAAGCATTTCTACCAGAGGGATTTTCCAGAGCTTCCAATCTAATGTTTCTGCCTCCTTTTCTTTCTCCCTCTCCCAAGTCTAGTACTGTAGTAATCATACTATTCTTAATTTACAAGTGGAGAGACATACATTAATATTTCTTCCTTAAACAGCTCATTTCCTTTTCAGAAATATCTCCAGATATTTGCTTAAATAAAATATGAGCAGGGCATGCTTTGCCAATGGCTATTATTAAGAAAATTTCAGAAATCCCCTAAATTAATTAATCCATCCTGTTCAATCCTCCAGCAGCACTCATTGATCATGTCACTGATGTACGTGTGAATGAAAGGATGTTTTTCCTCCTGCATGTTTGATCAGAGTCTCTCTAGTTACAGTCAAAATGAATGCACAGATAGGATGATTATTAAGGTAGTTGAAGTCTGCAATATAGATACACCCGGCATCCATTTTTTCTGCTCAGTGCTTTGGATATTCTTTTTGAATTGTAGCTGCAATGGGCACTCGCCATTTTCCTGGCCGAACAGTCTTATTTGAAAAGGAAACAAGTGGAATGACGTACCGAGTGCCAGCGTTACTCTATATCCCATCTGTAGCCAAGCTCTTGGCTTTTGCAGAGCAGCGGCTTAGTGTGGATGATGCTGATGCCAATTTACTGGTGCTAAGAAGGGGTGATTTCTACATGAACTCTGTGCAGGTAAGACAAAGCAAAAACAGCTTTCCCCAAACTTGGATAGCAGGGCTAGATATTAGGGACAAAAGCAGGAGGGTGTCTCTATGAATATATCTCTCAGTAACGCTACTTCTTCCTAGCACTTCACTAATCTGTTGCTGTGTTGGGATGACAAGGGGGGAATCTAGGACATGGTCCAATCCTTTTGGGGAATACCAGCTGGGAAAGACTAAAATAGTCAGCATTTGTTTTAATTTAGTCTTCATTGCTTGATAATAGAGCCAGTCCACATATGAAATTGCTAGCTATTACCTGCTTTCACATCCTGCACTTGGTAATCTTTTTAGGCTCCAAGTACCACTGCAACAACCTTGTGCCATGCACAATGGGTGGCTCCTCAAAAAATAATCAAAAGAATAGCAAAATCTCACCCTTCCCAAAAGATTGAACTGCTGCAAAATTGTATTGAGAAAAACATGCATTTAGGCAAAAACTGTCCACGTAGTCATCTACTTATGACCATAATTGAGCCCAAAATTTCTGTTGCTAAGTGAAATATTTGTTAAGTGAATTTGCCCCATTTTTTTACCTTTCTTGCCATGGTTGTTAAGTGAATCACTGCAGTTGTTAATAATGCAGTTGTCTCTGTATCTGGTTTCCCTATTGACTTTGCTTGTGAGAAAGTAGCAAAAGAGGATCATAGGACCCCAAGATACTGCAACCATCATAAATATGAGTCAGTTGCTAAGCGTGTGAATTTTGATCATGTAACCATGGGGATACTGCAATGGTCATGTGAAAAACAGTCATAAGTCATTTTTTTCAGTGCTGTTGTAACTTTGAACAGTCACTAAGTGAACTGTTGTAAGTCGAGGACCACCCTATTGATAAAATCATGCATTTAAAACTATTATTATGTCAGGCTCCTTCTCCCCATTGGTAAATGATCTACAGCCCTTACTTGTTGTCAGAGTTACTGAATGAATGTTTTGTTTTGTTCATTCTTAAAAGAGTTTATTACCTCATTCTCCTCTACGTGTGTCAACTTAAACACCCTGTCAGCCACTTTTTTTCATTGATGTCAAGATGATGAAGAAGACTGTTCCAGTGTATCCCACCAACTTTTGAGCCATTATTCACTGATGCTTGATCCTTCAGCTATTTGGAAGATGGCGCTTTTAGGCTTATAAGCAAAGGGGAATAGAACTGCTGTTCTTCAAGGATCATATTTCTGTCTAATAAATTAGTAAAAAGCATGTGCAGAATATGTTCTCCTGAAAAGACTCAGAGGAGACAAAAAACCCTAGATCCAGAAGGATAAACGTATTTTCCTGGTCATAACCAATTACATGATATTTATGACAGCAATATTACTGTTTATTGCAAATAATTCTGCAAATAATAGCTAATAACCCATTTATTAATATTCATAGTTATTCTTGGATGAGAAAAAGACATTTATAGGATATGTTTTAATATACATTTTGAAATCTTACCTAAAATAAATTTCATTTAGGTTATCTTGAGGCTCTTTACCTTACTTTAACTCACCAACTGTGAATGTTAAATAGAAGATAGCAAAATTACAGGTTAATGGGTCCCATCTCAAAATAAGCAACATAAAAGTTCTAGTTAAATAAGAAAGATAAATCTGGGGTTCTTAAGTTCTTTGGATGTCTTTTTTTTGCCAGTGGGAAGATATGCAAACCATTGAAACAGCAAAACTTATGCACCATCGATCTATGAATCCTTGTCCCATCTATGATGAAGTCACTGGCATGGTTTTCCTATTTTTCATTGCTGTGTTGGGCAGAACTTCTGAAGTCTTTCAAATTGTCACAGGTCAAAATGCTGCTCACCTCTGCTATGTGTCTAGTTCCGACCAGGGCATCAGCTGGAGTCATGTGACTGATCTCACGGAGGAAGTAATTGGCATGTCTATCCAAGGTACAGATATTTAATAGTACCTAAAAAAGAGACCAACGATGAGATACGGGTATGCTATCAAAGAACAAAAACATCAAAGAATCTTGTTTCATTCATATATTTATTCTTAGACTTTATCAAGATTTTAGTTACCTTCCTTTAGGCTTGCATCAAGAAAAGAGTTTCTGTCTCATTGGACAGAATGGATTAACCAGGTCACAGTTAGGATAAGGTCATCATTGTTCTGCTCATTTTACATACTGGATAATTGTCACAAACTGTCCTTTTTATTCTTTCAAAGCCAAAAGAATGTTGGGAAGAAATTGGGAAATTGGGAGTCTGTTCATCTCTGTCAAATAGTAAGTTACGGTAATTCTCTGAAAACAGAACAGAGTAGGACCATATTTGGTGATATGGAAGTCATTAAAAGAAAGGCCAGGGTCCACAAAGATAAAAATTCCAGAAAGAATGATCCCAATAAACCCATATGGGACAGGCAGTTGTGTTCCATCTTCTCTATTATTATCCCCACCCCTTACTCTGAAGAACATGACTCAGAGTGGATTGTTATTAAGGAGCCAGAAAGAATTTCAAAGCAGATCTCTGGAGGTTTTCTTCATCTTATTGTATATCAACTGCTGCTTGAATTTTGTGTTCACAACTCTTCCTTTTTGTTTCTTTATAAATGACACATCTGCTAGTTAAAATTATCATGGAATGCATATCTGAAGTGTGCAACCTTTAGTTTCAGGGCCACATAGTGCCCCTAAACAGCTTTTCTGCAAGTCACTAGAACCCTTTCTCACTATACTACAAATTCAGTGATACTGAATTTGCCAATTTGAAGCAGGAAGCAACAGCGCATGAATATAAATTATCTTGTGAGTGCTGAAATAGTTTTAGCAAATTTGACAAGTAAAACATTTACTTTACACAAGTTAATATGTTTAAACCTTAACTTTTATCTGTATGCACAAGGCATTTTGTACAATTGCCCATGCAGTTTGACATTATAACCTTCAGATCCCCACTCTGCAAAAGAAAAAAAAACCTTAAATGTACGTAGTTCTTAGTCTCTGAAAGGCATGATCTATCAGATAAAAGATGACTGTTCAATTCTGCTCATGAATTCTTTGCCATTGTCTATCTATCATTAAAATGTCACAAGTGTCTTGATTTTATGTTCTTCCTTACTTCCTTGTTCCTTCCAGATTGGGCTACTTTTGCCCTTGGTCCTGGTCATGGCATTCAGCTCAAGTCAGGCCGTCTGCTCTTGCCTGCTTATACTTATTATATTGACTGCAAAACATGCTTTGGGAAACTCTGCAAAACAACCCCACATGCATTTGCCTTCTACAGTGATGATCATGGGCAGAGCTGGTCCTTTGGTGAGTTTGTCCCCAATCTGAAGACTGTTGAGTGCCAGATGGTGTCAGTGGATGAGGAGGATGGAAGCCATGTGCTCTTCTGCAATGCTAGGAGTCCTCTGGGCTTCCGGGTTCAGGCACTCAGCACAGATGACGGGGCAATATTCCATTCAGGGCAGCTGGTACCACGACTTGTAGAGCCTCCTCACGGTTGCCACGGAAGTATCATTGGATTCCCAGCTCCACTTTACTGCATGCATCATGACATCCAAGTGTCCCACAGAAAAGCATGTCCTGTTAAAGGGCCAGGCCTCTCATTGCAGCCTAGAATGTGTGAGAGGTTCCATTTTTGTCCAGCACAGCTTACTAGTTCTCTCTGCAATCACTATTTATGCCAGCAGCAGCTGGAAAGGTTTATATCAATTGAAACTTCTAGTGGCCATCTCAATAGTGCTCTTAGTCCCATGTCTTGGAATATGACATGTACTAATCCAGATCACAACAATGCTGAAATGGTTTCCAAATCAGATACGTATTTTGAAATCCCAACATGGGTTCTGCATTCCCACCCAACAAGCTCCAGATCCCGAGAGAATTTGGGAATATACCTCAGCACATTTCCTAGAGATGTTGACAGCTGGTCTAAACCCTGGATTATTTATGAAGGGCCCAGTGCTTACTCAGACTTGGCCTACATTGAGTTGCCTTACTCAGAGTTCTCAGCAACTGGGATCGCAGCATTTGCCTGTCTGTATGAGAACGGGATGCAATCCCCATATGAGCAAATATCCTTTAGCCTGTTTACATTTCATGAAATTCTTCAGAACATTCCTCCAACAACATCTTCCCTAAGTCAGAAACGATCCTCAAAGGTTACAAAGAGAAAGGGGGAAAAATGTGCCATCTTTTAAATAGAGGGATAACCTAGATACTTTTAAATCTCATTCATCCTATCATAAACATTGGGAAATGTATTTTGATATACAATTGTGTGCACATTATGTTCAGAGTAGAGTTGGGTTTCAAAATTCAGATAAATTAATGCAAGATGCATGTAGCTACAAAGTCACATCAGCTTTGGCCTTGCTAGGAGATTGAGAGCTTCCTTCATTTATAGAAATATTCCAAAATATGTTTAAGGATGCTAGCTTGGTTCTGCCATCTGCTGGCTAAAACACACTGCTAAATGGAAGAAGGGATAAGATCATTTTCATAACCTGAAAACCTGGTTATTTGAGCTTGCCGGCCTGGACTGAGGGATTGGGATTTTAAACTTTAGAATTTGTCTTGTTGGGGCTAACTTAACTTAACTTAATTTATTTTTTAACTTTGTATACCATGTTTTAACTGCCCTGTACCCCACCCCGAGTCCTTTGGGAGAGGGGCGGTATATAAATCCAATAAAATAAATAAATAAATAAATTTACAGTGCAGATTCTGGTTTCATTTCCTTTCCTCTCTAAAGTTGTGGATTATTTTTTTAATTATTATTTTCTTGAAACCAAAACAAAGAGTTATGTTTTCTTTCCATATACAAAGAAATGCATCCCACTACTTTTCTGTGGCTTTGAGTTAGAGAAGGGTTAGAGAACAATTAGTGGAACAGCTTATTTCCAGAAATTGTGGGTGCTCCATCACTGGAGGTTTTTAAGAAGAGATTAGACAACTATTTGTCCAGAATGATACAAGGTTTCTTGCTCGACCAGTGGGTTAGAGTAGAAGTCCTTCCTTCCAACTCTGTTATTCTGTTATTAAGGAGAATCATACCCATCCACCCCCATAGAATCTTCCAAGGTAATCTGTTAAAGGCATCTGCTATGCTGTCCAGGACTGAGCAGGATTGAAGGGTCAAACGCGTCACCAGTGAGGCGTCCCTTTGCACCCACAAGAGATCCAAGTCCAGCCTTCTTAATTCCCGCTCATTTCCTTTGACCACTAGTAGCTTAGATTTTTGCAGAGAGCTTAAGCTTGCAATAAATCTTTATACTCATTTGAACAGCCTGAATCTCCTGATTTCCCCTGCGCTTAACAGGTTGGGTCTTAAGACAGCAGACACCATGCATACTTAAGTCCAGCACCTCCTTTGTATTTTACCTATCAATGTTAGGGTGCATTCACTTCAATGGAGCATGTAAAACATGGGTGTCCAAACTTTTGGCTTTCCAGGGCTGCCACTGCATGAGGACGAACTATCTTAGGCCACATATAAAATACAATGTATATAAATCACATTATAATATTAAAAGTTTACGAACTTGAAGGGCTATATGACTAGATGTCCAGAGCCGCATGCAGTCCATGGGTTGGACATGCCTGATGTAAAGGGTATGAAGGGGTTTGTGACCACATTATAATAATACAGATTGAGGTAATATTGTAACAACATTGCCTGCCATGAAATATGTTGGGAAATGTCATGACACACATAAAACATAAGTGTAGTTTTGATTGTACTGCTACAGCCACCATCCTGATATTTTTGACGACATACTGTGGACAACCCTGAATAAACTTAATCTTCTGAAGGGCCAAGTCAAGCAAAATTGAGCTGTTTGACATTTCCTTGCATGAACATTTTTGTCTATGTACATGATTATTGGAGGCAGAATTGACTGTGCTCTACAGCAGGGGTCCCCAACCTCTGGTCTGTGGACCAGTACCGGTCCATGGCATGCCAGCAACCGGTCTGCACAAACAAGCAAAGCTCCATCTGTGGGATGCAGGCAGCACACAAAAACCACACACTTTCTGGTCTGTGGAAAAACCTTTCTCCATGGAACCGGTCCCTGATGCCCCAAAAGTTGGAGACCTCTGCTAGTCTACATTAACTAGTGACGAAAAACACCTAGTCAGTTTCACCAAGATTTCTCCAGAATTATTGATGGCTGGGTGGGGTGGGGTATGTTGCTGCGGTGTGTGATTAGGTTCATGCATTACTTTAAGATTTACCATTAGTGGGTAATTTGTTTGTGAGAGTCTAATTATCTCTGTTAAATTAATGATGATTAAGCAAATAATGGGGTAGTATGATGATAAAATGTTTAAATGCATTTATTTTGTGCAAACCTCCTCCCAATTTTTTTGCCTTGCCCATTCTATTCTATAGCAGTCACGTCCCTTGAAGGTCAATATTTGTGGGCTCCTTGTCCAGCTCACAGATACTCATTAATGTTACGGTAGGCACATATCTTTACAACAGAGCTCTCACCTCATTTACAGTCTTCTCGGGCAGCTGAACCTAGTCAAGATGTGCAATTTGGAAAGCTGCTTTTTCCCCCCCTTCTGGAGTACAGGACACCTCCCATCTGAACTTTCTAAGCAGGCACCGAAGAACCTCCGGAGGTGGCTGATCTACCAGGTTCCACTTGCCCCTCTGACTACAGTGCTACCCCTTCCCTCTGACCGGAGGACTCTGGACCATCATGGCCAGAGAGATGAAGTTCCACTCTGGCACAGCTGGTCTTTTCTTTGGGTGTATGTTGTTTAGGTTAGAAAACACTGACCTCATGAAAGGCCATAAGGTTGGTATCTCTAGTGCTAAGTGGGAAACTTACAGCAATGTAGTGTAACTTTGGCTTTCCATTTCACCCCTGTGTGCCATTTTGAGGTGGTGGTTGCTATAGATCCAGCTCATGAAATCCGAAATCTGAGTTATTTCTGCAGAATAGAAGCAGGGTTGCTATTTGGGTGACCAGAACTGGGGGGAAGCAGGACTCTCTGAGATTATGTGACTTGGGGAAAGGAAGAGGACTGATGCTCCCTTTCTCATCATTTCCTTCCAAGTTGTTTGGAGCCAAAGAAAGAGGTGCAATCCCATCCATTACCACGTCATACTCTCCCACTTCCAGAATGGAAGGCAAGCAAGAACTTTAGGGCTACACCTTCTGCTGTATGACTATTCCAGGGAGGGGAATAGAGTAAATGCCCCTTAGGAATGACAACAGCTGATGTAGAGTTCTCCTAGAGCAGACATGTCAAACTTGCGATGTCACATGTCACGACGTATCAGAGCTTTTCCCCCATTGCCGGCAATGGGGTGGGCGCGGTTTCCTGGTAATGCATCCAGCCCGCGACCCGACAGTTTGACACCCCTGTCCTAGAGTGACTGCAACAGGATGGTGTGCTGCCCAAACCTGGTTAAACTCTACCATCTCCCCACCTCTATGTGCTTTCCTTCTTTATTTATCTGTACAAGCAATATGTAGATGCGTATTTCCTGCTTGTCTTTAGGGTCTGAGTATAGTTATTTCTTCAAAATAGAAATCATTTGCTATTGGTCTTGCTAATTGTTCCCTCTACATATTTCTCTGCCTGAAATAAAGTTCTTCCTTGAAAGGATTTTGGCACAATTAACAAAGATATTTTAAAAAGAAAAGAAACATTTATCAATAATCTACTCAAGATAAGTAATGGTTCCTGGATTCTTAAATATAAATAATGAGTGAGCAACTTTGATACTGAATAATGCAGATGCACCTGGAGAAGTTTGAATCACACAATTGCTTATGGGGGAAATTATTTTTGAGGAGATATTAGAAAAATAAATATCTTTATTTGATATTTAAGCACATAGGTTGCAGTAGTTTCCATTAATAAGACCAGCTATTATGGAGACAATCAATAAAAACAAAGTTTGATCATAATGCGAACAGTTGCCTTTTGGTGCAGTTTGAAAAACATGGAGGAAGAGAAATAGGTTGTGCAGCTCAAAGTAGTGTTCTCTCTTGCAAATAATAACATTCTTCTCAATTTACTCTGGGGAAAGATTTGTTAGATTTATGCAGCCATCCATCTCATATACATGACTCTGAATGGCTGAAATCCAAGACCACATAATGTAGGCCAGTATTTTTCATCCTTGGCAGCTTTCAGATATTTCAACCTCAACTTCCAGAATTCCCCAGCCAACAGTGCTGGCTAGGGAATTCTGGGAGTTGTCTATATATATCTAAAGCTGCCAAGGTTCAGAAACACTGGTGTAGGCCATCCTTGCACCTTAGCAGCATTTCCTTTTGGCTATTGCATTGACTGTAAATATTTTAGAGCAGTGGTCCCCAACCTCTCCAGCTCTTGTGATTGCAGTGCGGCAGTGGTGGTGGGGAGAAGGGGCTTCATGTATATGCACTCCACTTGCACAAATTCAGCTTTACACATTTGCATACTAGCTTGCTGCTTGCGTGGCCCAGTGCCCAGCACGCCGTGGCCCAGGGGCTGGGGACCCCTGTTTTTTTAGAAGATTGGAAAACAGCTATGAATATAGTTACACATATATAGGTACAAAAGGGTGAAGTTTGCAGTGTCATACCCTGATACTGCTTTTCTCATTCTGACAGAAAAAACATGCTCCTGCAAATATTCTGAAGGGTAGCATTTACAATACATAAAATACTGAAGGATTAGGGAATATGTATTGCCAAGGAACCATCTGAAGTTCCCTTTCAACTGTGTTTCTAAACATTCAAATGAAGGAAAAACATGGTAGCCTCCTCTGCCAGTTTTCACTCTTTCTGCTTCCCAGTGGTTTCTAAGTTTGCTATGGGGTAGATGGGGTGAAGAGAGATAAAGGATTAGAAGGGAAATGGCAACTAGGATTGTTTAGCCCTCTGCTTTATCAGAGTATTGACAGATGTAGTGCTTAGCTTCCCATATCCCAAGCATGCCGATACATATACATGAAGGTACTATTCAGATATCAGATATGAAAGTTTAGCATGTCTGTACCTTACTGACGTTTAATTTTTTGCTATGTTTGGTAATCACAGATATTCTGAACTATGTCCCTCACAATGTCTGACATTGGCTATTCCAGCTTGGGTTTTAATATAGCTAGAGGAGTCTGTGTTGCCCATTCCTGTTTTAAAAAGTGAAACTTCTATCCTTTCTCAGATTAATGGTTTTGATCTTGGTCACCACTTCATTTCATTTGCCCAGCCGTGATCTAGTTTGGGTCAAAATGACAAGAATTCAGGCCAAAGTTGTTTCCCAGGTTTTGGTCTTCTAAAATTGGGGACAACCTGTGAAGTAGACCCCCTAAAGTCAGGGGATTTGCCTTAACTTTAATTTGGAGCAAGCATTTTCCATTCAGGCCTGTTTATACTGTACCTCTATCTCAGAAAAATTACAGTACTTTCTGGCTTATGCCACATAAACAAGAGGATTACAGTTGTATAACAGTTAAGGGTTTCTTGTAAACAGAAACACAATAAATATGTGTACAAACATGCACCACAGTATAATATTACTTATTATACTTATTATAAAATCATTATGATCAATATATCAATATCAACTTCTTAGTTCTCTAACTCTGTGAGAATGTCTATAATGACAGCTGTTTCAGTGCGTATGTCCTGAAAGTGACTGCTACAGATTAGTTCTGTGGGAGACAAAGATACACCGTTGGGTTGGTGATGGGGCCAGGAGTCACTGTTGGGCCAATTTCATCTCTGTTTTTACATGATAGTGCAAGAACCAGCTAAGCAGGCTGCAGTGACATAAGATATAATTGTAAATCAAGTTAGCATGTATCTTTGTAACCAGATCTGTACAAATGAACTGAGGGTTAAAAAGACTTCAGAAACCATGTTGCCTATTTCTTCTGTTCACATAAGCCACAGACACATCCAAAACAGCCATTGATAATTTGGAGAGCAGCCAGGATCATTTCAACCGTGCTGATGACTAGGAGGGAAGAGAAGAAATACACATTCCAGCCAACAATATTCTGTGGCTTGATGCAAACTGAATTCCAAAGGGAAGGATCATACAGGTAATTCTGAGCCCTTAAAAGAAGCAGATTTTCAGTAAGTTGTAGAATTTTTTTTTCTAAAGCAGAGTTACGGGGTGGTGTGGGGAGTCCTCAATTAAGAGTATTTTTTTCTGGATACAGTTCTAAAATAACCAAAACTTCACTAGCCTACTAAATGTCCAGCACTTTGACTACTTCTATTGCCATCTAATCTGTTCCTTCCTAATTGCATTGCCTCATAGATATCTCTGCATTGACTTAGTAGGCTTTGGACAATAAATTTTAACCAAATATAATAACAATGGTAGCACTGATTCACTGTCTTTACTGAAGGTACTTTTAATTGCTCTTAAAACCTTTTTCCTTTTTCCATATTCCAGTTCAACTGACCCTCCACCTTGGCCTTTTCCCCACTTGTATCCTGCAGCTGTATCATGACTACCACTTCAAGAATACCACTAGTATGCTGAATGCCAAACTTTATATACAGAGAGTTTTATCTAAAAACTTGAGTTCATATATAATTATTCTGTCTCTTCAGGCAACTACATGCCGAAATGTCACCACACGAATCACATTTTTTTAAAGGAATGGTTTTCTGAACCTATCTGAAAGTTATCTGCAAGTTTGAATTATTTAAGCAAAATTATATATCAAAAATATGTGCTAAGCAATATTATAAGCTGGCCCATAAACCTCAGTCGTCTTACCCATTGTTGAAGACATGGTAGTCCATTTCAAGAAACGGATAGCCCCATTGTTGCATCTTGTTATCATTGTGGGTGGAATTATAGAGACATAGCGGGCCCTCCGTCAGGCCCGAACCAGACAGAATAAAACAAGCTGCTGATCCCAGGAGGGCTAATCCTGATAACAGAATGGAAAGGAACATCTGTAGGCAAAAGAGGCACAGCAATTAACTTCAAATATACAACACAATATCTATTCTCCTCATAACTGTGAAGCAATAAAATGGAAACTGGCTCTGAAACATTTCAAGAAAAAAACAAATATGACATCTGTTACATTTCAAGTGCCATTTTCCCCCAGCTTCAACTCATCCTGACAGTGGAGCAGAATGGAGAATGTACTGTATTGTACAGATTTATATATGAATTAGTGTAGGAATATAGCAAACAGTTACAGAATGTTGTAGATTCCTATTGAAAGTAAAAAAACAAGAACCTCCCCTAACAGCAAGAGACTGTTAGCAAAGGAACCAATTACTGAGGATAGCATCAGGCTCTTTTCCTTGGATATATTCAAGTAGAGCAGGGGTGTCAAACTCAATTTCATTGAGGGCCACATCAGCATTGCGGTTGCCCTCAGGGGGCTGGGTGGGTATGGCCTGGGTGGGCGTGGCCTACTGGGTGGGCGTGGCTAGAGTGCGTATGGCCTACTGGGTGGGCATGGCCAGCTCTACATCGTTCGTATCAAGGGTGCCTATGGGGGCCTGGGCAGGAGTGGGACAGATCTGAAAGTCTCTGGCAGAAGGAGGGTCTCTGGGCCAGGGCCAAGGCAGAGGGGGCCGTTCCCTCACTGTTTCCAGGATGGCTTTGCAGGCCACATGAAACCACTTCGCGGGCCGGATCTGGCCCCTGGGCCTTGTGTTTGACATGTCTGAAGTAGAGGGTGGACAACCACTTGTGGGGATGCTCAACTTTCAATTCTTCTGCTGAATTGCAGACTGGATTTGATCACAAAGATGGTCCCTTTCAGCTCTATGATTTTACAGTATTATGGATTTCAGCCTTCAGTTCTTTAACAAGAGCACATAAAAATGATATTCTCCCTTTATTTATACTGCCAAAATTAAGACAGTTTGAAAAGAACAGTAACCAGAAACAGATTTTTATGGAAAATGATGGGATGGAAAGGGGATGAATGTATGTGGGTTATAGGCGTGCTCTCACAGCTTTGTCATAATGGGAATGTTCACTCCTAATTTAGGATTTAAGTAAAGGCACCTAGGTCATGTCTTCTCCCAGGCTGAAAAAAGAGGGCACTAATAAATATTGGGATTCTGCCTTCCTTTACTACTGCCTCTCACTTACTTTGGCCATGTTATGTTGGGGAATTCACTGGAGAAAGCAGTTATGTTTGGAAGAGTTAGCGGTAAAAGGAAAACAGGCTGTCAAAGAACACAGTGGCCGGACACTATCAAAGCCGACACCAGCCAAAGACAGAAAAACTCAAAGAAATAGTGCAGGGTCAGAAGATATGGGAGAGTCCTGGCCCATAGAATTGCCAAGAGTCAGAGTCAACTGAACAGATATCATCATCATCATCATCATCATCATTATTCCTTCACTAGTGATACAACCAGAGCAATTGCAGATAATTGGAACAAACAACCCAACATTAGAGGATGTGTCCTTGTGGAGTTTTGTTCAGGATTCTTTTTATTTTCTAGAAGTTACACTCTCCCATCTAACCTCTTGATTTTTAAGAAACTAAAAAGGAACAAAACTTTGTGAACAACTTCCAATTGAAAATGTAAGGACTTTATGTAGAGCAGTAGGAAAGGAAAAGTTGGCCCAGAAAAAACAGAGTCACTCAGGTGTAATGGATAATCCATGAAGTTCAGGCAATTGTTCTCTCAGCTTAATCACTCTCATAGATACATTATGAAGCTAAAATCAGGCAACCTCCTTCTATATTTACCATCCATGATGCCTTGTGGGACATGCAAAATACAAATGCATAAACTCTGACTTATATAGTTGCTGCAGGATATAGCTTCACAGTATCATGAAATGAAATAGATGTGCTATATTTTACATTACTATCACATCCATGAATCTAGAACAAAGCTAATGAAAACAAAACAGACAATATTATTCTTAGGATGCTTCTTTTCTCTGAGGGTATAACCATTTATGTTCACTCTGTTGCTTTTTTCAACTATGGAAATCTTGAATTATCCCTGACATAGAATGAGAAATTGTCCAAAGATCTACTCATTAAAACTGGAAAGTTTTCATCCACAGAGTTATCAACTACATCTCTCTTACCTTACAGCAAGTTCCTGAGCTGCTGAAGTACTTCCACCTCCATCCAATACCTGTGATCTGAATTGCAGCAGGAAAAATCTGCAAGGAAATAGTTGGAAATGAGCAGTATTCTCCCTTATTATTGCTCTTATATTAATTACTCACTTGTTCATTTTCATTTTCCTAGAGTCAAACATAGTAGACCCGCTTCCATTTTAATTTCAGTAGAAAGAACCCTGTGAATGGGATAAGCTAAAGCAGGGGTCTTCAAACCCGGCCCCTTTATGACTCATGGACTTCAACTCCCAGAATTCCTGAGCCAGCATGCCTGGCTGAGAAATTCTGGGAGTTGAAGTCCATGAGTCATAAAAGGGCCGAGTTTGAAGACCTCTGAGCTAAAGGTTTGTGACTAGCTCAAAATTAGTGCATGAGCATCCAGGACTGAATATAGTCCTACATGGGTCTCCCCAGTCTAAATCCAACAGCTTCACCACCTCTTAGATCTTCATATCTTTCCTTAAGACAGAGGTGCATAGTCCTATGATGATAGGGTGACCATACTTAATATGCTTGGTTAGAACAAGCATTTTAAGAATAATCTAAACCCGTGTCCATTTCTAGGCTATGATACAAATGTTTACGTTTTACACAGAAATTGAAGAAACTTTACAATATTTTGTAAAATAAAACAAAAAGGAAGAGAAGATGGCTACAAGAGGATTCACAATTATAAGTCACCAGTATCTAATGTATACCTTCTCAATTTTGAGCTGCAAAAATCCAGATGGCTATTGCCCAGATTTTTGCAGCTCAGATAAGGCTGGCTTAATCCAGTGCAAAATATTTCTGATATAGAATTTATAAAATGGTGTGTTGTCCAAAGCCTGGAGAATTCTTGGAGTTACAGTGAGCAGAACTAACTTTTATATACTAAAATTGTTTCACTTCACTAAGCTGTTGGTACACTTTTTGTGGAAGTAAGGGAAGCTTAAAAGCTTTATGGGAGGGATTGACAATCAAGCCCTGATAGGGAATTATGGGTCCCTGATATGGTATTACTCAAAATGTGTGAATAAAGATGAGCTATTCCCAAGATTTGTGGAGTGAAGGGCTGGGTGTGAGTCAATATAATAAACTGAACTAATATACCCTTTTTTTGCTATGGCTCAAAGAGTAGAAAGTTAACTGACAGTTTGAAAAGGCAACATTTCAACTAAATACACACAAAAATTTCCTGATTATGGGAAGCAATTGTTGCATAGATGGTTATCAAAGATATCACAGCAATTAATGACTCCTATTTAATGAGTTTACACATTGCACTAAACTATAGTTTAATATGGTTTGGATTTAGTGTGTTATGTCATTGTAAACTGTAGTTTCTTACCATTTTGAGCTCAGGCAATTATGGTTTGGTTGATAAAATCATGGTTAAACATGTTTAAATCATATTTGAACAAACTATGAGAGCTAATTTGGTGTAGTGATTAAGGTACCAGCTTAAAAATTGGGAGACTATGAACTATAGGCCTACTTTAGGCACAAAGAGAATTGGGTGACCTTGGGCCAGTCCCCCCACCCCCTCTCTCTTTGTAATGGAATGTGAAGCCTTGGAAAATGGAAAGGGGAAGAGATGCTGCCTAGGAAATGATCAGAGAAAAGGGGGAGGAACCCTCAACTGAACAACAGGCAGAGAAGGAAATTTAGAAAGGGTATGCTCTAACTAAACAGGCAGTAAAAAGGGACAGTGGAGATTTATACTTTCAGACTTGCAAGGTTTTGTTAGCTCATCTTTTTTTTTAATTCCATTTATATCCCGCCCTTCTCCGAAGACTCAGGGTGGCTTACAAGCTTAGCAGTAGCCTTCATTCTATGTATATGCCTGCTTATTAGGGCTTTCACACACCCCCCCAAGCGGCATTATTACAAAGTCAGCTTAATTGCCCCCAACAATCTTGTTGTGTTGGGAGGTTGACACAGCTCTAGGAAGAAGTCAAGGGCAAACCATTTTTGAAATATTACCAAGAAAACTGCAGGGACCTATCCAGGCAGTCACCAGAACCAATACTGATTCAAAGGTACCAAAAGACAAACATAGAAACATACTAAGTCTTAACATAAAGTGTGAATTCAGATTATATCAGCAAATGTATAAACCCTGGCTTGTTGTTCTATCCAAATATACCATCCAACAAATAGGTTATTAAGAAAAAAAATAAAGTATATATATGCATATATATACACAATAATATCATATGCATTCATTATTTCCCACAGATTCTTGGCCAGAATATATTAAAAAATAGTCTACTTACCAGCAGGCCTCCTCCCCATACTCCTGGCATTAGCATTGCCCTGTTGGATATTTGACCCAGGCTTAAGTAACACCATTCCCAATTGGGAAAGAGTAGGAGAATATTAGCAGTAATGGAAAGAAAGCCAAAGATAAGGAGGCATGGGCCCAGGATCCGAGTACAAGTCCCCACACACATTGCAGAAAAGAGTCCTGGGGGAAAAATGAAACAGCAAATAAAATGATAACATCCCCTCCTTGTCTTCAACAGCTTAAATTCTAGAGTAGTAAGCATGCTGACTGAGGGTGAGGACAGTGATAATTCAAGATCCTGCCTGCCTATGCTATGTTTCTGATCTAAACTGCACCTCCCAAACTGTTACACGACTGCTTACTGGCAGTACTCAAGCTTCCTAACCTATTCTGCTTACACTAATTTATACCAGACTGTAGCAACTTTTTGCCTCCATACAGAGCACCTTCTCTAAATTCCTTTGAAGCTTGCTTAGTACTGTCAGAGAAGATCAATTGTACGTTGAAAATATCAACTGAAATAAGATGAAGGTTTTCATAGGCTTCCATTATCTGCATAGCTTTGGATACATGGATACATCTTTGTTAATTGCTTTCAGAACTAGGCTGCAAAAATCCAGTCAGCTGAATAGCACCAGAATTACTTTCTGTTTCTCTTTGCTGCAATCTAGCTTTTGTTCAGAATTCTGCAGGCCAATTATCAAAGCCTTAAATTTAAAGATGTCTGAAGGGCTCCCAGCTGGAAAAGCTGCTCTAAATATTTTCTTTTGACTTGATTTAATTTCCATAACTCACAAAACTGCAGCAAGAAGCACTTATGTATTATTTCTAAGATAAAGTCATAGCAGGTTACATTTTCACTCCCTTCCCCCATCACACAATTCAAATCGGTAAAGCCAGTTCACATTACATTAAATTAGATCCATATTGCTAAAGTCAGTGCTTTTTTTCTAAAAGAAAAGGTGCCAGAACTCTCATCTTGGCGGGTGCAGGAGGTGGGGGGACAGCACTGCTACGGTCACAGGTGCGAGGGGTGTTGGCGGGCTGCGCCCTGGGGCCAGAGCTGACACGGCTGATGCTGTGAGAGCAGCGGGGACCAATCTATATGGTGGGGCTGTGTGAGGTAGGCGGCGAAGGCGGTGCGAGCCAGGCGATGCAGGGCAGCCACTTAGGCACGCAGGGCGAGGCGACGGTGGCACAGGTCCAGCACCAAGCAGGCCACCAGCCTGGCTGACACAGGTGAGCACAAGGAAGGAGTGCAAATGGACTCCGCAGAACCCACCTCCCACTCCTTGTCCTCTCTTACTTACCTATTTGAGATGGTGTAGTTGGGCAGCAGGGAGGGATGCAAAGTTCCTGCCAACTTGCCTTCACTGCAGACAACTTGCCGGTGCAATGTTTGCCGGCCAGGTCTTTTGGCACGCTCAGCAGCAATTCCTACTGTAATGCTCTCTACATGGGGCTTCCCTTGAAGACCACTCGGAGGCTCCAACTGGTACAGAATGCGGCCGCGAGAGTTGTCTTGGGAGTTTCCCGGTACTCCCATGTTACACCTTTGCTCCGCGAGCTGCATTGGTTACCAGTTGTCTTCCGGGTGAGGTTCAAGGTCTTGGTTATGATCTTTAAGTCCTTACATGGCATGGGTCCGGGTAACCTCAGGGACCACCTGCTGCCGGCGTCAACTCCCCTCCGCCCTGTGCGTTCCCACAGAGAGGGCCTCCTCAGGGTGCCTCCAGTCAGGGAATGCCGACTGGTGGCCCCCAGGGGGAGAGCCTTCTCTGTGGGCGCTCCGGCATTATGGAACCAACTGCCGGTGGAGCTCCGGATGGCATCAGACCTCCGAACCTTCCGTCGCGGTCTGAAGACCCACTTATTTGAATTAGCTGGTCTGGCCTGATGGGGGATTATGGGTTTTTAAATTGTTGTTTTAGAATTGTATTATTGTTTTTAACTGGGCATTGGTTTAATCTTTTTTAACTTTTGTATTGTTATTTATATATGCCCTGTGAACCGCCCTGAGTCCCTAGGGAGAAGGGCGGTATACAAATTAAATAAAACCTAAAACTTTTAAAAGCCAATAGGCTTTTGAAAGCCAATAGAGGGAGTAGCATAGCTTGTGCAAAAGCTTTTTTTGTGTGTGCAAAAAAGGGTGCCGGAACGCCATTCTGAGCGTTCTATGAGAAAAAAAGCCCTGCTTTTATGTTTTAATCTTATGATTTTGAAAATATTGTAAGTTGCCCCAAACTTCGCCATGTGGATTGCATACAAATATTATATAATCGGTAAATAAAGGTAGAACATATGTTAAATATACATCAAATGATAATATGCTTCCCTACAAAGTCAATTCTTGCTCAATGACAGACCAAGGAGTTAACTCGGAAAGGCAAAAGGAAAATCTAGAAGAGGTCTGTGCAACTTGTAGAAGGTAAAGGCCCACACTGATAAATTCAAAATCTTTGTGGTCTGCAAAGGAATGCTGGTGGGCTAATCAATGATTTGGTGACTAGAGGAGCATCTACAGTGTTGGAGTTCATGGTCATGGTAAGCCATGGAGGCACTAGGCAACATGACTTTCAGGGCAGTGGTGGTGATTTTATTACTTTTTAAAAAAGGGTGTCCAAGGGTGCTTGATAGGCTGCATGTACAGGCCTGGTAATTGGAGCATTCAACTATCTAGAGCAGGCATGTCAAACTCATTTTGTTTGGGGCAACTTCTTATAAAAGAATTGCCATTAATTTGTTTTAATAAAATAATTTAAATAATTTTTCACTTGATTTCAAATTAAATGAATTATATTGGTTGAGAATGAGATTTTTTTTAGTACAATTGCCAGATGCAATAAACTGGTTTTAGGTATATGTGTGCACTAATTATTTCAACACCAATACATTTTAACAACATATTCTATTTGTAAATGAATGCAAATGCAAATTATACAATTTTTGTGCAAAAATAAAACAAAATAACAGATTTAAGAGCTGTTATCATTAGTTATCCTTAGATAAAAAATAATTCCATCATCCAAAACTTTGTTATACTGTATTTAACGAACAGATGCTTTGGGATTTAAAAAAAAAGACTGACTACATTTGATTGTGTATCACCATGGCATTAAAACAAAATTCGAACATGAAAAATAAAGGTTCCCTAAATGTATGTTGGCTATATCTATACATTTTCCTTGATAGCACTCTATTGCCTTCTTTTTAGCCTTTGTTTCAACTTCCCAGCTTAAAAAAGGCAAGGCACCGGGAGCTGAAAGTTACAGAGACTGTTTAAGCAGGTTGCTAAGCAACCTGTTCACACTCAGCCCTTCTTACCCTCCCACTTTTAAATTAGCCTGTGCAGTTCACATTTCCTTTGATTTGAGCCATCTGAAGGCCTGTCGCTGCGATGCATTCTGCTGCTCTGCAACCTGGCTGCCTGAGGAGAATTTGGCTCTCTAGAACAGTTTCCTTCAGCTTTTTTTTTTTTTTTTTAGCAAAAAAGGTGCCAGAACGCCATTCTGAGCGTTCTATGGGGAAAAAAGCCCTGGATATATCACATATAATTGAAGATTGTAATTAGTTACGTGTGCACGTTCAGCAAGTTTGATGTATTTGTGCTGGCATTTCTAGGCCTCTTTCAAACCACATCCAGAAAAATTTGTAACAAACATTGGAATTCTTAAGGCCATGTTTGGTATTTCCCAGCAGTCTGTTACTGGAAGGAAAAAGCAATCCCTGCTGCGTTACTGATCCCAGAGAAGCATTTGTATGCATGCAGGTATCCTTAGGGTGCCATAGTTATGGATGAGAAATATAGGTTGCAAAGTTGGCATTTCTGGATGTAATACAGATATTTTGGACTTATTTTTGTTTCTTTGCATGTTTGATATTTTTAAAAAGGCATATGCTACTCACTACGCTTATGCACATACGTAACATCTTTTGCTAGGATACATGACCATTGCTTTTTCAGAATGTGAAAAGTGAAAGATTGTGACTAAACAAAATTTTAAGTACAGATAATACCACCAGAAATTATTTTAGCCTTTTTAATAAATATTGTTATTGATGTTAAGCTCACCAGGGAAAACATCATATATTGTTATGTATATACTAGGTTAATTATTTAAAGACTGAAGTGCAACATAACTAGATTCTAAATAATCTATTTTTCAAAATACACAACAGTCCAAACAGTAAAAGTAAAGTCCAAATTAAGAATATTTCATTCTTAAGAATTGTTTAATTTAAAGTGGTTTAGTTGTAATAGATGGTTAGATTCAAAATAGTTTTCAAAAGTGTGTACAAAAGATTTTTTTCTAGCATCAGCTAAATTAGACATACTACATTGAGAAAAATGTTTCTCATTTCTTTCCTGTTACCTTTATTGATTTCATTGCAGAGATGTTAACATAGGAAATAGGTTATTTTGTTATCTAATTTTACCTTCCAAAAGACAGAAGCAGATGAAAAATGTGAGGTTCTTTCCTGTTGACTTTTTTGAATTAGCTGTTTTAGATTCTAAAAGTTTAGTTCCTAAAGAAGTAACCCTGTAAATAATTTTAATGTCCTCCTCTAGTGCAGGCTCTTTTATGACTCAAGGACTTCAACTCCCAGAATTCCTGAGCCAGCATGGCTCAGCTTGGAAACTTCTCCCTTTCCCCTCTGCATGGCTGGCTCAGGATTTCTGGGAGTTGAAGTCCATGAGTCATAAAAAAGGGTCAAGATTGCCTAGCCCTGCAATAGGCTTTCAGAGGAAGCTGGAACGCTGTTCTGAGCATTCTATGAGAAAAAAAGCCCTGGCTAAAGTCAAGTTCATACATTAAAGTTAAGGATGGACTAAAATATCTAAAAAAGAAAGAAACATGTAGGACTTTTAATCTACACAAAGAACTTCATGAAATAGGAAAATATACACTCCCTGTCTAAAATTTGAATCCCTTTCTGGAGGCTGTTCATAAACCAGATGAACTACAACATTTTTTCCTGAATTTTAATCTAAAATTGTATGGATATATAGCAGAATCTATCAGGTTTTTACTAGTGGTGCGATACACTGGACGTCCAACTGGGAGTTACGTTGGTGTCCCTATTTTCTGCCTTTCAGCTGTATTCGAAATGATTAGAAGTTCTACCAGAATTGCAGCAGGATGGCCTTACAGTATTTATTCATTTATGAGGCTTACTGTATATGCAATAACCTCAGTTGGCTCATAGCATAACAATAAAATAGAACACAAGTATTGACAACAAAACTACATCTCAGGGTAACCACAAAACAACAGTCATTGTCCCAATACATCTGGAGTTGACAAGTTAGAGTAATCTACATTAGAAAAGACAATTGATAAGGATATTCCTCAGCCACTCATGCAACAAACATTCAACATAATACTAATCTCTGCAGCCAGCAATATAGGTACTTGTATGCCTTATTAAGAGAAAAACACTTGTCCTCCTCAGATGGTTTGTTTGCAAGCCAGGAAGAAATACAAGATATCGAACAATTGGTAAAAAGTTAACGAAGAAGCACTTTATTTTGCCCAACATCAACAAACAATATTGGACAGACGGTGTCCCAAACATTTCCAATCATCCTTCTTACAAATTTCTTTTCCATAGTTTGACCCAATCATTAACAATATGGACACAGTGAATCAACTAATCATATTGTCTGTGGAGATTCTTAGTCATCCAGGTAATTGTTGTCCCAAAGGTGTTTTGAGATAGGTGGTAGTAAACAACTTCTTTGATTTTGCTCACTTACCTTGAAATGGACAAGCAAGTTCTTCCTTTATAGAATGCTATTGCTTACCATAACTCCTATGCTACGTTAAATATTATTTAAAGGGCTAAAACAATATTCCAATACTCCCAATAGCAAAGTATTCCCCTATCAAAGTGCAGTGCTTGGGAATAAAGTCTGGATCCTGCATAGCAATGCAGCACTTCAAAATTGCACTATTTTGAATTGCCTATAAAAGTCTTGAACCTCGTTAGGGAGGGAAGTGACAAAGCAAACCACTGCTAAAATGCAGTTTAGGTTTTCTATGTAGAAGTTTTTCTATTTCCTTTGCCCCCAAAGGAATTAATCAGAACTTTGAGAATTCATTCTTCAGAAGTTTTCTACTTACCTTTGATGAACTGAATGCAGATGAAAGGAATTGTAGGGCACTTAGAGCTTCTTCCCACAAATGGTTGTTGCCAGTATTGCTAGAGATGATAGAGAGTTTTCTAGATAAGGTAGCAAAAGTTGATGATATTTATAGCCTTTGGAGTATAGGAAAACATCGGTACCCCTGCTTTTCTTTATCCCTAGATGGTTAGGTTTGTACTTCCCAATTTTTACACAACAATCACATGCTGTATCTCCCCATTATGGAAACTTAATGTAATTTTCTGAGAAAAAAATCCTTGGACGGAAATGAGTAATAAATTTTGAAAGCTTCTGTGGGGAACTGGCATATGCATACGAACTCACATGCAACATTCTTGCAACACATCATATACTTAAAAATATAATTGCTGGTTCTAGGAGAGTAGCTATATTGTTCTGTTATAAAGAATCTGGTACTATCTGATAGTACTTAAGACTATCAGCTTTTATTGAGGCCTGACTGATCATGACAGTGGCTCTTTCATGAAAACAGGTTACAATTTTGTGTAGTCACCTGGGAGTAAGGTTATATAAACTAATTAGGGATTACTCCTGGACTAAAAGGTATAAAATGTACCCTGTGATTTCTTTATTTTTGTTAATAATGTATCATGAGAAATACTAGAAAGACTTGGAATCTCTCCTACACTTGACTCCACTATCCAGACCAATGAATAGTCTGATTCAGAAATTGTCCTTGTACAATAAACTTAACCAAGGATAACTGAATCAAGGTTTATTTTATGCAATTTTCTGGGTGTATATAATAGTAATTATAAGCTACCTCCCAGTAAGAATTTGAAAAATAAAGTTGTAGCTAATGAAAGATAATTGTTTTTCCCCCTACAGAGGAAAGTCCTTTCTTATGAAGGTATCCTTTGTTTCAGTTGTGGGGATGCTTTTTATATACTGAACAGTATGTGCTATTTAATGGTGGCCACAAAGGACAATTGCAGCAGCGCTTCTTAAACTGGGGGTAATTCTCCCAAGGAGGTAATTGGGTATCTCCTGGGGATTATGGAGAAATTTGGAATTGCTTGGCTATGAGTTCTGTTTCAGACTACTGCTGCCAAGAGCCTCGTGCAAAAGAGTCTGTTTTGTTTGTGGGAGTAATGACATTATTTAAGACTGGAGAAAGGTGAAATTGAGTCCAACAGTTTAAGAGCCACTGACTTAGGCAAAACAACTTCAACTGAGTGAAAAGGACATTTTATATTTAGTCTACTATACTACTATAACCATCTTTTCTTTTTAGTCAATTTTTGACTTCTGGCAACTACTCACACTAGTCCATGAAGTTTGCTTGGCAAGGATTTTCTAAAAGTGATTTGCCATTCCCTGCCTCTTAAGACTGAATGACTGGCCCAAGGTCACCCAGCTGACTTTGTGCCCAAGCTGGATGTAGAACTCCAACTTTTCCAGCTTGATTCCTTGACCACTGCACCAAACTGGTAGTAAAAATAAATAGAAAAGTCTTTTCTTTATTTCCATTTAGTGGCCATCTAGATTTTTGCCACTCATATACGGCAGACCTAATTATAGTCACAAGTTTACAGGTTGTGATAATAGATTTAAGTTATTTCCAATTTAAATTGAGAGCAAAAATTATTCAAAGTCTTGTATAATTAAAACACAACTGAAGTCTTCATATTTGTTTTAGTATGGGCTAAAATTTATCTGTTATATACATTATAAATATATACTTATATATTTATATTTGTATATTCATTTGAAATATATACAGTATGTGTACATTTATTGTTTCAATTTATACCCTGCCATTCATCTTGGTTAATAACATTGTTAAAGACTTATGAAATCTTTTATTAAAATAGACTTCACAAGCAAGAATTGTACTAAGAACATGTTTAAGGATTTTCTTACATGTAGTAAAATCAATTACATATTTCTTATTAATGATATACTCATCTAATATAACCCATAAGTTTTTGTTTAATAAATTTATAGCTTCCATTTTTGTATACAAATACTAAAAAATCTTTAGTCCACTCTGCCCCATCCAATGCCATTGTTCTTGCAACTTAAAGGTCCTCCGTCAAAGATTCATTAAAGATCTCTAACTCATTTTCTAGAGAATAAAATTAGACAGCTGCCATTATAAACATGAAAAAATTAACCATTCCTCATTGCAATTTAGTGGGAAATCTGGAGAAAAAAATGGAGCTGAACAAAAAGCATAAGTGTAGCTTAATTCACAAGTATCATTAGTTCCATCTAGGTCCATGTGCCCTAATCAGGAACAACCATTCATTCAAACTTTTGCTGCACAGGTTTTTCCCAGTTCACCCATATGGAGTGTTGAGGGCTTCCAATGCAAAGCATGCTGGGTTCAGAGCTTAGAATCTCAGAGTTAGGGGCTGGAATTCTGGGAGTCGAAGTGCACAAGTCATAAAAGGGCCAAGTTTGAAGACCTCTGATTTAGAACAATTTGTCCCTTTTAGCTATCTTCCCAGCTGAGTCCTTGGTCAATCAACCAGTGCAAGAGATGGTAGGAGCGTGGTAGATGAAACATTTTTTTCTGAGAAGAGGCAAAGTAGTCTCCATGTGAGAAATATGGGAAGAAAGTGTTTCAAAGAGACTGTCTTAATCAATACACTATAACCAAGACAGATTTTATTAAAGGTTTTCAAGATTCTATTGTTACCCAGGACCATCGTAGCTTCCGGAAATCTGTGTAATTCCTGCTATCTTGATTTTGCCAGCTACCTGGGACTTGGCACCGGTGAAGTTTGAAATATTCAGATTAGCTTTGGGTTCCACACAGAAGTACTGTAGATATAAAGTGTATCAAGCAGGGAAACCCCAAATTTATTTTGAGCAAAGACCAAAGGATGAATTTTTCTATATCTTAACCTGGAAGTAAATGAACTAAACATTGTATGACTTCAATCATAGCCCAAAGTACTTTCTAAAGTCACTTTTTTGGCATTTTGTGGATCAAATGTAATTTGATTAATCTATATTTGTTTTTCTAATGTTTTATAGATGAAATGTATCCTACTATAGAGTTTTTGGCTCTATTTTAAGTGCAGAAGAATTATTGCTGTCTCCAAAACACAAAGGGGTTAATAAAATGTTAAGCATTTCAACAGACATTAGTGGATATTAGTGACAATGGGTTTAATGCCCAGAACTTGGCTAGTTCTGCCATGGTGGCTCACATTTCCATACATTATAAGTTGTAATTCTGTAACCAGGGAACTCTTCAGGTGGGCATACTTTAGTCCTCAAAATTCTGAGCCAGTTTATCTATTGGTTAAAGTTTTAGAAACCTACACACCTGGAACCTATCCAACTCAGGGAAGTTGGCTTTTGGTCTCTTAGCCGCTAATAGGCCATAACTGCCTTCCAAACCACTATATTTTTCCTAATCTAACCACTAATATTCAACAAAGAGTTCACAAAACTATTCCTTCCTGCTTCACTAGAAGTAAAAGAAATCCACTTTGTAAAAATTTCTTGTATAGTATTATATTTTTTCAGAATCTATAATTCTTTTGATTCAGAGCTTGAAAATTCTTTCATCTGAGCTATTGTGGATAATTAATGCAGCCTTCCACAATGCAATTCTCAATGTGTTGGACTTGAGCGACAATAATTCCCAGCGGCTGGGAATTTAGAGGCTCTATAAAGTATGAACAGATTTTATATGACCAGAAAATTATATAAATGAGTTGTTTCTGGAAAAGTAGTGGGTGGTAACTAGTTCTTCTTCCGAGTCTGCTGACATAATAAATCTTGTAAATATTGCATAAGAATTAAAATTATAATTAGTCTTTGAATCAGTGCTTTGTTACAGTTTTAGTATTCATCATGACTCTTCAAATCTCATTTGCAAATTTGAAGCTTGTATGATAGGAAAATCTGAAAACTTTTACTTTCAAACCAAAATGATTGAGTGATACATAAGATTCAATTTGGATTGGCTTATTTGTTATATACCATTCTCACATACAAGTATGGCACAATGAAATTACCCTTTAATCTGAGCCCGATTTTTATTTTTGTAGTAACATACCTGCACCAGAGGATTAAGAGAGAAGTCTAAGATACATTGTGTGTTTCATGTTGGTTTGAATTTTAGTGCTCCTTTGCCCTACATCTCTTAAAAAAGATTTTGCTAAATTTTGTTAATAGGGCAAATGCTATTGTAAAAATAATCCTATGAAGAATTACAGATGGTGAACTATCTGCTCTCAGAATAGCTTTTTTCCAGTTCTGGGACAATTATGGATTAGCATAGGTGAAATGCTTATGCTACATAGATTTTAAGTTTTGATATCTAAAAGTAACCAAGTGAATTGAATCATAGAACATTTATTCGGCATATGCATTTACTAATTATATACTTATTAGCATCTGGTTAAAAAAAACACCTTAAGACACTGTGCTGAAATCACAACTATTTCTTAGTTGTAGGTGTAGAAGAGATTTGATTTGGTGTAATATCCTGATTTTATTTTCAACAAACCTCCCCCTCCACTGCAGAAAGTCTTCCTTCCTTCCTCCCTCCCTTCTCTATCCCCCATTCCACACACACACCAAACAGACTAAATAGTGAAAATGTCTGATTTATTTTCAGGATCAAAATATTACATTAGGAAGGACATTTACACATATTTATAAAAATGCAGCAGTTGTACATATAGATCAGAGGTTGCCTTGAGTTTGATCGTTCTCATCACAGCAAGTGAAATCTCTTCCCCTGCTCATTTTAAAATTATGTCATAATTAAAAGAAATGGCTATTAACAGTGTAGACAACAGTTTTACATAGCTCAAGTTATGACAATATAAAGCTAGCAATCCAACTTTAAAAAGTTAATGTTTTGAAGGAACCATAATTTTATCAGAATCCAAATCACATCCTCCAAACTTAAATGTTGATAATATTAATATCTCAATTTCTCCAAACAGATAAAACTTTCGTTTTAAGATTTTGGAATGCCTTTTGAATTCACCTTCTAATATTACACCAGCAGCAATACCACACATTTAAAAGTGAAAAAAAGACAATGAAGAGGTAATCTCAAATAATTTTGCAAATGGTAGGCTTGTCAATATCAAACATTATTGTTGTTTATCAATTGATTGCATTAGACACTCCCTAAACTCCAACTACCAGCAATGCTTTGTTGTTTAGTTTTGTGTGTGTGTTGTGTGTGTGGGGGAGTGCTAGTCCTCCAAAGATCCTTTCAAAGTTCTCTGTGACCACTAATCTGCTTCAATAGCAAACTAAAATCGGACTGAAATACTAGAGCCAATAGGTTCTATTCGTTTTTTGCTAAAAATTGTCTCTAGAAATAACAGTATAATTTTTTTTTACATAAGATAGAATGATGTTTAGGTCTAGAGACAACAGAGGACAATCTAGAATCAGGCATGGATTCACATCTTTTACATAATTCATATCCATATTCCTTGAACAGTAAGCTTTAAAACAAAAACCTGTAAAAATGATAGTAACAATAACTTTTAAATTATCCAATTATAATAATTTTGTTCCTAATTTAAGATTTATGTGCTGCTTTTCCGCTTGGAAGACACTTTCTACAGTTCTCCCCTTCTCAAAATATCTTAGAACCACCATACATAAGGCCTTCAGCTACTCTGCTAAATATTTTAAGGATAATTTGCTAAATTACTTTTCTTCAGACTGAAGAATCTACTTGGACGAGCAGCGAAAGGTTTCAAACCAAAAAGAAATCCAGTTGCCATGATTCAACTTCCAGACTATTTTAAGGATAGGAATAAAAATCAATAAATGCGAAGATATGTAAGATAAAGATATGAAAAATTAACTAAATGTTGATTAAATGAAATTTTTTGCAGTTATCCTGGTTTCTGTGCTTGAATCAGCTCCACTCCGAACATGCCATTCACACTTTTTATAGATTTTGATAAGGGAAGCAGCAGACATGTACAAACAAGCTTGCTGCTTACCTAATCTCTAGCATACTCAGCAGTACTAGGCCAGAAATCTTTTGGGTTGTATTATAGGAGGGTCTTTATTATCTGCATTGGGCAGCCTTCCTCAGGGGAAGTGGAGGCTGGCTAAAGCAATTGGCAAGGCAAGGCAAAAACAGCAAATCACACAAGAGGGCAGGCTGCAATTTCTAGGGTACATTTTCCCCTGATACTAAGGTTATGCAACATTCTGTTTGCCTCATGGATAACAGTGGGTATGAAATCTGACCTCTAATGATGAAATAATGTTCTACCAAAATAACGGGTACAATTTCAGGGAATTTTGAGAACTGCTCCAAATATAAATGAAAGCACTTTCCATTAAAGGCAATGCCAACATTAAGTGCAAGAATTCTGAGAAAAGATCCGATCTACTTTTGCTGCTGTAATAAAACAAGAGTAAAACAAAGTGATTCATAGGTTTATGATTAGGTGCAGGACAAGGCAAATCCAAAGGTGTCTCTTTTTATGGTAACTGTAGAAATCTTTCTCCAGAAAAGCTCATCTGGCATAAATATTGTTACATCCTTATGCTCAGCAGTGGGGAATAAAAGTTTGTATACGAGGCCCTGATATAATTTACTAATTGATACCTACATGGATTTGGGGTGGGATGGGAGCTGAGTTAAATTGGTATAAACTACTGAACAAGGAAAAAATTATATTTGTGTTGAAAGATTTAAAAAATACAGTTTAATGGCTTATGGCTATTGCCACTGCCGTTTTTCCAGTAGTTTATAAACTGCTAATGAGTTTAGCAAACTGATTAAAATAAGGATCATACTGCAGGCTTTTAAAGATTTTCTTTAAATATGGCAGAAAATGCAGATCTTGTTCTGAACTTTTGCAGGATAGCTACTGACACCTGAGCCTATCCAAGCATATGGAACTTTTACAAACATTTCCAGAGTTCTGTATAGGATAAATGTATGAGTAAACAAGTTATTAGTTTGGATGAAACATCACACAGCTCATATACAGATAGGAACAGCTTTTTAGAGCAGATCAAGAACTTTAAAAGATTTCTGAAAGGTAAGGCAGAAGGAAAGGTCACAAGAAAATTGAAGGAAAAATAAAGGATGAAAGATGGTAAAAAAAAGAGCAACAGTAGACAATATTTGATACAAATGTCTAGATAAATTTTAACAGATAATACTAACTACAGCATCAACCTTCACTGTTCTTTTTACCTATGTCTCAAATGTTTGTAGGCATCAATTTTCAAAAACATTTTATATTTAAAGCTAGATTTGTTACTGAGTATATTGCTGGGTCTCCATTAATTTAGGAACACAATAGCTGCATGGTTTCGAACATAAAAGCAATTATGGCCTATGTATAAAACACTTATTAATCGATGCTACATTTGTCTTACATCTGTTACTAGTATCTGTACAGGGGGAAAAACTAAGCAGGGAAATGTTTTCATTCTACAATGCAGTATAAGTATCTTTAATCCTTAAATTCACATACTTGGATCAATTAAATGTAATGGCAATACAACCCATCCTACTAGTTTAACACCAAATATTACCAGATCCAAAATGATCCAACACTCAACTGCCATTGTATAAAATTTGGAGCACATCTATAATTTTTTGGCCATTTAGAACAAATGATGGCAAGCAGCTATTTATTTGTTTCAAACCGTTATTTATTGTTGGGAAACCATGTTTACTGCTTTGTACTTTAAATTTTATTAACTTAATTAAATTCAATTATTCATCAGAAATATTTTAAAATTACTGAAAAAAAAATGCTTGCTTGGAGCCCAGAATCTGTGCACATTCACTAAATGTCAGTAGGAAAAACATCCAAATGGCAGAATAGTGAACGAAAACCTTAAGAAGAGGTTTTATACGTTTTATATTTAACCTCTATGAATGTTTCACTGCTGGTAACATTTTGGAAAAAAAAAGAAGAGAAATCAATTCCCTTTCTACAATTTTAACTGTGAAAAGGAGGAAGCCTGCAGTTCTGGGTTACACGAGGCAACTTTATACCACTAAGTACATCTATTATTTTTATTACGACATTTCTCTCTAACAAAAGCAGTACATACAAATCAATTTAAAATAGACACTTTCATGTTCCACATTCTACAGTCCCTTTTGCAAAGTAAATGATTTATGAAAGGTTACTTGGGCAATGAATCTAGCACATCATTTGTTTTTTCCTTGACTTGTAGCCAAAACACAAAATCTCTTCACATAGTCATTAAAACCTATGCTTCTTTCCTAAAAAGCCTGTGCACAATAAATGTGTGACATTTTATTACATGCAACCAGCAGCAGTAGAGGAAGCATTCTGATTTCAGAACATGTGGAACCCAAGGAAAAAGAACACATGCTGAAAACCAAACAATGCACATGTCAATTGGAAACACAAAATCTCTTCCATATAGGTAGATTGCATATATTGACATGGCTGTCTGAAGAATTCCTTAATGCCTGGTTATGTGATCTTTGAAAAATGAAAAAGATTTCTTTTTCTCAGGGGAAGAAAATTATACTTGCTCTTGGTGTTCTCTTCTGCAGCATGCTGGATGTATAGGCAACTTTATTTTGAAACAGCAACAAACTACTGAACACATAAGCTTTCTTCCAGCATCAATAAGAATGACCCCTTTCTGCCAATTGCATTTTGTTCACTTACTGAGAATATCATACAGAATGGGAAGAAAGAGAAATCAGCAAATGGCTGCCTGTTTTCAATTCTGCGTATGTACTACTTAGTACTGTAGGTGAAGATGACAAGGGAGAAAATTAATTCCTTTCCTGAACAAATACAGTTTCTTGTGGACAAAGACCAGCTTCCTGCAATGTGATGTTATAGTCCAGATGGGAGAGTTTCCTCCGGGGAAAGTTGGTGAGGAGTTCAAAACGTTCATTGGGGTATCCTTTGGACTGTACATGTCGGATGAGAGCCTGCAGAGATACACAACACGTGGTATTAAAACAATGTAGCATTTGTTAGTGGAGGATATATCAGCACAAACTATTTGTATACATACAGTTGTATGAAGTTAAAGAAATTGGGAAAGACCTGAAGGGTGTTCAGTTAAGCAATAGAAAAAGTATTGTTTATAATATTGTTTGTATACAATTGTTTGTTGATTCTGTTTGAAATATGAAATGATATATTTGGGATAATTTTCAAAAGACTTTAGTGAATCAGCACATCAGTAAATGAATCTCTGCAGTTCTACTCTGTAAATAATTTTAGTAAATTGACAGAATTTATTCTTCCCCTTTATGACCACTATAGATAGGCAATAGTTTGGGATCTATGTACACCATGTGAAGGGCACTGGGGAAAGCACAGTTTGAGAGATACAAAATAAATTACACACTTTTTTAATACTTTCTGTCCTTTGGCTGATTAAAAATATAAAGAAGTTTCATCAACTGCCCATAGAGATTCATACAAGACGAGCATGTTTTCACATACATGTATATTCCTCATCTTTCCCTCATAGATTCCTATAATATTTCCTATCCAGGAATGGGGTTGAGCAATCTTTCTGCAGCAAGTCTGCTGTTTTACTTTCGATTTTTAAAGTGGGGTAGTGGTGGGGACAGGTGGCAGAAGTGGAAGGACATGGTTCAAATTTTGTGTTAACATAGGGATTCTGTGGGACATTTACAACCCAAAATGGGAAGCTTTGTACACCTGTTTTTATTGTTGTTTTAAAAAAGTAAAAATCACCTTGGTATTTCGCTGAATAGAAATGCAAAATAGTCCATGAATGAAGGTTATTATATTTTTGCAAGATGTGGTACTGGCTATCAGCTTGGTTGACTTCATAAAGGGTTGGATCAATTCATGGAAGTCTTGAGGATCAATGGCTACTAGCCTTAATGACAGTGTAACTGCCTCCAATTGCTGCGCTTCATTGTGCAAGTTGGTGGTCCACTGTGAGAACAGACTGCTACATTAGATGGGCCAGGATCTGATATAGTAGGACACTGTTTATGGTCTTATTTTTTGCATTTTTTAAAATCTGAATTTTATTTTCACTTTTAATATTCTATAAGATAAACAAGAATACAAACTAACTTCCAAACAGCAAATCTTGAAATACAATCATAGTTCCTATATATTGTTAGATTCATCAAAATTAGAGCTTAACAAACTGAAGCATACATATTTAATACATATATACATAGGTGAGAAATGGGTAAATACTAAAACAAGAACTGTATCTATCTTGAAGTTTTAATTATTTCTACATACCAGAAGCTTAGCTTGTTCAGGCAAGGAAATCTGTTCCCTTTTCCCATCTGGATATCTTAACATTAGTTGTGCTTTTGGTCCTGATAAAAAAAGTTAAATGCTAAGTACAACTGCATTTAGTTTTTGCCTTTATTACTTTGATAATGAAATAACCACCACATAATAAGGTTTAGTAGAAAACAACAAATGAATTAAAAAAAATCTTTTGAAAATGTCAGATTTACGGGGCTGATTAGTGATCACTCCTCAAACCTAGAAAGATTATTGTATAATGAAAAAAAATCCTAAATAATCAACTGGAAAAATACTTTTTGGCTCATTAAAACAGGGGTACCCAACCCCTGGGCTGCGGCCCATTTGGAACTAGGCTGTGCAAGCGGCAGGCACATGCATTTGGGCACACAGCTCCATTTGCATGAACAGCGGACACTCGCACGCATGAGCGAAGCTCCATTTGTCACTAAAACAATGTCTCTCAACAGATGTTGATACAATTAAACTCTCCCATCACTACAGATTCATGCCTGTTTTGCTTTTGAAAGGTGTCATGCATGTTTTCCCCTAGGTTGCACAGGCAGTAGCAAAGACCAAGAAGAGTATTTATCATTTTTATTCCTTTTTCTGCTTATTTTAAGTGGGAATGGATTTTTTTTACCCTTCAATTATTGTACACACTCTATACCCTATAATGAACATCTCTGCATCTGCGGAGCAGCAGAGGTTGAGGACCTGGCTCACATCCTATTTCACTGCTCCCTGTATAAGAGGGTGAGAGACAGGTACCTTGGCCTATACACTAAACAAATAACCCATTGGGACCTCCATATCAAAATAGCTTACATTATGTGCGGCCAGAATTTGAAAATTACATTTAGCACAGCACAATACCTGAGCAAAATGGTTTGGCTGAGATCGGCATATGTGAGACTGATTGGGGTAGATTGTAGGAGTGACAGTGAAATATAATTTTATCATATTTTATTTATCTACATCTTAAATTGTCGTATTTGATTCTAATTTATTTTAAAAATGTATTTTATCCCATTTTGATTTAAAATAGTATTTTATTTCTATTTTATCCTAAATTATATACTAATTCCATTCTAAATTGTTTTTAAAAACTGCATTTTTAGTATAACGTGTTTGGAACTCTGCACCTTGATATGGCCCACAGGCTAATCAATAAAGATTACTATTATTATATGATTTATATCACATATATTAGCAGGAAGAGATTACTGTCGGTGGATTTGATAATGCTTGGGATTTGCTGTCATATCCTTTATATTTATTCACACTTGACAAGTTAATGGCTACAACCAGCATATATTTGTTTTGATCCTCAATTATTCTGATTCTTCTTTTTGTTTTCTAATGGGACAAAACCACATTCTTTCTGGTATTTAAGGAACTACCACCCTACCTCCCAATATGAAGTGCCTCTTATTCTTCCCCTCAATGTTCAGAGTTTGTTTTATCTTCTAAAATGTGAAAAGTGAGTTTTAGCACCTGCTATATCACTCAGTTCTGATAGTTATCACACACTGGGCTTCTTTCTCCATCTGACTGTCTTTCTTAGAGTTGTTTCCAGTGTTAGTTTAAGTGATACCACCTCCATTTTTAAAAAGGAAACCTAAACTCTTTCTCATTAGATGAAATGTGGTTCTTTCACAACAGTTGTGCAAATATGCTAATAATGTATTTTTTTCTTCAAGGATTGCTATAAGCTTGCATTTGCTGTTAACATATATCACATTATTTTTAGGTAGAAAGTCAAATATGGCACAAACATCAAATTCCCAACTTCTCTCTGTATCCCCTAGGTTACTACCAATTGAAAACCTTTTATTTATTTAGTCAAATTTAGAGGCCACCTGACTCCTAACAACCAGGGAGGAAGGGAGGTTACAATTTAGAAACTGAAAAAATATCAGAAAAGAATTCATGAACTGTCCAAAGTAATACATAAACAAATATGCCATTTAAGAGGGACTCAACTATCACTTTTTCCAAAGCCTTCTCCATTAGCTTCGTAATCTAACCTTCCAATAACTTAACAATATACTATGGTTGATAAATGTATTAAGGTTGAAAGCCTAGTTTGGATTATAATACTGTCCTGACAAAGAAACAATTATGCGAAGTTACTGAAATTAAAACAAATACTATCCCCTATAAAGAAAACCTTCAGCTGAATAATGATTCATGGCAGTGTCGTAGAGTCACATAAAATTATACATCTTAGCATGCACAACACTTTTATCAATTTGTTACACCAATCAAGTTATACATGTTTTGATTGAACAATACATATTACTTTTCATCATTGAAAGTATAATTCCCAGCAGATCCAGCTAGTTGCCAATGGAGAAGATGCTGGAGGTTATTTTTTACCAACTTCCACAAAAGAACAAATTTTTAATCCCTCATGTAGATTATGAACTGTTTAGCCAGGTTTATACTTGTTTACTACTTAGGTTCATTCAGTTTATTAAGTGCAGCAGAAAGAAAGAAATACTCTTTGGTAAAGATTTCTTGATGAGACTTTTGTAAAGTTCTGAAATTGACTCAGTGACAGGAACCATACTTACCATTCAGGCTTGGTTCCTTCTGTAAATCTTCTGGCTTAGTTCCAGTTTCTTCTAGCACTCCCGAATCTACAGAAGATGACAGTCCCCTGTGGTTTATGATCATCTCGGGTTCAGTTCTTGGTTCAGGCTGAGGCTTTCTGCCTTCCTCTTTTCTACATCCCAAATCCTTGTGTGGAGATTTTCTAGATTTGGCAGAACTTTCTGGCTCATCATCATCAGAACCACAAACAGAAATAAACTCCTCACTTCCAGAGAAAAGCTCTGATTCGGACTCTTCATCTGATCTGCTTTCCTGCTTGATTTGTTCAGAGTCAAAATGCGTTTCCTGTAATGATGCCCTGATTGCAGCTTCCAACTGGCTATCTTCACTCGCATCAATTAAGCTCTCCTAATCAATCAATCATAACACAAAACAAAAAGATGAGTTACTTTAAAACACATTATTTTGAGACAGTGAGAGGGGAAGAGAAAGGCGCCATATACTTTTATTTCTTATTAAGAATGAAAAATATACTGTTTTTGTCATTATGCTTACTGAGCGAGTACGTTTCTGGGGAGGGCTGGTGGAATGTCCGTCCAGTTGTCCATGTTCACCTAGGAACCCAGTCACTTGGTCCAAAAAAGAAGTTACATCTAATTGATGCCATTCCACTAGTTTCTGCCCTGTTAAAAATAACAATAAATTGTACTTCAATAACTGAAATCTTAGACCAAAATCATCACAGATGTTGTTTTAATTTTTTATTGATTCTGTAGAGGCAAGAAACATTGTGAATAAGTAAAAAAAAATACCAATGGCTAATTAGAAGCTCTTAATCCTAAGTATCACAATGGCCAACTATATTAAAATGGATTTAAAATATCATAGGCAAAGCAAACAAGAATATTAAATTTAACATTAAATGTAAACATTAAACCTATTATACCTGATCATGTTCATCTGATATAGACTGGAAATATAACTAATTACTCAGTTCTGGAAATCTTGCCGGCAAACATGGAAACTATACTCCTTCCCTTGTTAAACCAATGACATTGTTTATTGTATTATGTAAGAACACAATTCAGAGTTAATATGCTTTCAGCCTTTTTTCCCCTCTTCTTACCTGTCCTGGGGTCCAGGATAGACACATAAGGGAAATCTCCCAATTTATAGAATTGTATATATCTTTGTCCTTCCTCACTGTCATGGTATACCTGTACAAGAGTCAAGAAGGTTCATTTAAAATTCTTGAAAACATTTGAATATTAAAGCAATTTAGCATTTGTTAATAAAATCTGATACAAAATATGATACGGATAAGGCCAGAGTAAATATCAAATAAATACTGGCTGTTTCTAATTTTTTAGTTAAACTGAAAACAATGCCTTTATACCTGCCAAAAAATGAAGTGTTCTCGGATAATATTTTTTACAGCATCATTGCTCCAAACATCACGATTGAGACACTGACAGGCAAAATCTTGCACATTCTGTATATTAATCATGAGCCACTTGTTCTGCATTTGACCACACTCCTTGGCCTGAAGACAAACAAAACATTAAGAACATTAGCCAAAAAAGAATTTTTTTTAAGAAACAATGCCAGCAATGATGGCTTCTATTTATTGTTCTAGGCTTTTATAAAACCCTTTTTTATTTGTTAAGTTCTACCAGGACTCAACAGTGTAATACACGAACAAGCATGACAAGCAGCGTGCAGTGTTAGAACTCTCTGCAGGTTAACTTGTCATATCAAGATTACACATTGGTAATCTCAGACCGATGAGTGTTAACATGCCAAAGAGAGAGAGTTAGGAAAATAAACTTTCTTTAATTCCAAAACTGATTGGAAAAAAGGGAAATAAATGAATAAAACATTTAGAAGAAAATATGGAATGAGTTGCATTGATCTGATTACAAAGCAGATTATCTGATTCAACAGACAAAATAAATTTGGCAGATTAGGATTAAGATTCTTGATAGATTGTTGTTCAACTATTCATTTCCTCTAATTTACCATTCATTCATATATGTTATATTGTAGTATTATTGGTGAACTTTTTGTTGACCAGATTGCAAGTGGGGGAGGTGGCAGGGTTTGAAGTTGCAGGAAGAGATCTTACTGGTTTGAGTCTCAAAGCTGGCATTGTCTGATTGGTTGGTTGCAAGTTAATGTAGGAGTTTGATCAAGAATGTAATTCTGATCGCTGAATTGTCATACCTGTTGAAAAAAAGAGTGCTATATCAAAAATTGGAATGGTCATATTTCCTAAATAACTAGGACAATTGGGATTTCCTTAAAGGAAATTTACTCATGAGTTTAATTAGTTACGAAAAGAAACATAGATTCATGAGTACCCCTTTTTGACTATGCATATTGGAAAATAAGATTTCACTTTTAAAAAGTGAAATATCTGATCCATTGGCCACCGAATAAGCACCACAATGGACACAGAAGCACTCACCTATATTGAAATAAAGCAATATAGAACACAGTTTTCACTAGGATTTTACAACAAAACAACTTTCTCAGGTCAACCACTAAAACAATATTGTAGTGGAGACATTTCAGTGCCAAATAAATATAAATAGGTTGATTTATTATTGGAGGAAGATAATTTGAACAGCCACTTTGATTGAAAGACAAAATTTATATAATCTTATAATAATCTTATATATTGCTTTTGAAAAATTTACAAGTAAATATGTATAAATTGTGTGTACACTTCCAGTTCAAACTTCATTTTATAATTATATTCCGTAATATCTTTGCAAGACCCAAGCACCAATGAGATCCTTTCTTTCACTCATGGAAAAATGTGCATAAAAATAAGCGTGAAAGTTTTCAGGGTTTTCAGTTTTATACTTGATTGTTTAGGTTAAAATGTTAAAAACCAAGTATTTATTAGTTTAACAATTTTTTGTTTATAGTATTTTAATTAATTAATGGATCAGTGATATAGATTTGTTTTATTTTGACAACTAATTATTTAAATAGAATTTATAAATGGCGAGACATACTATAAGTTAAATAAAAACCAGCATTAAAGTTACTCTGTTTTTATTATAGTTTTAGTAATATTTAAATTGCTGTTAATATGTAAATTGGTATTCTAATTTTTCTAATTTTTTGGTGATGGAAAAATAACCATTCTACAGTTAAAGTTATGTGAATAAACTCTTTTCTTGAATTAAAAAGGAAATATTTCTTCTCAGTAATTTTATTCTGTATTGGAGATTAAGAGATGTATATTTTTCACTAATACCTGCTATGACAATTAAAATGCCAACATGCCGGAAACTACTTGAACATCTGAAGAAATATTTTAAGAGAATTGCCTCAGAATAGATACTCGCATTAGGATTACAATATAACATATTGATCCAGGATGTTAATCAACTGACCAGGTATTGGAGTAAATCAGCACCATAATAGTAAAAGGTCTGATCTTCTTCATTAGTTAAATCAATGAAATGTATGATAAATGCATTATAATATAACCATATTTAGAAAATCTCAAAAATGCACATTATCAACTAAAAGTATCAGTATTTTTATGATTTGTCTTAAAATTATAAAACAGTTGATTTAGTAAATACATTGCCTCCCTATTGATACTGACATTTTCTCAACATGCTTAATATGGCTGATTCTTTTTTTTTTAATGTATTTGAATTTGACATATGAATTCAAGATAACAAATCTTGCTTATAAACTGAAGAAGCTTCTTGGATAAGAAGCGAAATGTTTTCAAGGAAAAACACCTTTGGGACTTGCTTATAAAACTTATAGTGGGCTAAGTTATGCAGCATGACATAAAAATGGAACTAAAATATGTTTTATGTTTATCCAAAATAGCTGTAGCATTCAAAGAATTCAATATACATTTTATTGGGTTCTCCCATACTATGGAAATAATTCAAAGATGCTAATTCAAAGATGCTTCAGTATGTTCAGTGGAATACACATAGTACTGTCTCCAACTCTTAAAGCAACCACACCTTTTAGTGGGATTGCACAACAGCTACATAGTTCTATTTACTGCTCTAGAAAAGGAAACGAAATAAGGCAAATGCCTTTTATATCTAGCTTTTTTCTACACTGCAATATTTTTTATATAGTTTCATTTATCTGGCTTTATTACACTCATAAAACTATATATAAATCTGTCAAGTAAGTTAACTATTTTTAGAAGAAACAGAAGGCTTAATAAACAAGTAGCAATAATAAACAAATATCAATATAATAAAGCAATTGCAGAATTTAACACAAACCTGATAGTTGTGTTAAATCTACAACCTGGTGTTTATAGTTTAATTAAAATATTTTAGTTTAACTCAGAAGGTAAATGAGGATTCTACTTTTTCACACTGGTTAAAAGAAGCTAAATTATGTGCCATGAATGTATTTTTAATGAAACACTTAAACAGTTTCATTTCCCTATGAGTTAAACTTTTAATTGCGTATAGGATAACAATAATGAACAGATATACATTGACCAAGCTTAAAATCTGACCCCCTGCCCTAGAAAAAAATTATTGAAAGCTTAATACTGTAAGTTGAACACTAGTGTAGTGACTGCTGATATATATTTAAACCAGACTATAAAGTATAAAACCTTTAGTCTTAAGCCACAATTTATGGCTTCTCAAAACTGTTCAAGCACTCTAACATATAAAACACCCATCATAATGGTTTACCTTTGTGAGAAGCTTTGTTACAGAAGTGAATGTCTGTAAAAATACAACTTCTTGTATGCAGTAACGTTATTTTTCAATAATGAAGGAAGAGCAAATGATTTGAAAGGAAAGACTGAAAAAGGAATGCATGTACAGATGTGGAAGCTAGGACAGCTGGCAAGAATAAATATTAGGAGGAGATAGAGTGATTCCTTCCCTTTTCACTTAACTCCTGCTATTTTGTTTACTACATTCTACTTTTTTTCTGCACTTTCCACAATGTACCTTAATACAGAAGGGAACAGAGCGATGAGTATGCATGTATGTTTGTATGGGGAGAAAAAGGTCTATTATGATAAGTAAAGTTCCTATATCTAACTTGGTTAATGGTAAACTACAGGTAGTCATTGATTTATGATCACAACTGAGCCCAAAATTTATGTTGTTAAGTGAGACATTTGTTAAGTGAATCACGGCAGTTCTTAAATTACTAACATGGTTGTTAAATGAATCTGTCTTCCCCATTGACTTTGCTTGTCAGGTCGCAAAAGGTGATCACATGACTTTCGGACACATCAACAATCATAAATATGCATCAGTTGCCAAGCATCTGAATTTTGATTACATGATCATGGGGATGCTGCAAAGGTTGTAAGTGTGAACAATGGTCATAAGATTGTGAACAATTGGTCCCCAGATTGTTGGGGGCAATAAGCTGACTTTGTAATAATGCCACTTGGGGCCCCCCCGAAAGCCCTAATAAGTAGGCATATACATAGAATGAAGGCTACTGGTAAGCTTGTAAGCCGCCCTGAGTCTTCGGAGAAGGGCGGGATATAAATGGAATTAAAATTAAAAAAAAATAAAATAAATAAATAAGCCACTTTTTTCAATGCCACTTTAACTTTGAACGGTCACTAAATGAACTGCTGTAAGTCAAGGACTTCCTGTACAAAATTGTTAAAAGACCGCATATTATTAAATAAAAAACAATTCTACTCCGGATTTAGGATACAGTGAGGGGAAAAATTATTTGATCCCCTGCTCATTTTGTCCATTTGCCCACTGACAAAGAAATGATCCGTCTATAATTTTAATGGTAGGTTTATTTTAACAGTGAAAGACAGAATAACAACAACAAAAAAACGCATTTCAAAAAAGTTATAAACTGATTTGCATTTTAATGAGTGAAATAAGTATTTGACCCCTTTGCAAAATATGACTTAGTACTTGGTGGCAAAACCCTTGTTGGCAATCACAGAGGCCAGACGTTTCTTGTAGTTGGCCACCATATTTGCACACATCTCAGGAGGGATTTTGTCCCACTCCTCTTTGCAGATCCTCTCCAAGTCATTAAGGTTTCAAGGCTGATGTTTGGCAACTCAAACCTTCAGCTCTCTCCACAGATTTTCTATAGGATTAAGGTCTGGAGACTGGCTAGACCACTCCAGGATCTTAATGCGTTTCTTCTTAAGCCACTCTTTTGTTAACTTGGCCATGTGTTTTGGGTCATTGTCATGCTCGAATACCCATCCATGACCCATTTTCAACGTCCTGGCTGAGGGAAGGAGGTTCTCATCCAAGATTTGACAGTACATGGCCCCGTCCATCGTCCCTTTGATGCGGTAAAGTTATCCTGTCCCCTTAGTAGAAAAACATCTCCAAAGCATAATGTTTCCACCTCCATGTTTGATGGTGGGGATGGTGTTCTTGGGATCATAAGCAGCATTCCTCCTCCTCCTCCAAACACGGTGAGTTGAGTTCATGCCAAAGAGCTCGATTTTGGTCTCAGCTGACCACAACACTTTCATCTGAATCATTTAGATGTTAATTGGCAACCTTGCAGGCACCGCAGGATTTCAGTCCTCCATGGTGTAGTCTGCTACCAATTGTTTTCTTGGTGACTATGGTCCCAGCTGCCTTGAGATCATTGACAAGATCCTCCCGTGTAGTTCTGGGCTGATTCCTCACTGTTCTCATGATCATTGCAACTCCACGAGGTGAGATCTTTCATGGAGCCCCAGACTGAGGGAGATTGACAAGTTATTTTGTGTTTCACCCATTTGCGAATAATCTCACCGTTGTCACCATCACACAAAGCTGCTTGGTGATGGTCTTGTAGCCCATTCCAGCCTTGTGTAGGTCTACAATCTTGTCCCTGACATCCTTGGACAGCTCTTTGGTCTTGGCCATGGTGGAGAGTTTGGAACCTAATTGATTGATTGATTGCTTCTATGGACAGGTGTCTTTTATACAGGTAACAAGCTGAGATTAGGACCATCCCTTTAAGAGAGTGCTCCTAATCTCAGCTCGTTACCTGTATAAAAGACACCTGGAAGCCAGAAATCTTGCTGATTGATAGGGGATCAAATACTTATTAAAATGCAAATCAATTTATCACTTTTTTGAAATGCATTTTTCTGGATTTGTTGTTGTTGTTATTCTATCTCTCACTGTTAAAATAAACCTACCATTACAATTATAGACTGATCATTTCTTTGTCAGTGGGCAAATGCACAAATAATTTTTCCCCTCATTGTATGCTTGCAGGCAAATAGTACACTGCGTGTAGGGCAATCAGTCAAATCTTGATAGGAAAAATAACTCTGAAAGTGACTTCAAATGCAAATAAAAGATATAAAAAGCTTGACATTATTTTCACATATAAATGCTGCACAAAATGTATTACTTTTGAATAAACTTATTTTTATTCCCCCCTTAAAGAAACAAGAAAACTGTTACAGTAGGAAATCAGTTATTTCTCTCCTGACCTTTTTGGTAAATTCAATTCCAAGAGTTTTAAATTTTTTCAATGGGTTCATTTAGTATATATTAACACCAGGAAGCGTAAGGAATGGTTTAAAGATTAGTAATTCATCAAACTATTGATTTTCTTCCATTTACAAAGTCCAAACCTACAGTTCCAAGTTTATTAATCAAATAGTAAATAATGAACAATCAAAAATTCAAGATTCTGTTTTATACTGACTATTATACAGATCAATGGCTATTCTAATCCAGTACTGTTTAGTTTGGTCATATTTTTCTCCAATAAAAATCTTTCTCAAACATGTCATACCATAGAGCTTAATTTGCAATGTAAAGAACACAATGTGGTATCTTTTTAAATTATAATTATAATTCAAATTATATTAGTATAATATATAATAATATAGAATACAATAATATAGTATTGAATTATAATTCTTCCTACAAATGTATTAAAGGAAATGATTGACGACAGATTTCTAAACCTAAAGATAGAAAAAGACCCTTATTTTATGTATATAGGTTGTCATTAGAAAATGATAATTTAAGTCATATTATTCAAATCTATTTCTTAATTACTAACTTCTACTTGAATACTTCTGTATGAGAGAACACAGTATGGGACTAATGGATATAGTCAAAAGCTACTTCCTCAAATGAAGTTATTAATTAGAAGCAACTTCCTCTACTGCAATAATAAAAATACAGATTGCTGGAATTGTTTATACACATTATCATGACATAATTTACACATGCACATGCACAGCTATAACAAAGCCAATCCAATATTCAATGCATCAAAATGACCTACTGTTTCAAAGCTTCCTTTATGCATCAAATCAATTGGCGGCCTGAAGAGATCTGCAAGGGTAGTGAGCTTCTTATCTATGGCTCCTCCATTTCTCAATTCTTGCTCCTGCCGAACTGTAGAGCCCCAAAACAAAAACAAAGAAAACAAAATATTCACAAGAGCAGATTCAGTTACTTTCATCAAGTGCAATGTGACTGTACTATTGTGATTAGCCTAAATCAGCTTTCTACTAAATATGTTTTAGTAATAGCCATTACATGTTTATACATTTTTGGCATGAAAGCTGACTGGGCGACAATCTGGCTCTAGGCCAGTCACTCTTGCTCGGCCCAACCTACCTCACAGAATTGTTGTAGGGAAAATAGGAATATTAGGTATGTTCACTAGTTTGGCCTCTCTCTCTTTCTCTCTCTCTCTCTCTCTCTCTCTCTCTCTCTCTCCCTCTCCACACACACACACACACACACAAGCACACACACACACTATCTGGAAAAAATCATCATCATCATCATCACCACCATCCTGTTCAGTAATAGATATTCCATTCCTAAATTTGTAATTTAAATATTCACCAAATATTTAAATATTACAGAATTATTGTTTTTGGCCTCCTGGCAGATTTTTTTTGTTCCCTTCCTTTAATAACAAAGCAATGGGTTAATAATCAACCAGCTCTTTTTTAAAATAGTTATACAGTAATTAAAATCTTAGTTTCTAAAAAGTGAGGTGTGAACCCCTTTCATCTAATTCTTGCCCTTCTTTACATGCTCCTTTACCTATATATAAGATCCGGAATGCACTTGGGACAGTTGTCCATTCACTGTGCAGATGCTCCTGTATAGCTTTCTCCATAATCTGCACCTTGGGTCCTGTCTGGTTTGGTATATTACTGATTCTATGGATCTGGGTACTTAGTGCATGTTCTTATGCTGCTATGATCAGTGCCTCACTGTTGTCTTTAATACAGCCCTTTCCAGCCACTCGTAGGATTACCCAATGTCTGTCACCTTAACTATTTCTCTATAGCATATCCCATGCAGGGTCTTCTTGCTATGGCACTTCCTTTCCATGATCTTCCTCCCATCTTTGCTCCTGCCTCATTTTCTCAGCAGCTCATTTTGGGAATGGGGCAACTTTCCACAGCCAACTTACTGTGGCCAACTCTCCGCAGGACAATTCACTGAAGGACGATTTAACAATTCTATTTAATTATTTAAAATAAATTTAAAATAATTTTATTTTTTACAATTCACATTTCATTCTGTTCTTCCTTTTGCATCCTTTCTTTGATTTGTTTTCATCATCTCTTTCATATTAGTGTAACTTTTGTCTCGCAACGAGTTGTCCTGTGACAAATTGTCCAGCAGCGAGTTGGCCATGATGAGTTGGCCACAGTGAGTTGGCTGTGGCAAATTGTCATAGACCCAACCCTGGATGCTATATTTCATATAGGACAATGGTTCTGACATTCACCCGACTCCGCCAGCCTCCTTTCCAGCTGGTGTACTCTCTGGGTATTGGACTTGGAGTGGAAACCTCCATACATTGTGAAGAACCTCTGGGTATTTACATCAGCAGTCTCCATGTCCTCCTTTGGCCAACTTACTATGCTGACAGGACATACATGTTGATGACACGGATCTTATTCTTTCCATTAAGCTGGCTCTTTAAGACCCATCTAATACTTTAGTGGTATTTGGATGCTATCTTCCTTGCCTCTTCACTTTGGTTCCCAAGTGACTGTAGGATACTGAAATACTTGTAGCTAGTCTCTATGTCTGCTATGTGACTCACTGATAGTTCCACTTCATCAGTCCTATATGACTGCAATTGGAACTGGAAATCTGATCATAAGTTGTCATCTTTTTTGCAGTGGTCATTAGCATGAAATTGGCAAAAAAGATTCCAGAAAGGCAGCAAAACCCATCGTGAATCTCAGTTATGTGGAATGTTGTGACAGGTCCTAAAGGTGACTGGCTGCACTCGAGATGCAGTCACATGATGGCGGGGGGCAATCATTTGACGGCTGGGAGTACTTTAAGGGCTGAGTCTTATCCTTAATATTCACACCTTTTTGTATTTCTACCAGCTGACTAATCTCTCACCAAATTGCCTTGAATACAACCTCCAATATCATTTTCAGGGATTCAGGCACTATTGTTCTTCTTAATCATGTAGCTAAGTATCTCAAGGATTACAGTACCAAAGTGTATACTAGTTTATTGGTTTGAGTTATGGTGATAGCAGAGACTGTCGTCAGGGCATCTTCCAGCAAACTACCAAATGGTACTCCACTGAGCCTTGCTAACTAGTCTTAAAGGTTGACTATAGCTACTTTATCCGTGATCTTATGGCTCATATTAGCTGTTGTGCTCTTGGTGGAGCTGTGGGCTAATGCCTCCTTAAGTAACACCAGCTGCCTGCAATTAGTGCAGGTTCGCATCCCACCAGGCTCAAGGTTGACTCAGCCTTCCATCCTTCCGAGGTAGGTAAATGAGGACCCAGATTGTTGGGGGCAATTAAGCTGACTTTGTAATAATGCCGCTTGGGGGTGTGTGTGAAAGCCCTAATAAGCAGGCATATACATAGAATGAAGGCTACTGCTAAGCTTGTAAGCTGCCCTGAGTCTTCGGAGAAGGGCGGGATATAAATGGAATTAAAATAAATAAAATAATGGAGGGAATGGTAGTGATGGTCCAATTGCAGGTTTGGCTATGCATCCATTTGTTCTTCCAGTTCTCCTTAAGTCTGGGTTGTAACATGTACTTGATCTACCTCAAGTTATGAGAGCCGCTACCTCGTTGCTATGTTGAAACTCTAGAATAACTCTAGTTATTCGAGCTTGCCGGCCTGGACTGAGGGACTGGGGTTTTAAATTTCATAATTTAATTTATTTTGTTTGGGGATAAATTTAATTTAATCTATTTTTAACTTTTGTATGTTATATTTTAATTGCCCTGTACACCGCCCTGAGTCCCTCGGGAGAAGGGCGGTATATAAATCTAATAAATAAATAAACTAGCCATTTCTCAATTAGTGTGGATGGATGGATGTTCTGTACATCCATAGTTTCCTTGTATTTCATATATTCTCTTCCATTAGGTTTACTGTTGCACTAGCATTCAATCAATTCCAGGTTATATAATACCATACCATAACAATGAGAGCACATTATGTTTCCTACTATAATGATTCATCATTATTTGTGAACTTGCTATTATTATCCAATATGTATTGTTACTATTTCTTCCATCACTTAATTAAATACTCAATTGTTTAATAGTAATAGCAAAACAAATATACTATTACAGATGTTGATTGCTGGTAATACTAAACATTATATATGGAGACAAACCAGAAAAATCAGTTTACAAATATAAGGCTAAAGTGAAGTTTCTATACATATGGTTGAATGTAAAAAAATTTGGCATTAAGTGAACAAAACCATTTTTCAGGCATATGCATGGAATAATTGATGACTGATTCTTCCTTGATTGAATACAAGAGACACTTTTTTTTGCATTAATGAAAAGTGGGGTAAATGTGCCACTCAACATTATTAGAAAATTAATATATTTTTGTACTATAACAGAAATTGATTGTAAAATTATCTCTTAATTTACGTACAATTAACCAGGTTGATTCCAAAATTATTCATAATTATATATAAACCTGCTCAGATCAATGTAATGATTCTTTTGAGCTCATATCAATGTAATGAAACCTTTGAAATAACTGGATTAAAGATTCTGGTCATTACGGAATTAAATTTTCAGCTTATTCTTTCTTGTTAATATTTAATACAAGGCCCCAACTGACAAACTAATATAAAAGTCAAATTGTAGTTTGGCTTATTAGTTCGTGAAATTGCTTCAGATGAAAAATGCAAAAGGCATTCATATTCTTCTTGGATTCATGTGGGATACTCAGCAACTGGTCAGGATTATTACTGGCAAGAGATGTGTGTCAGATTTCTTTCTGGTAATAACAAAATCAGGTAATTAGTCTTTCAAGTTCTGGTTAGCAATATTTATTGGAATGTAGGTGAGTGGTTGATTTTCAAACATATACAGCAGCAAACCCAATGCTGATATATTTGTGCTGTTGCAATGAAAGTGGATTGAAGGGTTGCTGGAAGCATTATGTAATGATGGTGGTATGCATCAATAACTCCAGCCCTTTTATCAATTTGAGAAATGATTCTCTCAATGTGGAACCCCACAAAAAGTTAGTTACTGCGATTAAACTGGTTCTCAAATGCTAGTTATAATAAAAACTAAGATAATTAGAAAGGGCTCAATATCTGGTAATTTCATCCAGTTTTCTGACTGTAATATCAAATTAACTTGCCACTGCTGCCGTTTTTACTTGCCTGTCTAGCTTTTAATTCCTGAAATCAAACGGTACATAACTGGGATTTTTCTAACTGCACCTACATTTTCTTATACTGACAAAGAGATTGTTGTTACTTCAAAAATTATAACTTCCTTGGAAAACAATGTCTTGCACATATGGAAATATAAAGCATTTACTGTGTGAATATAGCAATGGCTTTTTAAAATTTTATTTTCCTTACTAAAATTGTTTGAAGTTCCAAGGGGCCTATACTGTTACCCTGCCTTGGACATAAACCATAAAAGAAACAAAACATTATATGAATATAATTATCCACAGATACCTACTAGTTTCTGTCTGGAAATCCCGAAAGCCATCAAATATTGAACGAGCTGGTCTGCGTCTTTTTGGTGCTTAATAGGAACAGAATTTAATAAACAGATTAATAATAAAATCTTATTATACAACCACATTGTGGATTTGTGGTACATGCCTATAGTGAAGGATGTATACAAATTCCAGGACAGCAATAATGCATCACACTAATTAGTTTCATATATGAATTCATTAGTTCTTATGTTTTCAGTGCCTGTATGCCTATCTTGATGTATATTTGAACATAAAATATTTACAGCACTTTATGTACACAAAATAAATTAAATGTGCTCTCCCCAAGTTTAAAATCAGAAAGGCTGGAGCAGCAATACCCATCAGCATAATACAATAAAATGGTGAGCCATTTATTTGTGGGCAATCAGGAGTTAGCAATGAACAGGAAGGTAGCCAAGTTTCTTTATAATACCAACTAATCAGACTGGTGAAAACAATGGGTTAATGAAGAGCTTCAAGTGAATCTTTACACTTGTTTAATATTTATGTTTAATGTGGTTCAAAATGAGAAAATGCAAAAGATGTATTCTAGCACAAAAAAACAAAAACTTCACTTATGGAATCACCTAGGGCAGTCACTGATTAGAAAAGGATAGCACAAAGGAAATATCTAAATAGTAGCTACTATAAAAATGGCAAGCCCTGGAATGATACGAAAGAAAATAATCAATTAATATACTACTGCTTTTATAGACATCCATGGTGAGACCATATCACACTTCACAGATAAAAGTGGATACAAAACATTTTGGCCAATCGGTAAGACAAATGAACTGTGTTCTTAACTAGTCTCTTACAGACTCGTTTTTGCAGTCATTTTTTAGATTCAAGTCTGATGGATAAACAATATGTGTAGCAATATGATTCCCATCATTATGACCAGTATTAATGTAAGTTGCAAAAAGGCAACTTGTGAAGACGATTAGAATAGATAGGAACAGTGTGTTCAGAAAGTATTCAGTCCCCCTTGGGATAGGCACAGTATATGGAGGAAAACAACAGTATGGAGAAAGAAGTCATAATGGAGAATGATCCATTTAGATGCTGATGGCCTGATGTTTGAATAGAAGATTTGGTTAGCTGGAGTTGGCTTCTGAATTCAGCCAAAAGAATGCCTGAAACTGATTTCACACTGGAGCTGCTGCACTAAGCTGTATGTTCAGTGTTTTGTCATTCCCATAACCATTTCACAGATCTTCTGGATTTGAAGCAAGCACGATGCATGGATGACTGCATCCAAAAGTTAAGTCTGTCCTGCACAGTGAAGCACTATGCATTTTGTTGTGAAATTACTGTTCCTAGAGAAAATAAAAGTTGTGGCTATGCTTGGAATTTCAAAATCATCCCCAGTTAGAACAATTAACCAGTGGAACAACCTGCCTCCAGAAGTGGTGAATGCTCCAACACTGGAAGTTTTTAAGAAGAGACTGGCCAGCCACTTGTCTGAAATGGTATAGAGTTTCCTGCCTGAGCAGGGGGTTGGGCTAGATGACCTCCAAGGTCCCTTCCAACTTATTATTATTATTAAGGATAGAACAGCAGCCACAATGATGTTCTTATAGCTTATAAAATATGACTGGGGAGCCAGAGGTGGAAATTTTGCCAATTCTTCAACCTTGCGGGCCCAGAAGATGAAATATGGACTGCTGTATGGCTGCACATGGATTGTGACAAAGAAAAAACATTATGCCATATCAAGAATTCCAGAACTGGAGGAGGCTAGAGAGGCTTTATAAAAGGCCTTGGGTTCATTGCTGACCAGCCTGGAGTACTGTGGGGCCTGGTAATATAGAGGCTGTTACAATTATCACTGTGTCAACTAAAACACAAATAGCTCCTATGGAGTGAGCTATGGATTCTAAACAAAGCTATCTATAGCTGAGAGACAAGATTGGCAGTAGAAAGGCTCCCAGCTGTTATGCAAGAACAGATCTAGGACAGCTCTGCTGCTGTGAGAATGTGCTCATTGTGGGAAGCCCTATGGGCTGGAATCAATGTTGGAAAGATGAGAGGTAGTTGTAACTGGGGACTGAAGTGTCACTGCATTTTTGTGTTTGTCAGCTAAGCACGTTGCAGTTTGCTCTTTGCCAGCTATGTTGTTATCTTATCATTGTAACTATGGTGTTTGTCACATATCCAACTATGTTTTTTAGTTTAATCTCTGTCTCTACTATTGCGTGCGCATGTCTCTGGTTTAATCTCTGTTTCTACTATTGCGTGTGCATGTCTTTGGTTTAATCTCTGTTTCTACTATTGCGTGCGCATGTCTTTGGTTTAATCTCTGTCTCTACTACTGTGTGCGCATAAAAGAAAAAACAATTGTTTGTTTTTTTCCCTTCCTTCTCTTTGTGCTGTTCGGTAAGCCAGAACATGTAGTCAGTTAAGTTTTTTTTTATTAAAGTGTTGTTATAGTAAATATGTTTCGGGTTTTCTTTATCTTATTTGTTTTGTACCATGTTTTGGATGAACCACGGTTCATCAACCTCTGATAAACAAAGATACGGAGTTTTTAATTTACACTCCCTGACATGAAGGAAGATTGCTTGTAACAGCAACACTATCCTGCTGACCTGTGGGCTTGGTTAGTATGTTGGTTGTTGCAGATGTTACTAAAAGTTAATGCTTAGACACTGGATGACTTTATTTGTAGCTCAACTTAATGGCTTCAAAGAGGGAGAAATCAGTTGGGCTGTTATAGGACATAGGAAGTTATCATTAGCAACCATTTCTTCTGATAGAGTAATTGTGAATCCAGGCACCATGGAGACTGTACATTGGCAAAATCCCTATTTTGTTTCTATGGCCAACTAACAAACAGGCATGAGGCTTATCATGTGGCAATTAAGTGACTGCATGAAAATTCTGTTATGGCCTAATTGTTTGCTACAGAAGACAGGGCTCCTAAAACAAATGAACAAAATCTGCATACCATATATACTTGAGTATAAGCCGACTCGAGTATAAGCCGAGACCCCCTAATTTTACCCCCCCAAACTGGAAAAAGTTATTGACTCGAGTATAAGCCGAGTATAAGTATAAGCTTGGCCCCTTCTTAGCAACATATCTATATTCTGTGCCACGACGAGCCGCTCATTGACTCTGGCAGCATCCCGGAGCTGGCTCGGCCGCGGTTCGCAGGGCCCGCTCATCAGGCTGCCAGGCTTCCTGGCAGCACATCCCGCAGGGAAGGTCTGCTAGGGAGGCGGCAGTCAAGCGTTGTTTCCCTCCTCGTGTGTGTGTGTGTGTGTGTGTGTGTGTGTGTGTGTGTGTGTGACCTGCGGGAACGGCTGGTAGAGGTGGCGGCAGTCCGGCGTTTCCCCCCCTCATGCATGCGTGCGTGTGTCAGACCCGCGGGAATGGCTGGTAAGGAAGCGGCGTTCCCCCCCCCTCCTGTGTGTCGGGCCCACGGGGCTTGACACACAGAGAAACACAAATGCCGGACTGCCGCCACCTTTACTAGCCATTCCTGCGGGTCTGACACACACACACACACACACGCACGAGGGGGAGAAACAACGCTGGACTGCCGCCACCTCTGCCAGCCCTGCAAGCCTCTGCCGCCCCGGCGTTGGTGGTCAAGCTCTTCGGAGCCGGCAGAGAATCTCCCGCAGGAGGAGGTCGCGGCTTTCTCTCTTGCTTCGGACTGCAAGGATTTAAACTCCAGGAACAAATCCCGATGGAAGTTTTTTTTAAAAAAATACTCCTCCGGGTCGGACAGGGGACCGAGGCTGAGGTCTAGGGGTAGTGGGGGGGGGCTCGCGGACATAGATGGGCTCAAGTGGAAGCCAAGCAGCCCTCCCGAATCTGGGCTTCTGGACGGAGCAGCCGGTGGTGCGTTTCAAAAAGCAGAAAAGTTGGATTTTGAACATTTCAGCAGCGCATCTGCACCCGCTGCTTTTAGAAAGTACGAGGACTGGCAACTCCACTTCTCGGCTGATGCAGCGGGAGGCCGTGGGTCAAGCAGGCTACGCTTCCCCAGGCGCTGTAACGGCACCCGTTTTCCCCGGCGAGTTTTCCCTACCTGGCCCCTGCAGAATCGCGGCGGCGCCCCTGGAGAAGCCTACCCCGAGGCTGCGGCCGATTTTTCCTTCTCCAGGCCTCTGCCGCCCGTTTCTGTCTGACACACACACACACACACACACGCACGCACGCACGAGGGGGAGAAACAACGCTCTGGGCAGCAGAGGCCTGGAGAAGGAAAAATCAGATTACCCCTTCCACACGTAAAACTTCCAGTTTAATTACAAAGGAAGAAGAGAGAAACTTAGATCAACAGCTCACCTTCCTTTTCCTCTAGGTTGCAAGGGGAAAAATAAAAATCAAAGATCCTTGGAAGTAATGGTTGGAAAAGTTTGCAAGTCTTTGGGAAAGTTCAAGAAGTGAAAGGAATACCCTCCTCTTGAAAGACCAGATAAGGCAGACAGGGAGATGAAGAGTTCAACCGAGTTTCCTCTTTTGTTCAGGCTCCCCGATCAGACAAAGAACTAGCCAGCGGCAGGTTTCTCCCCTTTTCCCTCCCATCTCTCTTCCCCCAACCCTTGGGTCCCACAGCAACTCACGAACTCCAGCCGCCCCTTCTCCTTCGAAAGGTCTAGATCCCGAGATAAGATATATACAGAAATATACATAGAGAGACGGACGCAGGCTGTTGGTTTCTCGCCTCATCCCTGGCTTCCAGTTCAAAACTTCCCTCTAAGTGAGCCTCCCAGAAAAACAAATCTTCATGGAGGCGGAGGAGGCAAGGAGAATCCCTCCGATTGTTGTTTCCGGCAAATGCACCTCTTTGTTTGGGTCCCCTTTGACAGGCGCGGAGAACGATCTCCCCTCGCAATTCGGCCGGGTGGGCGCCGGGAGTCCTCTTCCCGTACCCAAGGACGAAAACCGGGGCTTTCAAGAACCCGGGATGGGAGCCGGGGAGTGGAAGGGCTACTACTCAAAGCGCCGCGCTGGGAGGAGGGAGAAAGGGAAAAGGGGGGAGGGGGAGGAAAACGGGAAGCAAGTTTTGGGTGAAGCCACTTTCCTTTCACTTTTGGAAGCGCATCCAGGCGAGGAGAACAAAAGTGTCGCCTCGGCCGGGACTCAGCGCGCTGCTTTTCCCGGCTTCTGACATCGCTACCTGTTGTACAGGCAGGGAGGGGGGGAAGCCAGAGCATCCAGCGCATAACAAAGCCTCGGCCTTTTCACCTGTCCTCCTCCTCTTCCTCCTCCTCCTCCTCCTCCTCCTCAGGAGCAGCAAAAGCCACTGGACTCGGTCGCCAAATATCGACCACAATACATTTTGGGGGAGGGGATTGGAAAAGAAAGCAAAGAAGCGCCCGGCCGGCCAGGGCGCATCTGCTTTTGCCAGAGGACCCTCTGCGTCTTCCCAAGAGTCGCGCAGAAGCAACAAGTCGCGGCTCCCGACCGCTTGGCAAGCTGCGAAAAAGGACACCCGGGTCCGCGCCTGGGAGTCCCGGTGTACCCTAACTCCTCTCCGAGCCTCTGCCGCCCGTTTCTGTCTGACACACACACACACACGCACGCACGAGGGGGAGAAACAACGCTCTGGGCGGCAGAGGCCTGGAGAAGGAAAAATCGGCCGCAGCCTTGGGGTAGGCTTCTCCAGGGCCGCCGCCGCGATTCTGCAGGGGCCAGGTAGGGAAAACTCGCCGGGGAAGCGTAGCCTGCTTGACCCACGGCCGGCGGGGGAGACCGGTGCAGGGACACGCCGGGGAGCCTCCGCCGTGGGGAGGTGCCGCCACTGCCTTTCGCTCCTCCACGACTGCGGAGGCTTCCCGGCAGCGACGTCGAGAGCAGCAAAGCAGGAGCGCCCGCCGGACGGGTCGCGGCTGGAGGGCCGACCTTTTTCCTTCCGTGTGCGGAGCGAAGCGCTTCGACTGCGTTGTGGAAGCGCCACCCGAGAGTCTTTCGGGTGGCGGATCCAGCCCCGCCACGGGCGCTGAGTTTGAAGAGAGGCTGGGCCTCCCGCTGCATCAGCCAAGAAGTGGAGTTGCCAGTCCTCGTACTTTCTAAAAGCAGCGGGTGCAGATGCGCTGCTGAAATGTTCAAAATCCAACTTTTCTGCTTTTTGAAACGCACCACCGGCTGCTCCGTCCAGAAGCCCAGATTCGGGAGGGCTGCTTGGCTTCCACTTGAGCCCATCTATGTCCGCGAGCCCCCCCCCCACTACCCCTAGACCTCAGCCTCGGTCCCCTGTCTGACCCGGAGGAATATTTTTTTAAAAAAAACTTCCATCGGGATTTGTTCCTGGAGTTTAAATCCTTGCAGTCCGAAGCAAGAGAGAAAGCCGCGACCTCCTCCTGCGGGAGATTCTCTGCCGGCTCCGAAGAGCTCGACCACCAACGCCGGGGCGGCAGAGGCTTGCAGAGGTGGCGGCAGTCCAGCGTTGTTTCTCCCCCTCGTGCGTGTGTGTGTGTGTGTGTGTCAGACCCGCAGGAATGGCTAGTAAAGGTGGCGGCAGTCCGGCATTTGCGTTTCTCTGTGTGTCAAGCCCCGTGGGCTCGACACACAGGAAGGGGGGGAATGCCGGAATGCCGCTTCCCTACCAGCCATTCCCGTGGGTCTGACACACACACACACACACGAGGGGGAGAAACAACGCTGGACTGCCGCCAGCTCTGCAAGGCTCTGCCGCTCCCTTCTCTCAGCAGCCTGTTCCGAACGAAGGGACAGTTCTTTTTTTTTGTTCACTGGAGTATAAGCCGAAGTGGATTTTTTCAGCCCGAAAAGTGGGCTGAAAAATTCGGCTTATACTCAAGTATATACGGTATGTAATTAACAGAGGTGATGATGGAGGAAATCTAGAAAGAGTACAGAGAAGAGCAACAAAGATGATTAGGGGACTGGACACTAAAACATAAGGAATGGCTGCTGGAATTGGGTATGTCTAGTTTAATGAAGAGAAGGACGAGGGGGGACATGATAGCAGTGTTCCAGTATCTCAGGGGCTGCCACAAAGAAGAGGGAGTCAAGCTATTCTCCAAAGCGCCCAAAGGCAGGACAAGAAGCAATGGATGGAAACTAATCAAGGAGAGAAGCAACCTAGAACTAAGGAGAAACTTCCTGACAGTTAGAACAACTAACCAATGGAACAACCTGCCTCCAGAAGCTGTGAATGCTCCAATACTGGAAGTTTTTAAGAAGAGACTGGACAGCCATTTGTCCGAAATGGTATAGGGTTTCTTGCCTGAGCAGGGGGTTGGACTAGATGACCTCCACGGTCCCTTCCAACGTTATATTATTATTATTATTATTATTATTATTGTATAAGTGATAAACAATGGTGAGCATGAGTGAATGAGGCATAATGTATTTGTGATACTTTTGAAAAAGAATGTATAATCATTCTATCCAACTTGCTATTACCATCCACTCCTGAAAAGAAGAACCCAAAGGTATGTAGCTCTTTCTTATTCACTCTGATGGAAACATGCTAGCACAGAAAAAACTTTTTATCCCCATGTTTTCTGTACTGAGTACAGCATGTCATAGATTATGCATATCAGGAAATACATGTTTAAAACAGATATAATTATTAAATCCATTCTATTATAACATGCAGTTTTGTGCCTGACTGCATGAACGTATAACTTACAGCTTTGTCAGGTCATAATCTCCCCTTATGAATTGAATCCTGTAGCATGATCAGAAATAATTTTAAAAAATAAGTCCAAGACTCACTTATGATGATAAACATGAAGACTCCCAAGTTTTCCAGGCCGAGTTACCATATTTTGAGGAAGTATATATTATCATTTACAAATCCAAGAAAAATCTACTATATATAACTAAACAGAAAAATATATCTTCTTAAACAGGATGTTATTCGGAATTACTACTGTAGTGATATTAATACTCCTCTACTTCAGTTTCGTATTTACAAAACAAAACTAGTAACAGTAATGAACTAATAAAAAAAAGTCAAACTATTTTAGTAAGTATTAAAGAAAGTTGCCTGTTATGCATATTTTTTAGTACTATAAGATCTCATCTCCACTGTAAGGAAAAAGAAGAATTTTTGTTCACTCTTTGAAGATCAAACAGAAACTTACCACCAAATAAGGGTTCGGGTTCTACCAGAATTTCTTGTTTTTGAGGAATAGGTGCCCTCACTTCATCTCTATGAAAACAAAAAGCACATAATAGCTTGAAAATGTCAGTATTACTTGGGCAAGAGGAAAATCTGTTCTTCATACCTATACTGAAACTATGCAATGGTGTTCAAACTATTACGAGGAACAAAAAAACAATGCATGGAAATTGCCCTTGTGATTACACAAAAGGAAAAAGTGCTCAAATGTCTGGACCTAGTCTTTACCTTTTATGTCAGGAACAAATCAAAATTCCTGACACATTTACACACTTTTTAATAAATCTGAAAAATCCCTAAGGAAGAATCAACCTTTCCTTATAAGACTCTGTAAAACTGAAGCTTTAGCACTTTCTCCAAAACTTTCTCAAGAGAGGGAAACACTGGAATTCAACCAGTAACTCTATCAAAGGCATGTCAAACTCGCAACATCACATGACGTCGCACGACGTATTGTGTCTTTTCCCCCATTGCTGGCAATGAGGTGGGCGCAGTTTCGTCGTGACGCATCCAGCCCGTAGGCCGGCAGTTTGACATGCCTGCTCTATTTATTTATTTATTTTTGGGACTTATATGCCGCCCTATCTCCCGAAGGACTCAGGGCGGCTAACAACAATAAAAAACAATACAAAAATTAAAAAAGAATTAAATAACAGCCCCAAAATAAATTAACTACAGTTAAAAATTAAAACATATTTAAAAACCCATCATCAATCCAGGTCAGCCTGATGGAAGAGAAAAGTTTTGAGGTCGCGGCGAAAGGACCGGAGGCCCGGGGCCATCCGAAGCTCAAGGGGGAGTTGGTTCCAAAGGGCTGGTGCTCCCACAGAGAAGGCCCTCCCCCTGGGGGTCGCCAGCCGACATTGTCTGGCCGACAGCACCCTGAGGAGGCCCTCTCTGTGTGAGCGCACTGGGCGATGGGAAGTCGTCCCCGGTAGCAGACGGTCCTGCAAATATCCCGGGCCTAAGCCATGTAGGGCTTTAAAGGTAAGTACCAGCACCTTAAATTACATGACTGGATTAAGAAATGGTCATTTTAGAGGGGGACATATTACTGCTTCTTTCAAGGCATCACTCCTGTCTGCAGTAAAGTATCATCTACCTCAGATTCATTCACACATATCCCATCCAGCCATATAAATCAGTCAGGTGGAGAATGGCAGAATTTATGCTGCAGATTTATTTTCTTCCTTAGTTTCTGGAAATTCAAAAGAATCCAGATAAATTAGAAAGGTGTTGCCTGAATCATTATGCTAGGATAATTATATTGTTCTCTGTTAATTTTGATAATTGGTAGTGATAATTGGTAGTCTCACAAAGGAGCTGTGCTTTAAATGTTTTGATGATTAAATAGATACCCAGAGCAACAATAGAATAGAAACAGCTGCATAAGAAAAACTAAGAACTTAAAAGTAAAAATATCTGAAATATACGTACAAATTTCCAAGATAATTTAATTATCCTCTTTACAACACTACGTACTCTGTATGTGGTCGCAGGTTTGATACACTTGCAGAACTAGTGCTGGGTTCTTCAGCAATTCCTCCACCATCAAGGAACATAGTGACAGCCATTTC